>NW_027269262.1:29873125-30502812 GCF_023055355.1 Agelaius tricolor
TAAATGGAATGCCAAAGCCCTCTAGGCACAGATCCCTCTTTCCAGGACTAAGAGAATTTGATTTTGCTGGCTGTAGCTGTAGCAGGCTCAGCAATTTCTTCATGTGACAAATCACAGAGAGGGATGGTGCACTCTCTGAGAGGCAATGGCTCACAGCACAGCTTGATGCCCCAACAACTAAAGAATGTTTTCCTCATTTTGAAAATGGGGTTGTAATGAAGCCAACAGAGCAGCTTGTTCCAGCTCACACCAGGTCTTTGACATTTCATATGGTAAAGAGGTTTTAATTCCTAACCCATAAGCTTGGGAAAAGGTGGATGGCCTGCAATTCAAAGGGTTAGCCACTGCATAGGAAAGGCAAATTCATTTTGTATTAAAAGCATGAAGATTCTCAGTGATGAAAGGAATGGTATCGGTATAAGATCATTATCATGTAATTGCACTCATGCCTTTCAGAAGGCACAGCTAGAGCAATAATTAGCATCCCCTTTCATTTTCAGCTGTAGTAGGCAAAGCCACAAAGATAATGCTGTATGTTACTCACAAACTGTACTGCCTCGTTAACTTCCTCACACGGGGAGCTTTAACCTCCTGCTTTTCTGTAGGGACAGTTGTTGGTGTAGTTTCAGGTCTCACTGGAGCTGGACTTCTAAAAATAGCAAGAAAAACATATGTCATACAGGCTCTATTTAAACTACTTCAGGCATATCACCAAAGTTCTAGCTCATCAACACTTACTTATCTTGCAAAGTGGCTAGTGCCCGTTGGAGTTCATCCTTTTGTTCCATTTATAGTTCACTGGCCAGTGTGTGTGTGTGTGTGTACAGAAAAGGATGTGTGAAGTCACCCCCCTGTGCTGGGTATACCATTTATAGAAGCAGCCACTGGTTACAAACACAGAGCCTATGTGAAAGACCATGTGGAAATGTCACTGTTTCCAAAATATCACATTTTAATAACAGACCAGCAGTTCAGTCACGTCAGAAATATTTTTACAAAACATATGTTTAACAAAAACTATTTTATGAATTGTGAAACCTGTTCTGCTTAAAATATTTTTATTTGAAATTAAACATTATCCTTCCACAGTTGAAAGAGCAGCTCAAGGGAAATGAACTAATGGATATGATCCAAGAAAAATGATCAAATTTTTTCCAGCTTGCTAGAAAAAAGCAAAACTCAGACGTGTTTCAGATGCTCATTAGTGTGAAACACATCTGCAGAGCTCCAGCAAAGGAAAGCTATGGCAATGAGGAGGTCCACATGAAAGAAGCTTCTCCTTAACCATATATCAGTAGAATTAACTCAGGCTTCAATAAAAAAATCATAAATACTAAATAAAAGATCCTCATGACCTTGGGAGGAAACCACTTCAACCATGAGCTTGAGGGGCATGAAGACACATGAAACATCTTAAATACTGCTTTTACTTGAAGCAACAGGTTATGATTAAATACACTATATATGTACTATAAACATAATAAATATGCCAAACATTAAAAAAAAAATCATTTGAAAGTCTGGATTAAAAATTTGTGAAATGGTATTCTGCCATCTAATCTGAAGTCAGATTCTAAATTATTAACTTGAGCAGCCCTACTGATTGCTATTGGGACTGCACATGCACTGAGGTACATTTCACAAATGGCAAACGTTTTTCTAGTCTACTTACATTGTATTAGCCTTCTAAAGCCTTAATAAGACACGCATGTTTAATTTTCACTATTGCAGATCCCTCTGATGCCCCTGTGTGTTTTAAGCTTTGCTAACTCTCTTTGATAACTTCTGAATCTGATATTGAGCTATAACAGAACCTACTGAGATGGCACAGCCTTCAGGTTATATATTCAGTTTTCCTAAATATTTCTTAGTCTTTGGAGAGGTCACAGAGCATAAGATGGACCAGTGGAAAATAGTAAAGTACAAAGGGAATAAATACATAATAAACCTGATTACTAGTTCCACTTCTCATAAAACAACTTTTGTCAATTATTTACCTGCTATTTTTTCCCATTAATTTCAAGAAGTTGGTATAGATAGCAGTAAGATATCAATATCAGACATATTTCATTTCCCCTGTTCAAATTTCAGTGTCAGTCATTTTTATCACAGATTTCTCAATGATATTAATGCAGAACAAGCCAGCCAGATCTGAAGGCCTTTTGCTGAGTTTGTTAGGCTATTAGGCTGGCAAATAAGGGAAAGATAAGCAAAGGGGGGGAAAAAAGCCCAAATCATCTGTTTTAGTCTTGAATTCAATATATCTGATGTGAAAATATGTGAATCAACCTCATTATGGAAGCTCCCAAGTTCGTTTCGATCAAGTCAGACTTCAGATTGGAAGAAAACACTAGCTCTTCTTTTCCTGAAACAAAATTATCTTTTGGCTACTGAAAAAAATTACTTGTTCTATTTACCCAAAGTGATTTCCAATTGAAGTCTGACATAAGCAGGATAAATATGTTATGACAATTAAACAACAGAAAATCACATTCTGAAGGTGTGTAAATGACTGTAATTATTTTCAGCTCAAATATATTGGCTGACATTCTTGCTCTGTATGAATGGTCCTCACAACTTTCCAATAATTTTGTAAGAGGATACCTTACAATTTTTAAAGCTTTTCACCAACTCAAAGAGAGTGGAAACAGAGTGGTATAAACTACATGAGTTGAATAACATTTCCTCAAAATGATATCAAGTGATGAACTAATACTATGAAGGGGTTCAAGAAACAGCAAAGTGTAGAATAGGAAAGCTGGTTACAAATCTATTTCCAGTTCATGGGTGCTTCAAATTTCTCAGGACAACATTATAACCTGTGATGTAAGTCAGTCAGATACTTTCACACAAAGGAAGATTTGAAGTGATAATTTCAGCTCTTTTATTATGTTTCATTTTACAAAGCCTGTGTATCTCCTTTGGAATACTGTGGTTTGTAATTTAAAAAAAAAATAAAAGAAGAGGTGGGGCTTTTGAAGCAGTTATCTCAATTGTCACAATCAAATTTTTGTTTGAAAAGATGTAGTGCAATTTTGTAACTAAAGCAGTTTGCAATGATTTCAAAGCAAGTTATAAAACTCACTTATATGTATGAAAAATTTTTAAATTCTAAGTCTGAATTAATGCTGAAAAAAATGTTTAACATGAAAAATTTCACTCAACTGTAAATAAAATGTTTGAGATACAAACAGCGCCTACTCTCTAATCCAATAGAAAGATGAAAAACTTATTATTTTCCTTTGAATGCTGCAGATTTTCAAGTAGAAAAAAAAAGTTCAAGTAAATATTAGACACACCTACTCCTTTTTCAGCCATTGTAATTGCTCAGATAAACTTATGTTTTGTACTACACCAGTAAAGTATTCCACTCATTTATCCTGCAAAATCAATACCATTTTAAAAGAAAATCTTCTTTCCCATTATGATAAAATTTTGCCATAAGTTTTGTTAGAGGCTGGTGGCAGTAAGTACCTTTCCCCTAATATTTCTCAGGCCTCTGGGGAAGAGACAAGCACCATTTATTGCACATTTTGAGAAACTGCAGGTTAGCTAGGATATAAACTGAAATTACCCCCAAATGAAAAGGAGCTGTGGCAATGCTTCTACCCAAAGAGGCCCTTAGCACAAGATGAAATGTTAGACTAGTCCTACAAACGGCAGAGCTGGAATTTTGCCCTCATTAAAACCTTGCTAGGTTACCTCTTTCCACACCAGGCTAAAAATTCCATGACAGCTCCTGTTCCATCTTCAAACACTCTTCCTCAGTCTGAACCTGCTCAAAACTGTTGCTACTCTCTCAACAGCAACTAGATGCAAGAAGTGCTCAGCTTGATCAACCCAGTGCCCAATCTGTCTTTTAAAAATGGTAGGTTTTTAATATCATAGAAACTCATAAAAAAAATCTTACTGATATTCCAGAAAAAGTAGCAGAATAACTTCTGTTACTATCCTTTGATTTCTACAGCCAGAATTCTTATATGGAAAGATATGATTTTTGAAGAGAAGCCTTGTAATTATTTCAATTATTTAAATAGAGTGATTAGGTGCAGATAACACCATTTAAAGTTTGTAGTCCTATAAAAATTACACAGCTATATAAATCACAGTAGTCCTGTACAAAGTATACAGCTTGAGGAAAAGTATAGGAGGAAAGTGTTAAAGGATCAGTGGGACTCAGAATTAAAATGAAAAATAAAATGTACAGTGTATTACAGTTCCTTTAGAAGGGTCTTTTTCAATGTCATTAATTCATAAACCTTTTTCCTGTAACAGTATCCAACCACTACTGCATACAAATGAAGGTACTGAACCAAGAGAGAGTTACTTAATGACCTGGCACCTTACATAAAAATCTGTCGCTTCCTGGTGAGAATGACAATAACAACCACGAATGTCAGCATGCAGTGGCAGGTCATCAGAAACTGCCTGTGCACTGAGAGCTCCAGCACCCTCCTGAGCCACAGCCAGCACACTCTTCTGAACTAGCTTCAGCCTGTTCCACCAGCCTGCACAGCAAAACAAACATGACCCAGAGAGAGATCCCCCAAACCCAAGGAACCTGTTTTATTCTCAGACTAGCAGCCAAGGAGGCGACTGAAACCAAAACTACTCACAAAAAAAAATTACCCTGTGGAACATTTCGAGTGACCACAGATGTATGCTGGTTTACCTTAACCTTCCTTGGGGGTGGAATGCATGTGCTCATGCTGAGGGACTCAGGGTGTCCCACCTCACCTTGGCTCTGATTGCAAGGCTGAGGCTGCACTGCTCCTGCACCACCCATTTGTGTGCCATGGCTTCCTTGTCCCCTGCTTGGGAGGCTCTGGACAGACCTCCATGCTTGTTTGAAACGTGGCAATTGGGCTATGTGGGATAAAATGATTGTCCATGTCATAAACTGAATGGCATTAATTAACTTCTCTTGCCTTGGAGGATGCAGTTCAGGATTTTAAAATTACCAAAGTCTGCTAGGGGAACACACTTCCTGCACTTCTCTTTAACAGGCTTTATCCTCTTTACTTCTCTCTCTCTTTGTGTCTAATTTGTCATCTGGAACAATACCTCTCCCTGTGTCTTCCCAAACTGATGCCAAGAGATAGAGGATAAAAGCCCCATGATTACAAGGATACAGCCAGCTGCATGAAAGTTAACCTGCTTTCAGATGCTGACTCATGGAAAAGGAAAAAAAAAAACCTCAGAGGCTGATTTTGGCTGCAGAATTCCTTTTGAGTGGGAACATGATAGTGAAAACTTGGGAAGGATAAGCAAGAAAGAAAGGAAGGAAAAGGAAAAATACTTGATAGATGCATTCTCTTGTATATCAAAGACATAGCCTAACAAGCTAAGCAAACACAGACAAACACTCAAATCTTTCCTAAGCCTGTACTCTTAGTATTTCACACATTTCTCTTCCAAAGGTCATCTGAAGTTAAGAAACAATATGTTCTTTTTCCCTTTGATAAGGTACCTTTTCTCAGAAGACAGGTTAGCTCTTCAAAACATTGCTTGGACATTTTAAAGCGACTGCCCGTATCAAATTTTCTGAATAAATTTTTTTCTTCTTTTTATCTCCCATACCCCCCTCCCTATAGATTGCAGATGTACAAAAAAGATCCTTGCTACAGATTATGTGCTTTTCTTACACACAAATTGAGTTCTGCTTCTTGTAAAGGAAAAATTTTCTGTGCCCTCCACTGCCCTTGCAATGAAAATTATGTGCAGTCTAGACAAAAGTACAGTGCCCCTGTGGTCCAACAGATAGATAATGATCATACAGGAGCTGCTCTTCTCTCACAGCTCAGGGTAATGTAGGAGGTCAACATCTGGTATCTAAGGTCAAACTGAGCTACAAATCCTACCCCTACTCACAGCAACCAGGACAGCCATAATGAATTCTGTGCTTTCCAAGGAGACTAGGCACAGTTTAGGGGGCAGAGGACTAAGCCAAAGAAATGCACCTCAAGTGGGGTATTTCATTAGCTTATTCTCATCTGAAAGGTCTGAGTACTGCTCCTTTCTCTGTAGTATGGAGGTTAAGAATACAATTACAAACAATTCATCAGCATTTGGCTTCAGGCAGCAGGTCAAAGAGGTCTTTAAGACTCAGAATGAAGTCAAAGAACATACACAGATGTGCTATCTGCAATCTTTAATGCAGACTGGCATGCAAAGGCTATTCAAGAGTTCAGCTTGAAGTTATGACTTTGATGCAGAAATTACTGTGTGAGGTTCTTACAAAAAGCTAGAGCAGTAGATCCATTAATCTGTCCCTGGACTGAGGCCAGGATGATGTGTATTTAGATATTTGCTTATTTTTGGAAATGTTGGTTGAAATTTTTCAGTTGGAGACTGATTCTTTACAATCAGTTTTTTAAAGTAAAGACTGAATGAGAAAGAAGTTTTTTAAAAGCAATTCAAATTTTTTAGGAAGAAGCCAACAGAGATAATTATTTTAGTTTACCTAGAATAATTCACAATATATTTAAAAGGAGATATTTAAATGCAATATTTCAGACTCTGCCTCACAGAGGTAACTCCATTCTGAGTTTAAGAAAAAGCAGCCTGCTTGAATTCACTGAAGTTCATGCCAGGTGAGACTAAGCACATAATTCTTGATCAGCTTCCTGAAAGTTCTTTTGGATATAACTACTTTTCCAGGGAACTGAAGTCTTCAACTTGGGGAAACAAGCTGCCCATAATCATGCAGGTGAGGTATCAGGTCACATAAAAGCTACCCTGAACTTCACTGGAAGTATATTTATAAAAACAGATACTGGGATGCTAGTTTCACATTAAATTGTGTACACATTAGGCAAACATCAATACGCTTTGCACCTTGCTTATACAGTCATATTTTGAGCCAGAGTTCTCTGTAAAACATGGTTCAGGTTCAGACTGAGGTATGTCAGCAGGACGTTAGCTCAGAGAGCAAAAGATGACAATTTAAATGTTAATATAGTTTGTACAGGTGAGAATGGAGAGGCAAAAGCACAAGAGTGCAGACATTACTTTGAGAGACACTCCTTCCTTGATGATACATGGAAGTTATATTTTAGAAGTATCACTTTGGGCACAAAAGGTGTTGGACATTTTCCCATCAATTGAAAGGCAGCCAGACTCAAAGCCCAGTGCACCCCAGAGGCACAAGGCACAGCAGGTTGATCACATTCTGACAATCTGTATGAGCCAAGCTTACTCTGCAGTAGGCATTCAGAAGAGTGCCTGAGATTACTTCTCCTGATTCATCTGCACCCCGTAAACTTGATATAATTTAATGTTTTCCACCCCTCTTTTCTGTTGTGCAGCATCATCAAGCTCTACGAGATAACATTTAATTTTACGTTACGTGTTGAGCAGCTCCTAATGTAATTAGTCTGAATGTAATGGCGTAATTTGGTTTTGGATGGGAAGATTTACAAAGAAAATTAGAATAAATGAATGCACAAAGCACCAGCTGGTGCTTATACCTACTCCCACATAAGAAGAATATTGCTATTTGCAATCCTATGAAAGATGAGATAATTTGGATAA
Source organism: Agelaius tricolor (assembly GCF_023055355.1). Taxonomy (NCBI): domain Eukaryota; kingdom Metazoa; phylum Chordata; class Aves; order Passeriformes; family Icteridae; genus Agelaius; species Agelaius tricolor. The sequence continues at coordinate 29,880,659 of NW_027269262.1, forward strand.
CAAGGATCAACAAAGGGTGATGCAGCAGTTGGTCTAAACAGAAAGAAATCCACAGACAAATCCTGAACCATGTGGGATATAAAGCCTGCCAAATCTGGCAGTAACCCAAAAGCATATTTTAAGGGAAATAAATATTGCAGTGCATAAATGTACCACATGGTCCATGACAGCAAATGGCAACAGCAACAAGAACAGTAATAACTGACCAACCAACTCGAGGGCTTCAGCTGAAGAGGGCTCCTGACTGACAACTGAACTTATATTTACACTTTTGATCACTATTTTGAGTAAGAGGCTGTCTAATCTCCATCCTGTGTTTGGAGGTTTTCAAAATTCAGATAGACAAATCCATAGCTGACTTGATCTAGAGTTGGTGACAGTCCTGCCTTGAGCCCTCGTAAAATGAAGACTAACATGCAGGAGATGAAGAAGGTATTAGTGCTTACATGTACCAAACGTATCATATCTAAGCTTTCCTGAGCAGCACGTGAACATGAAGAAAAGTGTATATTATCAGCAAATCCTGTTGCTAGGTAATTCCTGTCTTACAAATTTTACTTCAGTTGCTTACCCAACTTGTTTAACTTCAGGCATTTTTACCAACATTTTTACTGCTGGATTTATCCCAAGATGAAAATTTACTTTGGCAAACAGGCTTTGCCCAAAGACAGAGGGTATTTTGCTTTGTCCTAAGTCGTAGCAATTCTTAGCATCTGAACTATTTTGGTGTAATTCTTAACTCTGGAATTCCTTAAGCCAGTACAGCAGAATTATACCTGGACTTGCATTCAGACATGTTGGAAGAAGAAAATAAAATAAGAAAAAGTGCAGATCTTTATCTTAAATACAGTCCAAATGTGTATGTGGGAACCTACATGCACATGTACTCAGGTATCCATGCTATATGATTATCCAGGTGGTCCTAGCCAGAAAGAAAACATGCTTCAAAGAGTTTTCAGGAGAAATTAATATATAGGCACTGGGGAAATTGTACAGCTGGTGCTTCTGTCTGGCAAAGATTTGACTAAGAAAACAAATTCTTTTCATGGGGATCTGTGCTTAGCCATATATTCCTTATTATATTTAATAAATTAAGCAGGCTGGAAATTAGGTAATACATTTCTGCAAAGAAAGTTCACGAGTTTATCTTTCTAGCATCCATCCCCTTACTGAGAAATGGGTGAGGTTTATAAAAAAGTGAAAAGGTGACTTTGCAATTCCCATTCCCTTGATACACTGCAGGACAGAAACCTCCACATCCCAAATCAGAAGGTGGGACATACCTCTGATCAAGAGGAAAGTGTGACCAGAGGTGATAGGAAAGCTGCTGACTACATTTTTTATTTTCCTTTTTTGCACAACACTTTACTTCCTTCACTATACTTCCTTCATTGTTTTTGGCAGACAGCTGGAACCCTGATCTCTCAAGGCTAAAAGAATCAAATACAGAAAAAATAGTTGGTAGAGGTAGGGGATGAGAGCCTTAAGAAAACCATAAGAACATTCAGTAATCTCAAACATGAATTAAATTAGATATCTAATCAGAAAATTCTCCCAAAACACTTCTCCCTCAACAGTTCCATCTGGACACAGAGACAGATACCTGAGTGTCAGGAATTCTCTAACAGATGGGAAAATTCCTCTGCTGCTTCCTCATAATCCCTTCTGGAGCATTTGCTACCATGACAGGTCCTTTTATAATACTAAAGAAGAAAGTAATCTGTTAGAAAGGCTTTTCTAGCTCTATTGTAAGATGAATTCCTCTTGTTGGCCTTGAAAAGGATGGATGTGATCACTTCTTCCCTTGTACACTTGGGGTCTAGATCCCAAAAGAAGCACTATTAAAAATCCTAGCAAAATGACCGCCCTAACAAATTCCAAACTAACCCAGTGTTGACACAAACACATTTTTACTACATGCCTTAACAAAGCATGCCTCACCATGTGAAGTGGTGACTGCAAACTAACTGTAGCTCTTCTTGATTCAACACAGGCAGTATAAAAAGAAAAAAAAAAGAAAAACAAAAGAGTAAAAAAAAGTAAGCAAATACATAAATAACACTTTTTTTTTTTCCCAGGTATTTCTTCCAAAAACCAGTGTTCTCTTCTGCCTTGTCCAAAATGCATACAGCCCAGCTGTATAGTGACCAGTATATAGTTATAGAGTACATATTACTTTGGTGTTGAAGAAAATGTGTGTGCTTTCAGATCTGTTACAACAGAGTTGTAATAAAGAAAGGTTTGACTCTTCTTCAGAGGACTCCTGTATCTTACCAAGGTAACTCATGGCTCTCCTATTTAATTTATTCCTGCTAGAGAAATTCCCCTCCTGTTAGCTGCTCTCATTTGACTTTGTTCAGGTGAGAACTCTGTCACATGCAGCCCAGATGGATCCAGCTGAGGCAACCATCCAACTTCCCTGTAGCCAGTGTCCAGATCTGCAGCTCTGTTACAGGTTATCTGCAAAGCAGTAGGGTAACCAAGGGGAATGTACAACTATGTCCCAATCCAGAGTGTAATTGAGGATTAAAGAGGATGTAAACTAGAATGCTGCAGCATGTATTCAGTTACTGAGTCACCCGCTCTTTCATCATTTAATGTTGGAACCAGCACTTGAAACAGTCTGGGAGGAAAAAAAAAATTCTATCCAGAGGAGGAAAACCTACAGAAAAATGTAGGACTGCTCTCCAGAAGCAGGGAGTGAGAGAGGACTGCAGTCTGCTGTGATCCCATATCCTCCTGCATCCTAATCTGGTGTGTACAGGTTACCTATTAACTGCAAGATCAGGAGACAACCTTGCAATTCCAGCCTCTGCACCAAATGACAGAGAAAATTTAACAAGGCTTCCCCTCCTGAAAGCTGCAAAGTTAGTGCTATTTCAGCTTCAGCTCTGATTGCCCCTTCCTCATACTTAAAATTACTTACATAAAGAAGTGTTCAGAGTTTGCCAGAAGACACAGAAAACAGGTGGATAAACTGCCTGATACATGACAACTTTGCATAGTACAACATTATCCTGAGGCCGTGCCCAAGAAAATTACTGGAGACTGACTTGCAGGAAAAGTGGCTATACCACACAGACATATGAGTAATTACTAGTTGAACCAGAACTAATTCTACAAAGAGCTATAGCAATTGTTAGCCAAATTGAGTCTGTCATGGCAGATGCTAAAATAATTGCTATGGGAGATTACAGGCCATATCCAAGCAGTTAATTCATTAAAAGTATAATATTCAGAATGGCAATGGAGGAGCAGACAAAATGGTAGCAAAGAGAGCACAATTTTTTAATCAAACAAGCACTACTGCTGTCCTCTGTCACCCTCTAGTTCCCTATTAATACAAACAATTCATGCTTCAGTTACTGCTCAAAACTGCATATGTATGCTTACTAGAAAGCCTGAATGAATTTCCCCGTGTCTTGGGTCTGGAAAAAACAAAGAATTTTGTAGTGTTTTGTACAGTTATCAGTGTGAAAAATAGACAAAGTCATTGTCCCTGCTATAAATCCCTCACATGAAAAGAGTGGAATATTGTTAAAAAGCTGTGACAGCTACTGGTTTCAACCAGCAAGATATTTCAGCAAACAGAGTCCTCAAAGATTCACAGAGGCGTTGTTTACAGAAATGTCTGCATGAGCACTTGCAGGGAAAAAACATATATTCCATGTGGAAGGTATTTTTTACCAAGGGTTGTTTTGCTTGTCTCTGCTAAAGAGAAGAGAAAAGCTCCCAGACAATTTGTCTCCCAGTATGAACTAACCCTTGGCTCTACTCAGAGGCAATTCCTAGCAGAGCAAAGGCTCATTTACGTCCATCAAATTCCACAAGACAGAGGTTATAGAGAATGTTATTGGCAAATAGATCACATGCTGGCTGGCTGCAGAGGTGCATATAGCCCTGCAGAAAGGGTAGCTGCTTGAAGGAGAAAGAAAATGGTTAGACACTGGATTTATTTTGCATTTTTCTCTGAGTTTTGAATGCAGGCTGTTAAAATTGGTCTATCCCTTAAAACTGGTCTATCCCTGAGCATTGATTACTTGGATATGTGCACCTTCAGGACACAGCAATAAAAGAATACCATTTCATTTGGTACAACTCACTGTAGAGGAAATGATGCTTGACATATCACAGATAAAAATAAATATTAGAAAAATATACACCAGAATGCTGCATACCAAGAACTCCAATGAGACTTTTACAATTTTATAAGCTTGGATGTGTGTGAAAGAAAACAGTGAAATTTGCTTTGCAGCCAGGTTACCAACCTTACCTCATGCTGAATAGCACTTTACTAAAAAGCACTTTACAAAGCACACCACACATTTACAGTTCAACATGATGCAGCAGGAGAGAACCTATTCCAAAATGTGGAGTAAAAAGGCTTTTCTACAGATGTTATGCAGAAGTTGAGCAGAAGTGATTAAGGAAAACAAGTCTGTAGCCACAATCCCAGTCACACAGGGATATTCAAATTAGGTCCTCTGGAACTGCTTCTGGAAGTGACAGCAAACAAAGAAAGTGCTGTGCCAGAGACAGCATGGGAAACCCATTTCAATTAAACAAAGAAATAGGTCACTGTGCAATGTATGTGATGAGTTTTCTTAAGAAAGAAAATAATTTCTCAAGAAAGTTTAGTGCAGGTCTAAGAAGAGCAACAGCACAGAAGAAAAATGGGTGAATCTAAATATCAAACAGACTTTACAGCCTCTTGGACAAACAAATGAGAAAATCATGGCCTCTCAGGTGAGACATTTCAGCTCTGCAGGGTATCCCAAGATAAGAGACTGGGAAACTGGTAATCACAGCTGCACTACAAGCAATCCAGGTGCTGCCATGGGAGGCAACAGCATCGCCTCTTGTGTCTCCTCCTGCCTCAGTACCATCAACCATGCCCACCATTCTTCTCTAGGTAGCTGCTTTCATTAAGCAAACACAGGAACTCTGCTAGCCCATTCTGGTCAGAAAGGAATTTCTGAACGAGGTGGTTTTTGAAGGCTAGTGAAGATTTATCACACTGTAGGGAAAATACAATTTGAAATAAACATTGACAAAATTTTCCCAACTATAAGTGTTAATTTTTGAGTTCAGAATGACTTAATTTTTCAAATAAAATTCATTACGCCCCTCAACTAGATTTTTCTATAAGATGATTGTCTGTTTTCTGTTGCAAGAATCACCACCTAAAATTTATAAAATAAAATCATGAGATGACTAGTGCTCCAGTACATATGTGTATTACATATACATGAACATATAAAAACCAGATACACTGGTGTAATTAGCTGATTAACAGCCATGCTGTAAATCCACAACATTTTTCCCTCAAACTCTCCCCCCAGATTTCAACACTGCAGATGTTCAAAGTGATGGAACTACCAGACACATAGAGGCAGGTGATTTCCAAATTCTCCTGCTGTAACCTCCTCTCTAATCACCTGCTGGAAGACAGCATACTGTGCCACTCAAATCATCTTTACAATTAACATGCCTCTTCAAATGGCCACTCCAATGAAGAAAGACTATTATCCTCTATCAACAGAAGTACAATCAAAAGTAGTTACTACTGTCTGCAAATGAGCCATTTTTCTGAAGACTGTATACCAAATGCCTCTTCTTCTGTGAAGAAAAGACCTTGCACAAATCAGGAAAATGCAGACACAGGGATATTCCAGTTTGGACACCTAGCATTTTTCTGATAGAAAAGTTATGAAAACTGTTTTGTCATTTATTGAAATAGATACACTTAGCCTGATCTTTAAAGCTGAGATTTTATCAATTCTTAAACTATCTCTGATATATATGTATAAAATAAGCACTGTTCTGACAGCCACCTTCTCCTCAGGTCATTGCATGGTGAACTTTACACAGCAACCTGGAGATGAGCAAATTGAACTGTAACAACAAGTTGAAATAATGTTTGTAAAATGCCTCATTACATCATATATTAATTTTTTGCTTCCCCTACAGACAAGAAGCAACAGACCTTACATTAGGATCCTGCAGACTGGAGGTCTTACTGGGATTTACAAAAGAGGTCTCTTCTTTCACAGCCTGTTAAAAGAAGGAGCCAAAGTTTAGTACAACATCCATGCACTTAGGATAATACAACTGTTTATTAAAAAAATATTCCTGTAAGCAGCTCAGAAAACTGCAGCACCCAAAATGCCTACTCTGTCCAGATGAGAAACACATGATGTTTTCATCACCTACAGCTGAGATTCACTGTGATGAGCAACAATGTACAATGGGCAATAGTATAAGGGAGAGAGAGATTGGTACTGGAGGAGAAAGAAAGGAACACTGACATTTATGGCTCCACCAGAAAGCACTTGAGCAGAAATCATACAAAGTCTACACAGACAAACATACTGTAATTGAGCTGTCCTTTCAATTGGAGTAGAATAAATATTTATTCTGAAATAATGATGCCAACTTTTCATTCAGTTTTTGAAAATCTAACTGAAAAATGTGATTCCCTACATATATTCACACTGTATGCACAATTCACAGAAAATCTCACTCACTACTGCTCTCTGCTAAATTACAGAGTCCTGTCTCTCATATGACAGTTTTCTCTCGATTTGAAAATACTAGTATTGCAAAATATCCCCCATGGAAATTCCTTTATTACCTAGGAAATGCCCAATCTGGGCAGGTGTTGATATACTCTTCATATGAGATGCAGTATTCCCAATCCATGTGTAAATGCCAGGGTGAGGACAACACTGCCCCCCACTACAGAAAATACTGACTACAGAGACAAGAGTATTTCCAAATACTCCTCCCCATCAGTCAGGGACTTCTCAGACTGTGACATTTTCACCCTGCTATGTGAACAGAGGGGGACTGAAATAGTCCCACAACAGAGTGGTTTTTCAGTGTTCAGTATCTGAACCACAGTAATTTGAGGCCGTAGGTCCAGATCAAATTAAATTAAATGTGTCAGTCTAATCCTCTTAAAATAGGATGAAACAGATTTCTTCAAATCCATCAAATCCAAATCAAAGGATTTTACAGACACATAAAAATATTGTAATGTTACATAAGACCTTCCATTCAATAAAAATTGAAATATTTTGTTTGTGGGTTCTCATAAGAAAAGGAAACAAAATCAAATCTTAGTTTCTTCTATACCTTAGCGATGAACTAAAATAAAAATATCAGTAGGGATACTCAGTGCTTGGGGAAATCACCCAAGTGTTGGTTTGTTTTCCCCTTATGCTAGAGGGAACAGAACCCTCACTGCCACTTCCCAGATCATTATTTACCAGATCATCAGCCATGGTGGGAAGGGACTGCTCCAGCTTAATTGTGTACACACAATTAACTGTATGGGCAATTAAACTGGAACCACTGGGAACCTGACAGAAAGTGAACTCTGTTCTGGGTTCTTCTCCTCCGGCCCAGGCACTAGCTGAAGTGATGGGTTAGAGGGCATTTTGAGACAAGTCCTTTAGTAGGAAGTTCATCCCTTCCTATTAGAATTGTTGAACCTTGTATATTGATACCAAAGCCCCCATGTGCAGAGAGGGGACCCTCTGACCCTCATCAGCAGCTTTATCCCTCTCCTAGGGGGCTAGTTCACAGAGGAAGCTGGTTTTCAGCTAGGTTACTTGGAGGAGAACAGGATCAGCAGCAGCTACTGGAGAAGCTCCACTGCATGTAGTACCCTTACATATTTGGGTTTAATTTCCCTCAGGCAGAGGTTTTCTCAGTCCTGCACAAACACTCCAGAAATTAAGGAATCAGATAAATGTGAGACATTATCCCTACACCACCATCATTGTAACTCAGCCACCAAATGTTTTGCTGCTAAGGTTTTCAGTGAATTAATGTCACATCATAAACCTTTTGGGGATCAGGAGTTCAATTTTAAAATTTTAATAAATAATTTGTAGCTTTAGGCAATTCAGCTCAGCTTTAGAAAACATTTTTACTAGTTTTCTAGTAGCTCTGTCTTGCATAATGTTTATTCAAACTCTATTGATTTCTTGAAAGGAAAGAAAAAAAGTTTTTAAGGACTTGAGAGAAAGCATTGAAAATCATTCTTTGTTGGCATAGATGAGCAGTGGAAGCAATATTTCTTTGTTCTACAGAAATTATAATGCTTTTTATAAAGCTGTTTGGTTTCTGAAATCTGTAAATGTGAATCCAGCTGTCAGAAACCTAATACAAGGTCTCTTCTTCCACACTGATGTCTTAGCAACATTTTATTGTTAAGCCTGTCAAGCTAGCTGCTTATTATGTGTCAAATTGGTTACTTTTTAAAACTACAAATTTTAGTTCATTCCAATTTTCACGAAAGTAATTGATCTGCATTTTAAGATGCACTTGAACACAACAATGGAAAAGAGATTACAGAGATCAAGAACGCAATGCAGGGGTTGTGACTAGCAATGAAATTATTAAAATTCCACCTCCTTAAATGCAATAAGCCATGGATCTCATTAGCCAGCTGAGAGGGCTTCACTATGTTAGAGCCTTCATGGCTTCTCAGCTCTCTGGCTACATTATTTCTCTCTTTTGTCTTCTCTCCATTGGAAGGCTAAGCCTGCATTTCAAGAAGTCATATATTCCTAAGCAGCATGACCAGTATCCTCTATCAATGAGGAACTTCTCTTGGTGTTAATTTTTCTCCGTTATTACTCAGGTTTTAGAGATCAGAAAATACTCCTGAACCCACAACTAAGCACTGCAGACCAGTGAGCAAGTAATCCCACTCTAAATTGTAAGGAGAGAGGGAGCATGCAAAGAAATGGGGGGGCTTGAACAGCCCCAGGTGATAAAGCCTGTCCTCAGGGTGCCATCGGTGTGCATTAGCAGGTACAGATTAACAAGGATGGGCTCATTCTTCTCACTTTATGCCTTTCCTCCCTAGCTGTGGATGAACAGACACAGGAAAATGTTATAATTGCAACCTCTTCTGCAAAGGGCTGCAGCTGAGAGAAAGTGTACCACCCCTGCATCACTTGAGGGCTTATTGGCTTTTGGGGTGTTTGTACAAAATGAGGTCAGTAAGTCATCACCTGGCAGCCTGTTGCTTTTATTTTGCTTCTTAACACTGCAAGTCACATTCACTGATCACAGAAGGACTCTCTCAGCCTTACTGAAAAGACATGACTGTAGAAGAAGGGTTATGCTTGTAGACAGCCCTTGCAATGTAATTCCCAGATGGTTTGCTGTCATTTGAAAACAAGTGTACCTGCTGGGGCCAGGATTTGGGTTTCCATTGCAGGATGCCTTCCAGCAATGGAAAAAGGGGGTTTAGCCAAGGGTGGCAGGAGGTGCCTGGTAGGGAATGTACACACAGAGCTGGGCAGAGGCTCTCACCCACTGAAAGCCCAGCACTGAGCTGTGTAAGAAAGACAGAGGCAGAAGCAAAGCATGAAGCTGCTTAGGTCTTAACTAAGGCAGATTCTCCTCTCCCACAGAGGCTGCTACTCTGAGGGAGAGATTTCAGCGCATAACAGACCTGGAAGCCCAATTTATACAGAAGCAGATTAATTTAATAATTACCCAAAGAGAAACAAGCTACTTTTCTGGCTACCAGACTGCAAATAAAATTAAAAGTTTATCCATATAATCCATCCACACAATGCCATTCTGGGGTTTTTTTATCTGCATCAGGCCCAGAGGAAAAGAAAAATCATTAATTTTCTGTTTTCATATGCCATTAACTTTCTGGATGATATTAGAAACCAAGAACTACTTTATCATTTTAAGCATTGCTTTATACTATGACAGGACAAGAAACATGACTGGGCAGCAATGCCATTGTACAGGCTCTCTTCACAGATGATTGCTAAGAAATAGTTTCACCAAAGGATGAAAAGAGGAGAAAAGTATATAAATTTTGTCCACAGCTCCCTGAACCATCTACCTATGGGCAGCTGGGAGTTCTCAGACTGCTTTTCAGTCAACTCCTGAGCAGTGCTAATCCCTGCTGCTGTCTTGGCAGCCAGGCCCTTTGGAGACATAGAGAGGGGGTGGATGCTCTAGGGATGCTACACCAGACTCTGCTGAGCTTTCCAGAGGAGGTGGGAACACTTTCTGGCCCCTGAGAGTAATCCCATGCATAAATTCATAAGCCCTGGTGGCTGGATTTGCCTAGTGAACAGCAGCTCCTTCAATTTTCTTCTGAAGAAAGAGTTAGCCCCAGGGTAATGGAGGACAGAACCTTAAAATGGGAATTTGTTGCACCAAGCATATACCAAGAGGGAAAATACAGTAAAGACAGAACTTTGGGTGCAGACTTCTGTGATTTTTGGCAATGGGGCACTGTGCAAGGCAGTCTGTGCTCTTCATGTCTCAAGCAAGCACCATGGGGAGCTAGTGTCACTGTGTCTCTCCTTCTTCACAAGGAGAATTGCTGCGGCTCTCACCTCTACTGATCCAAAATAGGAGCACCTTGGATAAGCAAAAAAACTGCATGAAGAATCAGATCACTGCAGCCCAGGGGGAGTGCCAGGTTCTCATCTGAGAATGACAAGGGTCTAGAAGGCTCATAGGAAACATATGATGGCCCTTATTTAGCAATTTCACAAAGTTCTCAGTTGCAGAAAGGAAGGGAGAGCAACACAGCTTTCACATGTTTGGAGATCTTCAAAGGTAAGGAAGGAATGACTCTCACCACAGTGGCCTGGAAATACTTCTCTGTCTTGGCTCTTTCTGAATCTGTAATGATGGTAAGGAGGCCTGAATCATATTTGATTTTTCAGCTCTTTATCAACAATTTAATCTTTTGTCAGCCATGCCAAATGTTGGCTGATCTCATTAGATAATACAGGCTAAGGAACATGTCATCAGGAAGAATGTTCTGCCAAGGTAAACCTACCTTGGTGATTTAATATGTCAAATGTAACTTCTCAGGCAGAAAAGCATGATGTTTATGTCTCTTGGGAGCAGACTACTCTGTTTTTTTTCCCCTCTGAACGAGGTATAGCGCCATGAGCTATGGCGAGGCTCTTACACATCAAGGCAATTAACAGTACTTGTCTCATCATGTCCTGGCCAACTCTCAGAGAGGAGACAGAGCTGACATACCCACAGCTCTGGGAGTCTTGTGACACCACTGCCACATTTGCCTCCACTATTCCAGGGAATAAACTCAAGATCTCATAAGTTCCCATAATCTGTTTATATACATCTTCACTCCCCTTCTGTACCTCCAGCAAGGCTGCCACAATTCCTTCCCTGATTTTGAGGTATCATTGCTGACGCTCTTCTAATGAGCTGCCATGTATCATATATTCATCACACACAATCAAAATCTTGTATTTTTGTACCTGTGGAACCATGAAATTCCTGTAGCCTCACTTTTTAAGTTGAGCAAACCTGTTTCGACGTAGCAACTGAACACAGAGAATTTGAAGCTGAGCCATTTTTAAATTCCATTGTTATGAACAATTATAACTGATTCGATGTTGCACTTGCTGCTGTTCCAGCTGAGAGTCCCAGAGCAGTTGCTTCTTTTTACCTAGCCTGAAACTTGACAGTGAGGTTATTGCTCATCCAAGTGGGTGACTAACAGCAACAGCTTTAGCAAGAAAGGCACAGTGTACATAAGGAGCTGTGGAAGCTTCCCCCACAGCCTGAACACCTCAGCTGTGACCTGCTATGCTCACATAATTTCAGTTCTGATCTCTGTGCAAAGACTGTCAAATTGTGCAGTAGCTCAGTGCTGTGAATAAAGACGGATGGAGAGAGGGAGGAAAGGAGGAAAGGAGGAAAGGGAAGCAAACAGCAACTACTTCATGATGGAAGGAGCCTGAAATGTTGGAAAAGCTGATCCTTTCAGGGTACTTAAGTCAACATCTAGTGAAAGCTGAGAATTCCTCTGGGTATCCAGAAGGATTTGTTTAAGTCCTATAATAAGAAAGATCACATATGATTATAAATCCTCAAGTGTCTTCCCCTCACCTACTCTATTTTCATTCATGACCTGATTAGGGCTTGAATCCAGATCTCCTTAAGTGAATAAAGTTCCAAAGACCCAGCTTACATAAAGACGGGGAATTTTTTCTAGAAATATACGGCAAAATCATCTGGACTTTGAAGATGACAAGTCCTTACACTTGGCTTATTCCTTAAAGGAGGCAGAACACTAAAAGAGACAAAGAATTGTCAAAAATGTATTAATGACAGACTGGCACTGTGGATCAACTCACTTCTGCACCTTTTCTACCATAAATAATGCATAGATGCCAGTCTCATTTACATCGCAGCCATGGCTTGTATCTATGTAGAGAGCACAGGATGACACCGGTATCCTGCATGACCTGAGGTATTTTCTGTACCATGGACCTGTCCTTTCCTCAAGACAACTCTAAACAGCACAGACAACCTGCACTTACTCACATATTTGCAGAACTTAAGGCAAAACTACATGATATTTGGCCTGTACTTGTTTCTAGGAAAGGGAGAAAAAAGAGAGAGATGGCTATCGACCTGGCATAAAAATTTGCATGTGTATAGGCTTGTCAAGAAAGTTAGAGTGTGAAAGGAGTTAGAGGACTGAACGTCCCTTTGTTCAGCCTAAATGTCCCTTTGTTTACTGAGAACCAAGGCAGGGGAATCAATGGCTTGAGAACCCAAACCCGGCTGATTGAAGATACCTCTCCCTGGCCAAGAGTTTCCATCGGGGTTGAAAAGGGAGAAATAAATGAGATTTTGTATGCTCTTTTGTAAGGACCCTGCAGCTCCAAACCACCTTTTCTCACCACTTTTTTTTTTTTTTTTTCTCAGCGAACAACCCATAATGTAGCTCATAGTAATGTCACGTTTATTTGTCTTCTATAAACTGCACTGCAAAAATGTACCTGCAAAATGAGCTTGGCCTTCCCGTGTCTGCAGACAAGAGGAAGATGTGAGTGATGCAAAAATCAGCTGCAGAAGAAATCTCTGAGAAAAGGGATCCTTCCCTGTGCTAACCTGCTGGACACACATCAACCCAAGGATTTAGGAAAGCCTGGGTAACAGGTACAGAATACAGACACCACTTGTGGATGACAAACTGCTAGAACACTGCCTGCCAAAATAAAAAGCCCTGCTGAGATAGCTGTACATTTGCTCAGGATCCTGTGCTTAATTTTAAGGATAATTAGGATTTGTCCAAAGCCAAAATGGATAAAAATAACAACTGAAACCTTCAAGTATCTTTCCTTCATCACTTGGGCCATGAACTTTTTGGCAAAAGGGACTCTTTTTTTGATACCAACAAGTTATCTCTGCTCAATCACAGCATTTCAGCACTGACTCATGCAAGCTGCAAAGGGGTTTTAAATGCTAGGGAGAGCTGGTCTTTTGTATTCTGACAGCTCCTTACTGCAGCTTTATAGGAGTACCTCTCAAATGAAGAGCCTGGAATATATGCAAAAAAAAAAAATAAAAGACATGTCAGTTGCTTCACAGTATTTAGGGCTCCCCTGGAGCTTAATTATGTGGGAACTGTGACATGTAGTCTGTCAGCTAAAAGGTGGCAGATCCCTGTGGCACAGTTTGAGAGGTGTGTTGTGAAACATTACTCATTTGCTCTCATGCTACAGGTAAGTATGGCATGCTCTGTGCAAGCCACAGGTTCCCACAGCTGCATGTGGGCTCCTCACGTTTCTCATCTGTGGTGCCCATGGCAGTGAGCTCCTAGATCCAGCTTCCAGCATCCCTGTGCATGCTGCAGTTTGATTCTACATTTAGATGAGTAGCACATAAACATTCCCATCTTCACCAAATAAAGAAAAACAACAACCCTCACTCATGTTTCTGCTGCTCTATAACTCTAAACCAAAAGCAGAGCTAAGTGATCAGCACCATAACCTTACAAATTTTCTGTCTGTAACTCAGGGCTATAACTATGGGAGATGTATTGTCCCCTAGGAATGTGATAAGCTCTTTGGCACAATTCTGAAATGAAAAAGCACAGAGATCATATTTCAGGATATATTTTCAAATGTCTAGCCACATTTTCCCTGGTTTCATTTTTTAAATCATAAGCACTGGAATCATTCATTTCTAAGGCTCTCTCTTGTGTTGGTGCCTAGCTGCCATAAAAAAAAAAGCAAACTACAAAAAATTTCTGTCCCAACTTATATTATCCATTTGAAAACATTTACTCAGTTCTCTGAATTAACAAGGAACAGCTTCTTCTTCTACTACATGCAGGAGGTGCTTTCATAAACTTGTCACATCCTGATGTTAGTAGCATATGGTATTGAAAATATTCCTACTGCTTGAAGGGAGAGCTGTTACAAATACTTCAAGCAACAGTTTGTTAATTTTGGATGTGATCCTACAGTGCACCAATATTTTTCTCATGCTTTTAAACCTAACCATATAATGAAAATGCCCCATGAAGTTTCAAAAAGAATGAGTTAGACCATAGATTTTTTGGGGCCCTTAGAACATTTCCTTTCAAACACCAATGTGCATAAGACAGAGTGTTTCTTTCTTCTTCTTTTTACAAACTAGAGAAGCAAGTTCTCGTTTTTTCCCCCTTCTTTTATTTTTTTATTTTTTGTGCTATCATTAAATATGGAAATAACTGTGCTCTACATGAGGAAAAGCTAGACTGCCTTGCTTTACAACTTGAGGAATATAGGCTGTGCCTTAGAGACCCTAGATATACCTCTTGCTCTGGCTGCCTAGTAAATTGAAATATGACAGTACAAAAAAGAAGAGATGAGAAATTGGAGTGTTAAGAATAAGGGCAGAAGGCAAGACTTCTAGGAGATATAATATGGAACTGGCATCAAAAGATAGAATTGGGCAGAGGACAACATCATTAGTCCTCCAGATATACTGGGGAGCAATATATGGGGTCAAAGAGGGGCAGGATCACAGCCCTGGGGGAATATATGGAGTAAAGTAGTTGTCTTCCATGAAGAAAATTATTCCTTATCTGCTCCCTTGAAAGGATGCTGTGTCTCAGCACTGCAATTCCATCCCAGGTCACTTTTCCCAGAAGATGACTGAACTGCCACTGGGAAATGGCTTAGCTATTGGTATTCAGCTAGTTGTCTGGGGCTGGGGGCAGGTAGAGAAGATAACTGGGTGGATTTATGGTATCTAATACCATAAAGGGGTTTGTCAGGTCCTCCTCTAGCAGCTTTCCCTTCTCCCACCTTCTAGAGGATAAACGTTGTGTTTCCACTGGCTCCTTCACCATGACCATTTTTCCTACCTTTTTCAGTGCTTGTGTAGCCACAGCTTCTTACTGTAACAGCTGATCACTGCCTGGGCTCTGCCTGCTTTTTTTGCAATGTATCTGATATTTTGTAATTGACAGGAGGGGAGCTCAAGTGCAAAAGAACTCATCTCTAGTCACACAGGTAATTTTGTGGCTAAGCAGGTAGTTGAATGAGGATTTCTAAGATTAAGGTGACTTCCTATTTTACTGGCTATAAATCTTAAGCCACACTTTGTTAGCAATGAAATTTTCAGGGATTTCAAACTGAACCCTATGCCATTATTTTCCCACAATATATGCTATGGTGCAACAGTCTTCTTTACCCTCCTTCCCCTGAAATAAGATTTTTCTCATTGAGGCCAAGTCCACAGATATCTACTTAATCCAATTTGATTTTTAAAGCCTTGTGAAAAACAACACAGGCAAGAAGGAAAAGAGGAATGCTCAATTTGCTGTGAAAATTATTTACAACACAACAACAGCTAAAGAATATGGTTATGGCAGAAAAAGCAACCCAGGATGCTTTCTCTTGGAAAGCCTCAGACTGAAAAATTAAGGCAGAGCAGGTCAACTGAGAGATGCATACGTTAAGCACATTTCCTATCTTGCCCTAATAATGTATTCTGAATGCAGCAGCACACACTGCTTTCAGCCTTTAACTAGCCAGTCAAACATGACCATTAAGCATATTCAGAAGGAAATACAAATATGAGAAGTATACCATGACATCCTGTAGAAAAAAACATACAGGAAAAACAGAAGGTAAACCCAAGGGCAGAAATATGCTACATAAAAAACAGTTGATACAACACAGAGTTCAGAGAGGTGAGAGAACTGCTTTAAGCAAAAACAAAAAGACAAAAAAATCACCCAAACAACTCCTTCCTCCTTATGCTGCCAGATTTATGGTTTCTGCTATTGAAATCTAAGGCAGTGAGAATAACCAGATTTTGATGCTTACTTAGATCTAGCTAGACCAGATGTAATGTAGCTCTCAAATGAAAGATCTGCCAGGGAACAACAAATACACAAAGCTGATTGTTAACCAAGTCCTTTGCAGGGCAAGCTGACCTGGTACTTTATTGTGAAAAGAAACAAAGCAATGGAAATACCAACATAATTTGTATTCAAAGAGAATAGTGTGCTCCATGATACCACAGGAACATGGGATAACATTATAAAAATCTTTTTACCTCTATTTTTCTTCCTAAAACTTTGTATTTGGCTTTATTTTTTGGCACTGATGGCATTATCTTTTGTCCACAAATTTCACTTAAGAAGAATCACATATTTTAGGTTTCAACTCTGACCGGGAAAATAACTTTTTACAGTCATGCTATTTAGCATCAGTTTTCAGTTGTATGGCATTATTAAAAGAGTATTTTTGAAACAGGATGTATCTAATGTAAACATTAACCAAGCAGTGAAAATAGAAGCTTAAAATTTAGTTAAAAGCACATGAACAAGTAGGAAAGCAAGAGACTAGCTAATATTTCACACTCAGGTATCTAAAGATCATCCCCTGAAATAAAGGTTGAATTTGGATATATAGATATTATCATTAGAAAAATCTTAAACCCAGTTTCCATGAGTAGTGGGTAGCCTGAGAAAACTCCAGAGGTTACTCTTTCTAAGCTATAAAGTAACTAAAAGCTAGAGTGACAAAAACAGAGTTTTCCTGAGGCCATCTTTCCTATTTTCTCAGCCTCTCCTGGCTGTATTAATCATGCCAGTAAAGATAAATTTCCTACTTCCACCATATCAATCATTTTGAGTAACCTGGAGAAACTGCAGAACAGCTGGAGAACACTCTGTCAATGTGCATACTTGACTAAAAATTACACACTTCCTCAGGAGGAATGATGGGATTTTGGAAGACTGGTGAAAGCTATGCAACAACTAAAAAAGCAGAGTATTAAACTCAGATTACCTGGGCACCTACTCTAAAAGCAGCTTCCACTTGAGCTTTGAGGATGTTGCACTTCAAATGGTCAGGTACAGATGAAGGTGACACAGGGGCATGAAGAGTCTTTTCTGATACCTTCTTGTCTTCAGCCTGCATTTATTAAAAAAAAATGACATACATTAGAAAGATAAGTTCATAAAATTATCAAAGGTTAAATTTTTACTTAATAATAATTTAATAATTTATGACTTAATAATTTAACTTAATAATAACTTAATAATTACTTGTAATAACTTGATTCAGCAACACTGGCTAAAACTTCCATATTCATACTCTGAAAGATACATCTTAGAAGATTTTGAAATATTTAATGACTTGATACTATGTTCAAGACAAGAATAACCCCAGGGAAGCCTAAGTAATAGAAGCAAGAAAATGATGTGGAATGAAGATACATTAAAAAAGCCCAGCCAGGCCCTGGAGTGGTTGAGCAAACCTGTGATCACACCGAGGAAACAAAACATTGTCTCAAAATATCCCACAGAAGGCAGAAGAGCAAACAGCACAATTATAGTGGCTTTTTACACCACCCTTAAAATGCAAAGCTTTGCCAGGTTAACCAGAGAAATGTGAAGGAATCTCCACTTAATTGCAAGCCAAACAAAATCTCCTTCATCAGAAGGAAAAGGAAAATCAAGGAACTTTAAACATTGCTCATGCTGTTTCCACCTGATATCAATCCTTTACCTACGCAGTGATCTGAATCAGAAATTTTGGCCTCAGGATAGCTAGTGTAGTGCCCTGGTCAAACATGACCTAAAGGTTCTGTGCCTTGAACAAACTATATCCAGCAGAAATGGCACATTAATAAACTTCTCATGCAGAAAAGGAAAACAAAGACAATGTAAGAATAATGTATCAACAAAGAGAGTATGGTGAGACCTGGATTGTAAGCATGAACTCAAACAACGCAACTGCAATATGGCACATATTTTTAGAGAATAATTGGGCAATGCTATTACAGCCATTGCAAACTTTCCTATTCTTCCTGGAAGTGACATCTGAATTAGAGATGAGTAACAGCCCAGATTGTGCATTCATTTTCTGCTCTCCTGGCTGAGAAGGGTGAGTGGTTGTATACATCCAGACAGAGCAGATATAAAATGCTGTCATTCAGATTTCAGCCACAACAGGTATAATGCATCAGTACACCAGGTCTAGTGATCCTCAAGGTTCACATCTGCCAAGTATTTCAAGACAGAACCAATCATTTTTTTTGCTACTGAAATTACCATGTGATTAGCCCTTTAGCTTCAAAATCTGTCTCCTTTATCCTTCCTTCTGCCCTCCCCCATGGCATGCCACTGGCTGATGGTAACTACAATCTTACAGACTCTTTCCTCGAGCAAGCACAGACAAATGGGAATATAAAGATTTGGCGAACACTTTCTGCAAGTGGAGCAAGTCACAAAAGCAATTGTGTTGCCTGAGGAAACTGTTCAGCAAACACTGGGGAGGGAAAGAGCCAGACCTAAGCAGAACTCTGTTGAGACTGCAAGATATTTATGTGTAAGCAAAGTTGGTCTAGCAGCCTTCTGCATCCAAAATTCCATAGCTGCCAGGTATGATTTTGAACTGTCTGTTAAAGGACTGCTCGTCATGAGATTTTTTTTTCTCTGCCAAATTTCTAATAATTCTTACATGTTTATTTGTCAAGCTACATTTACTTTTTTTAAGGGAAGATATATTTGGACTTCTCATTCTCCCCAGTCTCCTCCTAAGGGAAAAAGAGAATACATAAAATGAAAAGTGACAGTGTCTAGCTGGAGCAACTTATGGAACTGTAGTCATCTATTCAGTCTTGATTAAAACAGTAGTTCAGCAAGTATATGGAATAAAACCAATGCTCCAAACCCAAACATGAAATATTTGATTGCCATAGGTGTCTTTTCTAGGCTACTTGTGAAGATGAGAAGGGGAGATAATCAAAAGGACAAAATTATTTGTAAAGAAAGCACAGCTTTTACTTTACTGATATTCTTGGTAGACAAAGTGAACCCATTTCAAAAAGGCTGTTATTACTGCCAACGCTCATGTGTATTGATTTCTAACAGCTGAAAAAACAATACATTAAACAGTGGCATTTCTAAAGGCCATGCAAAATCTCACCTTTGTTTTAACACTGTATACTAATTAAATAACATTTCAGTCAAGCAATAATAGACAATGGTATTTTACTTGCTATAGCAAGACAATTGAGGCTTGTTTAGGAGACAAGCTTGTTTCATAACAAGAAATGTTCCCAAGTCCCATCCCTCTGTTCTTCAGATGGATATAAATGTTTTTCAGTTCCACTGTTCTTCTTCCACTGCCCAATTTTCCCACATTGACCAAGAGGAAGATAAAAACTCCCAGGGCTGCCCTATAGCTGGGAATACTCGAAAGATCTAAATCTCCTGCTGTATTCAGTATTGTGCAGATGACTCCATTTAACAGAGATCCCCAGTGTGAGATCTGATGTGCAAGTCCCACATTGAGATTCTTGAGAGGTCCAAACACTGATGGTGGCTGACCTGGCTGAAAGAGAAAGCTGCTGCTAGAAGGTGCACACTTCTCAGAAGCCAGTGCTGGGTATTCAGTTCTGCTTTAGTCCTCGTTTGGGTCACACTTTACGGCTTCACCTTCAGGCAAGCAAAACTTGCTTTGCTTGCACTGCATCAGGAGCAGCAGCAGTGACTGGTCAGACATGAAGAGCAGACACTGCTGCAATTGCTGCTCAGCCTCGTCCTGCTCAGCAGCTGCTGAGCCAGCAACCAAAGGCCAACATATTCCCCTGCCCCAGTGGAAATGTCAACTGCATACAAACCACACACGGGGCACGGGAATACTTGGCCTGACCCAGGCCTTCTTCAACTTCTGAACACATGTCAAAGGTTTCTTTGCCTGCCTGCCTGGGCAAGTGGCAGTCTTTTCTGCCACAGAAAAGCACATCCTGAATCATTGCTGAATTCTGCTCTCCCACAGCTGATTAGCTGAGACTATTACACACAGAGTCAGTAGCACTGAGTATCCAGATGAAAAGTAAACTTTAATCACAGAATAAAGTAGCATCTCCTTATTGCAGACTATTAGCTCTTCTAAGCATCTATATAAGCTCCTATTTTTCCCTAATGCCACTAATCTTTACATACAAGCTCGTTCATCTCCCAGTTTAACTCCTAAAGTATAACTGTCATCAAGAATGCAAAAGAAAATATTTCACGGCTACAAAAGTGCATGCAGAATCTTCTGTGGTTCATTTCACTAGTTTGTAAGAAAATCAAAGATCTAAAACCTGTCTGCATTAGGAATCTCCACAGAGTATTGCTACAAGAATGAAAGCTGTATTCTACTTTATTTTGCTGTATAATAAATAAATTTTATATTTCCAGAATCCTCACTGCTCGCAGCATAAAGAGAGTGGCTATTCATCTATTGAGCCAGGCTGGCAGTTATTAACATTTTGTTTTAATTTATACACTCAGAGTATTGTATTTGGAAATTATTACAATGCTAAGCATGGCAGGATGTTAATGAACCTTCCTATTTTATAATTTTTTATTACACAATTCAAAAGAATCTTAGATGCCCCTTTCAAGTGAAAGTCCTAGAGTCAAACTTGCATTTGAAAGAGATAATATTCTTGCTTAGAATTGCAATTTAAACTCATCCTAAAAGGTTTAGAAATTAAGAAAAAACCCATTAGGATTCCTGATAAATCTCCAGTTTTCCATATTCAATTCTGCTGATCTCAATAACAGCAATGTGTTTACATTTTTTTACCATCAATGCAGAATTTTATTTTTCCATGGAAATAGAACACTGGAAAATTGCATTTAAATGGAAAAAGTCAAACAAGCTCAGATATATACACATATAAAATTAGAGGCATTTTTTTCTTTTTCAACTGAAGTCTTACATTTGCTTTTTCTCCTCCCAAACATTTACTTTGAATTCAATTACATTTGCTGATACTAGAACTGAAGGCAGATTTATAGAGTGTCAGATAATGATGACACTGACTTTGGTTTGCAAAGCTAAGTGAATATTAAGTACACATACAGAATATAAAAATATTTACAAGAAACATGGTGATACCACTCCTGTAGATAACATTTCCAAGCTCTGCTTTAAAAGGTTCATGCTTTGTTCTGCATCAAACTTTGTACCAAAGGCAAGATTCATGATCTTGTGCCTCTGTGAATTTATTGATAGCCTCTTCTTAGACAAACAACATGTTTAAAACATGTATTTGACTGGAGATAACTGAAGAATAGAATGAATATTTTCTTTCAGAATGCAGGTCTATTTTTGTCACTAGTCATCACTACTAGTGGGAGGTAAAATTTTAACAAACACAAATATATAGGTTCTGAAAACACATTAGCTAACTGAGATTTCCTGGGACTCAACTACATCTGCAAATGTGCATGGAAATCTACAGACTCTTTTGCCCCTTTTTCACCAGAAAATGTATTGCTTTTAACCATGTGACAGCTAACACCAATTATGAACAGATACCACAATTATAAGACCTGTACAATTATGTGTTACTCTTATTTGAGTTAAAGTTTACAAGCAGAAACTGCATCTTCTTTATTAGAAAAAAAGTACAATTGAAAAACAAATAAACAAACCCCTCATTAAGCTGTCAGACACAGAATATTTTCCTCAGGTTAGCTATTACTTGGTCTAACAAAAAATATAACTCCCAATAAGTCTTGTTATGCTTATATCCTTGGAGTAAATCTCTTTAATTCTTGGTATAAAATTTATTTTATAAAATGCTCAATGTTAATAAATTCTACTTCTGTCACTGCTAGCTGCATGACAGTCTTAGAGGACCATGGCAGCCTTTTTTCCTGGATATACCCTCTGATGTGTGCACCACACAGAAGAGTCTCAGGTACATCAAAAAGGTGGGTTTCATTTTGTCAGTTTTCTTAAACTACAAATGATTTTTGAAACCCCAGTGGCTTTGGACATTGCTGTTAAGCAGGGAGCAGGTAGTTCCACAGATTTTTGCAGGTGGTGTCATTTGGAAGCAGGCAATCTGTGTAACAGGGCAGTCCTATAATATTTATAGGACTATAATACTTTTGCCCTGCTAGCAAAAGGCCATAAATTCTGAGCAGAGTTTGCAAAGATGTTAAGGCTCATCTGGCTAGCTCTCTCTGAACCTTTCTCAATCTGCCTGCAGCTTTGTTCTACTAAGTTTAGCTGTAGCAGCAATAATTTTATATAAAAAATACCAGTGTTCTTTGTAGAATAAGGTATTTAGGACTCTAACACAAACATGTAGTTTAAAACAATGTAGGGCTGATATGAAAACAGGGGCTTTGAGAAGGGAAGACACAGGACATGGTCTAGAAGAATGCTGATATGGAGTGGTAGGGCAAAGGGCACAGTCTGGCACTGGGGACTCAAGGCTGTAAAGAACTCACCAATGGCGAGTTAAAGTGCAGACCTGAACCTGGACAAAATTGAGTTTAGGGGCAATAAAGAGAGTGAAGACATAATATATAGCATATATATGTAAAAGCCACCATGTACAGTAAATTCAGGTGTAATGCAAAGATGTAGACCAGTGAAGAAAGAGCAAGATGCAAAAGCTTATTTGAAAACATACAAAAGGACCCAAAGTATATTGTAGACTGAGGAGAAATAAGAAAACATGAATATGCCTGGATAGATCATTGGAACAGGATGCCCAGGGAAGTGCTTGAGTCACCATCCCTGGAGGTATTTAAAAGACATGTAGATGTGGCACTGAGGGACATGGTTTAGTGTTGGACTTGGCATTGCTGGATCAACAGATGGACACAATGGTCTGAAAGGTCTTTTCCAACCTAAATGGTTCCATGATTCTATGACCATCATAATTCCCCCTTCTGACCCCATCAAAATGAAATTACCAACCTTAGGACCCATAGGTGAAGGGAAAGGGTGAGCATGACACCAGAAAAAGAGGTAGAAACAATTTGAAATGTATTATTATTCCTAATTTTTATGCCATAATTACAGCTGAGCTAATAATTACTAGACTCCCGAGATTTCAGAAATGCTAACAATACATTCTTGGCTTCACATCATAAACACACACACACACAAAGCAACAGGAGATGGGAGAATATATTTTTCTAATGAAAGGCTTCCAAGAAAAAAATCAGAAATATATTCACAGCTACAACACTTAAGATTGTCAGTCTTGGAGATAAAGGAGTCTGCTAGCACCAAAGGGCATTGGAACACAAGTTGAAACGGACTTTCATCATTCAGAAGGTGGACAGACATGTACACCATACCAAACAGCTCTGGAAAAGAGGTTGGACACATCCATTCATCATTCCCATGAGACAAAGTTTGCTGTAGCAGACAAATTAATTAACTGCAGAATCTAATTTACCCAATTTCTTGCTAATTCTCCTATGGGTTGATTATTAAGCCTGACAAATTCCAGCCTGAAAGCACTTTGCTTGAAAAAAATAACAATTAGCAACAAGAAGGGAGGGAGTGAAAACTGTGACTCCACAACAGATGTGGAAATCATTCCTTTTTTTTTTTTTTTTAATCAGAAATAGAGTAAATGAAACAGCTTTGTAACAGCTTCAGTGGTTTTATTTAAGCATAATATTTTGGAGGATGCAAGAGTAGGCCATAAAAGCACTTAGTAGACCAGAAATCAATGGAGTGGTGCAGGAGAGGAGTTAAAGCTTCAGTTTTTTGCCAGAAACTAGACACACTGAACACTCATTGAAACCTGTTTGCTGCTGGACTGAGTAGCTAGCTAACTACCATAACCAAAGGAACTTTGAAGACCTCACTCTCAGTTGAGAATTCTTGTCACATTTCAGAGTTGTTCAATCTGGTCTAACCTGCCCTGTTACCTTTCTGCTGGGCAGTGCTCTATGGCATTTCAGCCCAATATTTGCAGCATGTCTCTCTCTTTCATTGGAGAAGTCATCTGATGAGGCAATTCCAGGCTCTGCTCAGAGCTCAGAGACCTGTGGTTTGTTTGTTTTAGCTTTGTGAGCTCTGTATACACATTTCACCAGAATCTAGGTCAGACAATGGTGCTTGAAGAAACCACAAACGAAAGGCCAAAAGAACTTCAGAATGATTTGTTGGTCACAACCCATAGCCTGTAATGTAGGGCTGGATCACTGAAATGCTTTCCAGTGGTGACTCTGGGCCAGTTTCAAGAGTATGTACAATTTTCAGATTGTTAAAACCAGTAATTTTAATAAATTTTGAAGGGCTGGCCTCTTTTGCATTCACATGGTAGCTGCTGTTCATGGGAATGCTGCCCAGTTCTTAAACCCAAACCCTCTATGACTGCCAGGGGAGGGTTTTCATTAGACAGCCCATGTCTCTAGTCTTGCCTTTTGCTGAGCTTCTGCCAGAAACAGAAGCATTTAGCAGCTCTTGGTGCTCATTACAAGACTTTTTCATCAGCTAAACTTTGACTGATGGCAGACTCATCACAGCAGACACAGGCTGCATTTACTGTGCAGCTGCATTTATTGTGAAGCTCTGACTTGTTATGATACTGGGTTCTGCTAATTAGTCCTTAAATAAATAATCCATCTGACTATGGACAAGATTCTAGAGCTGTCAGGACAAGCCAAAGAAAACCTTTAATTATAAAAGAGCTGAGTCCTCCCTCCAAGACTTGCAGTGAATATGAAGGAGCAAGAGGATCAGAGATCAGGCAGAAGTTGCAGGTACAATATTTGGATTACTTTCCCAGTATGGTGGGATACAGGACCAAAGTGTTTTAAGCTTTCAGTTTAAGAAAACAGAACATAAATCTACTCATTTAGAAATCACAGCATCACAGGGATACCATTAAGATCACATCTTTGAACCTTTTGTGCAGCACAGGTCAGATTGGTTTACCCAGTTGTGCGCTGTGGTCAGTGTGGAGGGAGTCCTCTCACATCTTCACTTTGGCCCTTTAAATATTACAAACTCAGCTCTTAGTGAGTTCAATAGTGTAGGACAGTCCTTTAAAGCATGTTTTGGACATTACATCTGAGTGAATGTTCTCTGCTGGGGTTCAGATAGAACATCAGTAATCACAGGACCTGGGTATTCATTGGATGAGTCTGTGATGGAGAATTTTCCTTTTGCAAACTATGTCAGTGCCTAACAAGCTTTGCCTATAAAAAGCTGCACTTATTACCAGTTGAGAATATTTCTAGAAGATGAACTTGAGAAATGCACATAAGAATGAAAGGTGACTACTTTCCCATTTCACCCCAGTTTGTTGACTTTATGATTTATCTTTTTAATTCCCACTTGAGCCAGACAAAATTAGAACTCCTCACAGGTGAAAACCAAATAGATTTGGGAGAAAGTCTATAATATTCCACCTTCCTCTGTTCATTGAGAGATCTCCAAAAATCATGACACAGGTCATTACCTCATGACTACATTAATAAGGCATAAGGACCTCAGTCCATAGCTGAACTACACCACAATCCTATGACAAACACTGAACATGGTTCAAGGAAGTCTTAATGATAGCAAATCCCTTCCATTATAGAATAAATTCAATTAACTGTAATGTTGAAAAAAAATTCCAGTATTTAATTGTCTCATTAGAAACACCTGGCTCACTGATTCACTGATTTTTAGCCTTGGCTTCCATCTCCTGGAATCTCTCATCCACAGAAGAGAAAGATTCTGCTATATATATATACACACACATATATATATATATATATATATATATATATATATATATGTACAGTCCCTTTGTGTTTGTATTTTTGGTACACTTGGTCATGTTCCCTTGGATTTTAATTTCCCTAACACTTTTGGAAGCAATATCAATAACAAAAAGCTGTTTGCAAAACCAAGTTAAAATAATTTAGTTGAGTTCTTCCTCAAGCTGACAAAAAAACTCTCAAAACACCACTTTTCTTTTAAAAAGGTCTGTACAGAGTCACTGGGGGCTGGGACCCACCTCTTTTGAACAGTGGCAATTCTCTGATTGACTTCACAGGGTCCAGCTCAGGACCTGTGTGGTTGCAAACCAGAGATCCTGGTCCAGATTCAGATCAAGGGATCCCAGTTCAGGCACAGTGGATTTATCCTCACATGGATATGAGGAGCCACTGACTTGCTGATCTCTGGCAGAAACAGCAGGACATGGCTGTTTGGCCACCCCTGCAAAGACTGTCTCATAAAACACCCACTAACATCAGATGCCAGGGGGAGTTTATGGCATAACACGGACTCCTCATGTAGAAAAACAAGATTTTTTTTATCACTTAAAGTGTTGTTATTTTTTTACAGCTCTGGGCTGCCTAGATGACTAACTCTTCACAACTAAACTAAAACTATAGCATAACATTGTTGCAGCAGCTTCTGAAATTTTAAAAGGCAAAGCTGATTGAAATGCTAAATCTAAAAACCAAATCCCAGTCCCATAAGAAGATGGTGAGAGGTGATTAAAAAGCAAGCCAGTTGAAGATGAATGTTGATTTGAATTGGAGGTGAAAAAGCAGCAGCTTTTGAATATGAAGTGACAAAGGTGCTCTGGCATGTATATGTAAAAGTATATATGTATATGCTATACCTTGTTCATGCTGACGTGCAGGGCTGGCCATGGTCCAACTACCTTCACACTCTCCGTTTCTATTTTCTTCAGATGAGAAGTTTCATCATAAAGAAGGGGAAGTCCTGAGCTCAGTTCTAAAAGGATGCCCAAAAGAAAGAAAGAAAAAGAGACAGTCTGAAGGGAGGCTACAGAAGAACTTCAGAGCAAGACACTCAACTGCATTTGAAGAGACGGCGGTTGGCAAAGCATCTTCTCTGTAAGACCCTCTAAAATGTTTCATAATTATGCCTGTTGGGTCATTTTGCCTTCTTCTATTTAGCAAACAATTCCTCCCCCTCCTCCTTCTCACCCATCCTTTCATTTCAGCAGAGCTTTTGCCAGCTTTGGGCTAGATATTTCTCTCCTTACCTCCCCACCGCCTCTACCCCCTCTATATTCTAAAACTTAGTTGACACCAGAGGGATTATTTATGCAGCCAAGGTGCCACTCTCAAAGCATGTGATGTGTAAAGAGATCAGAGTATAGCTTTTGGCTTCTCTCAGATATCTTTATTTATATGCCAGCCTCTTTAAGACTGTTGTCAGGAATTTGCTGTGCTTTGTCAACAGAGATTTTAAGCAAGCCACTGACACAGAAAGACAAGGAAAAAATACTTTTTCAGACAACCCTAAAAGGTCTCTGTCATCATCTTGGGGATGCTGCATATATATATATATATATATATATATATATATATGCAAGTACTCTGAGAAAAATGAATCTCTGTGTCCTCCCATATTTCTTCTTGCCATGGATTCTAGTTAATAACAGTTGGGAACAATCCAGTTCTGTGGAGTCTGATTCAAAGCCTACTGAAATCAATAAAAACCTTGCACTGACTGCAGTTTGGTTTGGATCAGGTTCTTAAGCTGTCCTAAGAATATTAAATATTACTCACTCAAGATCTAATTCTACAGCTGTTTAAATATACATTAAGGGCTTTGCTGACTAGAGACAAATTGCTAAAACCAGCTTAGAGGGATATAAGCGAAAAGCTGTTTTTTTGGTGTCAGTGAAACATTATCAGACCCTGAGGTAATAATGTCCTAGAAAGGGTTACAATATCATCATTGACCTCCTCTTGGTGGTCTTTCATCACAAGTTAGTGATGCCAGAGTTCAGCATTTCTCACATCACAGCTGCTTCTGTGCATACGAGACAGTGAAACTGCCTGATACCCTGGGAATAAATTAACACAGCCATAAAATCAGTCATGATGATGGGCAGTTTTTTTTAAGAAACAAAATCATTCTAATTTCCTCCTAAGAAAGAAAATAAAGGGGGGGAAAGTGCCTTATTTAAATTTTTCAAGTTTGCTATTATTTTAAACTGATTTTTAAGCTGGTTTTTTTTTTTGGTTGTTTAAAAGGAGAGCTCTGGAAGACAAGCCAGTTTAGCCTTTAACCCAACCTCAAAAACAAACAAAAGAAAAGGCAAAAATGAATTCCTACAAAAGGCATAAATTTCCTGAGTCAGCATTAAGTCTTGGCAAACCCAGGCTTTCATTCCAAGAAAGGATCTGGCAGCACTGTGGTTTTTCAAAGTTCTGTTTTCAGCTTGAAACTCAGTCTGTATTAGACTATTCTCTGCTCAGGGTTATGCAAGGTCTTTTGTAGCGAGCTGCTCAGGAGTGAAGGATGCCTGTTTTTGAAGTGATAACCTGCAAGCTCAGCCCAGAGTTCAAGAGGCAACCTGGGTCCCCTCTTCTCATTCCTCATTTTCTGTCATAAAAATTCTGTGAGCTGCACTGCATACGTGTTGGCATCTGCTCCCAGTGATAGTCCCAGCTGCTGCCGGTGAGTCTGCTCATGTGCACCTGGAAATCCATGCACGACCTTGCCATGCCAATTAGGCTCAGCAAGCAGTTCACCCTCTCTTCCCTGTGAGGCTGACTGCTGTTGCATAGAGTGCGACTGGGGCTCTGGGATACACTGGGGGAAGATGTGCTGCACCACAAGATGTGATGTTAGCTTTGAGGTGAGGTGTAGCATTGTGAGTACAAGGATCAGGCTGAATGCAGGAAAACAACATCTTCTGCTGAGCTGCCTTCATAAACACGCACGTCAGATTTGTTTCACTGGATTTCACTTCCTCCAGTAATTGAAGCAGACAAATTACTTGGAATGTGAAAAATCAGGCAGATCTGGCCCGGGTTTGTTTTCTGTTTGTTTCTGTAACAAAGTCCTGTGCTGTATGTTTGCTGGGAAACATGCACTAGTATTTAAAGGAACCCTGGCTGGGCACATTGTTGTTGCCCTCTCTCCTGCCTATGTCCCAGTAACTACCCTGGAATTTTGGAATTCTCAAAATAGATATAAGTGGAAGAAAGGCATATGCTTTCTCCCTCTCAGCCTGATGGTGGGTACATATCAGTGGGTCACTCCATGTTCCACTTCAGATGAATTCAAAACCATCTCAGAGCTCAGTGATGAGTGCAGTCCATAGCAACTGGAACAAGTCACAAAACACCTGTGGTCCCATGGAAAAGCACAAGGTAGGTTAAGTACTGGTGTCACCTCTGTCAGCCTTATGGGGAAGTTTCTCCTAGGACAGCCTATTTGCCCCATGAGATCTTTTTGCTCTTCAGGCATTTCCACTTAAGATATTTTGGTCACAAGCACCCTCTTTCCTGAGAGCATCCCCATTTTAGTGACCACTTACTTCCTAGAAACACTTTCCCAGCACTGGCCTTTCCACACAGCCTGGAGCCAGACATCAGTCCCCCATGTCCTCACGTTCCTGAGGCAGACTGCTGATAGTGTTTCCTCTCTGCCTGATTTTTTCTTGGCCCACACACTGTGCCATGTCCTCCATAAACGGCCAATGGCCAGCATGCTCCTAACCATTTCAGTACATGCACTGTGAACCTTTACCACAGGCTCTCTACAAGAGTTTTCTCAGCTGAAATAGCCTGAGCAGCATTTTAATGAAACCATTAAAAACAAACCAACCCTAGTCCCCTGAGCACCAACCTTGAAAAGGCACTTAAACCCATCACCCCAAGCTGCAAATTATTAAGTCAGATTCTGTTTTAAGTGAAGTGCTTCTACCCAAACTGCCACTGCTCTCACAGCATGAACATGCCAGATATAACCATGAACTGGCTTCTCAAGGGAAATCAGCTTTGCACCTCCAGCCGAATGCACAGGTGCCACAGAGGATCAGCAATGGGTTGCAGTGGGGCAGCACAGCAGCACAAAGACACTCAGCACACTGCATGCACAGCTGCCTAAACAGCTCAGCTGGGAGCAGTCAGCACAGCTGCACCACAGCCTCCCCCTGGAGGTGTCCCATCCCTTTCCACTCCCTTAGAGAAATTGGGAATTGGCATTTGGTGCAACTGGCATTAGGCAAGAACCAGCACTGATTCTCTTCTTCTGCACCAAATAGTGTGGAGCATTGTTCAGCGGACCAAGTGAAGAGAAAGGTGGATCTGTCTCCACCAACAAGTGTCATACACGCCTTGGCTTCTGAAGTCCCTGTCAGAGCATGGCAGCTGCCAGACAGGCCAAGGATGCTGTTCCCCACCACCAGGGTCAGTCTGGGGGAGAGGGCTCACTCTTCTCATGTCTGGGGCAGGACATGGAGCCTCCCAGGCCCCAGTTTCATCTCTCTGAGCACAAAGAGAACTGCTCCTGATGTTTGCCCTTGTGCTCTTCTAGGTTCTTCCTAAGGTTGTTTCTGCAATAAGGAGAAGCAGGAGAGCTGTGTGACCTGAGAGGAGACAGAGTGCTGGAATAAACACCCTGTACCATGTGGTTTTTGCTGTTTCTTTCATTACCCCCTGTCCCGCAGATGGGCCCACGGCAGGGTGGTGGGGGGCTGGAGACCAGCAGCACTGCGGGGACTGAACTGGGGCACCGGGAGGGGAGTCTGACACGGAGCTGTGGCCTGGATGGGAGCCCCGAGGAGGGGGCCGCGGGAAGCAGGGCCGGCAGTGCCTTCTGGGTCGGGACAATCGGCAGCAGCATAGCTGGCTCTGAATGAATTTCCTGGCATGCTTCAGCTCTAATTTGGGAAAGGAAAATATGGGCTGGCACACCCCCCAGAAAGGTCACCGCCTCCCACGGTGCCAGGCTGACAGCCAGGAGAGGTTTTCCAGCACAGCCGTGCCAGCATCCCCCCAGCGCTCAGCCCGGCGTGCGGGGCGGCCCTGGGGGTGCCGGGCCGAGGCCCAGCCCGGGCAGGGCCGGCCGGGGCAGCCCCACACCGGCACAGCCCGCAAAGGGCGGGGCTGCCCCACACCGGCACAGCCCGCACAAGGCCGAGGCAGCCCCACACCGGCACAGCCCGCAAAGGGCCGGGACAGCCCCACACCGGCACAGCCCGCACAAGGCCGAGGCAGCCCCACACCGGCACAGCCCGCAAAGGGCCGGGACAGCCCCACACCGGCACAGCCCACCCAGGGCCGGGACAGCCCCACACCGGCACAGCCCACCCAGGGCCGGGACAGCCCCACACCGGCACAGCCCACCCAGGGCCGGGGCAGCCCCACACCGGCACAGCCCGCACAGGGCCAGCCGGGACAGCCCCACACCGGCACAGCCCGCACAGGGCCAGCCGGGACAGCCCCACACCGGCACAGCCCGCACTCCCCTCCTGAGGGGTGCCGGTGGCTGCACAGCAGGGCCGAGATGCAAATACCTCAAAACTATCGCACTCTCTTGGGGAAAGAAAATGAAAGAAAATGTTTCTGATCTTCTGAAACAGAGTCTGGTTAAAGTGCCTGTCCAGATAGGTGCCTATGCGATACTGCTAAGGTGGGACAGTTTACAGTCAGGGTCACCCAGTACAGTCCAAGACCCTGGTTTCAGGAATTTGAAAGTTATCAGATTAACTGACCAGGGTGAACGATTCCATAATGGATAGATATCTCAGGGTTATTTACAGTTATGAAGGCAAAAACTGGGCAAGGGAAGAACTCATCATTTCCTAGAGACAAGGAATATAATAGATCATATTTTGTTTTGCCCATCATCTGCCATTCTTACACAGCTTCAGCATCTGACACACTACAGAGTGCAGAGATTGTAAATCTGGAGAGCAATGCTCAATGACAGGAATGTTTCTCTTCCAGTTCCTGTGTAAAATATTTGGCCAAGCTCCATACCCTTAAAAATGCCTGTACACGTTCAGTAGCAGAGTCTTCCACCCAAACTCCCCCAGACTGCATCAGGAATGGATAGACTTCTCTACTCGTTGCTTTCTACAGGCCAAGAATTTCTCCACTAAGGAAGCAAAAATATTCCAGTCTTGGTTGCTAAAGCTTGCAATTATTCCGATTACCGAAACTAAGAGCAAGATGCGGTATGTCCAGGGCTCCAAAATTTCTGCTGCCTGTGCCCAGACATGAAAACAAGATCCAAACAATGAGGGCTGAGGGCCAGCTGGACCGATCAGCAAAAGACAATAGCAGATGAGGGTAGGTTTGTGAAACTATACAAACAAATAGTAACAATGAAAAAGGAGCCTGTGCCAAAAAGTGGTTAGAGAGTCAGTATCTGTGACTAATGGGGTATTTGTTCAGCTATGGAACACCCAACTAACACCAAATCCCACAACCCTGCAGCAAACCAAGGAAATTGCAAATCTTGTCTCATTTGCACATGCTACAAAGCTAGCAAATAATAACAGGAAGCACATTCTTCAAGGAGGAAAAGTGAAATGCACACTGTTTTCCTTTCCTTTGCCTCCTTGCCCGAGACAAATCTGAAAGCAGCACATCACTGAAATAACAATTACTGCAGTGGACTTACTGGTTGGATTTGGAACTGCAGAAACAATGTCCTTGGTTTCGGGAGCAAGGGCACCGTAATTGGCGTGGTGGTGGTGATGCCGATGGTGGTGGTGGTGCCTTGCAGCCATTTTTGTGGTGTATGGAGTTCCACCATTCTCCTCAATGTTGAACGGATGCAGATCGCTGTTGTTCAACGGATAGCTACAAAATAAATCCAGTTCAAATTAGAGCAGTAAACAGTAGCACCAATTGTACTTTTGGAGAGACAGAGTGAAAACTTTCTTGGGAAAAATTGCACAGCATTTTTGTAAATAAAGTATTTTTTCATCACAAATCTTTACGGTTTTCTATCTCCACAAGATTTTCGTGATGAGAAAAAAGGATGCCTCTGCTTGTTTGTATGACTTTAAGATCAGAACTATTTTTGATTTTACACAGTACATAATCTCTGCTAGAATCTTTCCTGGGAAAGGAAAGTCATCAAGCAGAAAACAGTAACTCTTTTAAAGTGAAATTGTCCGAAGACCAGACCAAGGAACAGTCTCAGAGTAAAACTACATTCATGAGAATGTTCAGGTCTCTAAATTTATGATGCAAAATAGCTATATAAAAAAAATTCTGACTTAGGGAAAAAATTGAGAAATAAAACAATTTACAGATAACAACACACAAAATAGCACTTGGTCAAAAAGGAATTGGACCAGTGCTGATATAACTAGTTTGGGTCTTGGCGGGGGGTTTTGCATGTGTTTAGTTAGGAGATTAACTATCATCAATCTGCAATAGCTGGCAAACAGGGACACATTGACATTTTAAGTCATCATCTCTAACTGAAAGATGACAAATTACAGTGCTGCTTTTCTTCATTAGCCTTAACTGATACTGTTTCAGTTTATTGTTTGAAATTACGATGTATTTCTAGAAGTGATATTTTCTCTCCATTCCAGCAACCAAAAAAGATTGAGATAATTCTACATAGATATTGCAAACGATTTGAATGTGCTTTCCTAGAGGAGTGCTTAAAATTTTTATAAGGTTTTAACTTATTCTATAGTAGTGAATTAGACAGTAGTTGCAGTAAATCAATCCATTTCAACAAAAGATGAATCCCTGCCTATTTGAAATATGCTAAAGAAATTATATCTTCAGCTGCATGGGTTTTCAGTTTGCTTTTATTAATAACAGCAGCCAAAAAACCTGACAACTTGAATTAAGGCAAACCGAATAATTATAGGAACAATGAATAAATTATACCTAAGATACTTGCTACATATGTTTTCTGCAGATTACTTAGTGATTCAGAGCAAAATTAACCAGTCATCTGGTAAATAAACACATCTGTATAATTTCCAAAGTTCTACTGAAACACGCAGCTTGGTACATCATTAATAACCACTGTCTTCTTAGTAACAACTTCAGACAACATGAGGTTTCTGACTGGGTACTAATTGAATAATACTTTTATGCTGGTTACTTTTTGAAAGCAGGAGGCAGGGAGGGGAATGTTGTGTATATTAATCTTGGCAGGTTCCCAGCATGAAGCAACCACTGCCAATAAAGGCACTTCTGATGGCTTTTTTGCCTTAAGGAAACAATAGAAATAGGTGTCTGATACACAGGGAACAGCTTTTGTGAGCTCAAATAATGCAGGACTGGTCTGTCTTTTCAAACTGCACTATATCTTTACCGCTATAATCAAATCAAGCAAGTGCCTAAAGGGGGAAAATGGTACAGGCTAATGAGATTGCACACTAATTGTAGCAGCTCTCCTGCACTTTCCCTTCAAGGGCCTTGGATTGGCGTGTCATTTTTTGACTGAGAGGATAGGTGGTTTTGTTCACATGGTTAAAACCCTGTTGGGAAATGAGTTTAGGGATGGAGCCTCAGCACATCTTTTTTTTTCCATCTGATTCATTTTTTTTCAGGACACAAAGTCCTACATGTAGGGAGTTTCATTTCACCCACTGGCAGGTTGGTTTAGCAGATTTTCAATTGGTCTTTTCAAAATTAATCACACCAATTCCTTACACTGACTCGTCATACTGCTATGGTCCCAAGGTATCTTCCATTCTGAAATGAGAAGGAGCTAAACACTAAACAAGCCAACTGAATTGACCTCTGGCACAAGGGCAAATGTGCACCAAATCCTCTAGATGTATTACTTGACTGTCCAGAGAGGAGAGTAACGTGTAAAATGTAAAGTGCAGGGAGAGCATTACATCAAAGAAGTAAAGAGCTAGCCCAGCAAAGCTGATGTTCAGCTATGCACTGAAATCCTTGAGCACAGCAGGTCACAAAGCTGCAGACAGGGTGTCACTACCCAGGCAGCGCTCTCCGACGTGAAATCCCACGTTCAAACTGCCGGCCATGTAAAAGCGTGGTCATCTGCACTCTTCCAGGGCTGACAGCAACTGAAGATGGCAAGGCAAGCTTATCTCAGGGTCAGCCAACTCTTGCACGTCCGATGCATATGAGGCTGGGGAGTGGTACAGACACCCTCACGACCAAGGAGTTACTGGACAATCAGAAACAACAGGCCTTGCAGCAGCCCCAGAGCCTACCAACTAAAAAAGCTGACAGTACCCAAACAAAAATATCATAAGTAGTCTAAATCCCTTTTCTATATACTCATTTATATTTTAGGGGGATATTAGGTATCTTACTGTATTTTCTACAAGATGACATCATTATTATTATCTCATATCACATTTTTCACTTTTCTTCCACTGTCTTAAATATAGAGACTTAACACTTTTCCACTCAATGCATCCTTTTGTTGCTAACTTTACTTTCTATGCGTTGCTTCTATCTGGCTTACCTGAATAGAAAACATGCTCATGTGTCTTTCCCAGTCTATGGATGTAAATAAATCACTACTTTCAGTGAACCAACTTTTTAACCATATGCTAAAGTGTTCATAGTCCTGACCTCCAGGAATTGATACTTGCTCCCCAGACATTAACTAATGCTTTCAGACTATGGGCATTATGTGGACAGGTAGTAGTTTTCATCCTTTCTCTTGCACCTGCCTTCTGGCTATCCTAGTATGCCAATGTCATACCTTTGGTTTACTTTTTAGACATCAATTGTCTGTCCTGCAGATTTCCTCTTTCTCTGCTGTTATTTACTTGTGTGGCTTTCTCAACAAGCTTCAGCTGTTTGCTATACAGACAGCTCCTGTCCTTCAAGGAAAATGAGGCAGGGCCCTACAGGCAAGTGTGCAAAGGAAGCAAACCTTTCTTCTTTGTCCCTCAGTCAGGAAAAAGCACTCCTGAGGATTCCGTTTCTGCAGGCTGAACCTTCAAAAAGGCCACTCAGTGTTCACAAGAAGGTTAGTGCTGCCTTTAGCCTCAAATTCACATTAATTACTTCCTTCTGGCCAAAAAGGCAGCACATTGAGGAACAAGGCAAATAACATATCTACTAACTTCCTTTTCTATTTCACAGTTTTCATTTACATTACTAGTCCTCTGTCTCAGTTTTACTCTCCTGACACTTTACCCAAAAAGCTGTTTTCAGTTGACATTCTTAGATTTCATGTGCTGCAGTTACCTACTCTTTACCAAACTATATCTCTAGTATAGAATCCACACACACAACAATAGTGTTAAGAGGACATAGGAAAATAAGGAACAGAAAAGTTTTTGAAGGCCTTCAAAACCAAAGTATGTGGGCCTATGTTAACTGAACTGAACCTCCAACACCTTCACTAGCAGAGACTCCATGACCCTCCTGTGCAATCAATTTCAGTGTCTCAGCATGTCTACACTTATTTCTTTGTTTATTCTGTCTCCTTTACTGCAATTTAAGCCACTATTTTATCTCCCATCCATCACAGACACAGTAAGAGGTTTATTTCTTACCACAGAAGCCTGTGTTTTTGAAAAT
This sequence comes from Agelaius tricolor, assembly GCF_023055355.1. Lineage (NCBI taxonomy): Eukaryota > Metazoa > Chordata > Aves > Passeriformes > Icteridae > Agelaius > Agelaius tricolor. Next base: position 29,917,020 of record NW_027269262.1, read on the forward strand.
GGCCCTTTACACCTCCCCTCATCCCCTCAGGATCTGTAGAGCTCTGAATTCCTCAGTTGCCCCTCACAGGCTGCACATTATATACAGCTCCATCCTTGTCCACCCAGCTGCCCCCTGCTCTGCTTCCAACATGTGGTGCTAAGAACTGGACACCCCATTCCAGCTGAGGCCTTGCAAACATGTTTCAAAGAGGAAGGGTTGCTTCCCATGTCCTACAGGATCTACTCCCATTTATACACTGGAACATGACATTTTTTAATATAGTCTGGGATTGTTGACTCATGTTCAACATGTGATGTTCAAGAATATCAGGTCCTTTCCTAAACTGACCAGGTTTCCAGCCCCACAGCCTCAGCTGTGACACATTACTCCTACCAAACCACGCAAACATTCTTCCTGAGCTGTGCCCTAATCCTTCTGATGTGCTAAGATCAATACCTGATCAGGACTTTTCTCTCATCCATGACAGGCCCGGTATGCAAGGACTCCCATTTTGGGGTAACCCATGAGTGACAAGGGGTTTTTTAAAAAACATAATTGCCTTTCCATGCCATCCTCCCAGCTACCAGCCTCAGTCTCCTCTAGAACGTAATTGTGTAGCCCTGCAGAAACACCTTGCACCTGTGTCCCAGAGCAGGCTTACTCCTGCACCCTCTTTCCCCACTCTTCCTCTAGCCATCTTCCACCTGTCTGAAGTTACACTTGGAGAGCAAATGGTGGGGTTTTCTTCTCTCCTCTCCATGGGGAGGTTGGAGGGGAAATAGCAGAAAGCAGGCTCAAACTATCATGCCTTGTGGATGACTCTAAGAGTTCAGACCTTCCCTACCACAGCTGAACAGTGGTTTAAGAAAATCCCAGGCTTCTAGGTCTGGTTGTGATAAATAACCTTCAACAATTTCCACACCCACCTCTATTTGCTTTGAACATTCCTCCTGCACCAAACCACTGCAATTTTCCAGTATTTAAAAATCCTCAAACTTTCCACAAACATCTTCAGAACTGCTCTCAGTCCTCCCCCATCTGTAGCTCGGAGCAAGCCTGGTGGTGATTTGCACAGGTTTTGGCAGCAAAAATTCCCACTGCCGGCGTTGTACTGAATGTGCTGGGAGATGTATCACCCATCGCCGTAGCATTACAATGCCTTCTCCAACATCAAAATGGGCTTTAGATGTGCTCCCAAATGGCAGCCAGGGGAAGTGTTGCAGTGCCTGTTAACGTATATGTGTATTAATGTGTATGTAATGGAAGCAGCCACTGTGTGTGAAATTTCAGTGTGGCAGCCAGGGGGAGGAAACTTAACAGCTATGCAAAGCCAAACATTCATTTTTGGGTTTAGTATCTCCCTGTACTGGGAAGATGGAGGGTAGACTCTGGGTTAATTGCCCATGCTTCAAAAGCAGTTAAAAAATCCCAACCAAATAAACTACAATGAACTGTTAGCTAAACTTCCTTTAATCATGCTTAGAGTCTCACATACCACTTGTTTTGCTAAAGCATGGCAAGTGGCACAGAGAGAGAAGGAATTTTGCATTCTCTGAAAATGCCCCTGTGGAGAGGAAAGAAGAGGAAATGAGGGGATAGGAAGAAGGCGTGTGGATATCACTTAATAGCCAGGGCTATTGGACTGAAGCAAAAGACTTGACCCAGCATTACATGAGAAGGGAACATAGACCACAGCAGGATGACTGCAATAACAGGAGAGAGGGTGAACTTTCATTTTGCAGCCAAGGACTGGGACATATAAAAGCAATGACTATTCCTAAGTAAAGGAAAACTGGGATCACTAAAACCAAACCTATGTTGTTTTTTCTTCCTGCACTATGTAACCAAGATCTCTTTGCTGGCCAGAATTGGCTTCCTGAGCTGTGTGAAGTGTAACTAAAGTTAACGTTGTGGTTACACTGCCTTGCTCTGCTCTGACACCAGAACATCACAGCTGGCCCATTTGCTTCCTTCAGGGAAGGCATGGAAAATTGTGTTGCAGATTTCTTTCCCTGATGCCAGGGATGTTCCACAGTCCTCATCCAATCCTAGGGACACCTCAGAAAGCAGAGCAGGCAGCCAGCAGCCTGCTCCCAGACAACTTTGAAATTAAAGAGAAAATTATAATAGGGAAAAAATATATTAATAAATGGTGACAGAAGCCTGCTGTAGGACACAAGATGCTGAACTAAGTTTTGAAGCAAGACTAATCTGGAATTCTTCACCAAAATAAAGCCCGCAGCAAAGCATGTTCTAATAAAATACCAAGGAACAAATCTTGACTCGATAAAGACATTGTCCTCATAGATTTCACTTTATCTGCATAAAGATCATTAAAAAAATACAGTCTTGCAAAACTGTCATGCAAAATATGCCCACTGGGGAACTAAGCGTGCTTTTCTTCATTTACAAAGGCTTTTAATTAACACTAACAATAGCTAATGATATTTAATCACCTGTCAAAAAAAAATTCATTGTCCCAGATGTCCTTGTAGATGAGAAAACTCTGAAAAGCAGACATGAAATTTTCTAAGACCAACAGATCCTCCCTCAAGTCTGCTGCCTTCCCCTTTTAGACAGAGGCAAAGGCAAATTTCCTTGTCCTTAAGAAATAAAACAAGTTGGGGTGGCTAATCCAAGCAAACTAGCTCAGGTTAAAACAGGAGTAAAGCCAAGCAAGAAGCTGTGGCCTCTGAGGTAGCCTGCAGCTGATCTCAGATTGCTAGCCATGGTGCAACTTTTCCCACCACTTATCTCATGAAATAACTCAGGTCCTGTGAGCTAAGCACATCCCTGTCTCATCTCCACTGTGCTCAGTATCACACTGCTGCCAAAGGGTGCAGAGAGCAGGCACAGGCCTGAGGCTTAGCTAGGAGAGGAGAACACAAGAAATCACAGGATGCGACAGAAGTTGCTGGACATTAAGGTTAAGGCAGAAGCAGCCAAAAAATGCTATAGAGCATGCCCAGAAGGATTGCTGGAATTCACAGGTACTTATGGCAGGGATGCATGAGCAATGGCCAAACATCACAGAGCTCTGAAGGAGGAGTATCAGGGTCTCTTGGGTGAGAAAAACCATGCAAGGCCAGCACTGGCTAAGAAACTCTATCAGTAACTCTGTGTAAGGTCCAAACTACCTTGGAAGCCTTGGGACATTTGAGTATGGACTTAGCAAAACCAGGAAGCAATGCAAGGAAAAAGCAGGGGTGCCTGCAAGGAGACAAGAGAAAGGAAAGAGGTGAATTCATGTGCAGGATGAATTTAATTCAGGATGCACGGGAGAAAAGTGACCAGCCCGATGCAAGCAAGCTGCTGGTCAGTCAGCTTGGTTGGTCAAGCTCTGATCATCACAGTCCAGGGCATCTTCTCAACTGTAGTCCTATTTTCTGTTTGCATTGAGGATGGAGCGCTCTGTGCTGCCCCACATTTGGGAGCTGCTGTTTGTGTATGCAGGTGCTGCTCAAGGTACTGCCCTTCTCCTCCTCTGCTCCTCAGCAAGCCTGGCTGAGTGGGTGCTCAGTGAGCATTTACATCTCTGGAAGGAATGCTCAGCATCTCATCCTGGGCAGTGAAGCCAGGAACTACAGCAGCCTTGCATCTGGCAGATTAGAAAGGTGTAATCCCTTTAGCCTTGAAGCCAATCCACTGGATTTATCTTTCCTTAACAATATGCTCCCATCTTACAAAATCTCCTTTCTGTCTCCATCCTTACTAAGCTGAAATTCCTTGGGAAAAAAACTTGTTTTAAAAGAAATTAACCAAACTGTTTAATTTTCATGCTTCTAAACTATTCCGATTCTGAAGTGTGCTAATGCTTTACAAAAAATATACTGTCTTGTGAATTTTCAGTAATTTGCCATAACTTTAAAGTCCAGCATGAACACAACCGACTCCATTGCTACACAAATGACTTCTTTTTAGGTTATAGATTTTTGCCCTTTTTAAAACACAAACACAGTATTAACAGGTAAAAGTAGTACAAAATCAATCACTCAGCACAGCAAGACCTCTCTTAATTACATACTTGCAACCTCTGCACTATCTCTGGGCAGGTTCTCACTTCAATACTTGGGCAACTCATCCAACTTACAGCAGGAAACTGGTCGTTTTACCTTTAAAGCCATTTTCACAGTTGTTTTTTTCTTTTAAATCAGAAATAGAGAATGAGACACAAACATTATATGTAACCATTGAAACTGAAAATGAGTAATAACAAACAAAGGCCTCCTGGGCTTGAAATTTTGATACAGAAGCAGCATCCAATTTTACATTCAAGTTCCTTGAAGTTTGCTTCAAATCAGCCTTACTACTGATTCAGAAAGCCCCAGGTACTGAAGACACAGGTGCTGAAATCACAAAGCTCCCTTGCTGCTTTCATTCCTCTTCACCATTCTCAGTTTCTAGCAGAATCCATTGCTTTTCATTTTCTAGTTCCTTTCTTTTGCACATAACACTGTAAAACTCTGCTTCTCCTAAACCCTCTACTTGAGCTTTTTGTTTGCCTGACCCATTTTTTTCCTGAGCTCTTCCTTCCTGTTTGACTCCTATATTCCTATTGATGAGAAAGACTCAGCTGGAAGGCACCGTGATGCTGGCTCTGCTGCTTGCCAGCAAGGCCTTAATATTCAGGGCCTTGGCCCCTAGAGATGAAAGGAAACAGCCACTCTGACATCTGTTTAGGTACTGAGTCCATTACTGTGCAATTACACAATTTACAGAGCACTGGAGATTCACTAATGATTTGTATTTCTACTTCTCTAAGGAAGACAAAATTGCAGAAATTGGTAATGGCAGGTAAGCTACTGTCATTAGAACTCCAGCACAGAGAGTTATGGGTTTAGGGAGGAAAAAGTAACTTATAAATAATTAGCTGCTTATCCGGAGTTTAATTGCATTAGATCAGTACTTCCTACTTCTAATTAGGTGTGGCTAATTCTTTCATTTTTGTTGTGACTCAGAAAGTAGATGATGTTTCTCATTGCCTCAGTTAAAAAAAAGAAATAGTGTTTTTTATAATCCATCAGCATAAGACATTGGTAAGCCAGCAACTAGAGGTTTTCCAAACTGTTCTTGTATGAAACATCTGTTCTTGTGTAATCCAAAACATCATTTGTGTGATGCAGATTTTGCTGTTTGATAGTTTTAAAGATAAAGGTCATACTACTACTGCTATGAAAGGAAAATGAAGAGGAAAGGGAAGAGGAAAAGAAAGAGAAAGATGAAAATGGAAAAAAAAATCAAGCACACTACAAAGATAGCATGTTCATGGTGGAAATATAATTGTGGTGGCAGTTTGAAAACGGAACCCTAGGGGCACTTCCACTGGTTCCCATAGCCACAGCTCAACATTTATCTTAATTTTAAATTGGCAGATTCCTCAGTTCTGAGAGGGCGTGATGATTAAGGCAGTCATCATAAATGCTTCTTCTGCTAGTGACAAACTAGATTGCTTCTGAACAGATACAGGCAACAGATCATAGAAGATAAGGTGCCACCAAACCCAAAGGAATATCCCACAGCCAATAGAAAGCTGCTATGCAAAATAACACAAAACAAAGAAGTAACATTGGGTCAGGCTGTGGAACTACTATCTCCACTAATCTATGTGCCAAATCTGCCAAGATTCTAACTGAAGGGGAAAAAAAATCATCTTTAGAAAAGCTGGATGGAAAAGAAAGGTTTTTGGTTTTTTAAAAATCTCTTCTTCCTGTTAAAAACTGAAAGTATATTACATGCATAAATTAAAAGCAATATGCAAGTTGTACCTTCCATAGCAAGATACTCATATCTGCAGAGGGAGGCCTGACTCGTGAACTTCACAATTAAATTCAGATTAACACTTGTGAAATCAGCTCTGTGAAAGTAAGTTGTTTTGCTTTAAAGCACAGTCATGAAGCAGTCATTAGTAAGTGCTTGAGAACAGCATTTACTCTGTAGCTTTATTACTGGAAATGATTCATACCAATGGAAGAACTCCAACTGAATTATCTGTTGGGGTTTTTTTGAGGTTTTTTGTTTGTTGTGGTTTCTTTTGGTGATGCAGTGGCAACAAGAGCAACAGCACATACACTGAGAAAGGGAAACTCTTTGGCCAGTCACTTCAAGGTACAAGAGTAGGTAGAAAGCAAGGAAAGCCAAACACCACCTTCATGATCACCACACACTACTTTGCCATGTACTGCAGGAGATAGACAGAAAAGTGTGCCCCACCTCTCTACATGTTTTTTTCTGATCTGATTTGACTAGGACTGTTTTTTTTCCAAAAGCTGCATCCTTCTATGTGCCTGCTGGGAAGGAGAACTGATTTTCCTGCAGGCTCTTTGATACTAAAATTTGGGAGCAGCATAAGATCATTGTGATTTTCTAAGCATATGCAGTTTGGCTGTAACATAGGAAAAAAAGTATTTATTCTGAACCAGTTCAAAATCTCCATCCTCACAATTCAGCAAAAGTTTGGTTAAGGTGCATATTGTTAGTTCAAGCTGGCTCTCAAGGTTCACATGAAATTTCTGTCTTAACAAAAGAAGCCAGGGTCCTGGTGGATCAGTGCCCTTTCAAAGCACAACACACACAGTCTGAGGTCAATTTAAAAAATTACATTTCCTAATTTATGTCCATTAATACTGGTCTGTAGCAGCTCTGGCACCAGCAGTCTCTTTAGCTACCATTAGCAATGCTGCAATGACAGCATTTGCCCTACAAGTCTGTTCTCCTTGGTTCTCTGTTGCAGAGTAATAGGAAAACCTCTAATTGCCAACACTCTTTCCAGAGAACTGGAGTGTCAGGTTAGATGGATGTCCATCAAAACTTCTCTCCTTTGAAACAGGTAGAAGCCTGCCTGCTTGATACACAAACTGAAAATATTTCTCCTCTCAGAAGAGATGATTGCAGTGCTGAACTGTCTCCTCTCTCTGAGAGAGCCCCATCTCACCAACTCTGATGCCTGAGAAATAGGTGATATACTCGGTTTCATTTTTCCCCTGCTGCCTTTGATGTTCCCCAGATCATTCCTTGCCTGCACCTAAAGTTCCATTTTCAAAATTACTTGCAAGCTCTGCCACTCTTTCTCTTGCAAGCTGAAAAGACATCTTCTGCAGCGCTCATTCAGAGGAAGAGAAAATGACATTTTACAGCACCAGGCCATAATATATGCCTTGTTGCCATCCACAACGTGAGAAAACAATCCTCCTCTTGGTCAGTTTGCCCATGGGTTCAATGATAACAGGGTCCAGAAGGACTTAATTCTTTCCTTTAAGTATGCAAACCCCTGACTGCCAGCTTTAGAAATGCATTATAAAACCCGATCCCTTTGTTCACTTTGCCTGTGACTCACATCAACTAGAGAAAAATAGCTGAAAATGAAAGTTTGATGAAAAAGCCCACACTAAAACAATATATTCAAAGTGACAACAGTTTCAGTATTGTATTTCAGGTATCATATTTCAGTATTCAATATTAGTCATTAGTTTGCATGCCAGGGCCTGGCTGGGGCTGAAAAGCGATATATTTCAGCTTGTGTTACAGATGTGGTGTCACAGAGTCACCAGCTTTTCAATTCCCCCAGTAGTTCCTGCGGGAGAGGACATGGGATTATGGTTATTACAAGGCCAATCCCTCTGCAAATCCAAATACACTGAGTGTAGAGCCAGGCCTGAGCCCTGCTAGGGAAGATCTGGTTTCCAGCTTTATTAAGCACAGGAGAAAGGCGTGCAGAGAGATGATCAAAAGATACCCTCAGCCAGGTTGTATCAATTAATTCTCCAGCACACGGAAGAAGCAATTCCATGTTGGACTTCAGATCAGTGCAATTTCTGCAAGACCTATTGCTATACTCAGACTTCCCCTCCATCCCCGCCCAAGTTGATCCAAGGATAGTGTTTATGACCTGTAATCAAATTAGAGAAGCTTCTAAGTGCATGCTGGATTCATAAAAATATTTCAGACAACAAACACACTTCAGAACAGGGTGGAGAAAGTTTGCACATGCAATTCAATGGGTACCCCTGAGAACACGTTTCATTTGGATTAAGGTGTTACCTCCTTTTAGCAATCTTCAAGGCTTTTTTAAAAAAAAGAACAAACAACCTTCCCTCTGTATATTTAGAACACATTTAAAATGCGTTGACTTAGAATGACTGTGTAACATGCTTTTCGGTAAAAACTGTGCAGCATTTCCTCATGAGGAACTCCTAGGTAAAGTAATTCAGTCATTCAGTGTATAAACACTCACATACCAGGCCATCAAGGTCCTATATTGAGTTTGTGCCTATAAACTACCAGAGGATTCCTGAAGCAGCACAAAATTAAGATGTAGTATTGATTTTTTTGGACAGAACTTTCCCAATATTTTAAATAAAAATTGCTGCTGTGTTTAACAACAGACTTAACCAAACATTTTCCAAACTTTTCTTCTGTCTCCCCTCTCTACATGAAATCTGGTTTCAGCTGCAGTATTTTGTGCTGCTTCAAACAAAAAATTGTAATCTTAGTATCACAAGACCTCTATGACTTGTTAAAAACAAACTGCTGTGAGTTACAACTGTGCTAATTTTAGGAAAAAACCACCAATGTGCTTTTTAATATTTAAAGCAACTCTTTTCTACTACCCTGTTCAGACAGATACCACCCATATCTACCTTTGTTTGGGTGGTAGAAGCTGCACAGGTGAGAGCAGTACTGGGCTCAGAGAGGAATCGGGCAGATATGCTCCCTCTTCCCAACTGCATCCTGGCCCATTTGCTACAGGAAGCCAGCTATGGCTAGAGGAAGGAAGGACAGACACACTGATCTCTTCTTACCTAGCTGATGGCTCCGGCACTTGGCTGGCTCAGGTTTCTGCAGGCAGCAGGGAGGGTGAGGGATGAACAAGTGAAAAGGGAGTGCAGAATGTGTGGGCTCCTTCTCCAGAGGAGCAGAATGACAAGTGCTTCCCTCGAGGCGACACACACAAACTGCAGAGCACACAAGGCCCTCAGGTTGTTCTTCCCCAATGTGCCTGAGGCTTTTTAACACTTACAGGACCAGCTGGGCCTTGAGCTCTTTCCTTGCAGTCTGTCAGGGAACGGATCCCTTGCTCAGTGCACCTTCAGCAACGAACCAAACCACACACACAGCAACACAGGATGAGGTGGAACACTGGCAACAAAGCACATGGAAGCTGACAAGGTTATATGACAAGAATGACACTGGATTATGAATGTAGGTGTGTAAAGAATAAAGCACCATTGCCTCACGCTTTAATGTGAGTATTCAAAAAATCCTCCTCCAGAATGCTTTCAGAGCAGCAGCTAAACTAGACTTTTGTTCCAGTGGCCCCAACAAAGTTTCTCTTTCTTCCTTTCTTAAATAAAATGCTGCTGAACTAGAGGAAGACTAGTCTGGGGAAACCAAAGTCAGCCTCTGTGATTACACACCTTGGGCTTACTCTGGCATTTTCACATCTCAGTGCACAATTGCTGTATTGTCTTGCTCTCTCTACAGATTGTACTGGAAACATTGATCCACCACAGCATTAGTAACTACAGGGGAAACCAGGTACAAGCATATCTACCCACCCTCCCCCAAAATCTTTCAAAAATAAATAATGCATCATAACCAGATCAACAAGATTGACATGTTTTTATTTGTACTTAGCACATACAGGAAAGATCAAAACAAATAATAAAAGATAGCATTTGTAAACAAATGTATTTCACAAAAAGTTATAAACTACCAAATTTCCTCTGAAAAAATTTGTTATAGCCATTTATAAATGTGTATTTATCAAAATCAAGTTAAAAACTACTTCATTTTGAAAACATCCCAAATGAAGATTCATTCATTCCAACAACTTCAGAGAGACCACAGATGTAAGGCCTAGCTAAAACAAATGCATGAGTGAAGATGGCACTGTGATTTTTGGTTTAAAGATAACAAAAAAGTCTGCAAGTGATCAAAATACCAGCCAGTTCAATTCAAAGTCCTAGGTCTGCAAAATATACATTCAACTTCACAAATGTCTAACTTTAGAAAAATAGATCTATTCCACTGGAATGTCCTCATTTTTTAATGTACTGATTATATGTTCTGTTTTTGAGCCCACTCAGAGAAAAGTTATCAGCAGGTAGTTTCATGTAATTAAAAGTTCACTTCCATAATCACATTAAAAATAAGATGACAGCAGCACCCTTTTAGCAAGGACTCATTTTTAACATTCTTGCCTTTATAGCAGCAGGTATGGTTTTGGGGAATGCTATCAATATAAGAAGTAAAAAAAACCCAAAAAACCAACATAGTCTGTGAAATTTATTACAGTGTTCTTTCCCTATACTTGTTTTCAAAGTTAGGTAAGCACCTCTATTTTCTTCTGCAGAACACAAAAACTAGAAACAAGTAACATCCAAACCTATGACTGCCTCAGTAGGCTCCCTTTGTTGGTGGCCCACAAGCCAATTTGATTGCCAGAATGAATTATTTCCTTCCTCCAATCTCCTATTTGCATGCCACTAAAAAAATCTCAGTCTATTAATTTGACTCAAAAGACACAAGGTAATAAAAGTAACTAAGGCACAAATGTCTGATCTTCAACACCAGGCAGAGGGTCACAGATTTGAAACTAGGGTAGAATGAAAACCCCCAGAAATATTTCTGGTCTTAGGGCACTGAAAATTCTTACCAGAATTCAAAAGAAGTTTTTCAAGATTTTTTTTTTTTTTAACAAAGATATGGAAAACACTTTTCCCAAGAATGTCCACAAACACTTAACAAGGATGGATGTACATACAAAGACACACACTTTATGCACAATACACTTTGAACATACTGCAGACAGACAAGGACCATGGAATGCAATGATGTCTAAGGTGGCAGGTGAAATGAAGATGGCTCTTTTTCAGAGAGTCGTCATGAGTTTATCTTGGTACACCATGCTTTGGACTCCTCCTAAATTCTTCTGGTTCTGTTCCTGGATATACCGTAAATTGCTGTCCTCTCCACTTGTGGGGGGTTTCCAATAGGGCCTGTCATCATGATAGGGTGGCCTGTACCATTTGCACAGTTATTGGTTAGTGAGGAATGGAAGTCAACTTAGGAGTGCTACACAGAAACATGAGCTCATCCTGCAAGTGCTAGGCATGCACACGGAGCTACAGCATGGCAAGGAAATGGGGACAGACCTATAGGTCTGATGCTGAAGCTGCTGAAGCAACTGGGAATCTTCTAGCTGATTTCAAAAGGCTTTCAACCAGAGCTCAATCATTAAAAACCCTCTCTGTTTGCAATGTTACAGACAAGCATAGTGCATCAATGCTCTGGAATTCCAAAGGGGGGGTGGGGAAGGAGAGGAGGCTACAGGAAAACTAAATTTGTACAACGAACAAGTAAAATAAAACATATCATGCAAAACGCTGAGCTCATGACAGTACATCCTTAAAGTGCAAAGGGTTAAGAAAGGCAATCCTATTATGAATGAAAATAGCTCTGTAGTTGTTGCCATTCCTTTGGCACTGGTGCAGTTAATTAACACTAAAGCAGCCTGTAATTTATAGAGTTGCATTTTCTTAAGAACACCCCCAGTCTACAGTTAGTACAGGTAATTCTCTGAGACTTGCAAAAGTACTACAAGGAAAATATCTTTTTCCTTATTTATTCATTACTTATTGCTGCTTAGAGATACTAACTTCAACCATTCCTATAGTGTCCCCTGAATCATTGCAGCGGAGTGGGGAATAAATAAAACAACAATTTTGAACACTATGTAGGAAACCACAACATTTAACATTACCTTATTACCAAATTGAAGCTGCAATTATTATATATACGGAAGAAATTCTTTTCTGTGAGGGTGGTGAGGCACTGAAACAGGTTGCACAGAGAAGCTGTGGATGCTCCATTCCTGGAAGTGTTCAAAGCCAGGTTGGATGGGGCTTTGGGCCACCTGGTCTAGTGGAAGGTGTCCCTGGCCATGGCAGGGGGTTGGAACCAGATGATCTTTAAGGTCTCTTCCAACCCAAGACATTCTATGATTCTGGTAAGATTTTTTTATAGTAGCAGAAACACAGGCAAGGTTTAGATTTTACCTTTTTTTTTTTTTTTTTTTTAGGTATCTTCTAAAGTTATATAATGACAGCTGTTAATTGGATTTTTTTTTTCAGAAGGTTAAATATTAAGCTAGCTGCAAACAATTTCACTGAAAGAATCTGCAAACAATTTCAGTGAAAGAATTTTACTAAGAAAACTGAGACACAATTCCACATACTATTTCAAAAATCATTCAACAAAAGCTCCATATATAACATGTATTACACAGTTAAATTCATTTCAGCCCATGCCTATTCCAGACTCTCATGCACAGCAGAAAGAATTTATGCATCTGTAGTTGTGATCTCAAGACTGCATTCAAATGGAATAAGCTTTTTCAAATCAAGCTGGTCAAGATTTTAAATTATCCAATTATTTCACTTCGACTCAAAGTTAGAATAACTTGAAACTTCCACTTTAACCACACATTTAAATGCTTCTACCTGAATGGGACCAAAATTCTGAGCACCTTTCCTACCAAGCTTCTATGACTGAGCTTTTAAGTATGGGTTGTTTTTTTTCCAGGCTTACAAGCCTTGCTATAAAAAAGCCATTGTTCAGATTTCACTGACCTTAGTCTTTGCCCAGGCAGTGGAGGGGCTGACGGGGGAGGTTGTCTACACACTCTACAATACATTATTGTGCTTATTTCAATATCACTCTGCTCCAGGGTGAACTATTTGGCTTTAAAATGTCACGGACTGGTATCGTAAGCGATAAAATCTTTAGAAAAATTTCAGCAAAACCTCAAATGATTTATAAAATCATTAGGCTCTCTTGGCAGCCACTCTTTCATAATGTGAAATTGCACATTTTAAAGAGCTCATAATAAACTGGATAAAGAAACCCTAAAACCAGGAAGACTCCTGAGCTTAAAATACAGGCAAAGTTCATTACACAACTTCAAGTCTCCTGTTTCTAACACAAATTTAATATCTGTTTTACTGCTGTGCACTAGGAATTTTGAGATGACAATGCCTGTCTGCTTCTCTGCCTATTATTTCTAATCATGTACTTGCCCTTTTCCTGGATTCTCAGACTCAAACTCACACCAAATTGTCTTTTCATCCATTTTAAACTTGGCCTCATCCCCAGAGCCTGCCCACACTAAAACCAAAGTCTACCTATTGTGATGTAAGAATATAAATGTTAGATAAGGAGAAACAAAAATTAGGGTATTGGTATTTTTCACTGAAGACAGTAATTATTTGTCTAAAAACCTGAGTCATCTAAAAAGGTTACTTTTCATTAGGATAAAGAAGTGGCTGGTTTTTATCATGTGTACCCGTATAGATACATATCCACCAGCAGGAGCATGCCTTCACCGTGCATTCCACCAAGTGGGTTTTAATTGGACTGAATTTCTTCCAAAATTTCTTTTCACTCAAAGTTTCTCATCACTAGCTACAGAGAAAAAAGTATGCGAGAAGATAGGACAACAGCACATGCAGGAATGCTTTTGTGAAATGGTTCTCAAAAACTCAGTGCTATAATTTTACTCATTATCTCTAATGTTCTTGATAAATTGCTCCATGTACTTGCCATTTTTTCATATACATTTTTGCAAAAGATGAAAACAGTGCTCCACTGCAAGAATATAATTATTATTAACTTTAGACTAAAATGAGTTTCTCCTCTGTCTTAGGAAATTAAATACAAACAAATACCGATTGATTTGCAATTAAGCTACAGAGAAGCTCCCTATCCAACATATTCCCTACAGGAGATCACTAACATTCTCTTTTGAATTTTGAATTAGAAATAAACTAGAAAAAGAAATTCATATTCCAAAGCAAAGCTTTGAAGTTATTTAATACTGTCTGTATATCCCACACTTCTAACTTTTGCTTTTCATGTGCAGAGGACTGCCCAACAGGGCCACCAAAGCTTCATATCAAGTACCATAAAGAAAGAAGTAATCATCTTTTCTTCACAAAGGGAAGATTGCTTACCTTACATTCACAGGTGTGTGTGGATGCCAGTGTGGCTGAGCAGGATGTATATTAGGATGATACGGGGGCTGCAAATGGAAACATTGAACCTGGTTAATGAAATCATATTAAAGCTCCCAATTAACTTTTAACTTTTATTTTCGTGGTGAACCCTATAATCTCTAGTGCTTCTGACCTTCTCCCATGTCATTGAGCACATAGTGAAGCCTCTTGGTGCCGAGCCTGCTCATTAGGACACTCTCATGGGACAATGCAAAGAAAATTGCTCTCCTGTTTGACAGGCAACCTGGCACATCCAGTGCTTCTCATAGAAAGCCCATCAAAAAATGTCAACTTTGATCAAAGGTGGAGAGTAAGAAAGGTTATAAGAGCAGGCTTCAGGAGGTCTCCTGTCTTTGCTGACAGGACTTCCTTCTTATATCCACAAGATCTTGAAGAGAAACAGTAAAACAAAATCACTGGTGAGAGTTTTAATAAAAAGTGTTAAGACTAAGTTCTCATGCATATACAGAGTTTGGAAGCTTGCTTTTTCTCAGTACCTACTGACTGTCAGCAGCACAGATGAAAACCAGGTAATGTTTTCCCTGGAGTGTATAAAAAAAACCCCAACAAGCATTTGACCAGCAGGGAACTCTGTAAGTGTTGTGATGAGGGAGGTAATTGCAACTTGGAAATTGTCACGATCACCTGCTGTGAGAGGCTGTTTAGACAAAAGCTTGCTCGCAGAGCAGTCTCCTGGGGCCCATCACATTCACAGTCCCAAAGGCTTTAACTTGCACAGAAAGAAAAGGAAGGGAAAGAGGATGGCAAATGGAGTGTACTCAGCTTGCAGAGCATCCAAGAACACAGGGGAAAAAAGAGAAAACTCCTTAACCCCAATATGGTGCTGTTTATTTCTGACCCATCATAAAATCTCACTCCAGAGTAAGGAAAGGGGAGCAAAACAGCTGTACAAACTATAAAGAGCAAAAATATTTATTTTCCATAAAATATGGAAATGACCACATTTTCCTCTGTAACTGGTATGCTCTTACCTGGTAGTTATGGAGTTCCGGAGTATTTTTAGCACTAAGAGAGAAAAAAATTTGCTTTTATGTAATCAATACATCTACATCACAATGTTTTTTAGTTCAGGGAAGTACTACAGAGAAGTAAAATTCATATTCTTAAGGACATCATTATTTTATTCAAGATATACATCATAGCAGTTAACATGGGAAAGAGTGGTGTAAAACTTGTTTCTGTGCCTTAGATTTAAAAAACAAGAACAAATTATGCTTGATAACGTAGCATAAGAGTAGTTAGCAAAAAGGAAGTATGTTTTACTTTGGTCTGATTTCATATATAAAAATAATAAAAGAAATAGATTAAACAATGGAAGCAGACAGACCCTAAGAAGAATCTGGTGATGCATAATGAGACATGCCAAAGCAATTCATCCCACACCAGAGAATCTGTTTCTACAGCAGAAATCCTAAAGCAGACATTGTCTTCAGAATCCTTTTAGCCTGAAAACAGCAACTGAGAGGTAAAAAAAGTTGGGCAGTCACTTACCACAGTTGTGCTGCTTTCACAGGATTGTTTGCTTAAAAAGAAATAAACACAAAATCTTAAGACAAGTGAAATATCAGCTATTTTGCAGTTCTTGTTGGCTAAAGTGAATCCTTATACAGACATATTTGCACACAAGTGTCTGAATTTCAAGTGCAACCCAGTGCTTTCTAGTAATCCTGTGCAACATCATGAAGTATGAGGCAGACACAAATCTCCCTCTGGTCCTGCCAGAGTGAAAGCCCTTTAGAGATGACAGCAGACAAGCATATTCTTCCCAAATGCCACAACAGGACTTTTGGCAGAGTATGTTCTGCACAACCAGAACAATTTTTCCTCATCTTACTGGAGTACCATGGCAATACCATCAAGTCCACTGGAAATCATAAACTACCCCTTGCAGAAATTTTCACTATTTTACAGAAACCAGAGTATTCACAAAGCTGGCAATGGCCTGTGTCTTACTGCAGGGAATAATGGTAGCCAAAATAGCCCATCAGCTGGGAATCCTGGGAGGCACAGAGTAATCTTGAGGAATAAGGTCTTGGCCTCTGTCTTGGACAGGCTGGAAAGAATGGTGAAGGTGGCAGCTGAGTAACTGGGGGGTATCATCTCTTTTCCATGACTGTGTGTGTTTCAAGAGAACTAAAAAAACTTCTCAGAGAGAAAGTGAAGATCCAACTGACTGCTGAATGCAGGAAGTCAATGACACACTGCAGAAGTCTCAGAAGTGACAGAGCTAGGGGAGAATCCAACCCTTGTGGGTTGCATTTAGACACAGGGCTTAATGGCCAAAAGATGCATGAAAAGACAACCTACAGAGAGTTTTTGCATTAACTTAATAAACATGCTGTTGAGCTCTCTAGAAGACAATCACTTGGGTGTGAAAGAAGTTCTGATTGGCTGCAATGGACAGAGAACATAATTAAGCATAAGCCACACTTTCTCTCTTCTGCCTCTCTCTCAGAGACATAAGTACAGAAGCACTGAGACTCAAGGCAAAACCTGCAGGTCTGTCAGATCCTGTTACGGCAAGAATTAAATTTAAAGAATTCATTCTTCCACTTAGAAAATAGCTCACACTATATAGTTGACTCTCATGTCTCACATAACAGCATCTCACAGATGTATTAAATTTGCATTTCAGTTTAACTCCTTCCATGTACTAAGGAAGGAAGCAGGGGAAAGAGTTACAGCCTCTAGAAAGCATGCATGCTTCTCATCCTTTCTCCCCCCACTGTAAATGAGACAAAAATGTCCCCATAATACCACAAGGGCTGCTCATGGAACTGTAGTTTATATTCTGGAAATGCAAACGAGTGCAAAGACATTCTAAGGGAATGCCATCTCACCCTACTGTGTACAGCAGCCTTGCTCCATACAGCAACTATACCTGCAGGCTCAAGTAATACAGAATTTGGAGAGAGTTATCCTGCAGTGCTCCTTCCTAGGAGAAACAAAAACCTCAAGCTTTTTCTACATGGAACAAAAAGCTCAAGTTTTTAAAGACAAATTACAAAACCACAAGGGGAATTAATTCCTTGTCATTCCATTTAAATTCAGCACATCTCAATTCCCCGGGCATGCTAGTTAAGGTCAAAGTCTGGACAGGTGAATAACATGTCATTACAGTCAGAAAAGCCACAACAACTGCATAATGAGACTGCCCAATAACCCTAAAATTGTCTGGCTAGATAAGCAAGTCAGTGAGGCTTTTGGACACTGCTCCACCTCACATGACACAAGCAATTCTTCAAAAAAACATTACACGCTTTGCCTTAGTGGGTTTTCTGCAACTTTTCTTTCCTCCTCAATAGAGCAACAAAAGAAACCATAGGGACCTCCTCCACAGATGGGGGTGGAAGAATTAATTGTAGATAGAGATTAAAAACAGAAAAGGGAAACAACGAACTCTGGCAAAAAATCCTCCATGCATGTTCTGAGTTTCCAGGTGATCTGACGTACTCTTCTTTTTATAATGTGGTACAGATGTCATGATTGTAATGTGTCATTTATAGGATTTAATGGGACACCTGCATGACCAGCTCAGTGCACAGATGTCTAGAAACACTTACCCTTGTAAGTGGAATGCCTCCTAGAGGGGTATCTCTTGCTGGGCCTTCTTTCAAACGTGCTAGTTCTGCGTAACCTCGTCCCGTGTGTCGCTTGATATTCTGTCCTCCCACTTAAAACACAGAAACAGACAAAGTAAACTGCTGCCTTCTGCTGGAAGCTATACCTGCTCCTTTGTACAAAGATAAATATATTGCTGTTACTTCACTAGATACCTGAATCTGAAGCGTGATCCCAGCCTTATGAAGTCGGATCTACTAGATTTACTATTTGCTGGGGCTCGCAATCTGAAGAAAGCGTGGTGCTCCACCGCACATTTCCACAAATGTTTGCACGTTTTGGCACTGTCTAACCGGAAAACAAATGTGTGCTCTTGCTCTCTGCCCTAAATGCAGAAACAAAAGCTTTGGAAGTTGGCATGCATGATATTAGTTATTGTCCTTGGTAGGAGAAACACAGCCTGGGCCAACAGTGTGCTGAGCCTCCCTTGTGTTCTTACCAGCCTGAGCACACACCACACTTTGTTGGATCAGGCTCAAGTAAGGGAAAGAAGTTACCTGTTCATCATCTTCTACAACCACGAGCGTTAGTTTGCTCTTTTTAAAGTCCATTTTTGTGATTTTAGGCCTAAACACAAAAATAAAAAAGAACAGAATTAAAATAATATTAAAATAATTTTATTTCTACAACTATTTCACATTTGAGAGTGGTACTTCTAACCAGGCCAATCCACCTTGAGATTTAACCTTCAGATTTTAAACTTTGTAGATTCAATTATTAATTACAAAATACAGTCAAGATCCCATTATGCAAAGGAGAAAGATTTCAGCATTTTAACAAAAAGGAATATAACACAAAAGCAGATTACCAAAAGAATAAGCCTATTTTGTTGGCTCCTTCAAAGATCAATATGCCTGTTGGTGTCAGTCCAAGAGCATATTCACAACCATCTCTTCCCTGCAAGCAAGTACAGAATAAATAATCAAGCTGCCATGAGCTGTGTACATTTTAATACAGTAGTATTGCAAAATCCATAGGTCTTAAACTAAACAATAAAGTTGCCACATTTTTTAACATTGCAGAGCAGAAGAATGTGCAGCTGTACTGGGTGCAGAGTGGTATATTTTGGCAACGGGAGGCTGCAGGGTATCCTATGTGGGAGGAGGCCATGTGCTGCTCAAAGAGGCTCTGAGATCCATGGCGATGGACCCACACCAACAATGCATCCACGGCAGCCCACACCTCACCTCACCTGTTCAAGTTCCTGACAGGGGAAGGAGACACAACAGGAAGGAACTGAGGGACACAGGAAAAGGCATAGGAAAGGGATGCAGTGGGAGCACAGAGAAGCACCCTTGGGAGGAGTGCTGCAGGTGGGAATGACTTGGGAGGGACCACGGCCCATGGGACAACCCAGACCATAACAAGGACACTCCTCAGGGACTGACCCACACCAGGGCAGGGACCTCACACTGATAAAATAAAACATCACATGGATCTTACCTTAACTACATGCATATCTACACCATACATTTCTAGCCATTTAGCTTTGTTCAAGTAGCACAACTCAGCCTGCGCCGGGCTCTTTCCCCTATGAACATAAAATTCATGCTTCATAGTAAAAAATTTGTATCCACTTTAAATGCTTTCAGATTCATTCTCCTAACCCTTTTCTTTGTGTCCTCAATCTTAATGACACTAAATTTTAGCTTATGTTTTTACCATCTTCCCTCCAAATGAAAATAGAACAGAGGACTGAAAATGCAAAAAGGTCTAAAATTGCCAATAAGGATGAAAGTTCAGGTAACAAAGCATCACTGAAATGTACCATATTTATTAATAAAAGACAGGAAAATGAGTCTGCTACCACTCTGAACACAAAATTTGTTTGAATGAAAAAGGAGAGAAAGAGAGCGAAAAAGATTTATTTCTAACATAAACAGGAAAAAGACCCATCTCCTTAAATTATTACAAAATGATCTAAAGAAAAACCATTAAACCTAAATTACTGCCTGCCATTTCTAGGGAATGAGAGGGCTCAAAGCCTTTTTACAATACTTCTCCACTGACAAACATAACCCCCACTTCTGTTGAAAGCCTGTTGAAAGGATTTGACTTTGGAAGAGAAGAAAACCTGTTGCTAGAGACCCCACTCCCACACAGGTACTCTACCTGCACTCTTTCCATTTCTGAAAAATGTCAAATTCCATTGCTTCAGTCTGGTTTGGTGCAAACCTGAATTCAGACACGAGCTCTGGTGTGTGCTCAGGGTGCTCACACTCTCCCAACTCAGCTGAAATCAATCAATTGAGAAATTAAAAATATAAAGATCTTGGGATGACCAGAAATACTCAATTCCATTATCCCTACAAAGACAAGGATAGTTTGCATGTTCCTAAGCACGTTGCAGAATGCTTTAAATTAAGATCCATCCCATCCCCCCACTCCTGGCCCCAGTAAATTCAAGCCAGATTTCACAGCAGAAGTCAGATAAATGCATTTGCAGGAGCAGAGTAAGGTTGTGGTACAGAATTCTGACATTCAAGAATGTTATGACTGAACCAGCTCAACTAAAGCTGCTTCTCTGGATTTTAAAGCACTTATAGGAAATAAAATTTCTATTAAAAACAATCATCAATGCATCTTCTGTTTTAGAAGAGGTGACTTTGAAACTTCCTCTCATTGCCTACTTTTCACTCCCTAACACTTCCCATTCTATTGCATGCTTTGTTATTTGTACCACTTCAGGACAAGTTCAGGAGTTATGTTTCTATTCATGTCAAAACATGAAGGTAATACCTAGTCTCATTAAACCAGTGATAAAGCTGTGTGGTTTTTTAAATCACAGTGGTGGTGTGATATTCAGATTAATAATTTTAAGGAAACAAATGCTGAAACATTGACATAATTAAGGTGTCACTTTCTACTTATATGCTTAGGCTCTGGTGTTTTCTTTTCTAGGAGCAGAATACTTTCCCACTCCACTGAGCTCAGCAGGAGATGCAAGTGCTGAGCATTTCAGTGACTGGCACTCTTAACTGCCTTGTGTCTGTGACGGCTTTGCTCCTGGAGCCTCTCAGCTGTACTCAGAGGCTGCAGCGTGGCTTCCTCAGGACTGTGTGGCAAGCACCAGTGGAAAATACACTCTTCAGCAATACCATGTGTCACCTGACACATGATGTGATTCCCAACCAGGCCTCTGTCAGTCAGCACTTCTTAACTGTTTACTACTCCTACTACTACTACTACCAAAATAAAAATAAAAATGGAAAAGCATAGAGGGAAACTAAATCCCTTGAAGAAAACAGTTTTATTCCTTCAGGGTGCTTTTACACTTAACAGCTGCAAAAATTTCAGTCACAGCCAGACTTCAAAAATACTTAACAGGATCCATTAGTAGATAGGAAGTTACATTCAAAATCCAATCTGTTGGCTGATAACACCTACTAGGTGGTTTTGAGAACTTGAGCTTTGCTGAGACATTTAGCAGTCCTGAGGATATTAAAGAGATGAGTTCATTGGTCTTCATCTTTAATTACTGTCTCACACACATTTTTTTCTCTCAACAGTTATCTTCCATAGTGAGTTACAGTATTCTTATCTCTGTTAAAGAAAAGGATGTACAGATATCTCAGCTCCCTGGCTGTTTCATGAAAGCTGGAAGCCTATTTAACACAGATGTTATACTGGCAGTAATTAAACTGTCCAGTCTCCAGTATAGAAGAGGGAGCCACAGAAAACACATTAGCAAGGAGGACTTCAAGGGGAGAGAAAAAGGTAAGGATCTGAAGTTTGATGTGTTGCCAACCATCTAGGAAAAACATGGGAGATTTCTCTACTATTTAACTGAGAGAGGAGGTGGGGAGCAAAGGCTGACTGTGCTGTAAGGAGGATGTGTAGGGATGAGAAGAATCATGAGCTTGTAGGACAGAAGACACACAGAGAGGCTCAGCAGCACTCATATTTTGAAATGCAAGGACACAGCAGAAGACCCATCTCTTAATTTTTGTCTTCATTACATGCTTTGGCATGACTCTTTTTGGTTCTTTTTTGAGGGGGGGTGTGAAAGGTGGGGCAGGTGTATAACACAAGCATATACATTATCTGTGTTCTTCAAAAAATAACCTGTGGGATATTTTCAAAAGGATATTTCCTAGAAAGTTTTTGAAAACTCCAAAAATATATTTATTTTTAAATATATAGCTGATTCTTCTATACAGAGAGAAAAAAGTTTGCAGTATTCCATGAGGATGTCTTATGATTAGAACTGAAAATCTGTCAAGTGAGAAAATGTTTTCCTTTTTAATTTAATTAGCAGCTTCAAAAGTGTATCTGGTAAAATACTAAGAGAATACAACACTAATGATGCAGTTAAAAACTAAGTGTAACAGTGAGAACTCAAGTTTGATGACAGTATTTCCACAGATAAACCCTAAGTGAAGAATAATATTACCTATCTGCTTGGTATGTTACCCCATACTACAAACCAATGTTACTTGCTACAGAATTTCCTTCAAGGGACTGGCAACAAATCAACAATTTATGCTTGAAAGATGATTCACAAAAAAAACCCCAAAAAAACAAACCCTTGGAAATTGCTATTGGAAACCAAGAATTACTTGAACAGAAAACTCCCTTGATAAAAAAGAGACATGTATGAAATTTAAAGCTTATCTGTGAAAAGACTTTTCTTTCAGAGGGCTCAGACTACCAATGCCTAAATAGCAATTCATAGCTTTTCCCCCACTCTTAGGAAAAGCACACTAAGGAGCAAGACTGCATTTTACAAAGAAAATGTAGCCCACTGAGGAGGGAATAATCAAAATTTCTTTATACTTTTCTGCTTAATTATGTTTCCAATGTCAATAAAATGTAGCAAACTTGACATCAAAAATACTTATTATTATGTATGCCAGCACAGAGAATGAATGAGTTGCAATAATGAAATAATTTTGGACAAGCTTATTGCAATCATATCAAAATAGTGGAAAACTGAAACTGAAAAAAAAAAAAGCAAAAAAGTATAAAACAATGTTCCCACAGACAGCAAGGGTATTAGTTTTGGTAGATAGCTGGACAAATCATAAACATGATGGACATAAACATGATGTATTGCATTTACACAGTAATCACAGGTGTCAGCTGCTACCCAAAATTTTGAGGCATTAACCTATTATTGTTTGCTTGGACCAGATGTGAGGCTACTGGAGTTTTTATCTGTGGAAACATAAGCAACAAATCAAATTTGGGCTCCACATTTCCTTCACCTCAAAAAGACAAAAGGAGTCTGCCTGCAGCAGCTCTCTGCACATCTGCCAATCACAGTTGTGCCAACTGCTGCAGTAAAACAATCCACTGCCTTAAGATTTACACCTGTTGCTGCTTGGAACTGAATTCCCAGTTTTGCCTGTCAAGTTCATCCAGAACCACTGAGTTACTTCCATTGCTGTATTCAACTAAGCAACTCTGCCCAAGCTCTCTGTGTGCCATGGCCCAACCACCAGTGAAACAGGAAGAGAATTTTTCATTTCAATTAATGTTGCTGCTGATTTGCTTAGAATGGTCCAGCTCACTGCACTTTCTTTTAGAAAAAAATGAACTTGATTTAAGCTTCATTACAAAAATTTCCTCCCCATCTGCAAAACAAATTGCTTGAAATGGAACAAATATTTGTATTAACATGCTTGCAGCAACAAAAAACCACACTGTCCTACAATGACATAATGAAACCCAGTATACTGGAATTGCTTTTACATAGTGAAATCCTTGCTCCTGCCACTAAGAAGTGATCTTAGTTCTTACCCTCCCATGTAATTCTCTCCTCTCCTGTACCTGCCACTTCCTCCCTCCTGCCCTGTAACCATCTCCTGAGTCACCCACTGTGGAGGCTTCTTCTCCCAGGCACAGTTCAGGCAGCAGGAAGCCCAAATTCACAGGCACCCACCTCCCACAAACAGTGTGAAGGGCCAGCTGGCTCTTCAGCCTCAAGTGGTAACACTTGAGCATGCACCACAGCTTCTCCCTCAGCAGGGAGCTATTTTGGGTTCTTCTTCCCTGATCAGCCCTGGGTTTCCATGAAACTTTTGTCCAGCCATGCTTTAAAGTCTCCCTCCCCATACCAGGTGTGCTGATATTGGCTAATGTAGATCAGAAGGTATGAATGGAGGCAAGTCAAGAAAGTCATCTCCCTAAAATTCTCCTCCTTGGGTAAAAGAATGGCATTTCTATATGATCAGTAAGAATGCATTAGTAACAAAAGAAAAGAAACCAGTAAATGAGTTTTTCAATAAATTAGGACAAACCACTTTCAAAAGATTGCATACCTTGAAGACACAGAGCTGCTAGTTCAACAGCAGTTTCATATGGGCATTTCAGTCTAAAAACAAAACAAAAACCAGAACTATAAAAAATCCCATCTCTTGGCAGTGAATTCCTCTTGCAATTAAACTGAAAAGAAGCCTGATACAAAAACTGGAAACATTAACTTCCACAAACTACTCATGCTATGAAACATCTACAATTAATTGTTTCTTGTATATCATTATTTCCTAAGTTGGTACATTCTGATTAGCATTAAATATGATACACTTCACTATAAATCAAGATTGAACTAACAGAGAAAACACTAAATCAACTAAGGAACCATTTTTGCTTTAACACTGTATTTTAGACTATACGACTTTGAGGTTTTTTATTTCTGTAATTAAAAAAAAAATAGTGCAAGTGTGAATGAATATTGGTCACAGTAGGAGTATAAAAACACAAAGTATTTTTTCAGAGTTGACCTGAACAAAAAGTGTTGCACTTCAACTTTCTCATCCTCTATTTCACCCACCATACTGAAATTATGTGGCAAGCCCATGTTACATTTTCAAGTCATAACACCCAGGACAGTCTTCACTCTCTTTAAACACTTCCATCACCTCATCAATCGATCAAAATCTTTACCCATTCTGTTTGTCAGTAATATAGTCATGATACACACAAAGTCCTATATGTCTGTATTCTAAAGAAAAAAAAAAATGCACTAGGAGATTAACTATTATACATTCTTTAAATTACAGCTGCAAGTGTAAAAAGGTACTTACTTCCCTGAAAGAATGTCTTGCCGGAGCTGTAATACAAACAGGTACCTGACAAATAAAAAATTCAGAAAGTCAAAAGTAATTACAGTGGCATCCTTCTAGTTCCATTGGCTGGAAGAATATTCCAATTCATTGAGTAGTAACAGCAATTTGAGTAACTTGCTCTTTACAAAAAAAGGGCCTTTGGGATCACACAGACACACCCTGCAAGCTTCAAAGTTCCCACGGCTTCCACTAAAATCAAAGAGAAGATTTTTTTGTCCACTGGTTGTGTTCAAGACATTGCCCAAAGTCTTGCTAATGTTTAGGATCTGCTCTATCTGAGCATACACCACAGCAACCTAAATGTTACTAACACTGCAGTGTTCTCCTAAACTTGGGTCTCACCTAATTCAGGCAGGAATCGAACTACAGTATCTAGAAACAAACCACAGATAAAGGCATGTGGGCTTCAGGGCTGCCTTCTCAAACACAAATACAGAACATGGAAAAAGTCCAAATTGGGCAAAAGGAAAGTTTCATACCAAAATGTCACTTTAAAATAGCAGAGTTCTGAATAAAAGAATTCTGTAGACCTCACACATTTATTTAATATGCCAAGTAGGAATTTACAGCCTTCACACTGTTGTAGTATTTTAAGCTGTTGCTTTGCTAATCTTCAGTTGTAGGCATGCTTCACTGACACCACTCAGAGCTGGGCTCTGAGGCATGCACAAGTGCCCTGGGTCATGCAAGGGGTGTGTAGAGGACAGGAAGGCAGAGGCAGGCTCTGCACTGCTCTGGACACTGTGGGGTGAGGCTTGCAAAGATGAGTGACTCAAGAGAAGAAAGCATGAAGCACTCCTGAGATCCCAGTAAACGCAAACACAGACCTCTCTTGTCTTTACAAAGAATGCTAGAAAGACAAAGTGGGGTTTTTTCATCACAGAGAATGGGGAGTGAATGTGGTGAAGGACAAACAGTTGAAACCAGAAAGGGAAAACAGAAATGAAAAGGAAGATTGAAATTTCTCATGATAACACTAGAGCAGAATCAGATTTATCCACGTTAGCTCTTTGATACATCTCGGATTCACATACTTGGCTAATACCTGACTGCCAATCAAATCTGGGTATTTGCATGTGTAGATTAAGGGTAGACAAGTATACATCCAGTTCTTATTGATAGTCTGGATCATGCACAATCCCATGAACTCTTCTAAACTTGCAAGAAGACTCGGGGCAGTGCAGCTATCAGTTTCAGGGGGCTTGTGCAGTGCTGCAGCCCCATTCTGATGGGTATGGCTTATCCTTCTTCTTTTTCTGTGCACAGGCTGGCAAACACTGGCATCTCAATTGTTGCTACTCCAAATCAGCAAGATAACTTAGAAAATTCTCCACAACACAATGTACAGACGTGTTCCTCTGTTGTTCTTCTAACTAAACTAACTAATCAAGTCTCACAGAAGTGACAGAAGATGTCTTCCAAAATGCACTGTATTTCAACTGTGTTTTTAAACAAAAAAAAAGACAGAGCAGTTTTAATGCTTACCAATATTGTGTTAATTATGAGAATATGATGTTTTTAGCTTCACTAGAAATTGAAGTCTACTAGAAAGCAGATCTCCAGAAGGAATTTTAAACACCCCCTACCTGAAAAGTTCATAGTTACTGTTAAGGATGATTTTCTTCTACTTGGAATTATTTTGAGTATACATCTTCACTTTTCACTCAACAAGCTACATGAAAAATATGATCCAACTAGCATAAAGACTCTTAAGAAAAACCTCCATTAATTGAAAGCATTAAAAATTGAAGAACTATAAAATTCTTAAATTCAAAATTACTTTCCCCAACCAAAAAAAAAAAAAAAAAAAGGGCAAAAAAAAAAAGGCGC
This sequence comes from Agelaius tricolor, assembly GCF_023055355.1. Classification (NCBI taxonomy): domain Eukaryota; kingdom Metazoa; phylum Chordata; class Aves; order Passeriformes; family Icteridae; genus Agelaius; species Agelaius tricolor. The sequence goes on from NW_027269262.1 coordinate 29,943,595, forward strand.
CCCAATTTTTCTTACACAGTTTCACAGTGGTCTTCTGTCAGGCTTAATTAAAAGAAATTGTTCACAACACTGAATATTTAGCTGACTAAAGTGTTTTTCTAATTAAAATAGTCTTCTGAAATGTCACCTTTCAGCAATAATTAGATCACAAGGCATCAGAGGTTAATACTTTCAGACAAAATGTCTTACTTGATCACAGCAATGATCACATAGCTCAGAAACCCAATCTCACAGTGACTAGGATCATATGCTTCAGAGCACATAAGAGAGAAATCTTGTGGTAGACAGTAATGCCATAATTTGACCACAGGGGAAATGTAATACTTGTCAGACATGCACCCTGATGTATGAAGACTTACATCAATTTCCAGAAAACATATATTATTCCTACTAATTTAACTCCATTTTCTCATTAGAGATGTCCATAAATCATCCCGATTTTTGGCTTGTCTTAATATTTTATACTTAGCTACATAAGTGGCAGGGATTTCTATAAGTTAATCATACATTCTATAGGAATATGCCCTTTTATTGAATTATCACTGCTGGACTAAATTGATAACCGATATTGAAGACCGTATGTCTCTATCATGAGGTGGTGACAATTAGCCCTTTAATCTTGTCTCAGGCAGTGAAAAAACCCATGGTGGGCACAGCAGACAGCAGGGAGACAGTAATCATCTGCCTGCAGGCATAAGTTTAGTGTAAACATCACATGCACACGAACTACAACAATCAACCATCTTTAAACACCTTAGGCTGATTAGGAGTACACTGATTATTGCCAAGCAAATTAGAAGACACAGAAAGTGCCCTACGGTGAGAGGCAGAACAAAAGAAAAGATAAAGTAACATTAAGACAGATGAATACTATACAGGGAAGACACAAAGTAAGCAGATACAAAAGATAAGTAAACCCCAGCTGGTCCTTTCCCAGCTTTCAGAATATCCTCTAAACCAAGGTGCTATGGATCCAGCAATGTACAGGTCCACAGAAAGAGCCCAGCAGATTGAAAATAAAGACTTCCAGATATTTGTAGAGTGACTTTATACAAGGCAGGCTTTTTCTTCAGAGTACCACAGGGAAGCAGAAGTGATTCAACCAACTCTCACCCCAGAGCTCAAGCTGGCTATTCCCACAATTCTCTACCCTTGGTAGCACTATTAAATCACGCCCAAGTCTCAGGGCAGGAGGAACAAAGCAGGGCACTGGCATTTTAGCAGGACATGATGGAAACCCCTCTCAGAGGACGGCAGCTATCAAGAGCAGGTGTCTCCCAGCTGCAGCTTTCCCCACCCAATTCTGCCCTTCTTTGCCAACTTCAAAGCACCAGAACGCAGCATCTCCAACACACAAACATGCTTGGAGAGGCCCATGGATGCTTTCTGGCAGCAAATAAAAAACAAGATGTTTCTCTGACTGTAGGAAAACACCTAAGGAGGCAGACAAAATGAGCACCCTTAATAAGAAAGCTCAAATCACCTGCTTGCAGTACCCCTACGTGCCTGAGGTGTCTCAAATCCCCCATCGGCCACGCGCAGTTCCTACCTTGTGAACTCTTCGTGAAGGTTGTTGGGCTCTGACGAGTAGTACTTAATGCGAAAATGCAGCGTGTACGGAGGTCCAACTGCACATGCAGAGATTTTTGGGGGAAAAAAGGTTTATACTCATTGTAGTCCTGCTGAGGCAGAACAGTCGCCACACCACCCCACAACCCAAGAGACCCAAAATTAATTACATTTTTCAGATTCGTCAAAGAAAATATTTCATGGGTTTTTTTAATTTAAAAATGCATGCAGTAAACAAAAAATAGAGATAATTACCATAATTTTTGATACTCATTAATTCAATTTTGTCAAGGCAATAGTCCATTTGTCAAACACATTTTTTGTCCAAAGAGGGGTGCCTCACAGCATTTGTGAATGACAGCAATTTCCAGGTACACTCCCTGTTGCTGGGCCCAGGGGGAAATGGAAGGAAGAGGCAAGGAGGGGGTGATGCTCCTTCTTACCAGGCACAAACACTACTCCAAAAAAAACCCCTACCCAATAGATCAGCTTTCAACTGAAACACATTAATTTGAAAAGGTAAGATAAATAGACTGAAAAGTTCTGGAGAAGACTCTAGAAGGCACCCATGAATACAGGAAGCTAAAAAAATTCCATGGGGTTGCAAGAACTGTGTTTCCTGAAATCAGAAGGTGAATGCTACATTGGACTTCCCATGTAACACAGACAACAGGAAGTTACCCAGCTACCATGGAACCCTGACCAATGCATCCTTATCTGCCTAACCCTCATCTTCCGGGCAGCTGCCTGCTGATGTATTAACTGATGGAAAAATTACTTTTCCTCGCTTTTCTAAGGTCTTCTGTAACACCACATCAACAAGCAAACATGTGCCTATTAATGATCCTTCCAGTAAGTTATATGCAGCTAATTAGAGCTTTGATTCTGTCTCCCTTACAGCTCCTGTAAGTCAGGTTATAGCACCCTGAGCTCACAGCTCGGCACCACTGCTGAGGTCTGCAAAGGTGAGATAATGACTTGGAAAAGACAGCGGTGAGCAACATCCATCATGAAGGAGAAACTCTTCACAAAGCATCTGCTAAACTCAAGGTAATGGAAAGTAACCTGTTGTGAGACAGACCTCTACAACACCCAACAAATTGCTTCCCTCTTCAGCATTCCTCAGAGCCACGATTTGCTGAATTCTTTTGAAAACAGGCTCTTCACACATTAAAAACAGACAAAAAAAAATGCAACTAAATTGGCTGAAGGTCTTACAGAATTCACTGATTTTCCAGGACAAGGCTATTAGAGAAAGTGCAGCTGCAAATCAGCTAGTCACCTAAGGTAAAGCAGTCTGTTATGTGATGAAAAGGGGAGAGAAAACTAAACAGCAAAAACCTTACCCATAGCAGCTATCTTCACCATGGATTCTAGCAGGCTGACACCCACATACCATGGAGTGACAGCAAACTACCCTAAAGGCCTCTGAAGAACTCCACTGTCTACAAAAATCATCTAGATACTTGGGTACTCATCAAAAAAAACCAACAAAAGGCAAAGCACCACTCAAGCAATCAACACCTGTCTGTGTGAGGTCCTCCAAGGTGGGTCAACAATTTTCTTGAAAAACACATTTTAATCTCAGAGAAGCATGGCCCATGACTGTTGCCAACTGCAGTATTGTAACAAAACATGTTAATGCCAATGCTGTACTGTACCCAAGCCTGCAACCAGATTATCAAAAATCCAGGAGCTACTTCCCCTCCTTAGACAATTTTCACAGAAAATACAGTCCACCAACCCCTCCATCCAAAACTACCTTTGATGAAACAGCAGCTATTTCAAAACTACATTTGACAAAACAGCAGGTATTTCTGCTAGTTAAACTCCTAAAATAATAATCTGGAAAAAAATTTAAAAATTAATCATTACACAATGAATTATTTTCCATTCACTCTCTGAAAGAAATTGCAAGATATCTGTTCTGGATCAGAAGCAGTAACAGGAACGGCGATCTGTGTCCGGGCAACCCAATTTCACAGATCAGACTGAAATTACCTGGCAACCTACTCTGCCTTAGACAAACAGCACAGGTTTAACAAGGGCTTCTGAAGGCCTGGCTACTGCTTAGTAAGTTCTCTTGCCTTTAGACACAATACAGTCAGCCAATTACCCATTAAATTAAAACTATTTTCTAAGGAATATTTATTCCATTAAAGGCCATATTTAAACATTCTCTATCATGTTCTAATACACTAAATTCAAATTCTTTAGGAAGTAACAAAATAAACAGGCAGAGACACAGTACTTACTTTTTATTTGCTTCTTAATGAATTTTGAATGGTCCAACCAGTGCTAAAAAAAGAAAATCCACACTTAGAAGCAGTTCCATTTCAAGATTTTGTTGACTCCATAAACTAATTACAATAAAATTTAACAGATAAAAATCTCTTATAAGGAAATAGTGCCATATTTATTTTTTAAACTTCTCATATTGGTGAAAGTATTTATTGGCATGTTTAATAACTTCCCTTCTTCCACATGGGAAAGCTTGATTTTTAAATTCATTAGTACTGCCAGGGAAGCCACTCTTCCAGAGAAGAAACTTCAAAATGCAAGGCCACAAAGCAGTGGTGTGTAAGGAAAGCACCCTTTTGCCCCAAACCCCTGAGTTTCAGCCTCCTTTAAACCTCTGTTTGATGGAGACCCTCCAGAGCCTGTACTATCCTGCCTTCCACTGCCCCATAGCCAAGTTTTTTCATGGTAAGGATGGAGACTTAACCCCATTAAAAGCATTTGGGAAACACTGATGTATATCCCACCCCTTCCTTTTTAAGCTAAGGCAGAAGATCTGGAATAGTTCAACAATGATGACAAAAACATCTGATTCCCAGCCAAATGTACGCACTCTCTTGTCAGTACAAGTTGCATCTACAGAAAGGCAGCAAGAAACACAATCTGGTGTAAATTTAGCTTAAATCTTTGACAGTCTCTGCTCAATGTCCTACAGAAGGCTGCAATCTTGTTTGAAGCAACTCCATGTAAATGCTTCTGTCACACAAAGTGGTAAGAGAGTTTTGGATTTCTTTGAAATAAGTGGTTTTCTATCTTTAAATATATTTTAAAATTATGAACTAGGTACTATGAAACAAAATCTTAGGAGAAAACCCTCTTCCTTCTTTCTTATTAAAGCATTAATGTTTTCAGAAAAAGGATAATCTCTCAATGACTACTTATTGTTACACCACCACCATGCTCTGTGGCTGAATAGATGTCCAGAATTATTTGTTGTCAAGTCAGTAAATAAATACCAGTATTACTATGTTCTAAACCAATGTAAAAATCTATCACAGGTATAGATGTGTACAGATCAAAAGTCTGACAGCTTATGACCCTTAAGGTAAATAAATCTCCCAAGAGGGAGAAAGAAAAATGGAACAATGATTCTGAAGGTGATTTTATTTGCAGGAGACTTGCAAGACTCCCTTACATGAGGCTGCCAAGAAATCAATTCTTATAATCCTAATCTGGTAGAAATCTCTACCAGAATGGAAATAAAACATTACAGCAGCTCATATAAATACAATCCTTAGAGTTACAAGTAATTTACTTTGTCTCTATTTTGCTCTCTTGTGAAAAATTACAGCCTTGTGAAATCTCCAATTTTTGATAAGGAAAGAAATATCAACATTGAAACTTTGCTTTTTTTTAAACTGAAATTATATAAGATAGTTACTTTCACAGCTCCAGGGCAGATAAATTTTTCATTCTTCAAACACCTAGCTGTGAAAATGTCTTTCTATTTAATATTTATTTTGGCTAAAGAAAAGTCCCTCAAAGACAAATATAATTAATGCATTAAAAGAAAAGTTTTTCATGTAGAAAAACATCTATAATACATGCTGAAAACTTCTGTTAGTACCATGTTCTGGAACAAGCACTGCACAACCTGAACTATAATAATTCCCAGTTAAAAAACAGCTGATAGTCCCTTTTCTTGGCATGTGGTCTTTAAGGTACATTAAAGCTCAAATAAGAGTAACTTTCAAACTGATTATTTGCAAGTGCAAATACTTCAAGTAATGGCTTACAAAAATACCTAACAAGACTCCAGGAACTGCTTGTGCAGACCATTAAGTGAGACCACAGCTTAGGCAGGAGCTATCATCACTCTCTGTACCTAAGCAGCAAGAGGCAGGCGGCTCCAGGAGATAAAGCACAGCAAGCATTAAAGTCACCTCTCTTCAGAAGCAACAGTGAGCTGCTGTTTCACCCCCATCCTGCACTGCACATCAAGTGTGTGATGTGCCTCCACATGGACCATAAACACAAAGACAGATGCAGGGCATGGACTGACAGCATTATTGGCGCAGAGCTCCAAGGCCTGGAAGCTTTCATGCAGATTTATGAACCAACTCCAATTTCAGAGTCAGATATTTTGTGCAATTTCTGTGAAAATCAGGCTGAATTTTAACACTTCTTTGCCTCAGATAATGTCAGAGGGCTTCTTCACACTGTGTACCACACCAGCCTTCCAAATGTCCCTCTGAGCTGAAAAAAAAAAAATCAAAGCATTCTAGCTAAAGCCTAAAATAGGTTTGGGCTTGGCTACATACTGCTTGCTGACTCAATTACAGGGAAGTGAAAGCAATGAATTCTGAAGTCTCACTAGGAAGCTGAATAAAACCAGAGGAGCCTTGCTCTTCCCTCAGCATCTAAGACTGTATCTCTGCCTATCTTGTGCTCTGGCTAAATGACCATACCATAATTTCAGGATCTGGACTCCCCAAAGAAACTTAACTATGGATCTCACAGTGTAGGACCAGGACTGACCAGACTCATTTCAACCATACCCCACCATAATCCCCGTATCCTGTTCAGACTTGGAAGTATCAGTGCAGAACATGGAGGAGGAAAGGGATTAATTGCTTTAGGACTGTGTTATGATAGGAAGATAGTGTCTAAGCTATTTTACCCATAGTAAGGGAAGAAAAATCCAAACCTGATCAAACTGCAGGTAATCAGAATTCTATGACTATGCTAGAACAGAACAAGTAGTTCATCTGGAAGGGACCTACAATGACCACCTAGTCCCACTGCCTGACCACTTCAGGTTAAGTGCATTGTCCCAACATCTCTTAAGACTGACAGGCTTGGGACATCAATTACCTCTCTAGGAAGTCTGTTCCAGTGTTTGACAACCCTCTTGGTAAAGAAATGCTTCCCAATGTCCAGTCTGAACCTCCTATGATCCAGCTTTGAACCATTCCCATGCATCCTTTCTAGGGATACCAGGGAGGAGAGCTCATCACCCCCCTCTCCACTTCCCATCATCAGTTCCAGAGACCACTGTAGTCCCTCCTTTAATTTTGTCAGGTAAACTGGAAGGTCAAATGCTAGACTAACTCCCATTTATTCCTCTTTAATCTCAGCAAAATTTCATTGCTCTATGAAATGAAAAATGCTTTCTATGGTATTGACTGACATAACACAGTAGCCATTGACTGGGATTCATGTCTTGAAAACAAACAGCAATGAATTCCACATGAAAGAAGCACCATTTAAAAAATATAATTTCTCAAAATACTGGAAGCATGTATGTATCTCATCATGGTCTCCTGCTGATCACTCACTTCATCCAAGTGAAGTGGAAAAAAATAAGTAGCTCAGCATTTCCTAATGGTAGTAGCCAGTATTTTCTCAAAATAGATATACAGCATGGGAAGGATATATTTGTGTCAAGATACAGCAGATAAACTACAGCTGCTGAAGCAGTCAGCTTATAAGGATCATATGAGTGGCAAATGAAGACCGAAAGGAGGATTTCCATAGCCTGACACAATCCCACAATCACACACCTGAGCTTGTGAATTCCACCACCTCTCTACTTGCTTCCTAAAAGAATGAAAATTCCTTGTCTTGATTTATACAGCCCTCAAAGGTGACCTGAAAAGGAAAAAAAATTGCATTTGACCCTTTTTGACTGGCTTTCTTTGCTAGTTTAAAATGCATGAAGAATATCTTGAATAGACTGTTCTCCCTTATGTTTATTTATATATTTAACTATCAGTAAGAGGAAGCCCATTTTTACTGATAGTTTTATTTGTCCTCTGAAAAATATTGGTTGAAAGCTTTCTCAAGTCATGCCTGGAGGTACAAGAGGGAGAATCATGCTCAGTGATCAAGTTCAGAAAAGAAGGTGTGCTAAACAAAAGCTGGCACCTTTAAAATCAAAAGTCAATTATCTCTTCAGCTGTCTTCTTGCTTTCTGGTTTCCTAGGCACCTGAATCCCACCAAGTTGCCTGACATTACTCACACAACCTTCTAAAGCAGAGAAGTTAAAAATGTATGTATCACATGGAGGAAGGAAACACCAAAAAATCAAGCCAATAAAAATTCTTCCCACCAAACCACAGTTTGGGGATTTCTCTACATTTACAGATTGAAAAGGGAGCAAAGGAGCAAAAGTCCTCTTTTCTTTTGCAGGTCACCTTTCAACATTATTGTGATAGTAACAGAATACCAAATGAGAACTGGGGTTATGTAGAAACTCAGGGAGTACACAAACATACACTTAGAAACAGGATAATCTCCCAAGAGTTCACAATGTAAAACAATGAGCTATTGTTCCCGTGTTTCTCTAATCCTCCTACAAAGTTATGCTCCTCTTGAAAAGGAAGGCTCGCCTGACTGCTGACTTCAGCTGCTCACTGAAAGGCTGTAGAGAAGATGATTGACACCTCTCAGAGGTATTCCATGGCAGAAGGATGAGTAGCACCAGACTCAGGAGAAATCCCAGCTGGACCGGAAGACTGTCACCATGAGGCTGTTCAGACAAAGCCCAGGTGCACAGAGGGACTGTGGAGCCACTGTCCTTGAGGGTATCCAACCTGACTGAACAAAGCCCCAAGAAACCAGACACAACTGAAGCTGCTATGAGGAGCTCGGACAGAGACAACCCTTTCAACAGAAAGACCTGCGGGCATTTTTCAGGATGCTGCTCTACAATCTCACCTACTCAACTTGAAAGAAAAAAAGAAAAAAGGGAATGCACTTCTACTCAAATACCATTCACATTAAAAAGCCAAGCTGGGATTAAAGAGGTGAAAAATTTGCATTTGGGCTCAGATGACACCAACTTTTCACAAAATAGTGGCAGGATCTTAGAGGGGTTTTAGTCCCAGCTGGCCAGTTTTGATTTAGACCCCCTTTGAACACTGCTGTCAGCATCTTGTTGAACAGGGCCCTGGCACAGTGGAACAGAACCACATCAACACCGCTGGAGGTGCTCCAGGTGCAAAGTTTTATCAGTTTTCTAAGTTGTCCCTGGCCTGAACAAGGCAGACCAGTTGCACTCCAGCAGCCCCCTTCAGCTGACACCATTGTGCAGCTCCCATGCCAAGCTCTCTCTTGCCCTGGGAAGAAGGGCTGCCACCTTCCACAAGTCACACACAGTGGGACAGAGCCGGCAATAAAGTGTGCAAGCAGAGCTGTCCAGCAGCAGGAGGGCAGATGGAGCTGTGATAAAGCTCCAGATTGTGATCTTGGGAAATACAAGGCCACAGATGCTAATTTCAGAGCCATAAGGGTACTGGTAGGCTTTAATGGACCTTTACCAGCCCTGAGACCCCCACATACTGTGTGACATTCATGGAAGTCTGGCCTGTCCCAGTCTCAGTCAGCACAGAGCCATCTCAGGAGCATCCTGATAAGTGATGTGGTTTAACTGCAGATCAGACAAACTAACCAAGAATAATAGAGAGATGTAAGGACATCCTTCAAGACCATTAGCCTATCCTAATTCATATCCATGTGATAACCAAATAATATTTTGCTTTACAGACTTGACAGAAGTAAAAGACAGAATTATATAAAAAAAAATATAAAAAACTTTCCTGGTCTAGTATATTTCTCATTAGATTTACTTTACAGACAATGAAAGCCGATACCACTCCAGATCAATTCTAGCAATTTACTTTTAATTTTGATGCCTATGTCCCAACACTCAAAAATAAACTGAAGGGATTTGAACAAGTAGGCAACAAACCTGACTATATCAGTGGAAGACAACTGAGAAATCACTTCAGCTTATGCTCCAACTAACACAAAGACAAAAGAAACCAGCACAGACTGTTTGCTGTCCCAGAGAGAATTCTTTACACTCAGGAGAGAGGTGCAGAAGCATCACTGACAGACAGCACAACAACCACCTGCCCTGTACGCCTGCTTCTCAAGTCTGTGTTAGAAAAATGTCCTCCCAAAACAGCAGGTGCTACTGGAAGACTAAAGACTGGAATGTGTTAGTGTTTTGCAGTCTTTCACCAAGTGTTCACAAACCACTATACAGACTTGGACAGCAACAGATGGGAAGTGTTCCACATTCATCAGGTGTTCTGCATCGCTGTGGAGTCAGCCACACTGCCTGTGTCCAGTGACTGAACTGGCATTCCTATCATTGCCACGATTAGAACTGAAGCATCAAGTGCTTCAGGATATTCTACAGCTTTTGGGATCCTCCATCTGCGACTGGTATTTTTTGCTCTTGGTTACAATCCACAGACACACGTCCTGCAACCACCACAGTCTCAACGTGCTCATCATCTAGAGGAACAAGAGAGATTCGGAGTAGGGGAAACTGAGTCACAGAGGAATGTCACAGCTTATTCATGGGGAAAATAGCACATTTCTAACAGTAGCAGAAAAGGAAACACTTAGCATTATCAAAATTTTTACCAGTCTCCCTTCTTTCCCACATCCAGTATATTGAAAAAAAGGCTTGTCCCTATTTTCTTCTGCTTCATGAGCACTTGTTTAAGTATTAAGAAGTACAAAAGGAAAAAGACTCCCAGATATCACACTATGAGGCTAATTGACTGGTTTGAACTGCTCATTTTTCCCCATCCCTCACATCTTAAGAAGTCATAACAGTAATATCAAAAGCAGCAGCTGAAAAACTCTATCAATGTGCCCTTAAAAGAAAATTCAGATAGATACAGCAGAGGCAGTCATAATGAACCAAGGCCCTACAAGTCCCTGACCCAATACCTGAAACATCCAGGAATCTAAACATCTGCAGAGTTCACTGATCTTGATGTGTAGAGGAAACAAAGGTACTGACATTATTTGTTGTCCAGCTTGCTTCCTTCCTGCCCCCCAGCATTACTGAAATCCTTTTTCACGAGTCATACATGGTCCTGGCTCTCAGAAAAACCTGGCCAGAAGGCAGCCTTTCATAGAGCTAAGAATCTCAGTGTCAGAATCAGTGCATCCTTACACACTGCTGCTGGTCAGGAGCACTCTGGGCAACACAGTTTTGGGCAATTTTTCCTTCTTGTTTTTTTTTACTTGGAGCAATTGCTTTCATGCAAGCCTATTTCGCTTCTACACAACCTTCTACATGTCCTCCTTCCATTGTCTTCTTTCCCCTCTTGCATCAAAACCCAATTTAGAAAACTGGTCAATACTGAGAAGTTCAGCTGCAAACTGGTTTACCAGGACAATTCACTGCAGGTTGAATTGTCATTTTCCCAGGGAAGTACTCATTTTCCCAGGGAATACTGGTCCCTACCATAGCCATGGGCAGCACCTGCAGGAGGCACAGGGTGTCCTCACTCATCATTCTTGCTGTACACACAGTAAATCCAGTGCTTCCCAACGTGCCAGATACACTGCTGCAATCACACATCCTCCAAAGGGTTCAACTGGCTGCAGGGCACAGCTGGGAAAGGCTGTTCCATACAGACTTTCTTTAATCTAAGGGGTCTTTGTGACATTAGAGATCAGACATAAAGGACTTAAATGACTTAGAGGATCACTGAAAGAGACACATGTGCGAAAAAGGGCAATTTAATTCTTTTGCTTCCATCCATTCCCAGGGATGACAGCAGCTCATTTGCACAAACTAAAAAAAATAGAGATTTCAAAGACTTATCTTAAAAATCCTTCCCTTTCAATTACTCTGCAATTGTTCTTGTGAACAGAAACAAAATTATGATGGAAGCAAGCAAATTCCAAGCTAACAAACATGGGCAATCCTTCAGTTATATATTCTTGTAAAACACAGGAGGGGCTGGGAGGGTATCCATGTTTTGCCATCAAAAGACAGAAAATTGGAACAAAGAATGCAACTGTAGAAATGGGGTTATCTAAATCTTGAGAGACCCTATAGAGTTCACAAGGAGCTGTTAACCACAGAAAGCCTTTTTTTTATTAGGATGATTTAGAAGAAGAGAAAGGACACTCCTGGATTGCAAATGAATAAATATCAGCTACCAATAGTCAAAAACCCAAACCAACCATTGAAAACCTTGCATGCAACCAGGTCCTACAAAGATCAGTGAAATACTTCCTCATGGCAAGCGAACTTCCATAGTATGGTCTCCCAAGATTTTACTATTGCTATTTCCAACCTCAGCTGAAGTTTTCAAGGCCTTCTGCTTTGCTAGAAAACACAGGCTGTAGTAAAAGCAACTGAAAACCCAATAAGCTTTGCATTTTCTCTAAACCACTGCAGAGACCTCCAACATCAGAGTGATACCCTTCAGTCACCCCAAGCACTCCATCTCTGTTGAAGTTCTGTAACAGCTAGAACAGGAAACTGTTTTCTTTTCTTAGAATATTTCTACTTCAAGAGTTCATAGCAAGTAACTCAAAATACAACAGTACACTAAGATTTGTTTTAGAATAAACTATTACATGATTATCTACATACTTCTATCCTTCTGATGGATATCTTCAAAGAGCACAAGATACAAACTAACGCAGAGTTCACTGAATAGGCATTACAGTATTTTCTGCATTACTGCTGACATCTTGCTTTTTACAGCTTTATGCTGGGGGGTTTGTATTAAAAATAAGCTGTTCAAACAATTAAAGTTTTTTTCTCTCTCAAAGCAGATAAATTCTAATCATCATTTTGTTTTCTAAATCACAGCTATCAACACTGCTTGTCCCAAGTCTTTGGCAAAGTTACAGGACTGAAGGAAACAGTGAACTCAAGAGCTGCTGGCCTTGGAGCACACAGAAGCAATCTCCACTATTCAAAGACTATTTTGTGCTCTCTTACTTGTAATGGTGGCTTAAAGACGTTTAGCCCTTAACAATACATACTAAAGACAAAGGCTTAAGCCTCAAAGGGGTTTACACAATTTTAATCTCCCAGTCCCCCACTTGGCATTGTGTGTCTGGGCTGGCACTAAGCAGAAGCCCATGGAAGCTAGGCATTAATTGCTGTGCAAACAAAAAGAGCAGGTCACAGGTTCAAAACAGATGAAGGAAGGTCCTTAAAGCATGGAACCTTTTGGCACAGGGTGCTGGGCAAGATAAAAGCTTGTGCTTGAAGTTCTCTAAGCTCTACTCTCTGCCCAGCTTGAGCCAGACCAAAAAACACAAGAGCCAAGTAAGAGCTTTTGGCCTTGCACTTCAGGGAAGGTAAAAAACTTTGCCCTCAACACCCCTCCCAGTTCAGGAAACCACAACCCTACCACCAAAGCCCTGCAACCAGAGTTGGCTTTTTTCAGACCCCCCAGCAGCCGTTCACAGCCCTCATCCCTCTTGCAGCTGTAGATGCATCATGTACTTCCCTCCTTAACACAGCAAACAAATAGCTGAAACACTTGCATGTACAGGCACATTTTGCCCTCAACACCAGTGAGAGAGCTACATACAGAAGACATAGCTACTCACATCTGCACCTTTCTTACCAGCCAAAAGAGCCCTTCAGTTTTGCAAACATACAAGAAAATGAGTCTTCCCAGTTTCCTCAGCCCAGCTTTTGGCTGATCTGCCCTCATTCTTGCTGAGAAAGGATGTTTCACTCTCCCTTTCTGCTTCACTTCTTTCAAAACATGGAGCTCCTTGCTAGGTAACTATTCCTAGCTATCAAATTCCCAGTTGGATGATTTGACAATCAGTGACAATATAACGTGTTTTTCCCATTATAAGCAGGCTCTGCTCTATTAGCTGTGTCCTTATAATCAGATTCATCATAAAAGTAGACACAATTTATGTATTTAGAAATTTTATCAGGAGCACACACACACACACACACAACCACCTAAAAATCCCAAACCCATTATGGACATACTTCATTCAAAACACCAGTTTTCAATGATATTAATCTAAATTAATTTAGACATCAAGATAATGTTTAAATAGATTAATACTGCTTCTCCCCAAACCCACAGATTCTCTTCTTCCAGTATCAAGTCATTACAGTACCTGGATAGGTTTCCTGTTTGTTGTTTACAGTGACTGGTGAAACACAGATGATAATGCAGCTGCTTAAACCCTGATCCATCCTTTGACCCAAGCTCGTTAGAGAATAAAGCTGAGAATTCTGGGACGATAAACTTAGAACCTACCCTTCCCAGGATGTCAATATTGTAGCTACATTTTCCCATTATTTTATTATGTTATCCCAGAGAAGACATCTTCTGCTGCTTCATGGAAAAAACCACTTACGAACTGACCAGAGAGCACTAAAAGAAACACTTATTTTCCAAATATGCAAATTTTCTATCCATAGCGCAGGCTTTTGTCAAACTTCCCGCTCACACGAAGTAAGCAGACAAAGGAAAAGATTAAGTATCTGTCAATACAGTGTAATCACAATGCTGTAGTCTTTTACACCTATCCTATTAATATATCTATTCAGATCTGTAAATACTTTTTTTAGATAAATTTTAACCTGTAGATACTGGAGGTCCTTATATAAGGAAGAGAAGGAGAACTTTTAGCTAAAAGGTTTTGCTCTAGCAAATGAACCTAATCCCTCAAAGTAATACAATGTGTGCACAGAACAGCAGAGAGAGAAAATTTACAAGAAATCCTTGCTTGCAAAACATTTTGAATACCATGAGTCTACTAACCATCAAGCACATTTTTCTTTACCAAAATTCATTGTTGTTTTAACTTGTGTGCAGTCAATTCACACATGTCACACAAGATGACTCAGGACTCATTCAGAGGATGTAGCTTTATGTGCAAGAACCGAACATGGCATCACTTGTTTCAGCCCCCAGTGCTGACATCTCTCCATGGAACTGCACCAGCAATAAAGTAACAGGCAACAGAAACTACCACAAAACATACAAACCAACTTAAGTTATACTCACTGTAATTTGGGAAGCATCCATGAATTGCAGGCCAAAGTAATCCGTTTCTACAAGGTCCAAATGATACACAATCTGGTCAAACAACTCCTGTCCCTTTGCATGTTTCTGTAACAGAAAAGAAAACACTTTTTAAAAAAACTAGCCAGTGTGGATTTGTTTTGGTGTGTTGCTTTTCAAGTTCAAGCATGTGAGAAGAGATACACAGAGGAAAATAATATCAAAAGAGCAATTCTATTTATTCTGAATAATTGCATTGACATATCTTTTATTTTCCTCAGGAAGCAGAGAGTGAGATGCCATTCTTGTCTGCAACTGTTCCAACAGCATCAGATTTCACTCTCAAAGCAAGCTTTCAAAGTTCATCATAATTAAAAACATACAAGAGAAAGGGAAGGGTTATGCCCTACTTAGTGTCCTAAGTCACAGAGCCATCATTTTGTACCCCAGGAAGTCAGATTCTCCAGGAAAAGCTTGATTAAAATACACTGCCTGAAATCTGCTGGCTACCAACAGCAACTACAGTCATGCAGTGCCACACCACCACTGAAGCTGCAAAATAAATTCTGGACAGCCTGAACACTTGAAGAGCACTGTGAAGAAAATTAATGGGATTTGATAATATTTCATCTATGTTGCCAATTGCCATAATATTTACAGCCTTTAAATGAAGAAACAAGGGCCAAAAAAGCTGTAAATCTTACTTGGCATGCCATCTGAAACTGGCAGGCATGGAAATAAAAGTTAACAACTAAAACCCCAACTATGGCCTAAAGGTAAGGGTAGAAAACTTGGCAGATCTTAAAGGTAGGCTGCATTGGCCTGGGTACTTGTTTTGAGGTTAAGGCAAGAAGTCTTCAGCACTAGAAAACCAAAGTTTGCACATGACAGGTGGGCTGAAGAAAAAGGCAACAATAAACCAATTTTTCATGCAAATCCTGTTGAGTTACTTCGGGAAGAAAGTTTTCAAGTTCTTGAGCAAAATCATCCCTTGGCCATAAATACATGAGACAATCATAAATCTGAGTAAGAGACTGAAGCTACAGCTGTACTTCATACAGGGAAGTACTGACCAGGATCCACTTTTGTAACTGCTGTCCTCTTACAACTTTAAGAAGTTTTTTTTTCATTTTTTAAAACTAACATATTAGGAATTCCAATTTACCCCAAAATGTAGCAAAATTCACAGTTAAGCATTCAGTTCCTTTAGTTTGGTCTTCTGCACAAAGGCACCATCAATTATAACATGCAGAAGTCCTGTTCAGGGTTCTAGGCTGTATAAAATCAGTTTTCTTCAGCAACAAGCAAGATCACGAGTTACACCTCTGTTTTTCCAAGAAAGTCAAGCAAGCTCAAGTATAGGAAGCAAATTTTATTTAAGTTGTATTTTTTAGGGTTCTTTAACTAACAAAACAGAAGAACAGAAATTGAATTGTATCAAATTTCAAGAGCAGAATTAAAGCTCCATAAAAGTTTAACACCAACATTAAACTGTCATTGTAAGATACTGTTCCATTATTTTGAGGAGGGCAAGAGGCAGATAATAGACATTAGTAACCAAAGTTCAACATTCCATTAAAGGCAGATGAGACTACAATGGCCTCTTAAAACAGTACATTGCTAAGAAGTGATCATCTTTACTTGTACTGTAATTGTTACAAACTGAATAAAAAGTATCTAGAACACATTTTCTCATATGGAGTAAAGGAAGCCAAGCCAAATCTCAACAAAATTAAAACACATCTTGCTTAAGTGAGGGAGGAGAAAACCCTCAAAAGCAATAAAGAGAAACGGCAGAACATGAAAAATTCAGAAGTAGGAAAAATGCACTTGATGCCCTACTCTGCCCATGGTTGCTTGCTTTATGGCATTAACTACCAGTATATGTTTATCTTCCACTGCCACACACCCAATAGAAACCAGAGAGAGCACACTCCACCTTCTGTACCCAAGCAGTAGTTAATGTTTAACATGCGTTACATGCAGAATAGCTCTGCACTGCACAGCTAGACCATAAAATGCAGTACTACATACACAGCTTACAGGAGATTGTAACATTTAACTTGTCACTAAATGAGCTTTCCCAGCAACTTGTACCCCTTAAATGATAAAGCTGCTGCAGCTAGCAAATTGCTGACCCAAAACTCTCTTTGAGATGTTGCACTACAGGGGGAGATAAAAGCGACTGACTCCTTTCCTCTACTAACAGTAAAGGATTACCTGTTCTTTATTCTGCCTCATCACTGACTGACAATCCAGCAGGTCAGATTGTGGACTGATAAATTAATGTGCACTGAAGGAAATGGGTGGAATAGTCAAAATGGAAGACTTTTTTAGCTTTTTTTTTTTTTTAGGCATTACATATGCATGATAGTAGTCTCAAAAGCAAAAAAATTTGATTTTCATCATCCTTTTCTTCTCCCCTCTTCTAGACAAAACAGTAGCTAAAAGACATGTTTCCCCTTTCAAAATCTGGTACTACATAAAGATGATTAAATTATTGTGTACAGTAAAATGTTCATAGTAGATATAATAATCTGGAATTTAATAAATCACACTCTCTCTATGGACCTTTGACTTGTGCTTATTTTCTGAAGATACAGATAAAAACCCCCAACCATAAACTAAAAATATTTTGCAGTCATACCTTGCTAGACAGATGGTTCAGAAGTATCAGATGTAAATGGCCTGCATAACTTATATCTCACAAAATTAAGTACATGGCAACAAACAGTATGCATATACTAGTAAACAGAGTTGCTATTTTGTTGGTATGGAAGTTACTATAATTAGGAACAGTGATGTAAGAAAAGTTGCAGAACCTTGTGTTGACTTGGGTGTTTTTGTTTGTTTCTGTTGGGTTTTTTGTTTTGTTGGGTTTTTTTGTCTTTGCTTTCTGTTTTGGTAGGGTTTTCTTTTTGGTTTGGGAGTTTTTGTTTGGGTTTTTTTTTGTTTTGTTTTGAAACATCAATTAAAGCACTGCCAGTTTCCGGTGGAGTGTTCCTTGGAACTCAGGAGAACTTGTGTGAGCACCATGAAACCTCTCAGGCAAGCACTGGGAGGGTGGGCATGAAATGTTCAGCTTACAAACAAAACTACAGCTGCAACCTGAGGCATAACTGAATTAGCATGAGGCAGGCACTTGATGAAACACAAAAACTCAATTACACGTGCAGACTGGGAACCTCCCTGGTAATGAGCAATCACTGAGAGAAAGGAGAAAAAAAAGTTTCTCTCATCAGTCGCCCCTGTTCCACCTAACAGTTATGAGAGTTTTGTCCACTGTTTCATTAAAGCCATTCTCAAATAAACCCCCATATCATCTTCCTTGGGATCATCAATCACACTCAGAGAGAATTCTTATGTTAAATCAGGACTCGCTGCAAATCCTACGAGGACTCCAATTGGGATGGGTACAAAGCACCTTGCACAACAACAGTGACAGCTGCATGGCCCACATTTCAAGTAGGCTACATTTTCTGCTGCCAGAGAGTTCCCAGTCTCAGGGAATCTATGGAAATTCCTGTCAGCTAAAACATGACAAAACAAAGATTAACTTCTCTAATTAGAAACTCTTCCAGACTTGACATGGAAATAGGCAAGAGATTTTAATGTGCTTCTGGGTAGACATGAAGGAAAGAGAACACTGATCAGCCAGGGACATTTTACACCAACTGGCCCTGTCTAAACAAGCTGATTATTGTTGATCTTAGCTATTCCAGAGCTCTTTGAAAGGTTTTTGCCAAAGGGCATGAAAAGTGGACATACATGCCAGAAAAGTCCCATTTTAGAGCAGATACAGTGCAAGGATGCTACTGATCACTCTCAGAGCACATACAAGCAGAGCTGGAGAGCTTCTGGCCACATTTTCCCCAAACCCAAGTGCAGTTACTTGGACCCAAGTGGAGAGGCTGAAATTCTTGAGTCATATTAGAGAGCTCAGACTACAGGGCTACAAACAAACAATTAATAGATTTCAGAAACAGTTGAAGCACTGCTTGGGAAAACAACCTGTCAAATAGGCCAAGAGGTACATGAAATAGTCTGCCAGCTGACAAAATGACAACCAAAATTAAGGAAAATAAGCTATCACCAAGAGAAAAGTCAAAGCCAATTAGCTTTCCAACCAAAGCCAATGCATCTCAAACTGAATAGTGAGTAGGAACAGCAATGGGTAGGTAGGGCAGGCTTAGTTTCTGTTTTGAAAGAAAGCACAAGATTATGGATTCTGCAATATGTTAAATACTTTTTCAGAGTGGGCTGCTGTGGTCTGGTGGTCAGTCACTCCAGGTCTGAGTTTCTAGTAAATTCTAAAAGGCACCTTTGTAGCTAGCAAGTCTCACCTCCACAGGCCTGATACTGCCCTGCTCTGATGGCACCAGCATTTCCTCTCCTTGGCACCTCCTGAAAACAACAGTAGGTCAATATGTTCTGCTCCATCCTCTTACACCTGTTAGTGTTAACCTGAACTGCTACTAACTCCATTTTCAAACCTAAAGCTCATTTTCAAACTCAAGGCTTTAGCTTAGCAGTGAGAATTCGCTTTGCCTTTTAGCAGTCACTGGCAGTGCTGTCTCCAAGTGTCTCAGACAGGCTAAATGTGCATAAAAGCCATCTGTGCTCCTAATTAGCCTTGACTCCTGGTGCTCAGTTATCATCTGTCCTTTAACTTGCTTTCTTCTGGATAGTCAAGCCCTCAGTTGCTCAAACACACTCAGCTGTACTGAAAGCCAGCAGTAGTTCCATATTTTAAACACAAAAATGCAACTGTTCTACATTCTTATAAATCCAGGGTATCCAACAGCTTCAGCCAAGTACATGTTGGAGGCCATGGCTGGGCTTGCAAAAGCTGCCCTGAAAACCATGTGATCCATCCCAGTAGTGCTGCTGCAGGCAGTATTGTCAGAGTCAGCCACTTGTGCTCAAATTCCATTGTGCAAGCTGCCATCCAGAGAGGACACACTACAAACCAGCCATGACCTGGGTGCCTGTCCTACCCTCCTCTGGTGGCCTAATGGTGGCCTTTCACATTTGGAAGAGTGGGGAAAGAGTTGCATTTTTTGTGCTTGAAATCATGCAAATACTACTTCGTTTTCCTAAAATCAGTGCTAACTGAAGAAAAGCAAGTTATTTACTAGCACATCATACTTCTATGAGGCTGGCTAACTTGCTCAAGCCGCAATGAAGATGTCAGGTTATTTTCTTACCAGTCAACCATTGACTTAAATGTTCAGTTCTGGCTACAAGCTCACTTGAAAATGTGACACTGTTCAAATAACCATTAAGCCTCTCACCCTGTCATGGCAATAACACCAGTACTGCTTCAGAGCCTGCTACTGCATGCAAATGATGTTTAAATGTAGTACAGACTACAGAAACAAGCAGCTTTGCAGAACGTGCCCAGAAGAAAATGCAAGTGATGACGCATGTGAACTTTTTATCTGAAGGAGAACAAAATTCATTTTAGTTCCTTTGAGAAATTAGCTGAAAACAAGAGTCAAAATCCCCTTAACTTCCCCCTGCATAAAAAACTAAAACCAGCAAAAAATGCCAAATGCATACACACACCATCAAGCTCTCATCCCTTCATCAGCAGACAAAAACATCCCATTAATGGTATTTACTTATTATAACCTTGAAAGTTATAATATTTTTGCTCCCAGTCATTTCTGTCAGGGCCCCAAGCTAAAAAATTGCTATTTCCTGAGCAGAAGCAGCTTAGAAGCAAAGTTAAAGAACCCCTTGAAAAATGACAAAAACACCAAAGCAAAAAGAACCCCAAATTCCCAGAAATAATAAACCAAACCAACAAACCAAGCTGCTTCCTTCAAATTACTCTCTAAGCCTATGATAAAAGTCTCAAAAGCTATCACTGTCACAAGTCACATCCCATCAAGGGGATGGAGGGAACCTCAGATATGCACACAACCACTTCAGAATATTCTCTCTGTGGGCAGATTGGCCAACAGTGCAAGCCAGCTGGGTTCCTGCAACCAAGATGCCAATGAGAATTTGCAGACAGTCATTAAGAAAAAAAAAATCCCCTAACAGTGGGTATAGTAAATCCCACTATTGCTGCACAGCAGCATTTCTTAACAGCAGCCACACTTTCATCTCTCCACCAGCTGCTGACAAGAAGAATCAGCATTCACTGGAGAAGAAGCCTGAACAAGGACAAATAAATAGACCACCACATTTCATATGTACCAAGTCTCTACATAAACCCAAATGGCACTGGGCTTCTAGTCAGATCACAGTACATTTACCATGCTAGTGTGACACTGGAAAAGTCTCTTGCACTGGCTTATGCTTTCTTCCTGTTATGTAAGAGCAGTCACTTGTCAATTAAAAAAAAAAAAATTAAAAATGGCCCAACAAAAAAAAGTAACAATAAAAACAAATAAAGCAAACGAAACCAAGAAACCCAAACTACTAAGAACTAAGGGTGGGGAAGGATAATATGCTATTTTCAAGCTTTGCAATAGGAGGAAAGAAAAGATTTTTCATTATTCATAAAGTACAAACTCATTAGGAGGAATCAAAGATTGAATTGGCAGCACAGCATTATAGAGAATATACAGACAGGAGAGCAGAGAGAGAATTACTTCAGATGCAAACAATCTCC
The DNA here is from genome assembly GCF_023055355.1 of Agelaius tricolor. NCBI lineage: Eukaryota > Metazoa > Chordata > Aves > Passeriformes > Icteridae > Agelaius > Agelaius tricolor. Next base: position 29,964,845 of record NW_027269262.1, read on the forward strand.
AAGGAGTCCAAAGCCATGCCAGGAATCACTCACTGGAGAGATTCCTACATACAGTAACACAAACATAAAGCAGATCCAGGAAAGTCAGGTGAGATTTGAAGGGAGAGTATAGGGTTTCCTTTGCCACTTCACACATCCCTGCTTCCAGTCACTTCCTTCCCTACCTCTCAATCACATTCTGTCTCTTCCTCAACTGGACAAGCGAACCAAACTTATAAAATGATCTGAACAATGCTAACTTTTTCTGAAAGCTGGTTGTGCACAGTTGTTTTTGGAATAGGCACTTTCACTAGCTGAATTTTACAGTACAGCCCTTCAAAAACTGATTATAGTAGCATATCCAGAGGCTCAGAAGCCTGTTTTGCTGCTGAGAAAAGGAGCAAGAAACTACCATGTCTCAAGACCTACATTACATGGAAGGGATGATTTCACCACTTGCTTAGTTTTTTTACAGAGAAGATGAATGGGGCTGCCCCAGGCTGGACACAGCTGGTTTCAGTCATCTCCTCAGCAGACCCACCGACCACTGGAGGGGGAGGGTACAGAAGTCAGGAGTGAAGGACTGGATTTGAGGTAGGGAAAAGAGTCAGCTTTATCTTGACCCACGAGCCTTTTAATTTCCATTGTTCCTCTGTATTTTGTGCCCCCATCCTGCAGACTGCATGAGGGGCTGGGGAGGAGCCTGGCTGATGGCTAAGGCTAACCCACTGCAGTGGGCAAACCCTTATGCAAGCCAATTTCACATTTCCATCACTCATCTAAAGGGCATGCTGCCTTTGAAAAGCCTTTAATCTCTCCAAAAGTCACATGAAGGGCAGGCAGGTACTGCCATGGTGGGTGCCCTATACGTGCAATTACTACTGTCAACATTATTACCAGCAGTGACATTTTTATTTTATTAGACTCAGAGGAGGGTGAGGTTCTGCTCATTGTCCCTATCACCTACATGTACTACTGGCAACACAGACCTCTTCCCAAGAGAAAAGCAGTGTCAGCACTTCTAAATGGGATCCTCAGGCAGCAGATAAAAGCAACCATCAGCCACAGAACGAAGCAGTAAAAAAAAAAAATCCTTACTTGCAACTTTATGTTCTGGAAGTCAGTCTGGACTCCTGTTATTTCAGGAAGAGACAGGTTACCCCATTACATTTATACATTCAGAGGCACAATTTAAAAAAGGGTTACTTGTATGTAAAGAAGATTCTTTTTCACCCCTAGAATGCCAGCTCCCCCTCCTGACCCACTTGAAATATTACATGCCCCTCCAACACAAAGTGGTGGAAACATGAAGTAGCTAGGATAAGGAGAACAAAAACCTATGCTGAGACTCCTTAACGTACATGATTTCACTGAAAATAAAATTTACAGTTCTGCATTCCCAGAGGAAGAGGTATTATTTGATAAAGCTAAGCTATGGGCATTGAAGTGGAAGCCACCTCTTTGAGGTGATACCACCAAACACAACTCAACACTATGCTTTAGGCTGCCCTTGCCCATTGCCCTCCTGCACAAATCACAGTGGGATAGAGGTGCCATTTTTCTGGAGATCTAGAGAAAATTCTAGGTCATAAATTTAAACTGTACTTGAGAAATAACATGGAACACTGGCATAAGATGACATTAAAAAGAACAAGGAGAAATAGGCAAGTGCTATCAGAAGAGCTCCCAGGAGAGTTTAGCAAGGACTCTGTACTTTCTTATGCTAATGCAGTACCAAAGTTTCAAATGACATCTTTGTTTTCTTATACACCTGCATTTGAATGATCCAGGAGTAGAAATAGTTTTAAACAGATGCAATTGTACAAACAGAATTTTCCATATAGACACATCCTTCATTCACATGTATGGGTGCCTGACTCAACTATTTCCAATTTTTTTAACTTGTTTTTAAATAGGACATATTTATGACTGTCTACAATAAAGCAGTTTACCTACAAGGCTCTACTGGCAACCTGGCTTCAGCATAGATGTAGCTCAGACCAGCAGTAATGGCCAGTCAGACACACAAGCAACACAAGTAGTTGTACTTGACATAAATTAAGGCTGCAGGGCTCCCACTCTTCCAGGCAGACAAGTCACAGGTTCTGTTCCTGACTCCCACCCAAGAGGTTTTTCAGGGCAGCTGAATGCCTTGTAAAGAACTGGCTACAGGGGGAAGTTACATCAGTTAAACATCACTCCTAATTCAAGCTAGCAGTGCTTTCAAACCCCCTCCCCACACAAACAACCACACAGCAGAGCCTGGCGTGGGCCTGGTGTGCCAAAAGCTCCTTCCTGACACTGGTATCCAGGCAAGGAGGAGGCCATGAAGCTGTGCTGAGGCTGGAAGGCAGAACCTAGGACAGCTGCTCTAGGAACTGGTATCTTACATAATGCCTTCAAGATTGTCACTTCTGGCTGCATAGAACAGAATCCTCACCACCAAGTGCTGACCCGTAAACGCAAAAAGCAGATTCCTTTAGTACCATCACATCACGTATGCTGCATGAATTTACTTTTATGTCTGGATAAAACAAAAAGTTCCTTAAAACCACTCCTCTCCTCCAGCATAAACTTGCACACTGTTAATGCTCATATAATTCACAGTCAATTATTTCTATGTCTTTTTTAAAACTTAAATAACATCTACTATTTGTGGCACTTTTCATAGCATAGAATTAATTCCACATGTATGCTAGCATTAGAATTAATTACCTATATTAATTACCCCATAATGTGCTAAACCTTCCATATAAATAATATTTATTATTAATCACCCTGACAGTTACAGCCAGTAAAAGAAGTTAAAAGATGTGAAACAGAAGCAGTGACCAAAAAGGGAGTCTGGAACTTGAACACAAAGCTCTAATATGGCTGCTTTTCCTGAGAAGCTCTATGGATTTAAAAAGGCAGAGAAACTCCTTTTGAAGTTGTTTATTCAGACAGCCAACTGACTTCAGTACTCTTCACTCTTTGCTCTTTCATACACTAAGTCATAGTCTTCTCCAAAGAATCAACCCCAATTATTTGCTTCTCTCTGAAGAGACCCAAAAATCCAGAGATTCAGAAAAATCAGTAAACTCTCCTAAACTGCAGGCTTATAATCAGCAGATTTAAAAACAGAGGAAGACCGGGGAAGTTTGCCAGTAAAAGTATTTCATTTAGTGGACAGCCAAGAAGACAATTATTTTTAAACACAAGCATAATTAGACAAGTATATGCAATTAAAGACAATCACTACAAATTACATTTACTTTCAAGAAAGACAATATACAAGATGAAAAGCCATGTGGTTCTTGTTCAAAAAACATCATTAGAACCACTATAAAAAAGAATAAACAGCAGTTCAAGTTAATAGAAAACACCTCTCTCAGACCATGCTGCTGCTCAGTTAAAACCAATGGCAGAGGGCTAGGTTGATTATAACAAACTTTAGCACTCTAATCTTCTCACTGCTGCCAAGGAATTACATGACTTATAAATATTCAGATCTAAAGGACAAGTGAACACCTTACTGTCCTGAAATAGGCATGGCAGCACAATGTTCTCTTTATCCTCATTCTAAAAGATGAGCAAGGACTCATGTCTGGGGTTTTTTACTGAATAAACTTAGAAGTTCTGAGTGTTAATATGAGAAGCAGAAATACTGGGTTTTAGCCAAAAATGATTTGGTATTTCATGCCAACTAACAGATCATCCAATCGAGTTAGGTAAGAAGCTAAGAAGATAAAAGCTCTCATTATAAACAGAACCTCTGACCCCAGAGTCAGTATGCAGAAAAGAACAGTATTCATCAGAATCTGGAAAAGTGATGTTTTTGAAGAAGTGAGAAAAGACACTAATCTGCACAAGTGTCAGGCTTCCTTCCTGTCAGGTTCCCTGCATGCTGCAGTTTTTGCTGCCTACTTGGAGGGAGTGTTGTGTGCCAGCATTTCCTCTGGATGTAGTTTAAACGACAGCCTTCAGAAATTTTAAGGCAAAAATACAGATGGAAACACATGATCAAAGGTCCATGTACATACATTCCAGAGAGTATAGACAGACTTGCAATAGCCAGAATGCTGCCCCACATATAGTTTGATTTGAAAATCCATTTGGAAAAGCTGCAGCTTTTAGTGGTTTGCAGGAAGGTTTGAATTTTGTCCTTTGCTTTCAGGTTGGCTACCCTGCCTGCCTCATGCCATGAAATGAATTCTGGACATTTGCACGGCAAGGGGAAATAAAACAGGAGCAAAAAAACTTTCATGGAAATTAAATCCAAGCAGCATAAAGGAGTAAAAAAATATAGTATCGGCTTTTCATCTGGCTTATTATACATGTGTATTAATAACATCTCAATAGGAGCTTGCATTTTTAATTCAGACCACCACACAAACGTAGGGAAACTTTGCTATTGCTGTAGTGTCTGCCAGAGATTCAGCAGAACTCATTAAACTGGTGACACTCCCAGTGCACTGTGACAGGCTAATGGGGCATTCCTTGTGGCTGTTTCTTTTCACCTGGGCATTTTACCTCAACACAAGTTTTGCTCTGCTTGACAACTTTTGCAAATTTTTTTCTCTTAGAGTCTGACTCTCAAGATAGATCAGACCTGACACTCCAAATTGGCCAGTCACAAATGGCTGAACTACTACCACCTCAGTTCTTTAAAATAGCAACTTAATTTTTAAGTGAAGCTTCTTTATTTTTTTTTTTACTTCAGGGAAAAAAAAAGTCACTAAGGCCTTATAGTTCAAATACATCAAAGTCCATATCCAAAAGTCACTGCAACACAAAGCCACTTCACAGAATAGGTTTTAGTTGGAGGGATAATGAACTACTTAAAAATGAAGCCACTCTTTGATGGCTCCAGCAAAGACTGTACCACCAGTTCTTTGCAGACAGTAACAAGAACCTTTGTTTACAAAGCCAACAAAATTGGTAGCAGTCCCTTTGTCTCAGAAGAATCTTATTTCACAATGAAAGTGAACGCAAGAGCAGAGAACTCCCACAAACTTGCTATACTTCAATTAAATATCCAACAGAACTTAAACTATCAGCATTAATACTAAACACTCTGACAGTCTGAAAAGTCACTAAGTCACTGGAGGATCATATTTTGCTGCCCTAATTCTGTTTTCTACCACTAATCACAGAATCATAGCATACCAAGTTGGAAGGGACCTCAAGGGTCATCTGATCCAACCTTCCTTAGCAAAAGCACATTCTAGCCAAGATGGCCCAGTACCCTGTTCGGGTCAATCTTAAGTGTCCAGTGCTGTGGAATCCATCACCATCCTGGAGACATTATTAATATGAACAATGTTTCTCATTACCAGACTCACAGACTTGGACAGAGTCAAGAGCAAACTCAGGTTCTTCTGTTGGAGCAAAGTTCTGCATGCCAAACTCTGGCTGTAGGGACAACTTCACTCCCTGACAGCTTTTAGATGACACCAGCAACTCAGATGACTTCAAAGTCATATATATGTAACCAGCAGAGCCTATAATTGCAACCAAATACAACACCACACTGCTAATGCAGGAAGAACAAGTGTCAACTCACTTGTTCAGCTGTGCTGATTGTGAAAGAGACAGGATGTCGTGAAGTTTATTCAGGCTGAGCAACAAAGCACATATGACTGTTGATACAGCCAGAGAGTCTGTAGACTAAGAGAGACTAGTCTTTCATCTCCCTGTATTGAAAATACCATATGTTGGGGGAAAACAAACAATTTAGATGAAGAGAGTGATAAGCTGAATGCTCACTCACCCATCACACACACTGAAGATCTTAAATTATGCTTTTTCATCATCTTGGATGAGAGACCAACAAAAGTTGTTTATTTCGATTGCTCTTGGTTTTCAGCATGGTCGCCCACAACATCCCCACATCCACACTGGGGCACTACAGTCTAGATAGGTTGATTATTGATGTCTACATCACTGGCCTCAAAGGGAAGTGGGTAGTGGTTTGAACACTACCTAGAGACGTGCTGTAATGGGAATTCCCTTAGGCATCCATCCTGGAACCTATCCTCTTCAACACCTGCATCTACCATATGGAGGAAGAGATGGAACACATCACTTTTCAGAAGACACCAAGCTGGGGTGTGCAGGTGACCCGTGTAAAGGCAGTAGCCAGGGACACTGCAAAGCCAGAGATCAGGGAAGAGCTACAACAGTGTTACAAGGCTGGGTCTTATATCCTATCAGGTTGACAGAAGTACAAAAAGATCACTACTGTGATGGGCAAAACAAATTCAACTTCAAGAAGATTAACTTATCTTATTGCTAGTTAATAACATCAGGATAGTGAGACATAAAACCAGAACTAAACAAACCTTCCCCCACCCCCCTTTCTTCCCAGGCTCAACTTAACCCCAGACTCTTCTACCTCCTCCCTCACTGAGTGGATATGGGGAAAATGGGTAATGTCTCTTCACTGCTGCTTCCTCCTCCTCCATTGCTCCTTCCTTCCCCTGTTTCAGGATAGGATCCAACCCCATGGGATACAGTCCTTCAGGAGAGGATCCAACCCCATGGGATAGACTCCTTCACTGACTTCTCCAGAGTGCAATCTTCTCACAGTCTACAGTTCTTCAGGACTGGCTCCAGCAGGGGATCATTCCACAGAGCAGAGTCTTTCAGGAACAGACTGCTCCAGCTGTGCCCCAGCCTGCTCCAGCCTGGGCTCCTCTCTCCATAGGGGCATAAGTCTCCTTTGGACATCCATCTGCTCCTGCTTTAGATCCTCCATGGGCTAAAGGTGGATCTCTGCTCCCCCATGGACCTCCATGGGCTGCAAGAGGGCCATGGAGCTGCCTCAACCTGCTCTTCACCACAGGCTGCAGGGAATTTGTGCTCTGGTGCCTGAAGCACCTCCTGTCCCTCCCCCTCCAGTGACCTTGGTGTCTGCAAGGCTGTTTCTTTCACAGTTTTCTCGCTCCTCTCACAGCTGTCGTGCAGGGCTTTTTTCCCCCTTCTTAAATATGTTATCACAGAGGTGCTCCAACACTGCTGATGGATGCAGATTTAGCCAGTGGCAACTCCATCTTGAAACTTGCTGGAACTGGCTCCATCTGACATGAGCCCAGCTTCTGAATCTTCTCACAGAAACCATCCCTGCAGCCTCCCTGCTACCAAACCCTGCCACACAAATCCACAGATGTATGTAAACATACATATGTTTATGCCCTTTTGCAGACTCTACTGTCTTTACCTTGGTATGCACGCTTCTCATACATCACATACAGATTACTGGGCCATCAGTAGGAAATTCAAAATAGCCAGGGCTCCAGGGTGAGGGTAGAGAGTTTTGCTGTACTAGCTCAAGGCAAGGTTATCTTAGATCTGCCATACTCATCGTTACTGAAAGGCAATACTCTCTCTACTGACAATATCACTGAACTCACGTCCTCAACAAGGCATGAAAACTCTTTCAGTCTCTGAGAACTAGGCTGTCTCCTTTGTTTGTCTCTCTCATCTTCCCTCCCCACTCCCAACTTTCAGAGGAGGAAATGATTCCACACTTGTTATTCAATAACTCTGGGCGTTGAATTAAAGCCAACCTTATAACACATGTAATATATTTACTGATACAGACACAGTCGACCAACAAAATACAGCTTATTTCGATGTGAGAGCACTCTCTCCTTTCTGCTCAGACATTCCACACAAAGGGAAGTGCCAAGACTCCATGGGCCACAGGGAGTCAGCAGGGAGTGCACACCTGCCTGCAAGCAACACCAAATGCTTTCCAGCTTCATTTTCACAACATCCAGGGGCTGTGAAATCTCATGTGTTGGAAACCATCCTTCTTTCGCCTGAGCTACTCTCTCACTCCCAGTGAATTCATTTTCCCCAGTGAATCATGAAGACACAAAATTTACAAACTACAATATGACAAATATTTAACAGTTTGAAACATTTTTAAAGCCTTATGTTATTTTAAATGTAAACATAGGTTTAGATTTATTATTTCCCAATCCATGTGAATCATAAATGTTCCCACTTCCCCCCTCCCCAGTTTAAGCTTCCTGTAAATGAAGAGACATAAGATTGACAGTTTGTCGGTAACAAGCCTTTTCTGACTTTGTGTGTAACTCGTACTGAATTAATGCCGTTTTGTTTACTTGCAGCATTTAGAAGCAAAGCATTTTCTCAAGTTATGTTCCAGTTGTCTTTAGTTTTCATCACTGTTAAATCTGCTGGTTGTTTTGAATTTTCAGGATAAACCATGATTAGGGTAAGTATTAAATTTTAAGATTTGTTTGAAGCACAAGGGTAAGGGCAGACATCAAACTCAAACAATTGTCTTTGTGATTTTCCTCTGAAGCACCCACTTAGTTAAGTATAACTGCATGAAAAATGGAAGCCTAACCACTCAAAACAAGCATTTAAAAAAAGTCCATTGGCATGATACATCTGGTTCCCAGGACACAAGATCAAACAACAATTTTCAGAAATATAAAGGTCTAACCAATTTGCTTTAAACCAACACAAAAAATGCTTAAAAACCATCTTCCAGAGAGTCACCAGTTGTCTTCAAGACCCCAGGGTCTTGAAGGAATATGTTACAGCTGGTTTACCATCTGGATATGGGCAGATGCTTTCCTGGTCAGTTAGGTAACTTGAAACTCCACTTCCCTCATGAAGAGGTTGTGCCACAAGCAATTTGTTCTGGAGGAACTTCTGCACTTCAGGAAGCTCAGCACCCATTTCAGAATAGGAAGTCTACAAGGTAATCAGAGCAGAACAACTCTGCTAGAACTACTATGGCTAAGTTTCTTATGGAGTTACATCTTAATACTAAAAACTAGGTTAAATACATATTTTCAACTGCAGAGTGAGACTGACTCAGCAAAGACTAAAAAGGGCTTAAAAGGCAAACCAAAGACATTGCTCAAAATAAAAAAAAAACACCAAACAACTACAAGTAGTTCTGAACATATCCTATCATGATGAATAAGAACTAAGTGTAATATGTACTTAGCAGGACTTTTCACTCATAATATTTGCATCATCCTTAGACATGAGGATTTAAAAAAATTGCAAACATCTTCCTCCCTTTGAGAGATACCAGCAGGTATGCTGCACTATTTACAAAGCTTCGCAAGGAAACCAGAACTGCCTTATTTACATGTCAGAACAAGCTGGTGCACATGTAACACTACATAATGCAACAGACATCACATACCATACTTTTATCATGCACTAAAATCACATCTTAATTTTTCTCAGCTTTAGATGGCATCTGTATTTCTGTACTTCATAGCAGCCCAGCTATTGATCCTGTATTCTTTTTGCAGCATCTCTATGAACAGATGAAATATTATTTTGATGTTTTCAGACAGGGTAGGGGTTAGTGGAGTCAAGTAATATTTTCTTCATATAATATCACAATATTAATACAAAAGCAGTGGTTTTTTCTGTATTGAACATGGTAGGCAGATCAGTTAGCTGACAGAGAAAGCAAGCAATACCAGGAGTACACATCTACCATCTTGTACGCTACTGATCCAGAAACCAAAGGATGAAAGCCATTGAGTGGAGCAGAGGAGAAAGACTTGGAATGAAAAAAGTGAACTATGTGTGGCAAGGAAGAGTCAAGAGAAGACAGCAATAAAATGAAAAAGAAAGTAACGAGAACCACAGAAGCAGATGTAAATTTTGAAATGTACGAGGTACAATTGAAAAATTCAACCTCAAGAAGAGACAATGTGGGAAAAGACAGGAGATCATCTGGTGGTCATCTACTACTACTAGCCCAGAACCCATAGAGATTACCAGCATTAATACAACAACAAACACCTTTCTCTTCTAGATCGTATACATACTGAGACCAGTTTAAGGTCATAAATTTATCTTGCTGCATGATCCTGCAATGCCCAGCACAACCCTGCCTTAATTATGCCTGGCTGGGCACCATTAACAAGATCTAGATGCTCATCTTTAGGACTTGCACAGCTACAAGACTTGTAAGGAGACATTCTGTTTACTTTTTACCCAACACAGCTATTTTAATTTCAAGCTACTTAAGAACTTCTTCAATCACAGAAACAAATGTAAATATTGAAGCTGGAGGGCCCAGAGGGGGAAGTGGATGGCATTGGAAAACTTAAGCACAAAAGATATTTACAAACAATTTATCCAAAACCAACAAAATTATTGCATGTGTAAATAATTGTACTGGAGAACTGACTGCAATGCAAGAATCAAGGTACAGGAGGGAAAAGAGTTGGGCAATTAGTTGGCAGAAGGCCCTGCATCAACAGCCTAGGATTGCCCAAGCAACACACAGTCCAGACAAACAGCTCCAGAAATTGTGCAACAAACTCCGAAGTGCCACTGCCTCAAATCAGGAGAAAAGAAGCACAGCTCTCACACAACCCACTTCCATGCTACAGCTTTCAAGCACAAACTCATGAGCAACTCACTCAGATATTATGCTTCTAGTTCACCACATCTGCCCACTACAGAAGAGCTAGACTTAAATATTATTATCAAATTACTGTCAGTTCCAGACAGCAGTATCAAGGATCAAGTGTAGAGGTATGGCATCCTACTTCCGAAAGGTAACAATTAAGCAGAAACTATGATGAAGATATGTGGATAATCAGTGTTGTTCCAGTGAGAATGGAGGATTATTTCACATTAAACATATTAAGCACAGCCTTAGACTATGTTGCTGCAGCAAGTCAATGGTTTTAGCCTCAGAGAGTAAACTCAGCCTTTTGGTGTGAATACACCTAATCTTTACTAACTCTTGAAGCCACAGACAGGAATTGCTAAACATATCTAAGAATTCTCAAGCTCTCTAGTGCTTTCTAGTCTCTTGCTTCCCGCTATGCTGAACTTGAATTGCCATCCATCAGTGACAGAGAGAGAGCCCTTGTGGAAGAGATGTTGATTTAGTGAAGTACAAGGAACTCAAGAGCAAACTGCTTCCAAGAAAATCCCAGCTCCCCAAAGCAGTCAAACGTCTGCATGGGTGCACATGTGAAGATACCCAGGAACACTTCAGATCCCACTTTCTCAGCCCCATTTCAGGCAAGAAGCTGATTGGAAGCAACAAATTCTACAAGGATACTAAGGGTTCCCCAAAAGCTCTATTAGAATTTCATTACTAGGAGAGAATGTCTCATCATTATGGCAAAGATAAAAACAAAAACCACCAAAACTTGCTTAGTAGAACTCTGCCTAGACTTCCACTCCCTGAATAGGAAGAAAAGCCAGACTATGATCTTGACATCTGAAATATTACCACATTTTCCTAGGACAAAGCCCAAGAGACTACTGCTGCCAGTGCTGAACAAAGCATTCTTGTTTAAAGGGACACAACTGTGGTTCTTTTCCCATCTCTTTCCCTATACACTGGAGGTACGTTCATTAACTGCAAAACTTGCTGCTTGGGCATGTTAAAGCATCTCCACTGAATTCGGAGAGACTTCACATCTATTTGTACACACCCCCAAGAAAAATAGAAGAAAAACAAAATGAGATAAAGTAAAACTATCAAAGGGCAGGAGGCTTCAACATACCCTTTGCCTTACATATTTAAACTCAATAAGGATAGATGGATGGATATCCATCCACCCAGCTCCTGAAAACTTTTATGGGGGGAGATCTCATGGCTTCTCTGGATATCCTGCTCTAGTGCTACACTACCTTCCCAGTGAAGTAAATTTTCACAATGTTCACTGTAAACCTCTCAAGCTGAAAACAGGTCTTTGGTCTTGTTACATCATCCATCACTACTGACACAAGCTTGGCTCCATCATCTTTGTAACTGCCCTTCAAATAGTTGCAGAGTGTTATTAGCTCACTCTACACACCAGACAAGGCTCACTCCCCTCAGCCTCCCCTTGCAGGTCATGCAGACCACCCTGGGAACCATCCACTGAAACATCTGCAGTTTCCTGACATTTACTTTTCTAGTCAGCCCAAAAGGAACGTTCTTAGCAGAGGATCCTCAGTGCCAAGGACCAAGCAACAATAATTTCCCATAGTCTGCTGGCTATACTCCTAATGTAGCACAGCACCAGATTTATTGACAATGATGGCACACTACTGGTTAATATTTAACTTGCTTTCAACCATAATCCCAGGTTCTTTTGAGCAGAGCAGCCACTTAGCCCATCAGTTTCCAGCTGCACTGATTCTGGTATTGTTAAGCATCAGGTGCACCACTTTGCACTTCATGTTCTACTTCATGAAGCTTTTGATGGCCCAAGCCTTAAGTCTCTCAGGATCCCTCTGGATTTATGTTTGGCCATATGTCATGTCAGCCACTCCCACTAATTTAGTGTAATTTGCAAATATATGTTATCATCCAAATCACTACATATTGAAAAATATGGACCCCAGGAGCAACCATTGGCATACTGCACTCAGTCAGCTGCCAGCTGGATGCTGAGCTATTGATAATAGTCCAGCTGATTTTCAACCCATTAAGCAGCTTGTTCATCCAGCCCGTACTTCCTTAGACCTCTAAATATGAATGCAGTTGGTGGCATTATTCAAACCCTTAGTAACCTCAGAAGGTGACACTTTTGTCATTCATACAGAGAGCCATTTTGCCACAGAAGGCAACAAGATTCAGTAAGCACACTCTTGTTAAATGCACACTATTAAGTAATAAATTCTTGACCATGCATTTACAAACTTAACTGATATGGAAACCAGCCATGATCCTTCCAGGGATGGAAATAAGGCTGACTAGCCTATTACTTTCAGAATTTTGCTGCAGTTTTTTTTGCAGATGAACATATGATTAGCCTTTTCCTACAATTTTTCCCTTATCTACTAGTAATTATGTAGAAAACCTTCCAGTTAATCTTCATTAGCCTTCTGCTGGGCTTTGGCCTTTCATTTTTCATCCTTAAATACCTGAGTAATGCTTTCATACTCTTATTGCTGGTCCATTTTTCCACTTCTTATATGTTCTTTTTCATAAAGATTTTGGTTTTGTTCATAAAGAAGTCTCTTGTTCAGTCAAGTGGGCTTTTCAGTTCAAAGTCCTGGCATACCTGGAAAGTGTTTTCTTGAGCTGTCCAACAGCTCAGATTTTCAAATTTCCTTTTCTAAGTCCTTTATCAAACACCTTCCCCACAAATTCCAATTAATTCTCAGATAAGCAAGTCTGAGTCCAGTCCACAGGCCTAATTTTACTGCCCAGCTTTCCAACTTTCTCCAAATCCTGAACTCAGTCATCTCATGATCACTCAAGATCCACCAGACTCTTTCATCTTTGTTGTATAATAGGGCAAACATAGCACTAGTCCCATCTTTTAGGAATTCATCAGCTATAACCTCTAGGAACCTCCAACATCATCTGCCAAAAGTTTGGAGGCCTTCTTAGCAGATGTCTGGATGGCTGAAAGCCTCTGTGATGACAAAGGGCAGGAGACCTTTAGATGTTTTCAGAAAGCATTAACCATAATATTATAGGGCACACAAAGCAGATGATGAAGAAAAACAGTAGCATGTATTTACCAAGGATAAATCTGCTTGTTGCTCACTTTGACTAAAGAACTTTCAGCATTATAACCGACAGCATCCTTGAATCCAGGTTGGTGTATTGATAGTTAACACATCTAGACTCTAGGTGGATGAAACACTGGCTGGATGATTTGGCTCAAAAGGCAGTAGTTATCAGTCCATATTATACCTAAAGGGCAGTTACAAGTAGAGTTCCTCAACCAGAATGCATCCTCACTGAGATGTTGGCACACAGTGAGCTGAGGGGTCTAGTCACACTGAAGTGCAGGGCAGCCCTGTGGTGGTGCTCACAGGGGCCCCAGGATGAGGGAAGAGATGAGAATCTTGACTCCATGTTTCAGAAGGCTGATTTATTATTTTATGATACATATTAGATTAAAAGAAAATTATATATTGAAATTATTCTAAAAGAATAGAAGAAAGGATTTCATCAGAAGGCTAGCAAGGAATAGAAAGGGAATAGAACAATAATAAAATCTTGTGACTGACCAGAGAGTCCGAGACAGCTGGATTGTGATTGGCCATTAATTAAAAACAACCACATGAGACCAATCAAAGATCCATCTGTTGCATTCCACAGCAGCAGATAATTATTGTTTTTCTTTTTCTCTGAGGCTTCTCAGCTTCTCAGGAAAAAAAATCCTGGCAAAAGGATTTTTCATCAAATATGTCCGTGACACAGCCCCTCAAAGTAACCCAGACAGGGTGGCAGAATGGTCCAACAGGAACATTTCCCATGAAATTCAAACATGGGCAAATGCAAAGTTCTGCACCTGGGACAGACTAACCCCCTGCAGTGGTACAGGCTGGGGTCTGACTAGCTGGGAGCAGCTCATCTGGAAAGGACCTGACACTCAGGCAAACCAGGAGCATGCCCTGGCCACAAGGAATGCAACAAACACACTGGACTGTAGCCACAGGAGCATTACAAGCAGACTGAGTGAACTCACTCTTCCTCTTCACTCAATGCTTCTTAGATTGCATCTGGGAGAAGGCAGCAGAAGTTACAAGAAAGCCACTGATAACTGGAAGAGGTTCTGCAAAGGGCAGCACCTTCCCCATGAAGAGTGGCTGAAGGAGCTGGGATTGTTTGGGCCAGAGGAAAGAAGGTTTGGAGAACAGAAGAGCAATCTGAGAGCTATGCAGAAGTAGCTGCAAAGACAGAGCCAGGGTCTCCACTGAGATGCATGGTAAGATAACGCAACACAAATCGACACAGAAAAGGTTCCAATTAGATGTCCTAAAAACCTTTTACCTTCGGGTTGCCCAGAGAAGTTGTAGCACATTCATCACTGTTTTCAAGATGAGATGATATCCTCAGTCTGAATTCAAATAAAAAGTCTAAATTCAGTTTTGACTCTGCTTTGAGTAAGAGCTTGGAAGAACCCATATGATTGCCAACTAAAAGCATCTAGAAAGGTCTCTAATAACAAGAATATCCTCTAGTCCTAAGCATTTTTCTGTTTAAGTTTCTATGAAGACACAAGCTTTGGACAGTAACTTTCTGTCTTTATATACCACATCATTTTTTCTTCCACTGGGGAATTCCAAATGGTTTTATAACTTTAGGCTTTTACAGTTCAGTCACTTACAAAGTATCACCTTATGAAAATTCATTATGGCCTCTAAATGTAACATGACACCAAAGAAAAAAAACTGAATTCAAAGAGGGAAGGAAAACACCTCTCAACATTAAGATATTTCAAGATTTTTCTGTGAAAAAAATCAGAATTAATACCTATAGTCACAGACAGAAGAAGGCATCTGAAGGTAGTTCCAACATTTTAAAAGTACTTCTGTATTGAAAAGTACAGAAGCAACAGTTACTCTGTTGCAACAAAATACACAGGAGAACACAGACCACAGTATCTCTCCACCCTTAGGAGAGGGGGGAGCACTCTTTCAGTTCCTGATCCTTTCTGACAAGAGTAGAAAGGCTGATAAAAATACTGCACTGACCAGCAGTCAAGAGAACAATGCTCAGAGATCGCTGTGGTAGATGGCATTTTCTGGTGGAAAGAAGAAACTGCCTTTTCTGCAGAAGGCTGGAATAACTGATTTCAAAGTAACAATGAACAACTCACAAGGTACCTCAATTTGCAGACACACCATGAAGCATCTCTTTTACTGTGCCTAGTCTTCTGTCCTGAAGGGGCCAAGGCAGGAATCTTTCTGCTCTCTTACAAACTGAGGGATCTACGTGCTATATACAAGTATAACTACACCTCAGCAACACAAGCCTCAAATTGCCAGCTGGCTTTCTCCTCACAGAGGTGCAGATTGGTCTGGGACCCTGAACCTGCACAGCCCCACTGTCAAGCAGGCTGCAGTCAGAAAGAAGCTTTGCACTGCTGATGCCAACCAATTTTCCATGTGCCTTTTTTTCCCCCCAAAACTTCTACTTTTAAAATGGAAAAGTCATCTATTTATTTTCTTTTGTCAACATATAATACCATAAAAGCAAAGCTGCTTTCATAACCAATCATTATATGAGAAGAGTTACCACTGAAGTGGAAAAGAGCAATATCCAAAATAAATCCTCATAACAACACAGTGGTGCCTCAGTGAGATAAGTACAAAGGGAAAAACTCCCAAAATACAAAGCAGTCCACTCCAAGAAAGCAGTTTAAGTAAGCTCTTCCACAGTATTGAATTCTATCTCTACTAATTACTAACAAGCAAATTCACATTAAAAAAAACAAATTAAAAAAAAAACAACAAAGAAAAAAATCCTTCTGATACACAATTCAGGTACCACATTCATTTAGAACAAAGGTCCTGGAGAAATATTTTTAATATTCATGTATTTTTCCTCAGTATACCTTAGAGAGTGGTTGATTTCTGTAGAAAATGGCATAGCTAATAGTATGAAGTCAAATGCTTTTACAACCTAGAACCCTATTTATATACTATTTCTTCAATCCTAGTACTTAAATAAAAAGCCAAATACTCTTGTGCTACTTTCTCCAGCTTGTGGCCTCTATCAGAATAAGAGAGGACTGCTCTTTTTCTACAGTTAAAACAAACTGGTTTTGAAAATTCTCAGTATTTCAAGTTTCAATGTAAAATACTTGGCTTCTCTTCACAGGAGAAGTTCATATGAGATGTTGGTTTTTCCCCTTCCCTTGGACAAGGGCATTTCAAGTATTTTCACAGGACATATTACTTTCAAGGTTTCCACAGGGATGCAAGTCTCCCACTGAAGGGTCAAAGTACAGAAGATGTATCTGAGAAGAGGACTAAGACATATGTTATGTAATGGCAAACCTTCCCCATTCTATTCCAGCAGGGCAATTAACCCAAAGAGTGAAAGGAAAACTACTGATGAACTGTCAGCCTATTTTAATGTGTTCTCAAAACATAAATTTTTCTAAATACACTACTAAACAAGTTAGAGAAATGTAATCTAAAGTACAATTAGTTGGGGACTCATATCCTTGATCAATTGTACTAACAAGACAGCAGCTAAATAACCAGGAGATGGACATTTTAAGTTATTTCCTGGATGTTATTCTTTCCAGCAGTTTTAACTGTTGTCTTGAATGACAAACATTGGCTTTTAAAATTTATAGATGTTATCAAGACATAGGTCAAATAACTTAGGTGAAAGTCTCCAAAACAAACAATTCTGTACCAAGATTTCTTTTTTAAAGATTAAACCCAGAAAAGCAAAGCAGCACTAATAAAGAAAGCATCAATCAAAAGAGGTTTCAACATTGAAAAAAAAATCCATTAGACATAAGATACCATACAAAGAAGATAAAATCAAGAAAGCAGTAGAGCAGAGAGAATGGGGTGCTCACAATGGATTAAAAATTCCATGTAGTCAATACCAGACTGTTGCCCAAAGGAGCAGGTTCGATTTCCAACAGGAGTGTTATCCTCCTAGGAGGGTTATCAGTGAAGTCTCTGGAAAGCAATTACAGTTCCTCAGTGCTAATAACAAATCTCAACTGGAATCCCATACTCAGGTTGGAGCACTGTGTTTACAACTGCTGACAGGAAAAGAGAAAGAACCAAAGAGAGAACTGCAAGGAAAATAGTTTTAGCAAACGTGGCTCATAGATAAGAAAACAAAACAAGGCTGCTTGGATGCTTGTCTCAAAAATGCTACCATCTAGGAACACAGCCCAGTCCCAAGAGTCTCCATGTTCACTCCTACAATACACCCAAGTGCTTTATGAAGAGGACAGCAATTAGTGATGTTCTATATGAAACAGGAAAGTTTGAACTTGCAGCTGAGCTTATTTAGACTAGGAAAAGTTTTAATAGTTAGAACAGTAAAACAAAGGAGCAAGATGCCCAAGGATGGTGTGGGATCTCTTGCCTTTGGCGATTTGCAAGAACTAGACTGACAAATACTCCGAAGAGACTTGATGCCGCCCCAGTATCCTGGGCAAATGAACAATATCACTTGCATTTCTGTGCTACAAAGTGACTTTGCAGTACTAGTACTAGGTCCATGGTATCTTCAGAGTAAATCTGTTCTTTAACAACTGCCCATGTTAGAAATGGGAATCAGAATGGTTGAGGTTGGAATTCACCTCTGAATGTCTAGTCCAGCTACCCTGCTCAAACAGGGCCAACTATAGAACACTGTCCTGGACTGTGTCCAAACTGCTTCTCTGTCCATGGATGGAGACTCCATGACCTTTCTGAACAACCTATTCCAAGGCTGGGTCATTCTTACATAAAGAATGTAAAACATGTAAAAAAACTTTTTCTGATGTTTAGATGGAGCCTCCTGTGTTGCAGTTTGCATCCATTACATCTGGTCCTGCCACTGGGTGCCACTGAAGAGAGCCTGTCTCCATCTCTGCACCCACATTCAGGTATTTAAACACAAGCTGTGTGTGCCATCCATGTGTCCCTGCCCAGCCCACGAGACTTCTCTTGTACAGCCTAAACAGTCCCAGCTCTCTCAGCCTTTCCTCCTACAAAATGCTCCAGTCACTTGATCACTTCAGCAGCCCCTCATTCAGCTCCCTCTGCTATCCCCGTGTCTCTCTCGTACCAGGGAGCTCCGAACCAGGCCCAGCACTCAGGTGTGGCATCCCCAGGGCAGAGCAGCAGGGGAGGATCAGCACCCTTGGCCTGTTGGTGACACTCCATCTAGTGCCACTTGCCTCCTTTGTGCCAAGGGCACGCTGCTGGCTCAGGCTCCACTTGCTCCACCAGGACCCCCAGGGCCTTTTTGTGCACAGCTGCTTTCCAGCAGCTTTCCTCCAATCCAGCATCTGCTGATGCCTGGGTTTGCTCCTCCATTGGTGCAGCACTTGGCACTTGCCTTAGCTAAGGGACAGGAATGGAAAAGTAAGACTTTATATCCTTCCTTTCAAGACTGGTTCAAGCAACCTGTTTCCCAACTGTCTTATTTTATACTCTCTCTCTTCCCTATATTCTTCCATATTTTTCCATCTTCTACCAAATCTTTCCTCTGTTCCCTGCAACATTTCAACAACTATTCAGAGCTATAAACTCCTTACAGATCACATTTGCCTTGCTACTACTTACACTTCAAGATCTTGTCAAGCCTGTTCTTCAAGGCGCACACACCTTCAAGCTAAACGAAATATATTTAAATCAAGTCTGAAATTACTGCTTGATAAACAGCACTGCACATGTACCATGTCTCAGATGTGACTCATCTCTACCAGGGGCTAATATATATGCATGCCAGGATCAAACGGAACAAAACAAATGCCATCAAGATTAAGAAGAAACACACATACACAGAGGTTTGTATTTACAAAGCAGCCCAAAGGAGCATGCACGCAACTAAAATGAAGTTCAGGCACACAGCACCACCCTCCAAGGCACATAACCCTCAGCTATACTTCAGGTTCAAATAAAGAACAAATAAATTAAAAAATAAGACAACAACAATCAAGGCAGTAACCAACAGAAATAACTCAGCGCTGGGAGGCAGACTTCCCTAGATTTTGTTATTGCTTCAGTCCCTTGTTTTTGCAATTTATTAAACAGCTGTCTGTGAAGTTTAACATGTAAACAATGCAGAGAGGATGATATTGCTTTAAATTAAGCCTGCACAAAGTCCAAGTAATTTCATTGGAAACATAGTTTATAAAAAACTGAATTTGTTCCAAATAATATTGTTAATAAGAGTGTTCTTTACCTGGAGTCATTGTGCATTTCTGTCTGCCTCCAAGTACAGAAGCAAACTCTGCTACCAGTCAGCTGTTTCAACACCCAAAACTCAGATGGAGAGATGGTTTGTAATGATTCTTTCTGCGTAAGTTTCTCCTCTGTATTCCACTTTGCAACAAGCAAGCTATGACTGGTAGAAGCTTGCTTTATTCCAGGCTATTTAATAGCACTGAGTTCATATTTCCTCCAACATATGAGGAACACTCGTTGATAATACACATCAGATAATCCAGGAACGCAGGTTCAGATTTCACCTGAAGCACTGCTGCTTTATTGCAAGCAATTAGGCTGGTTTCTACATACTCAAAATGCTTCTACTGAAACTACAAAGTTCTCTGCTATCTGAGACTTTCACATCTTTACTGGCAGAAGAGTGTTCCATGCCTTCACAGTTTGTTTTTGGGAAAAACATATTCAATTGTTTTAAATGTCATTGTTCCTACAGGCTACATATCATTGTTCCTACAGCTCTAATTGTCTCATTAATCCTTTGTCAAATATGAAAGCAAAAAAACAAACTAAAAAAAAAGAAAACAAAAAACCCGACCAAAAGAACCTGGGTTTTGTTTTATTTTTTTAAATGTTATCAGCTTTCAGGAAAATATTTACTATATTCAGAAAATCAACTGACATGTAAAGTTTCTGTGGAATAGGATTAAGGGTCCTTTATTCTAAGGGTGTAACTCCTTAACATCTTGGAGGAGAAGTACAAGAATAAATTAATAAAATTTGAGTTTTCTCAATGTTATGTAAAAACAAGTTATGTAAAAACAATAAGCAATCTCTCTTGGCATGTATGTCATTTAATACTAGAAAAAGAGAACAATCAAAATAGATGTCACTAGTAAAAGCTGTAGCATAAATATCTTTTTCAAATTGCACACGCATACACAAGAACAAACAAAATTCCAGCCTCATTCATGTTTAAATTAAGATTCAGAATACCTAAAGGCTGCTTCCAAAACATCTGTTAATTCAGCCTTTTTTTTTGAGGGGAAGAAGGAGTAAGGCACAATCTCTCATTTATTTAAGCAGCTATTCCAAGAAAACTGATTATCTCTCCAAGAGAATGTTAATTCTTCTACCTTTTCATTCAGCAATTGAACAACAAGACATACATATCTGTAATACACAACAAGATTGAGGCATGCACTCACAAAAGGAAACAAAAAACATTTTTGGATGCTTTCAGCAAAATTTTCTTTATATGGCAAGAGATTAAAAAGGCACAGAAGTGTCTGTACTCTCAGCTCCTTTAAGAAGATCACACTACAAGTGTGCAGCAAACATACAGGAGCTTTGTCAGAGTACAACAGAAGTAGAACACCACTAGAAATCTGTGCCTTAGCTTGAAAAACAGCAAAATCTTCCCTGAAGTACACATGCAGGCTCTGAAACCCTATCTCACTATCACAGGCAAGCATGGTAACTGGGCAAATTATAGAAGTTCTTGCCAAAGGTCTTTTGTGATGACCAGGCAGGGTTGTAAAGACATCTGCAATCCACATATCAATTTGTGTGGACAGTGCTGCTGATTTTCTTCCCTTCCTCTTCCTAGGGGATATTATTCATGGCATGTTATACAGGTACTGCAACTATAAATTTAACCAGAAAATAAAATTAGGTCTACAGGAGAATTAGCATAAAAATCATTATGTGCTTCTGTTACCTTTGGATGGCTAATTATTATACAATAGTAGATTACAATACAACAAGAAAAGGCATATACCAGAGGTTAGAATTGTGAAATTTAGCTGCAATTTCTATGTTTATCAGAAGGCAGGCAGGAGACAAGGGAATGAAACCCTCATTTTCATTTTACTGCCCAGAAATATTCCTCTGTTCTGAGCTCCTGCTCTGCCCTCTCTCGCTCTTGGGAGGGCCAGAATAGGGTCCCAGTTTGCACAAAGGTAAAAGCTCTCCAGCATTACTTCTCTTTAAAGCTCTTTTCAAACCTAAATGTTCTGTGATTCAGTAACTGGGTCTCTATAAAGAAAACATATCCCTGTGGATTCCAGATCTCCCAGGCAAGCAACTCAGATTTTTCAGAGTGTATCCAACTGGCACAGTGCAGGGAGACTGCTCACCTGTGGAGAGCACAGAGCCTAGAACTTCCCAATAACCCCAGATGTGAGCAGTTTCTATAGAAAGCCAGCTTAGGCTCTGCTGTCCCACTTTCCTGGCTAAAGTCTCATCTCATCATCAAAGATGGGGGCTGAGGAGGAATGCAAGTCAAGTAAGACACACAGGGAGTCCAAACAACCACAGGTCGTGTAAGATCTGCTCCTTCATTCCCTCACATTCTGCTGGCTCTCATCCCACTTGTGGCAACAAAATCCTACATCCCTCAAAGTCTGCAAGATAAGAATCTGAGTCTTAGCTACCTTTAGCCACCTAAATAAGAACAAAAGAACTGGGCTCCTGCTGAACTATTTCAGGGAAAGGAACACCCAGGATGAAGCAGCAGCCCTACAGACATCCAATACACATACACTTTCTCAAACAGACAGAGGCTGCCAGGACTTCTTTTTGAAGTGGAAAAGAGCACCTCTGTTAGCTAGAAGTCTCCTTGTGCAAACAAAGTCTTCATTTTTTCCCCACCAGCAAAACTAATGGACCTAAAGATCTTCCAGGTGTAAAAGTGACTTTGGGAAAAGTGAGTAGAACTAATATTCTGGTTTAACTGAAAAAACCCAACATGCTAAACAAATGGAGTAGGAAAAGGAGGTAGGAGGACCACAGCAGCACCTTAGCTCAAGTTAACTAAAGCAGACAGAGCTGGGCTGACCTAGGTATTAAGCCTGAATTGTTCCCAGGGGTAAGCTTCAAGAATCAGCATCTGAGGAGAGTACATTAGCAGAGCTCAAAAATGGCTTATGATACAGGCTACAGCCACTGAAAGGCAAAAGTGCTGAAGACACAGGAA
The DNA here is from genome assembly GCF_023055355.1 of Agelaius tricolor. Classification (NCBI taxonomy): domain Eukaryota; kingdom Metazoa; phylum Chordata; class Aves; order Passeriformes; family Icteridae; genus Agelaius; species Agelaius tricolor. Next base: position 29,987,400 of record NW_027269262.1, read on the forward strand.
CTAGGGCTAACATAAAACACACCACTAGAATTTTTTAAATAATGAAGTGTAAGAGATGAGCTCAGGTGAAAACCATCTATTTTTATCAATAATGCAGTCTTGCAAAAGGTTTCTGGTTGACGATGGACCAGCCCAATTTTCTTAAAAAAACCAGTTTCTTAAATGGAAGACAGCAAATCTGAGGAGTATCTAAATGATGTTGACTTGCTAGATTTGCACTGACCCTCTCCTTTCTCAAATCCCCACCCTGCAAACCATATTTAGAAAGAAGCAGACATAGAGAATACAGAAGAAAAAAAGGCAGTCTGAAGCTTGACACCTGTTTCAAAGCATGGTATTTTCCATATAGTAAAACAGATCTAAACCAAATCTGAACTGTGAAAGATGAATTCATCATAGCTGGCTACATGTCATCTGCCAAGAGTGTCTACCAGATCAGTGTTTGTTCTGGGCAGGGGAAAGGCCTATTGAGATATCACTGTTTGCACTGCCTACTTGTCCCCTGACAAGGGTGGAGCACTGGAATAAGCAGGTCCCAGCTTGTTGGAACTACAATAAACTGAGAAATGCTCATCTTATTCTGGTTCTTTCCAAAAAACCTGCAGCTGTGCCTTCGTGAGTTTCGAGTACAGTGTTGTGGCATCCAATGGCTCTTTGGGACAAAGATCTAGAATGAAACAGGACCTGAAACACGGCTTCAAGGAGGGAAATGCAAGGATATACGGGCTATATATGTGATGCTACTGACAAAATGAATACAATCACAGTATGCCTGACGTCCACATCACAAAAAAAATGGATCCATGCAGGTAAAAACACCCAGCAGCAAATTACTACAATTCACTCACATGAGCAGTGGCATACTTTCAGCACAAGCCCCTATTTAAATAAGTACTAAGTTGGCATTTAGTACCAAGACTGATAGTATGTCACCATATCAGCTTGCTTAGAGCCCTTAATTAAGGGAACACACTACAACTTTTCCTTCAGTGTTTTTCTCCCCCCGCCCCTGCCTCCCATCTCCTTCCATCACACCCAAAGGGAAAATAAAATCATCCTGCAACAGTTAAGCAGCCTTCCAGTGTCTCAGCCTTACATTTTTCAGTATGAATGAACACTGGCCTTATACTCATTTCTAAGGCTCATTTACAATACAGCTGGATCAGTTCTTTCCTAGTTCATTTGCTTTCAATAGGGGCTTCATTCTCAATTCAAATGACAAATCGCTCCAGCAACCACACAAACACATGGCTTCCACAAGCCTGGCATTTTTTAGGTTTAATGAAGCCTTTTAAATGACTGTTGTTTAAATTACTGTGTAGCAATATATACATGTTAATTATTTTGGAAGACCTGTGCAAAGTAGACAAGCATTCAACTTTAATACATAAATATTGTAGCCAAGGATGTTTTAGCTACTGAATAGAGTTCATACTGTTGATTCATTTCATCTTTCATGCATTTTTCTGGCAAAAAGCTTCTAATAACATGAACTAAAGAACATAATCCCTTAAACATCAGGAATAATAGCAACTCTGTTGACCTGAATCTGTTTCCTTAACTTCCTTTATCTGAAAATTGGCACTCATGCTAAATGGACAACATAAATAACAGCATTTAGTGATTGGTGTTTGCTGGATAAGCTCCTCTACTTTTCCATATTACTCTAGGAGAACTGTATTTTTAAAGTAATGATCTTTTTCAGATATTGCACCCTACTGAATACTTCTTGCTCATTTTGGGCTGCCAGATTTCTTAATTTCAGAAGAAAGATGGCACAGTCATCTCAGTTTCTCAACAAAATAACATCATAATCTGTATTTTATCTTTGCTAGACCTTAAAATTGCACGAAGGGCTTGTAAAACATTTATTACTATAAGTAACACTTAGTGCAGGAGGGAGGACGCAAGAAAAATTAGATTTGGAGTATGTTACAGATGTGCCTACATTTGTTATTAGCAAAGTGCATGCACATGGTGTGTTTAATCAGGAAGCAAGAGTCCTTCTCCATTCTGTGACACTGGCAGACATGTGGAGGTGATGACTATCAACAAAGAGAGCTTGTGATCTGCAACAGCTCAAGGTGTGCACATGATGCAGCCAGCAACAGTCACATTCTCTTACTGCCTTTGCCCTTCCTCTCAGTTCTGCTGCTCTTTTATTCACGCGATCTTTTACATTAACACAAGATTCTCACCCTTCACACCACACCTTCCACAGCAGAGGCTTTAGTCTCATTAATTTCCAGAAACCTTACGTTAACCCTGATTTGAAAAACTATGTCAGCATAAAAATTTTGAGGAAAAAAAATGCAACACTGGAAAATGCAGGCCTGACCTAGTTCAACCTAATTTATACAAAGAAAAGGTGCTTTGGCTCTCCACAACAGAAACTCTGTAATAACCAGAAATCATTTGACTACTACTAAAACATAGAAGATGATTATCCTAATGACAACAGACAAGTTTTCCCCTATTCTATCAAAGAATCATTTTCTTCAGGAATGCAAGTCTGATTTTATCCACAAACCTTTTCTCTATTCCTCCACTTCTCTCCTCAAACTAAACAATACATCCTCAATGCTGGAAGAACAAAGGCAACAGGTATTTTTTTTATTTTCTTGATAAATTTATTATTTACCTTCCCAGTTTCAGATTTGCTTTTACACTGTGCCAAGTACTGTTGCCAGTTAAATTTATCTACTGATTTATAAGGTTTTATCACTTGCTAGATCTTCAGGTCCCAGAGCTGCACTTTGAGTTTCCTTTGCCCAAAGCAAGTGCACAGTGAACCAACATACAATTAAGATGGGAAGTCAGGCAACAATCATCAAAAATTAATGTGAAGAGCACAACAGATTCAGGAAGCAAAACCCAAAAATTGTTGAGTGTCATGAGTTCGGTTTGTCACCACAGCCCATCCCCAGATGATTCACAGTTACTCAAAACAAAGATCATTAGAGTCATAAAGCATACATAATGAAGTTTTCTTCAACAACCAGGTGCACTTTAGCATCATTACAGCAAAACCACAAAGTTACTGCATTGTATGAGCATAAGATCACTGAGGAATGCAGCAGATTTTATTCAAATATACCAAGTGTTCATGTATTTAAAAAACCCAGCCCTTTCTCAACTCATCTCCTATTTGCACCTATTTCTATGCAAGTTAGCAAACATATTCAATTTATTAAATGTGAGGGAAACCCCATACTTGACAATATCAGGTTGATTTTTTTTTCCTTAAAAATATGCAGCAAACTGAAGACACGTTATTTTTGTCAAAACTGTTATGTTAGCATGCAAATTCAGCATGTCAAAAAGAAGAATGATTATGTTGAGTTGCATGGTTTGTTACATTCTTTTTTCCTGTCATGAACAAATTATGATAAATTACACAGGCTTGCAATAGTTAATGCAATTTCTCCTTTAACACAAAAATATAAGAGTTCATCATTGTTTGGAAAAATGCACTTTGAATGGATTGCTATAAGCTCTTGAGTTTCTAACTTCAGTATTTTGCCAATAATCTTTTCATGTGTTAATGCTTAACATTCCATTTAAGTAAACCCAAATATCACTAAGTTTATAAAAACCAGTTTAACCCATTTTTTGACTGTTATTTTTTACTGAGCTGCAAAACATGGTCTTATTCACTACAAGGCCTAAGCAGAACAACTCATCAAATCTTTTCCCACAGAAATTCTGTCCACTGAAGGAGCAAACTCCAGAGCACCATAAAGGTCTCTACTACTTGACTGTCTGAGGAAACCTTCCTTTGCAAAGTCTCCATAAAAGCCAGTTTACAACATTACTCCTCACCTAATCAAAACAAATACAGTAGTCCTACTTTGCTTATTGTCCCAAATGACATTAGCAGTCTGAGGTTGGGAGCATCACTCTCCTGCCTTATTCTTATAAGATGTTTTCCAGATGATAGCCACCAGGTCATCCTAAGAAATAAGATTTCTACCACTGGTTTACTTTTTGAAGGCAACAGATTCCTCAAAATCTAGATAAAGTTAAGACACACCCAGTGAAGACCTCAACACATTCTCATCAAGTACCAAAACCACACTTCATGTCATAATAAGCAAGTTCTAGCCTCAAAACATTTCTAACAGAAGATGAAGTTCAAGACAAAACATCAAGAGAAAAGAGTAGGCTCCTGCAGATGTGAGAAGATAATTATCCTTTGACTAACTCATGACCCACAGCACTCATGCAAGTACACATGCTGTCCACCAGGCTGGAGAACAATATGCTGTGAGCCTGGCACACCAGAACAGAGTATTTCAGATTCAGAGAATGAAACCAAGTGCACGGAAACAGCCTGAAAAGCACAATCATTGGGACAGACAGGTTGTTCCCATTCAAAGCATAGTAACACAAAAGTTCAGCTGCAGCACCAGCCACACTCATGTATAATTTTTGATACATTGGCCAAGGCAGTTGAATCAGACAGGAAAGGATTATCGTGGTAAAATAGATGACCTTGGTATCAGCAGCATGAAGTTTGGAGAAAGCTGCAATCATCATCAGGCAGATTATTAGTTATTTACATATCAAAAGAGTAGAACATCAACATCTTTTAAGTACTGTTCAAGAACATGTGGGGAAAAAAAAAACAAACTAGAGACAACACTAAGAAAACCATGAATCTAGCACTTAAGAGTGAAAACAATTTAACATAAGTCTGCCAATTTACAAGCTCTCACGTTTCATTGTGACTGGCAAAATTGTAAAGAAAGTGTATTACAACATTTTAGATGATGCACAACATAGGAGTACCGTATTTAAACTTAGCTGGTTTTGATTTGTTTTACACTGACAGTGAACTAGTAATTTGTGTGTTTAGACAAGTCATAAACTCGTATCAGAAAAGAAAAGAAATCTAACAGGCAATGTGTTCAAAGCCTCAAGTTCTATTCTGATACATTTTTAACAGGCAAATTGGTTTTCTCTCCCTCTCAGAATCAGCAGATACGTTTAACAAAAGTCTCAAAGAAATCAGAAGTCTTAACTTAATAAATTTGAAACTGCCTCCCCAGCCTCCCTCTTCCACCCTGTTAATCTAAAGCACTTGGGGTGGGGGAACTTCAAAACAAATTTTATCCAACAATTTGAAAAGTTAATGACAAATATCTGTTTTTCTATGATTTCAAGTGTGTAACAAGTCACAAATAATTATAATATCTGCAATCTGTCCATATTAGCTGCAGCACAGATAGATTTGTATTTCAGCAAATTATCAGCTTTGTCTATGCTTCATCACAGTTCTTAACCCAATTCTACACTGCCAGTTTCATGCGAAAAGAGGTGCTTTTAATTTAGGCTTATTGGGTGTTCCACAAGTAAAGCTCATATCTTCTACCCTACAAGGTTATCACAAGACAGTCACCTCAATTCAATAAAAAATGTCAGAGCAAAAAGAACTTTGTACTGTAACACTGCAATACCTTTAGTCAGCTCCCAGTATTTGTGTAAGGTGAAATTCTGCTTCTAGAACAAAGTCCAGATAAAGGGGCACTACAGCTAAACTTGTTTCCTCGGTCTCACATAGTCAAGGGGCTTTGCATCTACAGAATGTGTCTTAAGTATCCACACTTTTATAATCTAATTTTTCCCTCCAGCAGTCTTTCAGATCCTCTTTTGGCCAGCACAGAACTCAAGCATTTACTCCCAAAATACAACGGCAATAGTTTGCAGGGGCTTTCCAGACAAAAACCTGTACAGAGGAATACAGTGGGTGCAGAAAGAGCAATCCAGAGCCATACCAAGAAGCCTGACAGGGCAACCTCACTGAAGCTGTTGAATTCACTGGTACTCTACCAAACCCACATGCACCCATGACTGCTAGAGATCACCATTCCCTGCACAACACCACACACACACACACACACCCCTTTATCTCAGCCATTGCAGCTCAGTGTCTCTCATGGTTTAAACTCACACAGCTGGTTATGCAGCAGACCCTTCTGCCAGCTCAGGCACAGAGTGAGACAGCTGAAGGCAGCAGCGTCTTAGGCAGCCTCCAGTAATCTGTTCTGCTCACTTCATCAGAGCCTCAAGTCTCCTGTCCAGATGGGGATAACAGACATTGTCACCTCACTACCCAGACAGTATAACACCTCCAAAGATGCTTTGGGAGTATCGCAAGAGGAGCAGCAAATGCCTAATAATTTAAAAAAATCAGATAATTAATTGGAAAACTTCACCCATGAACACTAAAACCAACAATTTCCAGCTCTGGTTGGCATCATCCTTTAAGTTTCCCAGATCTAAGTTGATCTCCCTCACCCTGAAGCTGCAGCACAACAGCCCTGACTGTAAATGGATGCAGGCATGCATGTATACAAAGAAGCACCAGATGGCCTGGGAACTCTGTTTTCTTTAGAATTTTGAAAACAGGATTTATGCCACAAGCCATCAAAAGAACACAACTACTTAGTCATAAGAAAGAAAATCCTGAAGCAAAACTTTTTTTTTTGTGGTTTTCCCCCTCAAAAAAAAAAGCATGTTTATTCAAATGTTTAAAATAGTTGTCATTTTAGTAGAAACCTGTCGTTCTATTGTAACTTGTGTACTTGGAAGTAGAAGCATATTTTCCACTGGAACACTTTCAGCATGATTCAGAGCTATCCATTTGTTCTTTCAAGACAAATAATCTTCCACCTGCTTCTTAAAAAGCACTGATTTAGATCATTCTCTTAAACAACACTTCCTTCCATAAATGCAGTAATTTAATAGTAAACCTTAAAAGGTTAATTTGGAAAATGTAACATGAAGTCAAATTCATCCACAGTCTACTTTCTACTTTCATGGAGACTAAATTAAAAATAATTGAAGTATTAGAAATGGAAAGATAAAATTTAATTGACATTTATTCACAATCAAGAATTACTGAATTTGTAGAAGCAAGACCCATTTCTGGAATATCTACAAATAGAGATCTACAATTAAACTCAGACCACTTGAATTTTATGGATCCTTAATAGATTAGGAATCCAGGCCCTGCTTAATGCAGCAGTCATTTTTCCTGAACATAGTTTCCTTCCAGCTCACCTGCAGCCAGTCTTAAAGGGATAAGGAATGCACTCCATCACAGGATATCCAGATCAAGGAACAACCCTAAGACCACCTTTTCAGTCCTGCTTCCATTTGAAACTCCACTGGTAAAGCATAGACAAAATGTGACTTCTTCTAAAATTTCTAGTGTCTTTCTAAATTCAGTATCAGCTTTATTATTCTTATCAACTCTAGCTGAGAGTTAATTCTAGATTCTGAAAATAAAAACTAGAGACAGCAGGGTCTATCTATCTGCAATAGATTAGATAACAGCAGCATAAATTATATCATATATAATGATCTCAAGAAAATTGTCTCATAAAACAAGTCTAACTTCTTCTCCCGTAAAACTACGCTGTTATTTGACTACAGCAGTAAGAAACCTTAGATGAATTTCTGCAAGATCTCTGACTTTGGAGCAGATGAGCTCTTGCAGATCTAGCTTGAGCTATTTGCCACAATTTCTGTCACTGAACAACATGACTGCAGCAACCAAGCACTTATTTCTTCTCCACTTCACACTAACCTGTCTTACTTTGGTGGGACAGACCAGAAGCACTCCCATGACCAAGCTATAAGAGCACATGAACCAATCCACTCCTAAAGTGATTACTTAGAGCCTCACAGCCCAACTCAACCACACAAGCTGTTGCTGAACTTTCACTTTAAAGAGCTTCTGTGCCCTCTGGCTACTGCTTGGACCTTCGCTTATGCCATACTTTCAACAAATTTCTGACATTCAATGCTGCAAATGTGCATTTCCCCCCCCCCCACACACAATGAAACATCCCTGGGTCTGATCCCTGACCTGGCTTTCAGCACACCCCACAAACAGCTGACAGGGCAGGTGCTGTGTCTGTCTAGAGCACCATGATGGGATGAGAAGCCAAGAACTGTTTCAAATTAAACTGACCACAAAACACCCATACTCTCAAAACACAGCTGATGAGTCTGACAGAAGCAAGCAGAAGCATTCCTAAAATAGATGTGTGTAGTTCACAAGAGGCAGATTTTTAAAAAAATTAATCACGAAGGGAAAGGAGGAAAGCAGCCAGCCAGCAAGAAGCACTGTCAGTGCAACCCTGAAGTGTTCTGTTCACAGTCACTCACCAGTTTTCCCTGGGAGGGAACTAATAAAATTACTCCTGCTGAACAAAGCTGGCACAGTAGCAGGAGATGATGGGTCTTTTTGGTTGTACATACTGATTTGCAAATCCTGGGGTTGCAGAACTGCATCAACACACTGCAGCTGAATTCAGTGAAAGCACAAGTCACACAGAGAGGAACGTGAGTTTCACTCACTAGGTCAAAGAAAGTGCCCTGACTTTCAGCAGCACTGCAAGAACCCTGGTATAACTACAGAAAAACAATGGACTGTGACCTCTCAGTGCAACGTTACAGCCAAGAAAACAAACAAGGGAACATTAGGTAAGAAGCAATGCCATTTCATATAACATTCAGCAAACCACACTAACAACATTATAATAACACAACATTACTGTGCTCAGCTCAAATGTCTGCACAATAGTCACAAAGTCAGAAAAAAGCTATAAACAATATTTCTGAAAAGCCTGAAAAGCATCTGTAAATAAATTTTGTTTTTATCTATTTAGACATAGACAAGACTAAGAGGTGGCATGTGTATGAATTTCACATACCTGTATGTGGAATATTTTTTTCCCATAGTTCTATGACTTTTTGTTCCCTGCCTGCTCAAGTACCAAGACAGGGAATAGCAGGGACCATAAAAATATTAGATACCATAAAAGATCAATTATTATACTGATAAGTCCAAATGCAACATGAATAAGTAACTGCTTCTCATTAAAGATTCTTGAAGACAGATAAAATAATGAGATCCAAGGAGAGCACCAATAGTAAAAAACTGACAGCCTTAAAACATCTTCTTGGAAGATGCTCTAGAGACTGATTAGGGAAGGGGAACAGATTAAGGGTTCACAATGACCTTTTCTGACCTGAAACAAACCTGCAGTTCAGATCCTATTTGTTTACAAGCCATCCATATGACTCTCTCCAATACAAGGAGTGATAGAAGAAATTATGTAGTCTAGGAGAATAGTCAGTTGACTTCCATTCAACATCATCCTAACAGCCTCAACAAAAGATGTTAAAAGGAGGAAAAAATGGGAATTGAGAACACCTCAATTGGTGAAACACCTGCTAACCACTAATGTGAAGTAAATTTTCTTAGCAAATGCAGTAGCTTGGTCAGAAGTGGTGGTGAAGTAGACAGGGTTTTTTTGGGGTGAGCAAGGTGGAAATAAAAGCAGGTAACAATAATCAGAGACTTTCTGCATATATTTCATTCTGATAACTCTCTGTGAAAAATAATTATTTGTAAAAAAAAGTAGTTCCGTTAGTATGTCTAAGTTTGTATGCATTTAGTCAACCCTTAAGAACACTGTCTCCCTCCCTATTCCAGCTCAAAAGGAAAATGTGCATCATAAATCCTAGCTACCTCAAATATAAATCCCATTTCTTACTGCCACGAGGAACCAGCAGCCTCACAAAGGCTTTAAGAGATACCAAAGGCACTTTAAGGAACATCATAAATTCATTTAGATCTGAAACCAAAGCTGCAGGCTTGTCTACGGTGCCATTTCTGCATTTATAACCAATCCTTTAGCAGTAAAGCCACCCCAAGTTTATTAGTACTGTGGGTACAAGACAGAAAGAGAAGTATACTACAAAGCATATATTTTCATTGTAGAACCACAGAGTCATTCAGGTTGGAAAAGACCTCTGAGATCAAGTCCAAACACTAACCTAACACTGCCAGGTCCACCACTAAAACACATATCTAAGCATCACATCTACATATTTTTGAACACTTCCTGGGATGGTGATTCCGCCACTTCCCCATGCAGCCCATTACAATGTTTGACAACCCCTTCAGCGAAGGAATTTTCCCAACATCAAACCTAAACATCTCCTGGCACAACTTGAGGCCATATCCTCTTGTCCTGTGTCTTGTTACCTGGAAAAAGAGACTGACCCCCAGCAGTCCACACCCTCCTTTCAGGCAGCTATGGAGCAGTAAGGTCACCCCTGAATCTCCTAGAACATCAGCCTTACACCCAGCCTCCCACGCCCTGATCTGCCTCTCAGGGAGCTTCCACTACCATCTGTGCAGAGGCAGAGATTACCCAAGTTTGGCATTTCACAGAAGATATTTTCCAAGCAAAGCAGACAACAGTCTCGGAAGCAGAGGAATTGGTCACATTTTTGTCCCTCCAGAACTGCATTGAATTCATGTTTTGCTTTCAGAGACACTTTTTCAGCACCACAAACTGGAGCTGGATCGCACAGGGTCAGTCAAATATCTGCTGTTTCCAGTGAGCACTTTCACATCATGCACAAGACAACAGAAAGAAAAGAACTTCATCCTCCACCTCACCTGGATCAGCTCTGCAATGCAGACAGACCACTGCACCATTTAAGAAATCAGTACAAAAAATATATATGTAGTTCTCTAAGACTCAAAAGGAAAACTGGGAGAAAATCTTCCTTCCCATATACGGGATTTTGGAGTCTAATCCAAAACTTGTGCAAGGAATGCAGGCAGTGCTGCTCAGAGAGCTGCTGTCTGTAGGGAGAGCTCCTCCTGAGCCTGAGGCTTTTCATGGGATCTGTATTTGCTGGCTCCCACAAGTCATTGAATGCTGCCCCAGTCTTGACAGCCTTATCTTGGTAATGAGGTTAGTGCATATGCATTTAAGAGAAATTCATATTCTTTAGACGTTTCCCTATCTCTCTCACTAGCTAACCAGTTGTTTGCCCTGTAGCTTGCAAGAAGCAACTTTTCCAAACACCTTACTGAAGATTTTGGTATCATGTAAAAACTCTATCTGCCTTAAATTAAGAAGTAACTTTTGATTTCAGTAAGCAGTAAGGTGCCTTACAGAGTGCAAAAGAAACAAGGTTCATTTTGAGGGCTATCCTTCAAGCCAGCACTTGCACTGCAGGTTTCCCACTCTCAGCAGCTCCCAAAAGTCACAGCAAGCTCACACAGAGGTGTCACACAGAGGTTCTTCTCACTATTTTCTCTTCCTAGAAAGCTTCCAGCATGCAGCTTACTGAAACAGCTGGGAAAGTTCTCCCCTCCTGGCACTACACAAATGCTGAGAAACTGGCAGCTTTTACAGGGAAAAATCCGCTTTCTGAAACAGAATTTGGATGAACAGTATTTTCTGTTTACGAAAGAACATATCTTTGTGATTTGTTTGACATTTTTTCAAGATCCTGATCATACTGGAAATGCTGTCAGATGATCTGTTTTGCTCTGTCAAAGTGAGATGAAATTCTTCAAGAAGAAACCATTCTATCAGTAGCTAATACAATAACATGTATTAAATATGGTCCACTTTTCTGACCATAACAATGTTGTTAAAGCAAAACGTTTGCTGAAACAGATGAACTTTTTCTTTTTACAAAACATGTTTTATGATCAAATCACAGACCAAAATACGCTGGGTGTTTAATGTGAAAATATATCAAAATCCAAGCACATGAACTGTAAAATGAGAATATCTGCTGGCAAATTTCAATAGCAGCAAACAAAACCCACTTGTTTTTGTTTCACAGCACTGAATTTTTCTATTCCCACTCCCTTCTGAGAAATGCAGTCATCAACTTAGGCCTATTTTTTTGCTAATATACAGACAAATGCGCCAACTCCTTCCTCATTTTTTCCATCTTTAAAGTAAACATCTTTATTTTCTAAAGCCAGAAATGACACATCAGAAAAGTTTTACTGTAGGATAAATTTTAATGCATATAATGCATCAACATGTTACACAGGGAAAAAAACCCACAATTATAAGTAATACCAACAAAAGAGGGGATGGCTCAGGGAATTCAAGGGAAAACATGAAGGCAGTGGGTAAATAACTGTTGTATTGCACTGAGGGCAAAAACTGACAAATAATCTCATCTTGTTTACCATTTTAACTTTAAGGATACTGTATAAAATATTTGTTGTTAAGATTATTTCTTCATAGATTGACCTCTCAAAATATATTATACGCCCTTCATGAACTAAACCCCTCTAATGAGAAGAAAAATTCCTCTCCAAGTGCCTGTTGTTTGCAACAGTTTGAGTTTTGGTGTCCCAAAGGCTCACCGATTTTCACACCTAAAAACAGGGGGTTGATTTTATAAGTTTTGAAACAGCTCATTGAACAGAGAAAAGCCAAATGTGAAATATCCTTGTATGAGAAGAAGGGAATGAAGGCAACAGAGCACACACACAGGCTGATAACAGCTTAAGCAATCAGCTTAGGGGAGAAAGGGAAAAGTGCTACAGTCAACATTTAATGGCGTCACTGGCCTCTGTAAAAGGAACCAGGGGTCTCTACTGTCTTAGTAAGCAAGTTCCCCCATTAAAAAGAAAACCCATCAAAATGAACATCTAATTAACTGGAAGAACAAAACTCCAATGTGCTGCTGAGAGCTGCAGGCAGAATTAGTAGCGCCAGAGAGATGCTGGGCACACGGAGCCACCCTGCAGCTGGGCACTCCCAGCCCCACTCACAGCGTGCCCTGGGCACATGAGACCCCTGGGCTGACTCCAGACAGTGAGAGCAGGGCTGGAAATGCTCCTCCTCGGGGAAAGGGGATGCCAGCCACACAGAAGAACATTTCCTGCCACCCTCTGTTCATTGCTGAACAGCAGGGAAAGAAACTAAATCAAACCCAGTAACATGAAACAGCAGGAAGAGGGAGGAAAAGAAATTAAGTCTTTTGCACAACAAAGTTATGTTGTTACACTATCAAACCAGCTCGTCCCTCCCCAGAGCTACAGCAGGATGTCTGAATTCACAGCAATTTCCATAGACATCCAAAGACCAAAAAATGAGAGAAAAGTGGATACTGCTCGCTGGACTTTACATTTGCAGGGTGCTGCCCTTCCTAGCAATACGACCTACTTTGAAGAATACCACCACTCTTCACTTATTTGCTTAATTCAAAGAGATAACAGACTCATCATTCATCATCTCTCAAAGCACAGCACTCATGGAAGGTTCATTATTCGGGAAGAATTTCTACTCAGTAAGTAGCTTGAATATAAAACCTCCACACTGAGGATCAGCATCTCTACTGAATAGTGATCTTTATTGCAACACAATGATTGCACTGAACACTGGTGTGTTCAGACCTGCTTACGAGAATGGAAGTTCTTGAGTTTGGTCTTTTTACATAAATGTAAGCACTTAATTTAAAACCATACCATTTTCATAGATCCAGGAACCACTAACAAAGTATGAAAGAGATTTGTTTAAATGACAGAAAGCAGCCTTGACCAATTCTGGATGGAAACAAGGGGGAAGGAGGAAAACATTTCATAGGACTGCTTATTTTCTCAGAAAACTTGGGAAATACTCACTTGCACAGGTAAAGCAGGCAATGTTTGGACCTCATATCATCAAAAGAGATGTGATGCAGTCAGTCTGCTAATATTATTTATCAAAATCAAAGTGAGAATTTGTTCAGAACCTGGGATAATCTCAAAGCTTACCAAAGGCAACTGAAATTATTCTTCATCCAATATATAACCTACAAGACCTCACAGTGAAATGCACACAATACGAAACTTTAAACTTAAAAATGGGAAGCAGTATCCTTGTTTAATGTCAGTCAAGAACAAAAAATAAACAGGTGTTTTCCCAGTCAAGACTGCTAAATTACAAAAATCCTCTCAATCCTCTACATTTATTTTAGAAATATACATATACAAATGAAAATAATACATACAATCAATTACTAGTGCTACAAAAAACTACTGAGGAAAGCATTATTTTCAAACAGTCACAGAAGAATTAATCCTCAAATAAGTTATCCTTCAAAATAATGTTACAGTCTAGAATAATTAAATTACAGGTCACAATCCATAAATGGTAACACTGCTTTTCTAGCTGTATATTTGATACTGCTATGTTCATATGAAGTGAAGTTCTTCTAAAGAAAGTACCAACATTCTCTATGTATTTGTGTAGAGATATTTGTAATATCTCACAAACATTAAACTGGCTCTTCTATTAGGATTTCCAGTCTCTTATACAAACTGTACCACACATATTAAGATAATGAAATACAGAATAAATTCAATGTGTTTAAAGAAAAAAAAGGGAAGGGAAAACAAAAAGACAACATTTGGTATTTGTTTGGATAAACTATCTGTGGTTCCATAACAACAAGGAAGGGAAACAATTTGAATCTGTACAGATCAAAACCAAACAGCCAACATAAATTAACTCTTAATATTTTTCATGCTTCATAGCAGGAGTCTGAGTCTGTAACTTCAACAAATATTTCAAAATAATCTCATCACAATATAGCTAATGGTCCAGGACACATTTAAATTGATGCATAGTAATAAATGGAAATAGTAAGTCAAATGAAGAGCAGATGGTCACTCTAAACACTTCATTACCCTTCAACCCTTTTATTTCTAATGCAGAAAAAATAAAAGAATAAAAGAACATTTACCATAGTCTACATTGGAAAACAAGTACTAAAAGCCCCCTGTTTTTCAAGTATTTAAAATACTAACCCAGAAACACTGTACATACTGCTAGCAGCTGTTGAGTTCATCCTTCTAGCAAAAAAGGAAACTATTTGTACTTATCCTTAACTTCTATTTACTTTGCAAAGAGCCTAAAAACTCAATGATGTGTATGTTCTCCCTCCTTCTCTCCACCTCCTGTCCACATCATTTGACTCTTCAGGTCCATTTTTGCTGTCCTATGTGAAACCATACATTTTTAAAGTATGGATGTTTAACCTTTGAATTAATAACTTCAGCAGTAGCTACCCGTGTTTCCCTAATGTCAGCTGTACAGATGTTCACAACAAGCTGCCCTCAACCTGCACCTGCATTTGTGCCCTGACAGAGGGGGCACAGAGGGTGAGTCAAGCTGGCTGAATGAGCTGCAGAGCCAGCCACAGACTCAGGGCCACAGCAGGGAAATTGAACTTTCCCGGGGAAGCGACAGGACTGAGGAGCCTTTCAAACTCCTGACAACTGCAGGAAAACACAGAAATTTTCTAAACTAGTAAAAGAGGGAATAGGACAGAGAACTATGCTCAAGCCCCAAACCAGAAGGAAGCAGACCTCTAATGCTCTTTAAAGAGCACCTTCCAGAAGAGATCCCTCACAGCTTGTGTAGCTAGCTGCTCCTGGGAGGAAAATAAAACTACTTTTACAGACTGGGAAAACAGAGTCAAATAAAGGAAGACCCATGTAACTAAAATAAACCTGCTCTTCTAAGAAGAAAATTCATTAGGTATCATGCTAGTAATACAGATGATATCCACACAGAAAAAGTATAGATAATTGCTCAAGGAGAAGATTGCAAATGAAAAGGGAGGGCTGAAATGGTTGGGAATTTAACAAAATGAATTGCAAAATGGGCCTAGGCTTGAAGAAGGAGAGACACTAAACAAGGTCTCTCAGAGGAAGTTACATAAAAAAGGTATTTACAGAGGCATTTCAAACAGGAGCACAAGGAAGTACATGAAGACAAAGCATATGCAGAGAAGCAGGAGCAGAGAGAGCTGTCCCCTTTCGGTTTCAGAAAAGAAACAGATGAACAATAAATCCCATACTTTATATATAGTTATACTGTTGCTCATACAGTCTCTTCACCTTTTTTCTTCCTGTACCATCTTCTGCAATCCAAACAAAACTAGTCCTCTGCTTGCTCTTACACATGTACTGCACTTCCAAAGTCTCTCTGCTCCTATTTTTTACCTCATAGGAACTTTTTACTTGCCCAGATGCTCTTTTTCCTCTTCAGGACTCCTACTACCAGCCCAAAGCTACAGACCTGCCACCCAGCACTACAGGCTAGAAGAGAACCATTGGAACAAAGCCCCAGAACATATTAGATATACACTTGACAAAAAAGTTTCTGTATTGTCAAAGTGTTCTGTAAGTTTCCTTCTTATAGACCCTCTCCCTTCAAATCCATGGTGGTTTTCCAAGTTTCTCCAAGGTTTGCTATCAGACAGGTAAGCCCAGGGCAAACATCTGCTATGAAATGCACTTTTGGACTAATAAATGAGAGCCACACCGACTTTTCACATGGTTTTTCTCCTAAGCATAGCTGTCTTCTAGTCCACTGCTAAAAGGCTTCTGAACAAATGCATACAACAACTTTATTCTCCACCCACCTTTCCAAACCCATAAGCTCTCCATCAGAGAATTAGTACCAGGTGCTCTTGCTTTTGCATTACACTGCTCTCATCACTGGCTTTCTCCCCCTGCCTGGTTGTCAACTCTTTGCAGCAGCACTCCTGTCATCCTGTCTATCTGTATTACACTGAAAAACTGTATTGGTTTTCATTAATAACTAATGGAACTCACAAGCAGAATCTCTCTTACATATGCCAAAACAAAACGCTGCTTTTTGTCTCCTTATTCTACAATGTACTCCCTTTCCTACTATCTTTCTTTTATCTGCTGTAGATTTATTGGGGATGTTTGGCAAGCACATCAAGAGCCAAAAATTCCCTCTTCTCTCTCAAGAGCCTAATCTCATGCATTTCTGAAGCATGGCTGCAGTCATGTTTGCACACCCCATCTCATTTTTCTCTCTCTGGGGCTGTGCATGTTCCTGATTCTGTATGTGACTGTACTGTGAATGCCTTTCACACACCTCCAGCACACACTGCAGCAACGCATCAAGGCATATGGAATAGGGATAACATAATTAAAGGTTATTACCAGCAGACAACACATTGAGTTCCAGATACAGCTGCTTAATCAGAGCTGTAAGGTACTCAAAAGGCATTTCAACACGAACTGAAGAAGCAAAGACATCCAACCTCTTCATAAACCGATCAGGCTCTGTTGGTAGAAGGAAATTACTGGTGCTGGTGCTCACAGGAGCTCATGAATATGAGAGGCCTTTCCCTTTCCAGTGTTGCAAATATGCTTTTAACATTTTCCAGCAGGTACTCTAATTCTATGTTGTTGAAAGGTAACTTCTGCATAAAGAAGGCATATTACCAATTTTATAAGTGATAAAAGCTTTAAAGAATTTATTAAAAAATCCCATTACTCATGTGATGTAATATATCTGTCAGAGGGGGGTGTATGTGTGTGTAACTGCTTAGTTAGGGAACTCCAGAGCACAACCTGAATCCAAGTATCTACATGCATATTAGAGCATGTCTCTAGAGATAATATTCACAAAACATTGCTTGGAAGTCACATAAGATATGAAAGAAAGAAAAAATGAGTTGCACTTCTCTCCTGATATTTATAACTTTATCAAGTCAAATACACTAATCAATAAAACTGAGATGGACTGCTCTAGAGTTAATTTAACATTTATATTTGATGTAAGCATAGAGGCCAGACAGCAATTTTTGCTATGTTCATGTTACCCCAATAAGAAAAGAATACAACACACAGCAGATCAGAGATTAGAAAACAGTACTGAAGAACATTTACTATTCCTATCCTGAAGTGTTTCCATAGCAGCCAAAACAATTATTAAAACAGATACACCAAAAGGATGGCAAAGAAATAATAGAAAAGCCATTCATCTGAAAATAATTCACAGATCTGAAGAGTTATATTTGAGATTAATTTAATCCTTAAACATTACATACTTTCTAATACATCACACAAGTCTTTGTAACAGTCTTCACAGCAGCAGAGGAATTTATCAGAGCAAGAAGATTTTTAGAAAGAAGTATTTATAACAGACAACATGTTGACTGCTGTGGATTCACATCACAGAAATTGTAAGGTATCTCAGATCTGCTTTGCAGGATAAGGATTTTCATAGTGGAGAAAGCTTACCATTTGCTTCTTCTTTTATCCCACTTAAGACTACAGAAAGCCAAGAACACTCTACACATTCTCCTCCCGCCCTCCCACAATTTATCAGAAAATACCATTTTCAACAGCATTAAGCAACATTAATTCCTGCTACTCTTGACAGTCACACTGAATAGCCATCTTTCATATCTGCCCTTTAAGCTTTCAAAAGATGCACCTAATTAAAAATCAAAGGCTCAGTTTTTAGAAATGTCAGCCATCATGCCTTAGAGTTAAGGAAAATTTGGCTTTTTGGCTTTGTCTGAATCTATGTATTAACTAGCAGGCACCATCACTGCTGCCTAAATGTCAATGCTCTCCCCTTGCATTCTTTCTGTAAGAACACAGCATCACCTACAACCAGTTCTTCTTTCATTGAAGTCACGAGTCCTCCAGAAAAACAGAGGCAGGATTGTTTTGGCAACAGCGAGCAAGTGGCCTTCCATCTACCTACAACCAAGCTGCAAACTCTGAGCAGCTAACAACCTCCAGTGTAAGTGAGAGTGGAACACAAAAGATAGTGAACAGGTTCCCAATGGTAAAAAGAAATACACAGACAACAGGTTCCCAATGGTAAAAAGAAATACACAGACAACAGGTTCCCAATGGTAAAAAGAAATACACAGACAGCTATGTGTGAGGGAGGAAGGATGGTTTCTAATGGAAGCGTTTTTTCTCCTTGCATCAGTTCTCATTGCTGGATTTCAGATGTGCAGACACATGGTGTCAGGTCAAGAAGAAGTAATGACACCATTTATGTTCCCCTTCCCATGGGAAATCACCCCACAGCAACAGAACTGGTCAACTGCCACTCACTCCTGTATAATAGGACCAACCTTAATAGCATCTCACATTCAATACAGGGCCCTGAGGAGCTCGTGGGTTTAAAAAGCCATCCAGTGCATTATTCTGTTCAGAAAGAATACTTTTAAAGCACATGATTCTTGCCTTAAGAGTGAAAAGCCAGCATCATTAAGCAATCCTAGAAATTTCATGCAAGAAGCTGAGTATAGAAACCATTATCCAGGGGTATCTGCAGTGCTCAGAATAATCTTATGTTGACATTTGTGTGGGGGCAGCTGGGTACGAAACAAGTTTGTGAAAGCCAGAGAACACCTACAAATGAAAGAGTACACAGCACAGAGAAGGGCAGGCTAGCAGATGGGGTAGTCCAAGGGCAGAGCACATGCAATAAAAAGAATAAAGTGCAAATGCTCCAGTAGAAAGAGGGTGTGGAAGCACCAATGAAGAAGGAAGGTGACTCTAGTTCACTACTGCTATACAGCCTAGAGAAGATCGAGCTAAGGAAGAACTTGGAGATCAGGATAGATCTCTGCTTCTGTTACCACCATAAACTAACAAGAGCTTGCAAGACATGTACTTTCTGATACAGACACTATCACACAAATTATAACATTAACTACAAAGACAGTTATGGATTTACTGATGCAGGATTTATTTTTCCAACGGCCCCACCTATAAGAAAACACTGTGGCAGAACATGTTACATTTAACTTGGACAAAAGTTTCAGGGTTTCAGATTTATTGGAATATTAAAAAAAAAAACCAAAACAATAACTAAAAGGAAAAGAACTCTGAACCTTTTTTCTGTGTATATAGCTAATTTTCCTCCAGTCATGTCTTTTCTGTCATTCCTCCATACAAGCAAATAAACCCCATAGTCTTTGAAATCCAATAAACCTTTCAATTACTTCTAAACAAAGTCTTCGAGATAGCCTAAAAAGTTGCAAGAGTACCATGTTCTAATATCAACAAGTTCCTTTTTCAACTAGAAAGGCAAGAGGGGAGCAGTGTCAGCATGAAGAGCATATTTTATAGACGCCAGTATCTCCTGAAATAAGTGCTGGCAAACACAATCAGCAGCACAGTGAAATCCTCTGCAATCATCTCTGTACTTGACTTCATGAGTAAGCTGCTCATTGGTGATGAAGCCTACACTCCCTCCTTTTGATAAAATTTGAGCTAAAATGAAAGAAAGCACCATACACTTTTTTTAAGAGATGCTACTCAATTCATTCAGCTCAACCATCCCATACCTCTGGCTTGTGAGTATTAAAGCACGCTATGTTTCACGCCCTATTCCCATGAAATATAAACCTGCAAAGCCCAGAGAAAGTTTACTGATCAACTTCTATAAACGGTGCAATGCCTCTTTCAGTTTTTCTAACTCTCCAGGTGGGTGTCACTTTCTGTTAAAGAAAGGAAAAAAACATGAGGAAAAGATATGTAATTCAACAGAACAGTTTTTAATCCTCAAAACACTGACAGCTTTTACATGCTCCAAAGTCCTCCATCACTCTAGTGATTTGGGTGAAAAAAAATGCCAACTTCTTACTCTCTTTGGACAGCTGAGCTACAACCACCACATGTGCAGCTCACATTCTGAGAACACTGGCAAGTCTAAACTTCATTTGGAGGTCAGTTCAAGCAAGAATGCTCCATAGCTTCTTTACTGGGCCAAGCAGGTATGTCCATATGTTTTCAGCACTCAAGGACTATGAGTGTCATTACCTCACTTTCTGATCCTACAAATCCTCAGACCGTCTTAAACGGGCTCTACAGCAAAATCTGACCTTTGACAAATCAGAGTATAACCTTAAACAAAATATTGACCAAGCTTATTGACATAGACCTCTATAAGTAAATGCTTAGCACACTGATCGCAATCATCAACTCTACATTATAAAAGACTTGTGCTGAGATGCTAGGAGTGCAGCAAGTTGAGAAGGAGATGTGAGGAAAGGAAATATATTAGCATTTCAAATATCTAGAAATGTGCAATGTAGTCTGTAGGCAAGGGAGGCCTGATAATGCTGCAGCGAGTATCTCTAGGTGGCTCCGTTCACATACTTCACTTGTAAGAGTCTTACTCAATCTCTTCTGTTTCTTTCAAGCAGAAACAATGGGGTTGCCAAATTCCATGTTTTAGTGAAATGATGCCAATATATACAGATGACAGCTAATATGAAAGGCACCTAACAAGAGTCTAAAGGTACTCTGAAAAAAACCCTCTCTTTTATATTGCTGGAGATTAAAGCAGTGCACAATTTCTCAAGCTGTTACACTCACTATTACTAAGTTCTCCCACCTGTTTTTGGAGACCAAGCTTAATGGCTGGTGACTATTTAGGTTGAAATGGAAAGAAGACTAAATGCTTTTCAAACATAGTAAACTTCCACATTATTTCATGGGAAACTTGGGTTTCAAGAGGGAGGGAAAAAGTGAGCAAAAAAAAAAAAAAGGATGGGTGGTGAGTACTTAGCAGCTGCGAGGAATGGAAAAACCAAAACTGCAAATTACCGATACACACCGTGCAGCTGCGTTTAAGAGTGATAAAAGGACACACAACGGGCTTTGGGGATGCCGAAACACCGACAAACACGGCCCAACCTCAGCGAGCAGGCACAAACAACACACGCACAGCCCCGCAGGCCAGCACCGTCCCTTCCTCATTCCTCAGGCACAGCGGCGAGAGGGGAGAAAGTTCAGCGCCGGCCCCGGCCCCGCACCCGTGGGCCGGCTGGGGCTGCACCCCCGGAGCCGCCCGGGCTCGCCCTGACCCCGGCCCCGCACCCGGGCGCCACGGGACGGGGAGAGCGCCTCGGGCATCCCGGAGGGCCCTTCAGCCGGCCCCGGCAGCGGGGACGGTGGCAAACAAGAACTAAGGAGAAGAAGGAGGCGGCGACCCCCCGGAGACCCCACCGCGGCCGCGCCTCGCTGTCCCCGCGGCGCCACAGGTGCTGGGGGCTGGAGGCTGCGAGCCCCAGCCAAAGGCACCGCTGCCCCGCATAGGCTCCGTTCTCCCCCGGCCGGCACACCGGGATGCCCCTCTAGCCGGCGGTGCCGTCGGGCGGGCTCAGCGGGCAGCCCCCCGCAGCAGCAGGGGAAAGGCACAGGTAGCGCCCGCACCGCGGGAGGGAGGCAGGCAGCGCTGCAAGGGGCTGCTTTCGGCTGCGCAGGGGAGGAGGAGAGCGGCTGCCCACCTCCCCGCCGGCTCCGGGGAGAGGGAAGAAGGGCGCAGACGGCTCCAGCCGGCAGGACGGGGGCGGGCGGCGGTCATGGCGGGGAGGCGCGCCGCGCACCTGGCAGCAGGTGCATGCAGGCGGAGACGGCGGCGAGGGCGCCCGCGGAGGGAAGGACGAAACTAGCGAGGCTTTCCCGGAGAACGGCGCCTGTTGTGCGGCCGGGGGGGGGCACTCGCAGGTGCCCGTCGCCGGGGAGGGGGGGACGATGCGGAGGAGGGGAAAGGGTAGCTGCAGGCGCCGTTTTGCAGGCGCCGGAGGTAAGCGCGCACTACTCACCGGCAGCTCCACGTTGACTTCGGTCCCGTCCAGGAGAAGGACGCGGCACTGCAGCACCGGCTTGCTGCTGCCGGCCGCCGGGATGTGGACGGGCGCTCCGGAGCTGTGCACGACCCCTCCGGGGAGCGGCGAGGACGGGAAGGCTCCCGAGCCGACGGCGGCGGCGGCCGCTCCTCGCAGCCCCCCGTCCCGCTCGTCCCCCTCGCCGCCGAGCCCACCTCGCCCGGCTACGCGCCCGGCTCCTCGCCCGTAGCGCTGCATCGACCGCCGGCCAAAGGTCCTGCGCAGGAACCGCAGCATCCTGGGGGCGCCCTGCCCGGCCGCTCACACCCCCGAGCCCGCAGCTCCGCGCCCGGCCCCGCGGCGCCTCCCAGAGCAACGCAGCAGCGCCGCCCGCCGGGAGCCAGCCCGCGCCGGGCGCCGGCCGCGCCGCCCGCTCCGCCCTCTGCAGCGCCGCCCGGCAGCGGCGGGGCGGGGCGGGACGCGGCCCCTCCCGCCGCCGCGCACCGGGGCGTGCGGCGGGCAGGGGGAGCTGCTGAGGCGGCCACCTGCGGGGGAGGCCGGGGCGAGCGCCCCGCAGCTCGGCTGGGCAAGAGCCGAGCCGAGCCGAGCCGCGCTGCTCCTCTCCTCTCCTCTCCTCCCCTCCAGAAGCAGCCCCGGCTCCGCGGGCGCTGGGGCGGTGTCTGCGCGACGGCAGCCCCTCGCCACCGCCCCCGGGCCGGGGAGGGGAGAGGAGCGGCGGGGGCGCGGAGCCTCCTTCGCCGGCCGGGCTCGCCGGGCGGCCCCTGCTGCGCGCCGGGCTCTGCGCGCTGCCCCCGCCCCGCGTCCCTCCCGCGCCCGTCTGCCGCTTCCGCCCCTTCGGACGGGCGGGAGAGGGGAGGGGGGGAAGTTATTTGGAAATAAAAAAAGGCAAGGAGGGGGGGATGGAGTACTGGGCGCAGGCAGAAGGACGGATCTCGCCTGTGTTGGAGGTGGCCGAAGCGGCGGATCCCACCTGCAGGAGGAGGAGGAGGGCATCGCACCGCCTCTCCCGCCGCCGCCTACATCCCCCGTGCACAGACACGTCTGCCCGGTGCGTGGGAATGCCCCCGCGTTTGCCTTTGCCATCAGCGCGGTCTGGTGGTTTAAGGAAACCGCTGTGAGAACTTGGCCCCGTGGAAAAACCAGACCCTCCCGACCGTCCCGGGGTTTTACTCCCTTTCGCTTCCGTAAGGAGTACGGGTTTGTTTATCTGTCACAGCAAATCCATAGGTACAAATACTCTCACGGTCGCTCTGCCAAAAAGTTAAGTATTTATGTAGACTGGCTCGGGTGGGAGCGTTTTTGCTGAATTGCTACGTATAAAGTACTGGACGTGAATCATGTCTTGCAGAAACAATCAGTGAGGCTAATTCTGTTACCCTATGGTCAGATGTGATGTGAAGAGCTTTGAACTGAAATAATTTGCTGCTTCTAAAGTGTGGGTTTAGGGATTTTTTTCTGCTGTGAATTTATTTCTCTGCACCTCACTTCCAGGCCCGTTTACACAAGCATTGTCCTATTAGGTATTCAGAAAGCCTGCCAAAATGTCTCAGCTTGTCATTTTTTTATTGAGACTTGATAGTATTAGGTAACTGCCTGCTGCTTCTGCATCCTTTTCCATGTTCCTTCAATGCCCTGGATCAGGTCTTGAAGTGTCTCATCAGCCAAGACCATCACCAAACTGCATGATCTTTGGCAGAGATCTAATTGCAGCCCTTCTGCACTTTATGGCTGCATAAAAGAGCTTTTATAGAAACAGAGTGGAAAGGTGCTAATCTCTGCCTGCTACTGCTCACAATCAAAAGTAGACGCTTAATACAGATTATGGCTTTTTTTCTCCATTTTTTTCCTTGAATTAGGAGCAGAATTTCAATTTTCTTTCAGATACTGAATGGTGTAGCATACCTTGGGGTTCTTTCACTGCTTTGAACACTGTGAAGATATCCCAGTCCCAGAAAGCTCATTTGCATACCACAAGCAGCACAAATTATCTTAAGAGTTGGAAATTCAGCAGAAATACTCTTGTCTCTTGAGGGAGCTACAGCAATTCTGGTGCAAAGGAGAGTGGGGTGGAAGAGAGGTCTTGCATCACTTGGGACTGGACTGGCAGAAAACCGAGCAAATCTTTTGCCGTGCTAAAAATCTTTTTTACTCTGGAGCTGTGAGACTTCAGCCCTTTGTCTCTTTCAAGTTCTGTCATGGAAACAGGAGTCTGGTATTTTAAAATGCAGAAACGTAGGCTTGCTTGACTTACATTAGCAGCACACCTGATACGGGCCAATGGCCATACCCCAGAGGCAGTCCTGCATTTACAGAACTGCCATAGGGATGCTGAGGTCCCATTAAGGGTCATGTTAAGAAATACAAGGTATTGCTCACAGTAAAGCATCTTTTAGAAGGAGCTGGTGGTGGGAGGAAATAAAGCTGGTTTCTTAGTACCCAGCCTCTCTTGGAGTAAAACAATTCCACCGTTATTTTGTCTCATGTTACCAGCAGAGCTATCTTTAGCTGTGAAACAAAAACCTTGAGCAACAGTGGTACTGAGGCTGCCTTGAGAAGTATTTAAACTAGCATTTATATTCAGATTTCTACCTTGCATGTTTCACCCATCTATGTCCTCTCTCCATTTTTGGATGGACAGGTCCTGAAGGGACCTGGTTTGCTGGCACCTGTCCTGCAGTCCCTCCTCAGAGTGCCTTCAACTTGCTTGCTTTCCAGTGAGAGACACAAGCTGAAACTGCCATGGTCCTCATCTGTACTGTAGTTAAGGGCATTTCCCTTAAATCTTTATCAAAATAGCCTTCCACTGCAACATCAATTTCCCACAGAGTACTCCAGTCTCCACTGGAAGCCATGATTTGATTACTGCCACAGGAAAAGTCATGACCTTGGTAAACCATTTTTCCTAACCCGTATTGAAGTTCTGGTACCAAGCCCTGCGAGTGACCAGTCTTACCCACAGCTTTGCCATGGTGCTGAGCAGTGTGTAAATGGGAGAGCATTTACCAACATCCTTCCTGACACTGGCAGCAGCAAGATGGGAAATCTCTAACCATTGGAGCCCCTGTTGCTGCTGGTACCTAAATAACTACATAAAAGTTTGATAGATACAATAATGACTACAATGAAGTTTGACTTTATTCTTGCTCTTTCATTCAGCGTTTTGGTTTTGTTCAAATCTTGTCTGGAAGCTTTTGGAAAGCTTGGAAATGGAGGCAACCATGTCATGGGGATGAGGAAGCAAAGCCATCGACAGTTCTGTGAAGAGACTTTTCCTGACGGGGCATGCATGTGCTGCCTGGACATCAGAGATCTCTGTCTTGTTTTACTTTCTGTCACTGCAATCACATTTATGGATTTTTCCTGGCCTGCCAGACTTTCACTCTATGCAAAGGAGTGTTCTAAAATTAATTTACATGCAGCTAGAGTTTCTTTTTCTGCATTTTTGGAGAAATGTTATCTTTACTGAGTAACTTAAACAGGCTTATATTTTGCAAGGTTCTGCCAGGGTATGTTTTGTTACAGTCATTACTTAGAGCAAACTTACATATACAGATTCAAAGAGCAAGTATTGGTGCAAACCCAAATGTCTATGTTAATAAAACTGGGAGGAAAAAGAAACTTGAGAAGTTATGACATAAATTCACTCAAGCTTTTGGATATTAATTTTCTGGGGCTGTTTCTCTAAACACATAAATCAAATTAAATTTTTTATTAAAAATTTCATTAAAGGAGATTCTTTTCAGCATTAGCACTCATTCCATTACAACATTCATGCAGCAGCTGGCAGTTCTATCTGTTTATTTTCCCCAAAAGCATGTCAGTTATATGAGCAGGTCTAATGTCACTGGTTTTCAGGATTTTTATATTTCCAGACACAGATTTAGAATAAAATACAAAGGTAATTCTGAATTATGTGGCTAAGCATAATTTGCATTTCTAGTCCATCTTTCATCTAGAGAGATCCCAAAACACTTTCATTTCAAAAAAGGAAAATTATATGTAGAACTGTTTTACCAGCACTGAAATGCAGCAGCTGTTTAACAGCCTAGAAAAATACTAAGAATCTCTCTCCTACAATTGTAATGGAAATATGCTTTTGAATAGGCAGAAAGTTACCCCAGTCACAGGGCCATGGTGCTGGAGCTGGTGGATGAATTCCTGCAAAAGGTACCGCATGATCATAGGTAGTCAGGACTTTCCATTATCATGTTCTACTCCAAGTGTTTCAAAAGTCCTCCATTAAGAAAAAAAAATTAATACTTCTCCATTTAGAATATCAGTGTTTCAGTAGGTATGAGTTGTCGCAGCCATTGCTGTTCATGTTAATCCATATATACAGAAAAAAAATCCTTTTTTTTTTTGACAGAATAAATAAAATAGTAGCTCACTGAAGAATAAATGTGTCCACTCAAAGAGCTGCTTTTGTATATCCAGAGAGGTTTGCTCATAAACATGTAAGAACAAAAAACTTTCCATTAGAAAATCTACAGAAAGAAAATATTTCTTGAGGAGTGAACACTTTACAATGCCTCCCATCCATCTAACAAGCAGGTTCAATATGACTTAATCATATGTTCTTTCCTTTAGTAAGAATTTTATCAGTTTTGTAGTGACTTCAATGCATAGAAATAATAATGAATATTATCCTTATTCAAACTTATTATTAGGTTTAAGGCATTAATGAAAAATGTTTTCAATGCTTTGTTAAATTGCAAAGATAACAGGTGCTCAGCTGAAAAATTGAGGCATCTTTCCACTGGTGAACTGTTTTGATGTTAATCTTTGGTGAGCCTAGAAGACTGCTCAGAATGTTACCTATAAGCAATCATGACATGCTGAAAGAGTAAAGTTTTCTAGGAACATTTTCTAACCATAATTATGCATCTTTTAATGCTATCTCCACTGAAAATAGATATCCATGGCTTCTTGTGCTGTGCATGAATTAATAAGGTCTAAAATTTGCAACAAAAATACCTTTAACTGACACTGCAATGCTGAATGATACCTTGTAGAGGTCTGATGGGCAACAAACCACTTATGAGAACTGCTGGAAACTTTCAAGGTGTATGAAAAACCGACTGAGCAATAAAGCAAAGGTGAAGGTTATAATGAACAAGCATCACATTAGATTTGGTTAATTAAAAGATGCATAAGTCAGATACTCTGGGTACTCCACTGCCTGGATGTTACGCTGGTGGCAGAAAGGAGATCCCCTCCTCATTTGGAGACTTCAGCTCTTCACCTGTTGAACTGTTTGAGAGTACAAGGGACAGGAGGCAGCCAGGGCACTTTGCTTTAAGAGGAGGAACTTGTTGGAGGCAAACTAGTCAACAAATGAAGAGATGAATCAGTGAAAGTAAGTATTTCTAAGAGAGCAGAAGTGGAAAAGCAACAAAACGAAAAAAAAAAAACTGAGGCTGCTGAGTCAGTTTATTTGTCCTGTGCCTACCAGTAACAAGAAAACAGGAAAGAAAAATCCAAACTGAAAGACTGAACCATCAGTGCCAATACCAAATTAAAAAATTTAATTTGATTTATGTGTTTAGAGAAACAGCCCCAGAAAATTAATATCCAAAAAACCATCAGTTGATTTTTTTTTTTTTTAATCAATTTGTATTTCTAATCTTACATTATCCATCACAGGTTTTGCTGAAACCTGAGGGATGTGGACCCCATTTGTTACAGAATCACAGAATCACAAGGTTGGAAGAGACCTTCAAGACCATCGAGTCCAACCCATGCCCCAACACCTCAACTAAACCATGGCACTGAGTGCCACATCCAGTCTTTTTTTAAATACATCCAGGGATGGTGACTCCACCACCTCCCCAGGCAGCAGGACATACTATGTTGTTGACATACTATGAAGTGGTTTCATAAAGTAGAAATGTTCTGTAACTCTTGTTTTTTAGAAACTGCATTTTCCTAAACAGTAAACAGCTCATTTTAGGATGTAAAATAAATGTTCATTAAAATGTTATTTATATCTGACTGATAATCTGAGTATAGAAGGAAACAGCACCATCTACTTCCTAATGAACTCTCTTGTGTGTATATGGACTTCAGCTTCCTAGATAGATTGTCAGACACAAATGCAAATTTATCCCAGTAAAAAAAGCAAAATCTATCATAGGATTGGAAAGCAATATCTCTTCACAATATGTGACCTGGAGGGGAAAATCTTTGAGAGATTTTGTGACTTAGCATCTACTTGATCATTAAAGTTTCCTGATATACTACTTGCATACTGACTTTGTGGGGTTTTCGTTTCATAAGAAGTGCGGCACCAACTGAAGGAAATCTATTCCAAATCCTTCTCCTCCCCTGCCTCCATCAAATAATAATGTACATGTACTGTCAACAGAGGCTCCTTCTTGCCCAGCATTTTCCTCTTTTTATTGCCAGACACTGTGCTGTGCACACACTGTCCTTTGCCATCTCGCAGTGATGGCATCAGAACACTCTAATGTTCTTCTGAGTCTGTTTTCCTTCTCTGGTCACATAAATGAGTTTTTATTTAACAGTATTTTTATTCTCTCTGGATCGTCTGTCAGAGGATGGCAGTGTAAGTTGGAGAGACACTTAGACCATAGAAAGGGTTGTGATGCTGCCAAAGGGTAGAAAAGGGGGTTCATATCAGCTTTGTCTTGAGATATTCCCATGCCTATGGCATTTACCAGTTGGAATCACCGGGAAAAACTTCTGGCAGGTTTTCAGAAGCCCTTTCCCAAAACCAAAAGTAAAGTCCTGTAGACTGGCTGGAGTATGTGGAAAGATCAGAAAGATCCTCCTTATATCACTGGGATGAAATTTGTATCCTTCGAATTTATCAGGAGCAAACGCAGTGAATCCCAAGCATGCAGAGAAATAAATTTATTTTTCTCACCTTTCTAAAGTCAGTGATACAGAAAGATATGTTTCTTTTATTAAGGGCTGCTTCTGCTCAGAAGACAGTGCTGCATAATAACACACAGAAAAGTGCTGGCTACTACATCTTGAGCCAGAGAAGTTTAAAAATATATAAATTATTAATATAATAAGTTTCGTTTTATTCATCCTATGACTTAACTATAAAGAAATGTTTTTATTTTTTCATAAGAAAGTTTGATAACTTTAGCAATATTACAACACATTGCTGAAGAGATGGAAACAATTATTTCTTTGTTTAGCTCTATTTCCCTTAAGTGTAGTCCCAGTTACAGTGCAGAAGAAATCTGTCTAAAAATCAAGTCATTCTAAAAAAAAAAAAAGCCTCATACAGACAGTTCTGTAATGAACTGAAATGAACAAATAAATTTATACAGCATCATTTTTATGTGAACAACAATATCCACAGTTATTTTCTCCCAAATACTTGGTGTGCCTTCAGCCACACATGAACTCAGTTGACTGGATGTATTGCTTTCAAAAGCAATGGCACAATCCTGACTCCTTTACAAATTTGAATTTATGAACTCTTCTAAATTTGCAGCAGAGAAAATATCTGTCTTACACCCTTACAATAGGACCATTTGCAGACCTGAAAGTCACTGGGCAGCTTTAGGTGAAGACTGGAGATTCATGGAGTGTTCCTTTACTGTTCACTCGTGTGAAGCCATGCAGAGAGAATTTTGCTGGGCTGGACGGGATTTTTTTACCCTGGCAGCTCATGAAAGAGTAAGGCATGTGTCATTCAAATTATTAAGATGTAGTGAAAATAATTGCAAGCCTATTTTAATGTAAGTTCTTTATTGTGTATAAGATCATTGTGTCAAAACTCTTAGCAATTAAAAAAAAATCTGAGCCAGAAATAAAGAATGTTAGTAGTTGTACCTCACTGTAATCTCTTTTCCTGCTGAAAGCACAACAGATGTTTCATTCCCATGTTTACAGTTTTAGAGGCGGGCGTAAAAAAATTGTGCTAACAGGCAGGCAACCATAAGTATTCTCTGTTTGGATATTTAAGTATTCTCACCATCATAGATGAGCAAAATTAAATGGGAGAATAGACTGGGCTGTAAACATTTGTTCATTGAGGTTGCCTTGCATGATGCAAGAGAATCAGTGGTAGGGTGAGGGGTACTGACTGCTCCCATCCTGTGCTCCAGGGAGGTGAGGGGGCCTTTTGAAGAGGGGTGGGAAGAAGAGAGATTTCAACTCTTCTGGATCTGGTTCTCCACAGGGGCATACCAACATGTTACCATCTCAAACAGGGCCCAAAACTTATCCCAGAACCACTGAGCCAAACACTTGCAGCTATCAGCTTGAAACCCTGTAACATTAGAGTTCCATTGTCTCCAGGCTAGGATCCTATTTAGTGGAGAAATGGAGTCAATATAGCTTGACCTGAGTGAAAAGGAGTTTCAGTGCACTACTGGAATAGCTCTTGAGTGTGGAGAAATGGACTGCTTACTTTTTGTCGGGAGGTTTAATGTTTTCACATGCTTTGCTGCAAGATTAAATTTAAAAATGAAAAAAACCCAAGGGTTTTGTGGTTTTTCAATGTCTTTTGAAATTGCTGAGCAGGTTTATACAGTTATCCAGAAAATGTAAACAGAAAGTTCCTGGATTAGGTTTACATGTAGGCATTGAGATAAAGCATTATGATTGAAATCTTGCTTTCACTGTCTTTCTTAAATGTTAGCAGCTGAAGTTGTGTATTCTCAGCAATTAATGTTTTATTGCACTTGAAAACTAGAGCAGAGGGAGACTCCCCAGCACAGAGCTGCAACAAGTACACCCAGTGACAGAAGCAGGGAAAAGCCAAGTCAGAACTGAAGCGCAGACAAATGCTGCAGTCTTCAGTGGTGGCAGAGCCCAGGCT
This sequence comes from Agelaius tricolor, assembly GCF_023055355.1. Lineage (NCBI taxonomy): Eukaryota > Metazoa > Chordata > Aves > Passeriformes > Icteridae > Agelaius > Agelaius tricolor. The sequence continues at coordinate 30,018,469 of NW_027269262.1, forward strand.
GTAGGCAGCTGTTGGATGCTGTGGGAAGCTGGGATTGGGTCCCTCCCCAGACTGTGGGAACACCAGGGCTGCATTTGCATAGTGGCGCAAGCTAATATTAGGAGCGGCTGGGCTCCCAAGCTGGAGTTTACCAAGGGTTCTTTCACTGTGGGGGAAGGACTCACCTCTCAGGTTAAAAAAAAAAAAATAGGATGGAGAAAGTGTTTACTTGTTGATGCACATGTTCTTTCAAAGACCAGCTTCTCAGAAAATTGTGTTTTGCATGAATGTGGCTGGCCCCCTCAGTCAGTCAGACAGTTTCTGTGAAACACCCACTTAGGCATGGGGAGAAAGGTAATCCCGTTTCATTTTCCAAGAGCAGCAGAAGAAATGGAACTGTACCCAGCCAAGCCTAGTGCCTGGTGTCACCATGTGCTCTCTCGGACTCTCATGCTTATCACCCTTCCTCCAAACTCAGAAACTAAGCATGCATTTTATTCTTTCTCTGACTCAATAATGAAAATTTTGGTCTTTTGTAAGAGTGAAGACTATGAATCTTTAAAGTGCATTGGATAGAAAGAAATTATTTTCGAGACTTCAGATAGCCCAGAAAAGAACACTGCCATGTGTAAGTTAGAACAGAGGTGTATCTTTGGGAAGTTACCTCTTATCTACCTGTGTTACAAGGGCCGTCTTCATCCTGCATGGTGAAATAACTCCCTGCTTGCCAAGATCAAATGTGTAGCTGAGGTATTTATTCAGTTCCTAAAATGTATCTATACCTGCCTGGAGGCACATCTACATAGACTAGAGAGTTGTTTACATAAAAAGAATGAAACCCAGAAGGGTATAGCCTCCTCTGGTAGAAGTCAGACAAAAAAATCTCTCTCACTTGTGAGGACTGAAAACCCTTCAGGCCTGGTTTCAGGCAAAAACCTCTGCAGATAAGATAAGCCTGGTTGCAATCCCAAACTGAATCCCAAACTGGAGTTCTGCCCAGCCAACTGGGAGAGCTGGGAGCTGTGCAGGGGCAGTGCCTCCAGTTCTGAGGTACAGAGGATGCCTCAGGAAGGGTGAGAAGAGCTCCCTGGCTGCTGCTGCTGGAGGTGAGGAAAAAGGATCAGCAGGGAGATAGTCAACTCCAGATCTTAATTTGCCTTTAATATTGGGTGAAGCCACTGACTGAGCAGACACTGCAACCTGCGCTACACCAGCACCAAGCTTTCCACAGCAGGAATACATCATGACAGATGGCTATGCTGGTGGCAGTGGGTGGCATTGAAGTCCAGTCCCAGATAAAGCACATCCTAAATGCTGATGCAGGACAGAGCTAATGATCATGCTAACAAGAGTGATGGCCTGATGGCTGGAATCTTCCTGCTGCCTCCTTTGGCAGTCATAGCACAATTACAGATCTTGGCTATCAGCTAGTGTATAATTTTATAAATCTCAATCAGCAACTGATGAGAAGCCCATTGCCAGCATGGAACCTGGCTCTTCCCCCATCAAGCAGCAGGGTTGTCTAACATCCCACATCACAGCAGGAAAATAGCCCTTTCTAGTCTTCCTGAAACAGATTCAGAGGAGACTTTTGTAGGTATAGGATCATTCAAAGTGAAAAACCTCAAAATAAAAGAATTAATGTTTAAAATTATTAAAAATAAAAGAAACTATTCTGACAATATGAACTTGGCAAAGAAAAGAGTAAAGCTCCGTATAATAAAATTTTAAAAATATAGGGCTGCTTTTCTATTCTTTTTTTTGTCCAACTGGTGTTGTTGTAGAAGCATGGAGCAGAGTTAAAGCTCTGCTAGTCTTTCTCCTGAGAAGTGTCAGGAAAGATGAGTGCCTGTCCTACTCCTGTGCCTGCAATGAATTGTAATGCTTTTGTTTCCGTCCACCCAGTGGAGACAAGGTCTGATATCCCATCTACAAGCAGAGGAGGAGCAGTCATGGTCGTATTGCTTGCCTAAGAGGATGGTCAGTCCCTTTTTGTTGGTTCAGAATCAGCACTATTTGTGCACAGGGGAAAGGAAAGATGGCAGTCTCGGAGCAGAGTTGGTTGCTAGCTCAAAGCTCGTGCTGGCCCTGAGAGCAGCACAGTGGTATGTAACAGCTCATCAGACCTCTCCCCTTGGGAAGGTTGGTTTTCTGCCTCCCTCCAGCTTTGCTTAGGAAGAAGAGAGTATTGTGTGGGTCACTCTTTCTCATATGAGGGGAAAGGGTTCCCACATCTGGCCATAGAGGAGTTATCATTCTCCTCTTCCTACTGTTCCAGAAGAATGAGAATAGATGTAACAAGACATGTTGTGGAGTAAAGGGTGTACTTAAACAGTAGGGCTCTTTTGTCAAGTAAAAAGCAGCTCCAGCTTAGGTGTACTTCAGTTTGCCTTTTTTAGGTGGAGTTAACGGAGTTCATGTGCACTCCCTCAGTCTATTTCTGGGCTTTGCTATTTTATGTAACAAATCTTTTACATCAGTTTGGGCCCAGATCCCATAAGAGTATTCTGAGCAGATTTGAAGTCTGGGTGATGGTCACAAGGAAACAGAAGTAAATACACAACCAGGAGTGAGCCAGTGGCAGAGGAATGGACTGGATGCCTTTGCTAATGATAGGATCTGCAATTCTATCTGACTTGACTGTTCAGGAAAGAGTGACGGGAGTGTTTGAGAGCTACCCACTCAGTATGCCAATATTCAGACACCTCACCTTTGTTTTTCTGAGTTGGAGCTCTGTCATCTGATAACACCTAAAAATTATAAAATAAAATGAACCAAGAGGGAGATATAAAACCTCACAGCAGCACTGAACTTTGCACAGTTTAATTAAAATGCCTAATTGGATTAGCAAACAATAATTTGGATTATTAGACTTGCCATACAACAGTTTTCAAATTCATGATGAATCTCAACAATGCAAATTCTCTCTCTTAAGTGGGGCAGCAGTTGAAGTGCACTAATTGTTCCAAAATATAGCTTGGAAAAAACTTTATGAAATTTTTATTAAAAACAAACAAATGAAAAAGGGGAGCAGAGTGTCCCATCCCAAGTGTTCAAGGCCAGATTGGATGAAGGTTTGAGCCACCACCTGCTGTAGTGGAAGGTGTCCCTGCTATGGCAGGGGGATTGATCTAGATGATTTTTAAGGTCCCTTCCAACCCAAACCATCTATGATTCTATGATGATTCTGTTTCCCAGGAGCACTTGAAAAAAAAAAAAACCAACCAAAAACAAGCAAACCAAATTGAAATAACAACAAAAAAATGCTGACAGAAACTTTTTTGGCAAAGTTCCAGAATTGTCAATTAGCATCTACTAATTTCATAAGCCTGATCTATAGCTCCCATCAGCAGCTTGATTTTTCAGGTTGGACTAAATAACTCAGCTTTGAAAATACATGTCCATATATGCCATGTCAGATATCTAAACTGAGCAGCAAGATCAAACATTTAGTCTTGGCCTGTGGTCATTGCTCTGACTCTGTATTTGCCACTCTAAACAATCTTGCAGTAAAAAAGATACTGTGCTAATGCTCAAGCTTGAGAATACCTGGGAGCCAAGGTGTCCATAGCAGAACTAGCAAACAAACAGCCTGGATTCAGCCAGGTTAGTGGCAGCTGATCACTACAGACAATAATGTTCCATACCTGACAGAAAACAAACTGATTTAGATGTTTGACATTTTGCAAACATGGTTAAAATGTAAAGAATGGAAACACAGTGAGGAAGTCTAGCACTCAGAATACAAAACTCCCAAAGCCAATCAGGTGTCTGATACTTAAAGAAATGTCTAGGAACTGGACATGCTGCAAATGAATTTTCACTGTAGAAGCTTGCTGGAAATGTCACTGAAATATGATTCCCAGTAATTATTTGTAGCCCTAGACAAGTGTCATTGTTCGTGACCAGCAGTGTGAAAGTAACATAAAGTGAATATGTGGAATTCTGTCTAAAACAAACAGCTCGACATTATTTGCTCAGCTAGTGAGGAGCATTGTTTCTGTGAATACCAGCCATAATAGAAGTCTGAGCACAATATTTCAATAATAGCTTAAATAATCTTTGATCAAGGAGCAACAGGGTGGTATTAAGAGCCAGACAGATTAAATCTTCCTCAGAGAATATGGAGTCCCAGACCTCACTGCTCCAGATGAATTGGCTGGAGGGACTGGTCTTTTCTCAAGTAAGGGATGCAACCAGGCAGCGTGTGAGCAGGGAGGGAGCAGAGCAGGGCCATGTTCCTTGGGCAAGGCTGTGGTGACAGCCTGGGGATCTTTCACTGTCCTTCTTCTACACCTGGAAGAAGGTGTAGAAGAAGGACAGTGAAAGATGCCCACAGAGAGGATCCCCACCATGTCCCCGCATTGTCCCTTTGACTGCCTGACTCCTGCTCTCTGAGGCACAGCTTGGGTCCCAGTCCTCCCTGTCTGGCTGCTGCCTTTCTCCATTCACTTGCTCAATTGCTCAGTGTAGCTCACAGCAGCTGATTCTCTCCTGGCCCAGAAGTGGCAAAGGAACTGGAAGGAAGGTGTGAGGATGACTTTCATCACCTGCTGCTGCTGTAAGGTGCAAAATGAAAGACAGCATCCAGGTGGACACATACCTGTGAGACACAGTGTTTGAATGGACTTATGTGATTGTCATCCCTCTGCTGAGTGCTGCCAGATGGCCAAAGCCTTGCTGTCCAGCTGTCCAGTGTAGAGAAAATAGTGACATGAAGGCTGAGGGCATTTGAAGAGTTGGATACATCAGGCAGGGTGATCCCTTCTATGCTCCTGCAGCACACTGTGAACACACCACTTGCTTCCCTGCAAGAAACTCTGCCTCAGCCACATTATGCAAGTTATAGAGTATGGCAGAGGAGGGTCTGTGCCTGTGTGGTGGCAGCAAAACAGAGCACCTCCATGACAAAACTCCTGTTCACACACTAAGGAAAAGGCATTTGGATGCAATGCTGTCACCTTATAATAGCTCCCCCTGCAGTACAGAAGTTCTTTGGTTTCCTACCTTTAATCTGTATAAACCTGTGGCTTTCCTATACACAGAAAGAGGATTTTGTGCATTCAGTCCTTGGTATCACAACTATCCTGGATTTGTATTCCATTTTAAGGTGGATCTTGGTAAATCAAAATTGTTCGCTGTCTACAAAATAAAGAAAAAAAAGGTGGGAAGTGAATGTAAGAGGGGATTTCATCAATGTCTCTGATTATCTGAAGGAGGGGTGTAATGGGGATGGATCCAGGCTCTTCTCAGTGGTGCTGAGCAATAGCAAAAGATGTAACAGGCAGAAGCTGGAACAGAGGAAGTTCCACCTGAACTTGAGGAACCTCTTTGTGTATGGGTGACCAAGCACTGGAACAGATTCTCCAGAGAGACTGTGAAGTCTCTCTCACTGAAGATATGGAAAAACATCTGAACAGTCCTGTGCCATGTGCTCTAGGATAACCCTGCAGGAGCAGGGAGGTTGGACCAGATGACCCACTGTGGTCCCTTCAGCCTGACCCATTCTGTCACTCTTGACAAGTGCTGCACACCACTCTTCTTAGGAAGGGGCACTCCCAAAATGAATCCTGCCTGCCCAGGACTCAAGGCCTGCAATGCTTCTCTTTGAAGGTGTACACAATAGCAATCTCTGGTGTGTGCATACAGATCCTGAGTTATTCAGGCAAGGCTGGCAGCACCATACCAGCCAGCTTAACTAAATAATCTACTTGTTCTTAGTGCTTTCCCTCATTACAGCATTTTACAAAACCTACCTTAATTAAAGTTCACAGCAGTCCTGTGAGTTAGCAAAATGTCATTATCCCAATTTTACAGATGAAGAAATTGCAACAGAGAGGGGAAATGCTGTGCTTGAGGGCACAGAAGGAGAGTTTTAGGGGCAGGATTAGCCATTGGGAACTTTTGGCTCTGTGCAGCACAGCCAGCCTTCGAGGGCACTGGATAGGCTCTCAGAGATGCTGAAAACACTGTCCTCCCCCAGGGCTCCTTTGCAATCTCTATGTACTGTCCATAAGGTGACAAAGGACACTGGTCTGGGATCTGGGTGTTGGCATTTGTTATCCCATACTTAGGTTGCAGAGCTAGGCCGTGACAGGCATGTGCTAAGGAGAAGGAGAAAATCAGCAACATGACCTTTCTTGGGCTATTGTGGAGTCTCAGAGTGCTGCTCAGTGAACAAAGAGGGGCCACAAACAACTTAGAGCAGTCTGAGGCTGGGCCAAGCCACAGCAGGCACTGTACCACCTTTGACCGCTGCTGGATTCCAGAGGGCTCAGGACTTAATCCCCAAACCATGCTGCCTTGCTGAGCCAAAACCTCATGGTGACCACAAACATATCCAAGATATCTAGGAGCAAGCTGAGGCAAACATGGATCCAAATGGTGTGACATTGGCAACCCATCTGGAGTGGCAAAGGGGGCAAATTTCTACTCTGAGTCATGCAGCAGAGATGTGGAGCTGGGTCTCACACCTTTTGAGCCACCACCCTAGCCAGAAGGCTCAGATGTTTGCAGCTGACATTCCTACACCTTCCATTTTCATGTAAATATCCAGAAGGGTTTATTTTTCCTTATAAGAAAGGAAAGCCCCCATTCTACATGTTAAAAAAAATGCTTCACTACAGAGCAAAATCATTACCTACTACTCAGCTGAGCATGAAACATTTGGGTCAAAGGCACCTCAGGATGTCTCTAGTCCCACTTCCTGCTCAAAGCAGGGTCAGCTCTGAAATCAGACCAGGGTACTCAGTGTTTTATCCAATTGTGTCTTGAAAAATCTCCAAGGATGGAGATTGCACAATGACCCTGAGCAACCTGCTCTAATGCCTAATTTTCCTCCTGATGATTTGTTTTTCCTTATATCCTGTTGGAACCAGTTGGATTGGTGTCCTAGAAAGTAGTGTGTTGTTTCACCTGTGGCTACTTCCAGAATTTTTTTCTTTGTTTAAAGCTCTGCTAAAAATAAAAAAAAAATAAATTTAAGAAAAAGAGACCATGGAAACTTTTCAGTATGGATTTTAGTACAGTAGCACTCTGTCAAGATCTCAAGCTGAAGGCTCATGATTACATCAGAAATATAATAAGAATATATCTTTTTTTTTAATGTGACTTAATGCACCAACTTTTTTAAAACTCCAGTGTTATTTGATTTTCCCCCCTTGTTTTTGTAAGGCAGTGCTTTCATGTTCCTGTAATGGAACACGGATCAGAGGTCTCTAAAACTCTCAAGTCTGCATCACGTCTTAATACCCTAAGGCATAGGTAACATGATTGAGGTTTACTGCTGAAATTCACCTAATATATTCTTGTTACATCAGTAATGTTAGTCACCTGTTACTTTCTTGAAATTCTTTTTAGAAACATAATACTCAAATTTTCCTGTGAAGTTATTTCTATATTTACTTCCCTGACTTGGGGGAAGGGGGGAGCCAAATGCGTAGTGAGGGATCTAGTGCTCCCTGAATCACTTCTCAGTAATTATACATGCACCAAAGCCAGGAACTGTGTGTGCCATGCAAATGAGGGAGGTAACATGGATCTCATTTGGCTTTGTTGTGACAAACCACACCATAATCCTGTGTTGGAGTAAGCCTAACATTTATCTGGTCGTGCTTGTAACTGTGTATGGCATTGCTGGGAAATATTCTGCCGTGTTTACTTTGCTCAGTAGGCAGGAGTTACTGCACCCACCTCCCAGACTTACTTACTCCATGGATATGGAGTACTCCTTGGTCTGGCAATCAAGAGAAATGTAGTGTGGAGTCTCCCAGAGATCAGTGATAAGAGAGTAAGGAGTTGGATGTGACTGATAAGGGGGTGTGCCAAAAGTGGTGCCTGGCTATTCTGCCACTGGTATCTCCTGGCAGGAAGGAGATGAAAGGATCCTTCCCATGGAATGAAATACAGAGGGATACTATGCTAAGGCTGTAGTGGTTCAGCCTTCAGACAGTGCCGTTTGCTCATGCATATTGAGGGCCATGCCTCCTACACTTTAGACTGCAAATGGAAGTGTAGTAATCACTGCAAATGGCCACATTTCCTGGAGAGCGCTGAAACCCCACTGTGAGTCATCCAGGACCTTGCTCTGCTTACCCCTCCCTCCCTGGTGAGTTCCTTGATGCTGTCACTGTCTTTCCTCTCCCTCTCAGGTTTCAGCTGATCTGCACTGCATGAGCGGGAGGGCAGCACACAGCTCTGCCATGCCTAAAGGGAGAAATGAAGTGGGGAAGGCTGATCCTACCGATGGACTGAGATCCCTGAGAAGCAAAGGGACTCATATTCCTGAACTGTGTCTCAATGGTTAATGCAGAGCAGCTGTCTTGAATTGTTCTGGAGAATACTGACTTTTGGAACTTTCACTGTTCCTTTCCCCTATCCCCCTCTTTTTTTTTCCCCTGTTTTCACTGTTTCTACACCTAGCTGGGGGTCACAGAGACAAAGCCGTGAGCTGGCTTGGGCACTGCTTGGACCACAGGTGCCACAGTGATGCTGCCAAAGGAGTTGGCTGACTGGAGAGGTGAATTTGCACTCATGTCCCTGCTGCCAAGGCAGGCCTGGGCCAGAGCTCAAGCCCAACTCAGGTGTACTCATGTGACCTGTGTAGACATATGGTCTGTTTTACTCGAGGCCAAAAGCGACAATTATTTATAACTCAGTCTTAGGCATGGGACTGAACTCTTTTATTTCTCACCAAGATGAGTAAGAGGCAATAAGAGGGTCTTATTCTCATGCTCTTTTTTCTCTCCTCCCTCACTGACAAGAAAGATTTTGATTGGTTTCTGCTCTCCTTGTTTTGAGCACTCATGTGATTTCATCATTAAAGTGTCTAATGTAAAAAAATACCTGTCTATACTTTGACAGAAGTTGACAAATAACTCAGTAGGGTGAAGTTCCTGCATTTGTAAACACAACATCATTGCTTAGTGTTCAAAGTTCTGCAGTGAACCGGCCAGATAACCACTAGTATATCTCTGAAATTCAATACAGAAATTCTTACCTGGTTTTGTACACATACCCTTTTTGTACAGAATGGTCAAGGGAAACCTGTGTCCTTTAAAAGCAGACCTTTGATGTTTAGGAATGACATCCTGGTAAATGGGACATGCAATCCTATCATTTTTTCCACTTCTAGACTGAAGTGAAATTTTTTCAAGTACTGAGAAGAAAAAAAATCAATAGAGTATTGTGGAGTTTCCCCTAAGTTTAGCTGTGAGGATCTTATTTGTGCTAGAGGGTTGATCCTGTTGTCTCTGGCATCTCATTCCAGAGCCCAAACTGAACTGAAAGCACAGAAATTACTTCACTAAAGCTCCTAAAAGGGCAGGGTGACATGCTGATAGGAACCCCAGAGTCTGCAGCCCTGAGAGGTGGGAGCAGTAAACAGAGTGACTTGTGAGAAATGCTGTGCCAGAGCTCTTGGTGAATCATGTAGCCTCAGAGGAAGAGTAGATGAATTTTCTCTCTCCTGCATCAAGGATAGCTAGAAAGCAACACCAAACACACTGATGGCTGTCACTCACTGAGGTGCACCCAAACAGAGCTCAAAATGAATTTTTGATGAGTTAATAAATGTTGTGCCTAAGGCCAGGTTTTGACTTCTGAATGGGTCCTGGCACTGTGAGCGGACTCCCTGAAGTCAGTGGGAGTCCATGCAGAGTAATGTGTAACCCACCACAAGGCAGTGCATCACAACATGTTTCAAATAATATTCAAGGGCCCTAATCCCAAAAGCACATCTCTAGCTTCTAGAAACTGCATCAGCAGAGAACTGTCACTTATTTTAATAGAATCACCTGCAAGGATAAAATTGCCCACATGCATAAATTGGATCAGGACCTTGAAGCATATTTCTACTGGAGCCAGGACTGAATACCTGCATTTTTGTGAGCATAACTGAATATTCTGCATATGCTGAAATCACAAGAATAGACACAATTTCTTGAATCTGGAAGAAGGCCCACATACCTACTTCCATGCCCTGCCCTGTCCTATTTTCACAGACCAAATACTGTTGTAGGAAAAATATGCAAAAGAAACAGGAAAACCCCTGTACCTTCTGCTTGGGGTAAGGCTAGAAATGTTTTAGTTCCCAGAGATTTGTTCTATAGCCAGTAATGAAGTGAACTCTTAGTCCATAAGATGTATATTGAAAGAAAGCAGATTATACTGTGACATATCTTAATTGTCTCTGCACAAAAACTGAGGCATTTTTCAGCACGTTATAGGAGAACACAGAATGATTTGTATTCCACTGGTATTTTATTAAAATTGTTATTTTGATTATACATTATTTTCCTATCTGTGGTGAAATATTTTTAGTGCGGAACGAAGACTTATGTAAAAAAAGGCTTATACCTGTAACTCCAGGGTTCTGGGGCATGTAGGACGTATTAGGCACTTTTGGTCATTGAAGTTATAGATTCTCTTCCTCACTGTGGAAAAAGTGAATGGGGAGTCAGTTATCAATAGAGGTATCTATCACAAAGCAACCTCTGTGACACTATAGCAGTGCCTGGTCCACTATAATAGGTACCAAAAAATGAAGTCTGAGAAAGGTGATTTCTGTCTCTTCCTTTTCCCAAAATTGCCACCTATTTCATCTCTATTTGAGGGTGAGGGTATCATCTGCCTTTGATCTTTAACAGGAAAACTAAGCAACAGATGACATGGTATAAAGGACATTTTTAATAGATATTCAATATTACCCCAAATAGGTGCTTCATGAAGAAACAGAGGTCAAAAATGAACACATGGGCTAGAAACTCTGTCTTCTGACAGCAGTGCATAATTTGCATTAATCATGTCTATAGCCATTACATCTGACTCCAGCCTAGGCTTCTCTAAGCAAATGAGAGATGCCAAATTTGCATTAAGAGTATTGCTTTGTCGGCCAGTGAGTTGGACTTTCTGTCTTTGAGCAGAGAGCTTTTTGATCAGGTGTCCAATAGCCATGTTTTTCACAGCAGAGTTTCTCTGTTTAAAGCCTTTAACATTTCATGAGAGCATTCTGCAACCTGGAAGCAATAATTTGTTTGATGGTATTCAAATGATGTTTGAAATGCTGAGGTGCATTTTTGTATGTAAGATTTGCAAGTTGTGGTTAGCTATACATACCAAAAATAGCTTTTTAAGAATGTTCAGCCAAATGGTTTGCCTTTATACAAGAATATACACTGAGACCAAACCAAGAAAATTTTAGATTTAGTCAGGAAGCTATTGCCTAAATATCAATCAAAATTTTCATATAATTGCAATGTGAACTGAAGAAGAAATCTTGAAGTGATTTTTCTCTGCAGCCGTTTTCTTGGTTAGCAGTTCTTTGAAATGTTTCCTCTTCCTCATGAATAACTGTGAAGTCCTGCAAGGCAGCTGCCTTGTTATTCTGGCAAGTGTACTGCAACACATCTGCAGTAGCCCAAAACACAGAACTGCTTGGGACTCTCTGACCTGAGACAAAACAAATGTAATAATCATTTACCTGCTACACTGCAAGTTTTGTCAGAAAAATACAAACTAATATATGTATGTAAGATGCTTTATATAATTAAACATACTGTGTATAATATTGAGAGTAAATGCTAGATTCTATATAAAATAAAACTTAAATAGACAATTGAATCCACTACCTGTTGACCTTCTTAAATGGGAGATTGTTGTGATACACAGAAACTTCAGGAATCCTCTATGCTTTAGGAATCTATTTTCTAAATAGATTTTATTTGAGCAACTATTTCCACAGAGGTTCTCTGGCTAAAAGTGACTAAAATGTAACCATTTTTACTACTACCCAGAATAGCATAATTATTCCCCATCAATTTCATATACTCATGAATATGCATGCACTACTACTTTCTTCGCAAAATGGGAGCAATGTGAGAAAACTAACTTATGGCTTCAGAATATGTTAAATATTTCACTTACAGGAATCCATGAAGACCGGTTTTTTTCCCCCCTGGATTCCACTGACAACAGGAATTGATTTGCTGCACTCTCCTCAGAGAAAAGGTGCTTGGCTGCAAAGCTGCCAGAAGCTGCAAAAGGGTCTGCCTAATATTCTTGCCTACACAGATAATGCATATGTGAGTGTACACACATGCTAAAGCACCGTGGCTTGGAAAAGCTGCTTGAGGCCTATTCAGCATTTAGCTTGGACCAAGCTGACCTAGTGCTGAGAATAGCTGCTGGACATGTGAGGAAGGGAAAAAGAGTCCCACTGAGAACAGCACAACCACCACCAGCACCATCTACCAATTGGTGCCCCTTGCTTATGCATACTGAAGACAATCCTACACACCATTGTATCAGTGAGCCCCAAAGTGCAAACTTATGCCTTAAAGAGTCAGAGAATCATAGCATCATAGAATTATAGAATAGTTTGGGTTGGAAGAGACTTTTAAAAGTCCCCTAGTCTAACTCCCCTTCAACGAGCAAGGACACTTTCAAATCAGGTTGCTCAGAGCCTGGTACAACCTGGCCTTAAATGTTTCCAGGGATGGGCTGTCCACCACCTCTCTGGGCAACCTGTTCCAGTGTTTCACCACCATCATTGTAAAAAAACATCCTCCTTATATAAGAATATATTCTTGCTTCTTTCCATCCACCAGGTTTCTACTCAGCTCCCCACCCCCAGGAGACGTCTGCTAGTGAGAGAGAGACTGGTGCCACCACTGAGAGAACTGAGAAACAGGCTACTGCCAGGCCTGGCAGGACCAGCCTACTAACCAGCAGGGACATGCAGCCCATTTTCAGTGCTGCTGCTGACACTGGGACAGGCAGAAGGGTTTCTGTGAAGCACTGTCAGTGCTGACTGCCTCACTTGTTTAAAAATGAGCCTGCAAAATTTATTAGATGGAGCCATCTGCTTCTCAGTCATTCTCCTACACTACCTCTGACAGTGACTGACAGGAGAGAAACAATGAATTTACAGCAGTGGGTGAGAATCAATTGCATTTCTGATCCCTCTTCCAGAGCTGCTTGGAGCCCTTACAGTTCAACCTGGAGTACCTGGTAACACATCTGAACTTTTAAGATGCAGGGTTAGTATTCTTGGTTACTTTTGCTTTGCTCCTTGCAAAAGCCAATGAAGAAGAGTATGCAAAGGAGCAAAGGAGTTGAGTTTGCAATTTTTATTGTTAATCAAGCTAGTAAAGGGGAAAATTCACTATGACAGCCCCAGCTTTTCTCTTGTTTTTAAAAGGGAGCCATTCAAAGGTCATTTGGATCTTATTGCCATATAACTTCTGATTTCAATAATCCAATAGATTTTAATAGTTCTAAAGGCCTTAATATGGTTACAAGTGTATGAGTGCATGTTCTTTGAACAAGGAGTGAAAAATGATTTTTTTCATTAACAGATTCCAGTCTAGAACATTAACTTTTTTTGTCACAAGTACATAATCATCATTGCAAAATGACTTGCAGTTGTGTATGTTTCTTTTGACTGTTTATTCAATTCCTAATGAAAACTGAAAGCATTGTGGGTTGGTTTTTTTCTGATATTTATTTGGTGTGAAAATCAGGTGCAGAAAACTATGAAGTTTTGTCAAAACAAGAGAAGAAACTGCTTTGATTCACTTGTATTGCAAATAAATGTATTAGTTCTGCTCCTTCCACTCCAGACCTAAAAAAGAAACCATATGTCCCAAACTTTGGCTACTTTTCAAATTGCACTGGTTGATCTAACTAGCAGTACCACTTTTGCCTGCAAACCTCAGATGACAAAAATATGGACTCTCTTGAAGTTAATCAGTGACTTAAGGCAGCAGCATAGCTAATTTGTTTCGGCTACTCAAGCAGATAAAAGAAACAAGTGAAAGATGTTGCTGCCATTTCTAAAAGCTGATTCACATGTCCTCAGGAATTAGTTTTTAATACCTGCTGCATAGGCTGTGTAAGTTGTTGGTAGGGTTTGTGAAGGAAGCCATGCACGAGCAAAGAGGAGCCCCAGCAGCAGCTCAGCAGAGAGAGGAGCCCTCGGGCCACCTGCTGCATAAGGCAGAGCACAGGTGCCTGATCTTGCAGTGGTGGCAGACACCAGACCTGCTAAATTGGGTCTGCTTCTCATCAGCCTGCACACCTTTGCCAAGGGCAGGTCTTCACCCCAGGCTGGCTGCATGCTTGGGCTTCCCTTTCTCCAGAAAGCAGCACCCTCCTGGCTCCTTGCTGGCCAAGGAGCCACCACTGGCTGACTGGCTGAGGTGAAAAGTCCTGAGACAGTGATGTCTCCTCCCTCAGCAGTATTGCATGGCTCAGGGGTTCTTTCTGTGTAATGCCTTGCTGGTGCTGCTGGCAGGGCCACCCACTCACAGCTGTGCTCACCACAGGCTGGAAAACAGGCAGCACAAGTGGGCCAAAGCCAGGCAGCATCCTGTCTGTGTTGGCTGCCACCCCCATGGACTCAGGATCCATGACCAGTGCTCGTCACTATGTGGTCAGCTGCTCCTCTGTACTGTAGGATCCTCTCTGAGTGGCAGCTGTGGTCATGCACATTTAAAAAAGGTCCAAGCTCCAGGCAGGGTAGTGCCCAGGTTGGCTTGGTGACCTGTGCTGGAGCTGCAGGGTGTCAGAGGAGTCAGCAAGCCAACAGGGGAGCTTGCAGACAGCTCAAAGAAAACATTGAGGGTAGGCTGTCCCTTCAGCATGTCCATCTCAGGGCAGAGTACCAGGAGCCACTTCTCTCTAAAAACTGTGCAAGTCTTTACTGTCACATGGAGACTGATGCTTAAAAAATTCTTGTGTTTTCCTCCCTTTGGTATTTTTGAAGTATTTTGGTGTTATATGTGAGTAGCCAGCTCACCATGCAGGTGACAAAAGGCTGCTCCCTGCTCAAGACAACCTAGGCCAATGTCTCATCTCTGCTGGCTGTAACATAGAGACAGAACTTGGGGCACTCATGCTTCTCCTGGAGGAGCTGTCCATCTTTTCATGGCATTGCTAGGCACCAGCTGGAAGATGGAAGAGATCAGGTAGCCCAAGGCCACTTTGGTCTCAGCATTTTCCTGGGGAGAGGGGATGGTCTGTGCTCCATGCCCTTCCTCCTGAGCACATCTCAGATCCCACCTCCCCATGTGCAAGCTCACCACCCGTGACCTTGGCTGTACAGAGGCAAATTCCATCTTGTGCTCTTTCTCACCTTCAGTGAACATTTATTTATCCCATGCAAAGGGGAACACATCAATAGGGCCCTGTGCCTTCCTGGAGAGCGGCAGTTGCACACATCCAGCTCTCGTGGCACATTCCTGGGCCAGAGTTTGACAGTGCCCTTGGATCAGGCTCTGCTGGTTGCACAGGCAGAGAAGCACCTGCCCTGTGTGATAAGGGACTGGCCCTTGTGCTGCTCAGCATCATCAAGGTAGGAGCATGCCTGGGCATGCTGAGAAGCAGAATGTGACAACCCCGAAAAATCCAAGTTTGGGAAATACTGATGCATTCAAAATGAAGTTGCTGTGTCAATTTTGGGGGAAAGGAAAGCTGCAGAAACAGTTCATCTATTGCTTGTGAGCAGTCTGCGGTATCAGCAAATACAAAGTAGATACAGTGATATACCAAGAAGTGCTTGAGCATTATAAGATTAGATGTAAGAAACATAATGTTGTACTGAGCCATGTGACTGGGTGATGATTATATTTCTAAACCTACAAGACACAAATGAGTGCTTTATAAAAGAAAGGGGAGAAAGGTGTCATGCAAAAGGGGAGAAAAATGTCATGTTATCTGTTGGAATTGCTGCAACGTGATGAAAGTGATTTGCAGAAATATGCACAACTCACCAAGAAATACTGCCTGTGTCTCATCCCATCCGTAGGAGAAGAAAGCTGGCATGTGTAGAGCTTCTTGATGAAAGTACTGAGCACATCCTCCTCCTTCTTCTGCCTTGCCTGGTGGCATAGCAAAGCACGTTTAGCTTTCACTGAAATCAATAGCTGGGGTCATTTAACATCTACCTGAAACATTTTGCATCCTGCAAAATGAGGTACTGTGAGGCTTTGGGGTTTGTTTTTTTTTTTTGCCCCCTTGCTGTGCAGGATTCCTGCTAAGAGCAAGTGCTAGAAAGCAGAGGCAGAGGTATTTTCTGGTATTCTCTGGAGAGGTTGAGCTTTAGCTCCAGCAATCTGTGTTTTCTTTTTATAACAGCACCTCTCACTGTGGTATCTTAGCACTTGCTAAAAGGTAATCTCAGAGAGTAAATACATGTCCACTCCTCTGAGTTGCCTAGATTGGAATTTGTCCTTTAATTCCATGTTCTGGTGGGATTGCTTATGTAATAGTTGGTTGTTTTTTTTTTTTCCTTAAACTAAGGTTATAATTCCATGGTACATAGAATTAGGCAAACATTTCATATCATAAAACTACAGCCTGTGGGTGTGATGGGCTTTGGGCCAGCATCTATGAACAGACAAATGCTTTTTGTCATTTTGAGGAGTTAGGAAATCAGACAGATCACATAGAGATGAGAAATAGTAAATGTGTTTAATTAAAAATTATTTTCTCAAGATGGTTTCAACAAAAATATTGAACATTGGAAATGTTGGAACACCTTCTTCAGCATCGCAAATGTAGGCCAGCAGGCCTGCTTTAAAGGAGTAAGGGGGAGGAATGGAAACAAAAGTGGATAAAAAGTCCCCAAAAATCCAAATGTGTCTCTATTTCTTAGGGAAGCAATCAGTTTAGCACACATGTTGATGTGTGGTGGTACACTTTCTGTTCACCAAAAGGACTTGGCAGGCACAGTTTGAATGGCTGCACGAGGGACACATGCCTAGTGTCATTTTGGTGTCTTGTGCTAGGGGGACTTTCCAAGGAGCAGTGGAAACCACCCATGAGCAAACTGGTGAGCTGCCCTCTGATTCTTCACAGAAATGCTTGTTAGACCAACTGGAAAGGATGAGACAGGCAGGGTGTGCCCTCTTTCTGTAGATCTGGGCAGCATCTGTGGAGTCTTACTGAAAGCAGCTCACCCTTTAAAGAGTGACACCCCACCAAACCCTGGCAGGGTAGTTCCTTCCTGTGACAGTGGTCACAGGGGTCTTTGGATGAGGGAAGAGACAAGGATTTGACTCCATATTTCAGAAGGCTTGATTTATTATTTTATGATATATATATTACATTATAACTATAGTAAAAAGAATAGAAGGAAAAGCTTCATCTCAGAAGGCTAGCTAAGCTAAGAATAGAAAAGGAATGATAACAAAAGCAGCTGGCTTGTACAGAGAGAGAGAGAGAGCCAGCTCTGCTGTGACTGGTCACTAATTCCAAATATCCACACGAGACCAATCACAGATGCACCTGTTGCATTCCACAGCAGCAGATAACCATTGTTTACATTTTGTTTCTGAGGCCTCTCAGCTTCTCGGAAGGAAAAATCCTAAGAAAGGATTTTTCATAAAAAGATGTCTGCGACACCTTCTAGTACCTCTGTTCTATCTGTTTTCTTCTACTTTGTGCATGAAGGTTGAAATTAGCTTAAACCAGTCGATTCCACTTGCAGAACCACTGCTCTGGCCAGCCTCACCCTAGAAAAGTCAAATCTTTGGCTCAGGGTGGAGGGGCTCTGTGTCTTTCATCTCCCTGATGGCTCCAAGACCAGCTATCCTATCCCATCCCATCCCATCCACCTGGGATGAGCTATGACTAAGGTTGATGGAGCAGTTGGCATAGGGAGCCAGCACCACCTCCCAGAAATAGCCAAGCCAGGGAGACATGGGCAGATTTTCAGTGGTGTTTCAGTGGATTTTCTGAAGGGCCAACACTGCCTTTCAAAGATGAGAGAGGTTATTAATTAGCTGCCCAGGAAACATTGTTTTCCTTTGTAAAGCAGTCTCTCCTTTGGAGCTGGGAGACACACTGCTAATGCTGCATAATCACTCATTTGGGACACCAAGGTGTCACAGGCTCACCACAGCCCTGGGAGGAGTTAGGCCTTGGGAGGGTAATGCCAGATTTCCACACTGTTATCCCAGCTCTGGGCAGGTTTTCTGTGGGGCCATAAACTGGTCACTTCTGTCTTTCTACCTTCATTTGCCCCCCTGAATGAATTAGAAGATGGGCTTTGTTGATTAGCTGTCTAATAAATTACATTGCACTTTGCATATGCAGCACATGATTAAAGCATCCCCATGGCAGTTCATTAAAAGCCCTAGAGCAGTGGTATAACAACAGGTAAGCACATAAATTTTGACAGCCCCAGTTTTGCAGATGCATCTGGTTACAAACAGAATTTAATGTGACTTCAAATAAACCATGTGAAAACAAGCTCTTCCATTTGTCTGGATTAGCATAAGCTCTTCCTCCCCTCATCTCATTTCCTGCATGTTTAAACTACAAATACAGCTGAATTTGAATGTAATCCTCATGTCTTTACCAACTCATCTTCACTGACAAAAGTGCATCATTAAGAAATAGTAGTGTAAGAAGTGGGGGGGGGACAGACTAGCCTCCTGTTTTTAAACGTGATAAAAGCAAACCCATCCAAATCTGTGTTAGTGAGTAAAAATTTATTCCCTAAGCACAATAAAAGGTATCACAGAGCATACAGGCACCAAAAAAGTCTAGCTTCAAGATTACCAGAGCATTTCTGTAAATTTGGGATGCTCTTCTCAGTTCATAAACACTTATTACATGTAAGCAGACCCAGTGCCTGGAGAAAATGTGCCGTTTAACCTATTATTGATTACTTTTACAATCTTCTGAAGCAGCCAGATTGTATTTCAGGGGAGAAATGGAGAAGCTGAACGTGCAGTGCATACTCTGGAGAGCTGCCAGTTCCACCTGTAAGGTAACAGGGGGTTGATCCAAGCCCAGTGGACCTGGGAGAGGCAAGTGGTCATTACCTGATCAGGGTAGCAGCATGCAGTCAAACAGTGTTTGTTTGTTTTGGGGATGGTGGTTTTGGGGGTTGCTACAAGATGAGCTAGTGCAAGAGACATTTCTTTAAGACTAGGATGAGTGTCTAGGACCTGAAGCAACTCATCACCTGGAAGTTGTAGAGAGATCCCTGAAGACTGATCCAGCTGTAGCTTCCTTTGCCCTGGCAAAGTCTGGGACTGTGGGAACTACAGCCAAGTGTACCAGCAACCAGACCGGAAAGTGGTAAAAGCGACTTCAGTGTAGAGACCTAAAAATCACTTTTCAGGAAGATTTTGAAAACCCTTCTTCCCCAATTTAGGTACTCCTCTCTGTTATTGCCTGTCCTGCCCTGGAAAAGATAGTGACCACTGAAAGAGATGCTTATTGAAGGCACAGAAATGTGTAGCTAGATCATATATCCCCTGCCACAATAAATGCAGAGAGAAGTGAAACATCAGGGTTGGCCTGGTGCAGCTCTTGTGCTGTGGCAAGACAAAATACACAAGGAAACCTGTGGCATTACAAATCATCAGAGACATCAGAGTGGCCAGACTGAGTCAGACTATTTGCCAATTTGACCCAGTATTGAGTCTCTGACCACAGTAATAGTGGACATGCAAGCAAGAGTGCAAGAACAGGTTAGGTCTGTTTTCCCAGAATAATCTCCCAGCCTTTGAAAATTTGCAGCTCCTGATCCAGAAGAGTTATTCTGGTATTTAGAAGCTGCAGTGGATGTTTATGAATTAACCCAGTTGGTTTTGGTGCAATGTGGATATTTTATCCTGTCTCTGTGAAAAACTTTTTCCTTTTGCCAGTTCTGCCCTAGCCACTCTCTGGTGTCACTGCATCCTGGTGGGACATCAAACTCATGTGGGACAGCCAACAGTCACTCCCTACCCATCCTTCCATGATACTTGTTGGATCTAGAGAGCATCAGTCCCTTTCCTGGGTTGGAGAGTCCTGGTGTCTGTGGCTGCTCCTGGTGTAAAAGTCATTCCACACTTCTGAATATCCTGGTAAACCCATCTCTGAATCTTTTCCCATCCTCTTATTTTTGGGATGAGGGCAGATGTGCCCTTTGTGGAACAATACTACATTTATGAGGTGCCAGCCCTACCTCTGTTGCTGACACCAGTCTTTTATCCAATACTAGTCGCTCTTCTGAAGATGGCCACCACCTCTGCAGCTGAGAACCAGAGCACAGCTGGGCTACAGGGCACTCACAAGCCCCCAGCAGTGATTTTGGTAAGGGGAAACTGTTGTGCCACCCCTGCTGTTCCTGGTTTGGAGCTGATTGCAGGAGCAGATCCCTGCAAAACTGGCCAAGCAGGGAACAGGGAGAAAATTCAGAGAAGGAGGTGCTTGAGGGATCAACACTTCTGAGACCACCAGCCTTTTCCTCACAAGTTTAATACTTGATGGCATAACAGTAATCTTTTTCCCCCAGCATGCTAGTCCTGTGAAATGAATGTCATCCTTTTTATGTTGCCTGGACTCACAACAATGAGCTTTGTTTTTACAGGCTGCCCAGCCTAATTGCTGTGCCACACTGGGAGCTTGCAGCCAGTTTCATGGCTTTGCTGCACATCATCTCACCCAGCACTTTTCCAGCATTGCTACTTTATAAGCACCTCCAGCCCCATCAAACAGCTACATGTGTTTCTTCATTTCTTCTGGGTGTATTAGCTGGTGTTGTTCAGGTTGGATTTTATTACTATATCCTCCAGATAAGGCTGCTGCCTCTATGATAGAGTTTTTGCCACCTACTATGAGATTAGCTGCAAATTTAATTTGAGAGCTGTTCATCTCCTCTTGATACCTACCATTAACTACAATAAAAGTAGAAATCACAACTAAGATTCCCAGAACCCTTCAGGTTCCTGGCCTTATTTCAGTATACAGTTGTTGATTGTTCAGTTTTATCCATTTACAGTCCTTCAAGTAGTGTTTGGTATACAGAGCAGCTCTCTGACATGCTATTAATCACCTTCTTTGAAATGACTGTAGAAAAGATATTGGGCCAGGAGCCAGCAGTTTTGGGATCATGTTAACGGTTTGCTGTTGTATTTCAATCACTTGCACTGTGCAAAATAACCCAAGATGTCCCTCCCTCAGGGTATTAAGTAAAGACTGCAGCCCCTGTGATAAAGGAAGATTCTGAGAAGCATTAATCTGAAGGGAGCAGTTCAGTGGGAAATGCAGGGTGAGAGCACAGGGATTGCATTTTTTGAGGGCATGCACTTTTGAGGAGGAATCCTGTTTCCCCAGCATTCTGTCATTGCTACAAATATTGGGGCGCATTTGGGTGTTTTGCAACATCCAGAGCTTTCAATTTATACAGATTTAGAAAATCCTTAATTAAACAACAGAAGGCATATTATCCTGTCTCCTTTCATCAGCCTGGTACCCATCAACTACAGCTGGCACAAACCAATTATCCCTGTGGCAACCACAGCTTTTGACAGCTCTTGACACAGACCGTTTTCAATTTTGTAGGCACCCCATGCTATTTTTATGCTTCTGCAGATGATGGATGCACTCTGCACCTTCTTCTCTTGGACTTGTGCTGTGGCAGTCAGGAGGGGGCTTTGGTATTGCTCTTCACCAACAGCAGCAGCCAAGGCTTCCAGGACAGTGGTCACAGTGCAGTGCAGAATTTGGCCATCCTCATCCTTGGGAAGCAGGCTGTTTCCATCAGGCTGAAGCTGATGCTCCGACTTTCTCACAGTGGCTGTCATTCCCTGCAGCCCAGCACTGCCAAGGTCAGTGATTGTAGCCTGAGATAAGCCTGTGTGATGGAACTGCCCTCCTGTGACACCCATCCCATTGTGCAGGCTCTGGGATATTGTCTCAGAGTGCCTATTGCCCGTCAGCTGTGGAGCAGTGTGCAAGGTGATGGAGACCTGTTGCAATATTTGAGAGGAAGGGAAAAAAAAAACAAACCATGAGGTCTTTCAAGTCAGCATGATGTCAGTTCAGTCAGTTCACAGCTAATTAGAGGGCAGGAGTCTCTTTGTGGGCTGGTGACCAGACTGGCTCTGCTTCATGGCTGCTGTGCAGCTGACAACGAGCCATGGATGACCGTGAGCTCAGGCTTTGGGCTGGGTGTCACCACCCCACTCAATGGCAGAGCCAGCCAGCAGTTCAGCAGTCACCTCCCGGGAAAAGATTGTCTCCTGGCTCAAAGGGAGATTTAGCATTTTTCTTGGTTTGATCCATTTATCCTTCTCCAAGTGCCCAAGCCAAAAGCTATTGACTTAAATGGGTTTTGCATTGGGTTTCCAATTTGTTGCAATGAGAGGCATATGAAATTGTCCCAAATTTCCTCATTTATAAGAGTCTTACTTATGTTCCCTCTGTGCTTAGTTCCATGAACCAACAGAAATCCCAGCATGTAGTAGGAGATAGTTACTGCCTCAAGGACAAAAAATTCTATTTTTCTTTGCAACATCTCCCCATGGATTTTTAGTCCAAATCTCTTCTCATGGAAATCAATGAGCATTTTAGAAGTAAGATCAAGGAGGATCCAGAGCAGAGTCCCTCAACACTTTTTGTTTACCTCAGCTGGGCTGCAAACCTTTTCTCTCTTCTTTTAACAGAACACGGTGTTGGCACATTTTCTGGATAAACCTGCAATATACAGACTGTTAAGGGATCAATGTAGAGATTGTCAAAGAGTAAAGAGTCATGATTTCCCACACACACAGAGGATGGTTGGCTTGTTTTGGGGTTTTTTTTTAAATGAAAAGCAGAATACCAAGTAAGAGTCTGAGGAGTAGGAGAAAAATTGTATTACCAAATGCAGAACATTCTTAAATTCCTGGTTTTTACCTTTGAAAGGAAAAGTCTAAGAGCTTGAAATTGATATTTTATATGTTGCATTTGTGGGTATTTTCTAAAAAAATATATAGAGAAATTTTTCCTCAAGTATCTCCACAGGTAATTAACTGGATTGAACTTTCAAAAATTGTGTCTTCAGTAGAAAGATAATACTTTGTAAAGTTCTATACTAAAATTGTATGGACTTTTGTGAAGTTGGATGACACCATCAAATGTTTGAATATCTCTTTAATACACTGGTAATTTAGGCTCTATAATTTTAACCACTGGAGGGCTCCCCAATTTTTTAATTAATTTAGTAGGACATATAGTAAGAAAGAATGGAGGAATACAAAGCAGGGTGGTCCTAGTCACTACAATCATCTCCACAAATACTAAATTTAATGTGAATTCCAGGTATTCCTTGGCACAATAACTCAACCAAAATACAGGGAGAAAATTTTTAGTGTTTTGGGTAGAATACCTAGTTCACTATGAGTTGACCAATCAGCAAGATTGGGTTTAATTTTTTAGCTAGATATGCATAAAGTTTCAGGACTTTGTAGCATTATGAAATCAGGTAAATTCCCTGCAAAATCCCTACAAAGTTTACTCTAAAATATCAGTACTTTAAAATATCCATTTTTCATGTGGAGGTTTTTGTTATCATTGCAGATTCCCCATGCTCCTAGCCTACCAGCTCACCTCTATACTGCCACTTCACTGATACCCTTTCCAGAGGCAGCTGCTCAGGAAAACTGCCTTGGGTTTTTTTAGTAATTATCTACACAGACATTTCTATACTGAACATGGCTGCTCATGGCCAGAACAGATTCTACTCCTGCTTCCTGCTCTAGCTCCAAGCACTGACCATCTTCCAAGATCCTAGATCTGGTTCCATGACAATATCCATGCCGACTCTTGTCAGAGACCTGGTGGTGTCCTTGCCACAGCTGACTGCAGAAGGAGAGGCCAATAACCCCCACTTTGAAACATTTGTTGGTGAGCACAGGAAGACAGGTCACAAGCAGGCCTGTCCCACTAGCAACCACTTTGTCAGAACTAGGTTTGAGCAGATTTTATAGATAGTGTTGCAATCCTCTGTGTCCTACTGACCTGCTAGCTGCCGTCCTGATCAGACCCAGACCCAGGGATCTGGCATGGCTTGGATGATGCAGCTGCACAGTGGCTGGTATGTACTGCAGAAAGCAATGTGAGTGGGGAAAAGCTGAGCTCTGAGACTCAGGCTTGCAAATCAAGGCACAGAGAATGAGAATGCTCATCACCAAATGGATGCATTTGGTGCACCCTTAGGAAAGAGAAATGAGTGGCACTAATTGTTCCCTCAGCTCTGGTCTTTCATACTGCCTTTGTGCAAGGCAAAGGTACCCATACCTCAGCATGGTGAGCAGTAGTTGTAGACTCCTTAGCAGAAAGGCATATTTGCTGCTAATAAAATATTAACCCAGATGACGGGCTGTTAAAATATTTAAATATCCAACATTCCTCTACTCTTCAGCTTCCCAGCTGGCACAAGTCACTACCATGATTTGGAATCTGATCAAACATGTTTCATCGGTACAAAGAGGCTAATTTATAAAGAAGGATTAAACCCTTTGCAAGACCAGGCTGGTTGGAGTTTCTCTTTCCCCTTTTCATGCTGTAAGGCTCTTAAACATTTTTCCACACAGCGCTTTTCACTAACTTATCTTACAGCCTTTTGAGGCCACATATTTTAACTCAGAAACCTGAGGGCTGAAAATTCCTATTTATCCACAAGGCAAGTTCTATTTTGCCCTTGGCCCTATGAACAGCTTTGCATTAACCCCTCAACATACTTCAAGCTTGACCTGTAGGAGGGCAGACAAGGTTACAGCAAGTCTTGGGACCAAAAGAGATGATGAGCGAAGGTGGAGAATCATGCCAAAGGTAGAGCAGATACCTAGAGGTGGTGCAAATGAAGTTTGTCTGGGACATGGCAAGGGAGTAGAAACAAAGGGAGCACACGACAGCCTTGGCCTGAGGCAATGCAGGTGCACATACCATGGTGATGAAGGCCACATTTCAATTAGAAGTGGTGTGGAACAGCATTGCTTTTTGGGTTAAATGTGGGCTGCCTCGTCATTTCAAGGGGTGCCCCTGAGCACTCTGAGAAATGGGACAGAGAGGGAAGTTCCCGTACTTGTCCTGTTGTGGCTTTGCTGGTTGACCTCCCTCTCTTCTCAACTTCAAGCTGACAGAAGCCAACTTAGCTGGTACTGAAACAGCAACATCACACAGAAATGCCTCAAACAAAAGCCATTGCTTCTTGGCCACAGGCAAGTCTGAGTCTTCTGTGGCATTTTGAAGCAAGATGCCCTCCAAAGTCTGCCCTGGAAGAAGACCCAGTTGGCAGCAAATAAATGATATCAAAGGAATGCTTGGTCTGAAAGGTGGGTTTTTCACCTCACCCAAAACCAACTACCTACCCAGCTTTCTCCAGTGTCCTGGGACAAGATCCATGCCCCACTGCATTTCTTTTTCTGCTCATCACAGTAGCAGAGCTGCAAACACACACACAGAGGTAAGCCTGCTCCAGACATATGCATTGATAATTTGCTAGGTAAATTAATTTAAACAACAAATTGCATTAGACCTATCTTGGAACTTTAAAATCATTAAGTGTTCAATTATTTCCTAGGAAAGCTTTCAAGTGGTGCAGTTAGATTCAGCTCTCCAGCTGCTATCAGTGAGCTGCAGAATATGGCATTTGCATACTCCTGGCTTGGATGCTGAGAGCTTTCCTATCATTATTTCATTGGGTCTAGGTGCAGATTATGGTGACGATGTAAAGGTTCGTCAAAGTTTTTTTTATTATTTCGTTTTAAATTTACATTACAAACAATTCTTAAAAAAGATCCAGTTAATCTCAGCTTGGCCTGTTGCCTGGGAAACTTTCTGTGTGGTATTTAATATTAAATATTACTCTTGAAGATTTCTTTATTTTCTGAAGTGTTTATAATTATTTCTGTTTTCATCACAGTTTGAAATTGGTTATTTCATGAGTACACAGGTAAGAATGAGACACTTCCTATGCTTCATGCAAAAATCACCATTATTTTGTTAATCACTGAAAAGATGTTGCTAATACAATAGCCTGCAGAAGATGAGAAAGGGAGAACTGAAAGGTTTCTGTAAGAATGCCTAAAGAAATGGCAGAAACATGATACAGCTTTCAAACACAGACAAGGCTTCATTCTTTCTGTCTTGTTTGATAAAAAACGAACCACATAGTGAATACTGTAGCTTCATGTTACTCCTGTCAAATCTTTAGTAAGTGGGTGTCCAGGGAATTAGATCATAAGCAGAGGGAATATTCCTCTCATTTGAAAGGTTTCTCATTGTGTTTATTAATTTAACTGTTAAGAAGGCAAAATATGCTATTTTCAAAGGGATTCAATGAAGTGAGATCTGCCTGACCCCTTTACAGGCTATTCTGAGAGACACTTTTCCTATGTATCAATGGAAATACCCAGAGAGAATACATGTAATATAATTATTCATAAAGAGAGCTAAATCACCGAGCAGTTACACATCACTTAGGCTGAAAATATCTTCAATTAAGGTAGGAATGAAGTAATATCACATTTTATGCAAGTTCCCATCAATAAGCCTGACACATGTCAGCTCTCTTTAATAACATATTTTACTTCTAATAATTCTTCTTTTTTTCCAGGTTCAAAAAATATCGAAGAAGGCTCAACTGTTCACAGAAATGAAATGTGGTTGTAGGAGGAATTAAGGTTTCATGTTTCAGGGCACAAAATAATCCCCTTCTGAGGAGGCTAAGATGCATTTTCCTGTTTGGAAAGGAGCACCAGCATCACTGGGATGCCACATCACTGAATGCAGGAAATGGCTCAAGTGGGAGGAGAGGTTATAACCAGCTTGACAAGTCCTGTGGTTCATACACCTCCACTTCTGTCCCCAAAATGTTTGGGAGGTCCTTTCTGCCTGAGCCAGTGCTGATTGCCTCATGTAAGTAAACAGAAAGGGCCACGTTGTTCTGGTACACAAATGTTTCCAAAGCATTAGGCTTTCTCAAATTAAGTGAACAAAATGCAGCTTCATCCTGAGCAGCAAATGGGAAGGGTGACAAGTGAAAAAAGCAAGATGTTAGAGATGGGTTAGGACTGGGGAGTCATCCTGAGTGATGGGCTCTGGGCCACCAGAACAACATTTCCTGCCCAGGCAACACTGCAGCTGGTGAGCTGGAGAGATGAGGCTCTTTGCCCCCATTAAACATCCTAAATCCTGCTCTGCATAGATTGCAGGGATGCCCTGCATGTAATCCCACCCCTCAGCACCTGGATCTCAGTGTCTGCAGCATGGAGAGAAACCAGGCTGGGAAAGGAACCAAGAACACATAGAAGCCATTCCCACAGGGAGCTTCACTTAATCCAACCCCACACAAACACGCTCAGTCAGGAAACAGAAGGGCTGCAGCTCCTGCCAGGCAGCTCTAACAGCAGTGTAATCAGAGGGAAAGAGCAAATCCATCCTGCAGCAGCTCTTAAAAAGAAGCTGCCAGGCTGCAAGAGCAGCAATGTAGGCAGCAGCAGTTAGGAACATGAATTTCCATGTCAGCCTCTCAGGCTTCTCTCCCTCCATTATTTCCCTCAGTGAAAGGGTTGCAAACTGGGATTCAGCTTTTTAGGTGTGCAGTGCCATTTTGGGCACTCTCGGGTTTCAGAGAGGTTTGCACAGCACTGGCAGGTCCCTGGGCCAGCCACTGGAGGCCAGGTGGGAGAGCACAGAACATCTCAAACAGCATCCCAGCCCCATGTTAGGCAACTAAATTCAAGGTAAACTCAGAGAAATCCCTACAGATTAAAGGGATGTAAAATTAAAGGGATGAAAGGCAAAAATGCAATGAATTATTGTCAAAACTCTAAATTTAGTTTCCATAAACACAGACATAAAAATATAACTGTATATATTTGTATAAAGAAATAAAAATAAAATGTATTTTTTAAATGCAATATTATCCATTGTGAGACACTTTAAATCAATTTAATGGGAAATAGTGAATTCTGCATAGAAAACACATTTGCTGAGATGTTTTCTGATGCACCTCACTAGTGCTGCTCTTCCAGCAGAGACCCAAATTTTGTAAGCTCTGCGTCAGGAATTATTTTCTTGGTCTTTTTGGCCATTTTTTATGTACTGGGGTATGCCTGCCCTATGTACAGTCTGGCCTCCTTCATCTCACAGAAACAAAGTTACTTTTTAGTTCCAGTGACAGTGCCCTCAAATTTCTTATGATTTTAAGGTATGGGAAGAGGGGGAGTAGAACTTGAGCTTTTCTTGCTGTCTTGTTTAAACCTATCCATATTTATGTACTTACCAGTAGCTTACTGGTATTTCATAATAGACCAGCTCTCCCCATGCTCATTAAAGAGGAAATTTGGAAGCAAGAGGGACCAAGGAAGCTGCAAATTAATGCTGATGAGAATGAAGAGGAGAGCAAGTATTCCAATAATTCTTTCCTATCTCTCCCAAGGTGTGCTCCAACAGAGAAATAATCTGACCCTCCAAACTGAAATCTAAAAAGTGCAGGATTCCTTCCTGACTATAAACTACACAGAAAGCCCCAAATGTAACTCTTTCTATACAGCCTTTGGGAATGTGATGATTTCTCAAGTAGACACTGTTTGCAACAAGTCACAGTGTCGAGGCAGAAGAGATTCTCACTGAATGATTTATGGGAATTTAAATTACATTTCATATGGCATAGCTGTAAGTGAAACTAACCACAAATGTAAAGAAAGAGAAAGGTCTTTATCATGTTGAAATAAATTGCTCACATATGACTTGTGAGAAAATTATTAAGTATCAAGTCAGCATTTCCCAGACATTCTGGGTAATGCAGAATTTCATTTTTCTTATATCCTGGTTCCAGTTAAGAAGGATTTTCCCCCTTGTATAAAATGGCAGGATTGTCCTTGTAAAAGACATTCAAGTTCCCAGCAAACTCTGCTGTTGCTTTGTTCACCTCCAGTTCTGGTCTCCTGATCTAAATGAATATTATTAACTCTGTGTGTATTAACTCTGCTCTCATTGGCATGAGCTGGTTTACTTCACTTGTTCAGAGGCCACTTAGAAAGTGTGAGTTGTCTCTGGGCAAAGGCTGTGGCTTTCTTCTGTCGTTCATTACACCACATTTTCACGGCACACTGAAGCATCGACTTCAGCATTATCCTTCTTGAATAACATTAGAAAGCTTTATGGTCTGCAATCATGAGCTCATCTCTGTGCAGCCTCTGGATACAGCTATAATGAATATACCTGTATTTATTGACCTGTAAACTGGCTTTAAGATACACCTGGATAACCCCTCACAGCTGTTCCTCCGCTGCCGATCTCAGCTATATCCGCCTGGTTAGGAACAAACGATCCTGATTTCTCTGGAGCTTTGGGATCTGGTAAATGAAGTGTGAATGTGATTTCACACTAAATGAGTCTATAAAAGTAATGATTTAATGTATGGCATTTGTTTATACCTTAAAAACATCACAACCCTTTGCACAGATAACATGGCCAAGGCCCACAGGGATCAGGTAAATCTAGGGAGCAAAGGCACAGAAATGGGGCTGCTGTAAGGCCAGCAGGGAATTCTTGCAGAGAAGCACAAGGGCACACATTGCCTTCCACACACCCCAGAGCTGCTGGCAGCATTCCTGTGAGCTGATTGGCACAGGCAGAGGGTGCCTGCCCAGGATCTCTGCACCTCTGCAGGCAGGGCACAGCAGCTGCTGCCCCTTCAGAGTGGGCTGAGCTCTTGGTATTTCTAAAAAATACAGGAATGGCAGGGTATCAGGTACAACTCTGGACAGAGGAAGGAGGCACAGACATGGAAATCAGGTTCCCAAGGAAAGCTCCTGGTTGGAGATTACTTGCACACCCCTCCTGGTTTCCTAACTGCAACTGAAAGATCTAAAGTTTATTTCTGTGGAAAATACTGATGGGAGCTCCCCATCCGCAGTGGATGCCTTGGCTCCAGCAAAAATTTTGTTACTTTGGTACCGAGGGAGTCAACTCTTGGGTTTACAGGGGGTGGTTTCCCTGATCTGGGGCTCAAATGGCCCCAGAAAAAATGGAAAAAAATGGAAAAAAAAAAAAAGGGAAAAAAAAGTGACTCAGAGTTTAAAACTGCTGTGGTTCTGTGGGACAAATATTGCTGTTAATGTAGAAGGTATATTTTCATGGGCAGTGCACATTTGAAGAAGTTCCTATATGACTTCCTTTATGACAAGTCATTACTTTGTTCTGCTGAAATATATTACACAAACATGGCATATACAAAATCTATAGTGAGACAGGGCAATCCTGTCACTGGCTTCACAATAAAGGAAAGAAGTAATAGGAACACCGAAACAACTCTCTAAAAGTCTCATAAAGCAAACCAGATTGAAAATCGTTAGTGATAATACCAATGTAATTCCAGTTTAACTCCATTACACTGAGAAATTACCAGTAAATGACAAAGAAGTGCTTGCTGCAAGCCAGAAAGCCCAGACAACAACAGATTTTGCCAGCTTTTCTCACATTATCTATATACAATACTGCTTAGCTTCTTAATGGAAACAAGGTTTGAAGCTGATTTTGCTTTGTTCCAAACAATGGTGTCTCCCGTTGGTGTGGCATGATTGCTAGGTATTTTTTCCCTGAATTCACAAAGTCAATTCCTTCTGCCTTTACATTTAAAGGTGTTATGCGTAAAGACAATGTCCCATAAAATTGTATTGTACAATCTGTGACTACATTTGAGTTCACACATTCCCTAGATAATAGTGGAATATATTTGTTTGAGGTTCAGTAGTCACCAACATTTTTTACTCATTACCTGTTGGCAGATTTGTTTGCAGTGTACCATAGACTGTGCATGAATGCCTGTTTTACATTTTCTGAGAGGCTGTGTATTTATTTTAGCACACCTGTACACACTGTCAAGCACCTAGATTCAACTGGAAATTTCTTTCACATCAATGGGTTTTTCTGTTTCCCTTTTTTAATAATACTTCAGAAAAATCCACAAGAGCACAGCAGTATAAAATGGGCATACATAGGCACATGTATCTATTCAAGATTAGAAAGCAAGCTTCCAAAAGCATTCAGAAGCAAACAAAGAGACAAGGCTACCCTTGAATCAAATTGCAACCCCTTTCAGCAGTGTTAGCAAATACTTTTCTGCAATATGAATATTTTCCCCTTTTCCAGGACCAGTTAAAAATGTTTAGTTCCGCCCTGAAAATTGCCTGATACTGCATCTAATTTATCCAAATCCAATCTTCCCATCACAGATGTCACGTGTTGGCTCCAGGAAAAAAAAAAAAAAAAAAAGAAATAAATGCAAGCTGTGCATAACAGAACTCTGAACTCTGAAAGGCTGCTCTTGTATGTGTATGTGTGCACACACATGTGCTGTGTGTGGGCAGGGGGACATGGCCAGGAAGGCAGCTGGATAATCAGACTGGGGAAATAGGTCTAACTGTCCTTAGTCAGAGCTTTGCCATTTCCCATCACCCTCCCCACTGCCACCAGAGCCTCTGGGGACTTGTCAGAGCAGTTCCCCCACATTGCTGGGGCAAAGCTTATCTGCCACAGACTGCCAGGAAAACTCACCTCCAGGCTGGGGAAGTGTCAGGACCTGTGGGAGGAAGACCAGAGTGAACCTCATAACCCAGACCAAAGGTTCAAGCCAGGATGTAAACAGAAACTGGTTATGAAATCCAAGTCTGAATTTGGTGGTTAGTGTGAGTGCCATAACCTAACCCTGGTCAAAAACTGGTCCTTGGAAACTGAGTGTCTTTTAGGGGTGCTAATAACACCAGGATTGTGGGTTTGATCCCACTACTGGCCATTCACTTAAGTGTTGGAATCGGTGATCCTTCTGGGTCCCTTCCAGCTCAGACTATTCTGTGATTCTGTGACAAGCACAGGAGCTGACTTGGAAGGATAGACTCAGCTGTCATCACTCAGGATGCATCCCGGTGTAGTGCAGCAGATGGGCACGAAGCTGAGTAGGCTTTTGCTGGAAAGGTTCAGTTCATGAGGGTAGGAGAGCAGTGACCCAGCAGCAGATGCCTGTAGTTACAGTCATCCTCAGGGAGCAAGGATCTGTCTGGCCCAATCAGAGGATGACTAGGCAGTGACTCTTCTCAGAATGGGGTTAATCCTCTTTAAGCTTCTGATTTTGGCCCAAAGCATTCCTGATGGCTTCACTGGCACCATGTAAATTTCCATCCACCAGGCTAAACAGGGAGTAGTATCTCAAACAGCTGCCTCATGTTGGAGCCCATTTCAAATATCCAGATCTTGGTGCTCCCCTAGTTGCTTCCCTAGGTGCTGGGGAATGGGGGAGCAGAGAGCAGGGGCTGGCAGCTGCTCAGAGAGTTCATGTGACCTGGTCTAACCTTCAGTACAGATGTCATCCATAGGTGGGCTGTGATAGATCATGAGTAGGGAAGGCATTTGAAGCAATCTTCATGTTAAATGAAGATTTTTTTTTTTCCCCTGTAATTACCAATTATCATAACAAAGAAACTGAAGGGGCTGATCAGATTTGTATTGAGAACAGTTTTGTTTCCGCCTCTTTTCTCTTGTCTTGGGAATAAAACATGCAAAGTAGCACAGAAGAAACTTTCTTATAAATTGTTGAATTATAACTAAGCATTTCAGAGGTTGCTTATGTATCTGTGTATACATATATATATATATGTAAGAAAGCAAAGAAAAGCATCAAGTTGACAGACATGATTTGTCTTACCTTATGACTAAGGTGTATTTTTCCCTTCCTGTATTACACCATCATAGCTTCTCTTACACTCAACTGCCTGCCCCTGCAAGCCAGGTTAACAATTCAAAATCTTGAGTTCCTCAAAGAATCCTAATTACTGTGCCCCACCACTTGGGGCAGAAAGAGAAACACAGTGCTACGAATACAGATGAGGCAATACCTGCTTCTTCCTTTTCTTCTGCTTTACTTGTGATCAAAGCAATCCCATTTCCCACTTTGACTACTCTTAGGACCTAATACAGCACATGTACTGTGGAGCTGCTGCTTGCTGGGCTCCAGTTCTGGTTTTCTGGAAGTGCTGCATCAGCTGCACTGGTGCACAGTAACCATGCAAGTCACTGATGGGTTTATGTGACAAGGTTTTGATAGCAAGGGTGCAAACATCAACTTCCCATGTGATGCCACCAATGGGGCTCTCAGCAGTGTTAGGAATCAGGAGGATCCTGGCACCTATGGTCAAGACAGGTGGAGTCTAGAAACATTGAACTGTGAAGTAGCAACAGCCCTCCCCATTTAGATTTTTTAGAAAGAAGAAAAAAAACCCAAACAAACATATACCCAAAGAAACATGAGTGAACATGCATTTTTGGAACCTGCAGCCTTTTCTACTGGCTTCCCTTCTTTATCCCTCAGATATTTGAGCTGCATCAAGGATTTTTTTCCTTTCTTATCACGGATTTTTCCATTTCACTTTGTAGGTAATTTTAGGCCAACAAACTAGTTTCCCTTTCTCTGTCTAACATTCAATATAGCTTCAGAGGATCCAATTAACTTTCTGTGCTTGTCTTCTTCTTTGCCTTGCCAGTTCACCATGTTTGTCTGGGCTTTCCTGACTTCTCATGGATGTCCTGCTCTTCCCTGCCACATTCCCTTCTTACACTGGCAGTTGAAATGAACTTCTGTCATGTACCTTGCCTTTTTTTCCTTCTTGTCTCCTTCTGATTTTTGTAAATCCACTTGCCTTAAGGTGTATTCCTGTGACAGGAGCTGTCCCTCTTCTGTGACCCTCAGCATTAAATCTCATAGGCCTCCTTTGATCAAAGTGTCTCCAGGGGAAATGGCTTCTCTTCACTGTTCTGTGAACTTTAATCAGTAAAGATGCAATCCTCACATGCTTGAAGAAATTTAAGTAATTCTTATATGGGCAGCAAGAGTACTGTAAATATCATCATTTCCATAGAAATGTAAACCAGCAAATACAAGGTTAGAAGGCAGCTCTGCACTTGCATTATTGGAAAAGTGTGCATAAAGGGACATGTGATAAATACAGCTCTGTAATGGACTCTGGCTACCGTAGGATTTGCTTATTTTCCTGCATTAATGTACCCTCTCTGAGGGGCTGAGAATGAAAGCTTGACTGGGCGTGGGTGCATTTATACCAAACTTTGTCTTCTTGTTTGTCTGCAGCTACTCATTCTCAGACAAATAAATTTTCTAAAATAAGTTATGGAATTTGGAAAACATCAGTTTATTTGGCACAAAGGATTAAACCCAAAGAAATTAGGTGGTTTTTAACAATCTTTGTCAATTTAGCTCTGTTTTCTTTTGAAGATTCTTATTAAATAGTAACCACATTTGAAATGTAGTCTAATTAAGAACAATTCATGAAAGAGAAGGGAAGAGAGAAAGCTTTGACACAGTTGGTAATTGTTAATAGTTTTTCTACAAGCACATTCTAATTCTTCATCATTTGCCACCGCTGGAGAGTTGAAATCTGAATCTTGACTTCTATGTAAGAAGTAATCCTAACTTCTATTCTTGCATTGGTGGTGAACAGTCTATTTTAATTTATTTTGGTGCCTGACCAGCAGTCCCTCCACATGGCTGAGTGGCTGTTCCTTATTTACTACATTCCCTTCAGCTGCATCCATTTTATATGAGAATAAATGCCTTCCTTCTGTCCTGAGATCTGAGACCAAGAGCTGCAATGATATTGTGAAATACTGTCTTCAAGCACTTTATCTGCTTTAGACAAAGAGGTTTTTAGAGCTTACTCCAAAGCCTACATCTCTGTATTTCTGAAGTTCTTTATTACTTTTGCTATTCTTCCAGGGCTACTTGCGCTTCGACTGCTCAAAAAGTTCTAGTATTTTCCACAGTTATTTTCCTCTCTTTCTCATGTTTCTTATAACCTGCACCTACCAGCTATTATCCTCATTATACCCAAGTCTCTTCTTTTAGATCATGGAGCTGCCTTCTGGGCACCACAATTAAAAACATAAATAGAAGGGAAAACTTTGTATTTGTGGTGGTATGTGGAAGTCATCTTTTTGGGCATCCTACATATTATTGATGAATGCAACCTCAAGACCACCATTGCATTTATGTTGGGTCTCACTTTGGTTTGTGTGTTAGAAAGCATCCAGTGTGGTGTTTGGTTGATGTGGCAAAACCACTCTAAAACAGAGCTCATAATACAATAGGGTCACTGATGACAGAGTGATGACACTGTCTGTTCCTGCTTGTCATTTTCAAATTCCATGCTAAGTCAGGTGTGCTCATCAGGACACTCTACAGTTATTTTGAGAGATTTTCTGATATTTCAGGCTGAGTTTTTTTAGTAGATGATCTTTCTCTTGTTGGGACAAAATTTCAGTGTTTTCTAGGCTTTGATGCTCATCTAAATTCAGCAACAGCTCAGAGTTAGAAAAAACAAATCTCTCTAGAGGAGAAATATAGCAAAAAAATTCCTCAGCCACCCCTTGTGTATAGCATCTATGCAAAATCAGAAAAAGCAATTGGAAAAAAAAAATACTGTGGTTTACCCAAATATCTCTACTAAAATAGGCTGGTAAAATAGATGGCATTTTCATGCACAATATATGAAGTGATACTGATATGGAGCTATTTTGTCTTTCCTAAGAGAAAATTTTGGTAAAGTGAAACAGAACTTTTCCATGAAAAGGTTCAATTAACTTGGTATATTGATCCAGAAAGCTTACTAAGCCCAGGATTGATTCTAGGAAGTGAAAGTCACTAAGATTCAAACCAACCAGTACTTAATGATTAAAGCATTCTCCTGAGATGCATGAGGCCCAAACTGAAATTCTTACTTCTCCTTTTAGGCTGCTAATTATTTGGCTAAATATATAAAATATGGTAGTTTGATTTGAGAGGTAAAGCTATTTCTTCATAAATCTGTTTGTCCAAAAAGCTGCTTGAATCATGGTCAACGCAGGCAGACTTACTCCTGTGACCACCACATTCAGCCAATTTCTGTCCACGGAGTAATTTCCAGGTTATTGTTTGGGCTCTCTTGTCTATGTTCTCTTTTCTAAGCAAGGTGATTTTCTTCACACTCTGTTCAGAATGGAAATTTCAGACTCCCAATTTTTTAAACAAAAAGCAAACCTCCTCAGTTTTCTGCCCCGAGCCAAGTTAGATCTGTGTAAATGGCTAAAGCCACAAGAATACCACATTCTGCTGATGTACCCCTGTACAAGCTATCAAACCTAAATAGTGTAACTATCTTTTATACATGTGCTTGAAATGGGATTTCTGTCTCTTCCATAGCACTTCAGTTATCTCACTTTTGTTGCTCCTCATTACTCACAGCAATTTGTGTGTACTACTTTCCATTTATCATCTGGCTAGGATGAAAGCTGCTGACAATGAGAATCAGGGCTCTGTAATCCTTTCCCATGTCTGATGCTCCCAGTATCACATGTGGCCCTGGGATATATGTCCAGAGAGAGCTCTTGTAGAAAGTGCACAGTCACAGGGATACCCAGGTGTTGGCAGGACATGTGTGGGAATGCATTTGAAAACAAAATGAGTAAACACATTAATGGAAAGAACCTGCAGCACTGGGAAAAAACACCTTCCAGGAGTTAAGGTTGATGTGCTCCTGCTTGTCTTAGCTAAGCCCTCTGAACTTATGAACTGGACCTTTGTTTTCAGTGTTAGCATTACCAGACTTAGGCATGGCACGAGTTACTGACATGTTTAGACAGTGATCTATTACTGAAAAATGTGCCTCTCCCTGAGCCTGATTGGTAGTCACCACGCATTTCAGAGGTAAATAGCGCCTGTGGTGAACACTGAATCCAGCTAGCAGGAGCAATGAGTGTTTATTAAATCAGCATTTGTGTTGAGGTGGTTGCAGCAAAACCAGATAAATTAGTTCTGTTGTCCTGGGTGGTGCCTCTCTCAAGATCCTTTCTTCAACATGATTCTAGAGCCCTGAATTATAATGACACACGTGATCTGTTGAATTTGAAAATTAATATTTAACTGCATTGACTAGTTGGTAGTTGCATCACAGACAGATCCTGGATCCCATTTTGACAACGGGAAATGAAAACAACAACAAAAAAAGAACAGCTTATATCTGCTTTATAAGACTGTCATCTGAATCTGTGTTTGTGTTTGCATTTTTACAATAGGGGAAAAAACCTTGCTATACTGGAATGGAAGTCTCTATCCTCCATTTTAGAGATCTAGGATGAAAGATGCTAAAGCATGTCTAACTGTTCACTGTCTGTGAACATAAATCCTACCCTGTATTGTAGCAAAAATCACAGTTCATGCCTGCCCAGATAGCAGGTGGTGGAAATTTTCTGCATGTATTAACATGGAACTAAAGTCTAAGGAGATACATGTCATGCCTACTTGTACATGCATAAATAGAGAAGTTAGTTTCTGATTTCTAAACACTGTATTTAAACTAAGTAAACAGAACTATAGCATGACTACTGAGTGACTTAATGAACAGCATATCAGAAAACAAGATATCACAGTTCTTGTTAAAGTTCTCATTTATCATAGCAGACTTGAGTGATTTTCATCAAATAACTTCATCCTGCTGTGCCTCATATTCTTCTCAAAAAAATCAGGATAGATAGATCTCTTTCAGAGTGAGGCGAAGATTTGCTGTCAGTCTGTGCATCATTTCATTAGAAAACGACGTTTTTTTAAAGAATGTGCATTCAGAACATGTAAAAACTGCAATTTCCATCAAGAAACGTAAATAGTTTTTTCAGAAATATTTGAGACTCCTACAAGGCTGGAGTTGTTGTGAGGAGAGGGCTTAGGGGTACTTTACAGAACCCAGATATTGTGCTGTGCTGCACAAGTTGCAGAAATTTCGATATTTCCTCATGGCTTTGTTTTGAACCTAAAGAGGATAGTGGCAGTGGTAATTGAATGTCAGAGTAGGATGTGCTCAGGGATGAAGACTTTGGCTATCCCAGGGTACTCAGAGATCAAATAGCATGGCTGATGGCCTTCACCAGTCTGACATCTCCTGTGAGAACCCACTTGTGACCTAAAGATCAGCAGCTGAGCGAGTTGTCATTATGGAGAAGAAACTGTGCTTTTTTCATAGTGCTGCTGCTGCCCTGTAACCCCCCTGTTGCTGCCCCTGGGGCTCTGTGAACCCTTCTGATCACCTAAAATCATGCAGAAGTGTTTCAGAGTGATGTTGAGCATGTAAATGTGATGACTGGGGAAGGCAAGCATGGGCACAAACAGCAGGGGACGGGTCACAGAGAAATGAGTTATGGAATGGCAGAGATAAGATAAAAGGGGAACAGGAAAGCTGTGCAAGGCAGGAGCTCAGGTGGTTGTTCCCTTAATTAGGACAGGAGCTCACTGCCACAAGAACTCAGTGAGTCATTCCTAAGATAATTGAGCTGTTGTAGGTGGCAGATTCTGGAAGAGATACAAAACCTGTTTCAGAGACCACAAGCCAATTTTGGACTACTGAGGGCCTACACCTAACATGGATGCTGCTCACTTCAGGTTTACACAGTTTTAGCACAACCAAACCACACTCCTTCATCTATGACAAGACTCTAAACTGGAAAGGTAGGTGGAGCAATCCAGCCAGATCACCATACAGCAAAAGCATTTTAGGCAATGAAGATAAAACTCATGTGAGTAACAGAATCATCTTTTGTCATTACTTGCAATGAAACCCAGGTGACTCATCTACCCTCAAAAATTTATTTCCATGGTACTCTCAGTGTCATTTTTGACTGCAAAAGGTTCAAGTGAATCATTTATGAACATATTCTGGCAACTCAGCCAAGGGATATTCCTCCAAGCCTGGTTTCTTGATGAGACGAAAATGGAAAAATGAAAACCTGCATCAGATCAAACTAAAGCTTTTTTTGAAATTTCACCTCAGCCTAGGAAAACTGAGTTCAAAAATCTCCTCTGGTCTAGGGCCAATTCAGACTTAGTGTCTCTGCCTGTCAGAAGGGGTAACATATAATTACCTACCAGGGCATTGCAAAAATTAGTTATTATTTGCATAGAGTGGTTGAGTAATTTAAAAATCTTCATCTCAGCTCTCATGAAAGATTGTCTTTCTAAAGTAAAATAAACTCCGAGTAATTTCAAATTGCTAGAAGGCATGTCTCCAGATCACGACTTGAGTAATTCAGTGATGCCCAAGAGAAACAGGCAGGTACCAGGGAATAAATGGGATGTGAAGGACCAAATAGCTTGCTTCTGTAGCAGATGTCCTCTTGTAGGATTTTGGACCACCTGTCTGTCCTTCCAATGGAAGACAGAAGCAGTAATTAAAGAAAACCTCAGGAAGTTGCTTAGTTTTTTGTTTGTTTCCAGTTCAATTGCCCTGCACTTTTATCACAGCTTTCCCTTATTTCTTGGTTAACCACACCTAATGGCACCCTTTTGCCCCCTCAGGTTTCAAGGGGTGCCTGTGCCCCAAGTGCAGTGAGAAAATGCACATCGTCTGCTCACATCCCAGGACTTTGTGCTGCTTTCACCTCACACAGCAGAACTGCCATGACATGGAAGCTGTAATTTGGTTTTGGTATTTACATTGCACTTAGCAAAACAGTTCATTTGCATTCACAGTCTCACCCTTGATGACACCTGACATTTGAAGTCCATTATATTTGAAAATGTCTTGTCTGTTGCTTGCAAGATAAGAGAAACAAGGGGGGGCTGCGTTCCCAAAAATCCCACAACAAAATCTCTTCTGTCCACTTGCTTCCACTCAATTCAGCATTAGTTCTTGTTTCCATCCATGTGGTGGGGGTGGCACATCAGGACTGAGCAGAGCTATGCAGAAGAGACCTGCTCCAAGTGGTTTTTCAGTGCTGTGCTGCAGTGCCAGCGCTGCGGTGGGGACCCCCTGCTCCATGCCCCACTCTCACAGGCCGAGGACACTGGGTCTGCGTCAGGGTTTTTGGGGCAGGGGCTTTGCAGTCAGAGTGAATCCTGGCTACACAGTGTCAAGAAAGCCTGACTGCATTTCTCTCTTGCATTGTCTGGTTCAAAAGGAAGTACTTAGAATTCAAAATGTTGCACACTTCTACTACGATTTATTTAAAATTCTGGTATCCAGGTTTCCTCTCTCCTTAAGACAAGTGGCCCTTTATTCACACAGGGTGCCACCATGTTTTTTAACCAGGTGAGATACATTACACAAGGCTGCAGATATGGTGTCCTGGATAGGTTTGCATTAAGAAAGAACTGTAACAATCTCAGTGTAGAAAGCTTTTACAGTTATATTTTATTGCCTGAGTGTTCATAATCTACCTAAACACCCCTAAATCCCTACATAAAGGGTGGAGGAAGGAAGGAGATCAGGATGGGATTACCATGAAGACAGGGTGTTCAGGAGTCTCCCTGAGGTATGGGAACATTAATTTGATCTCCTAGGCTTGTGCTGTCTACTCCAGTATGAGCTTTTGTGATTTCACCTTCAG
Source organism: Agelaius tricolor (assembly GCF_023055355.1). Classification (NCBI taxonomy): domain Eukaryota; kingdom Metazoa; phylum Chordata; class Aves; order Passeriformes; family Icteridae; genus Agelaius; species Agelaius tricolor. The sequence continues at coordinate 30,058,636 of NW_027269262.1, forward strand.
AGTCACTTGGGTCTGTAAAAGTGAAAACACAGTAAATACAGGCATTTCATTATTCCTTTCCAAGGAAGACTCACAGATATGGTTGGGTTTGATCATTCATACATTTGTTTGTATTAAAACAACTTTCTGGCTAGGAGTCTCCTGACAGAGATAGGCATTTGTCATCCCATACCACAGCATAATGAAGTATTCCTATAGGAGCATAGGGTTTGCCTTGTGCTTTGTTCCTCCATCCAGGATCACTGGAAGAAATGAGAAGATAGATAAAATAGAGAAGCAAAAAAAGGACATGCAGAGGAGATAAAAATGCGCCGTATGTTCACCCTCCTAACCACTGAGGAATTTTCTTTCCTAATTGCATAAGCATTAGTTTTATTATCTCATTGCTTCTCCCCCTCTCTTTACCCTTAGCTTTGTTTGGGGTTGGGATTAATTAGCATAAGATGTTAGAGCATATGAATCGCAGCAAACTTCTGTTTTATTCCACAGCTGGGGTGGCCAAGGCACTTAAAATCAAATTCTCATTGATGTTTCTGGGAAGAGATTCAGAAAGGATTTTAACCTACATAGTTCTGACATGTAACAGGAACTAAAGGAAAAAGGATTACATTAAAAGAAAAAGATATCCTTCTCTACTCACCCAATCTTTCAACAGTTCATTTCAGTTTTTTATAAAATGTATTGTTTTAATGAAAAACAATAGTTCCAGCAGGGAGGGCAATGGACTACGAATTTTCCACTTGTGCATATCTACCCCCTGTGGTAAAGTTCATACCAATGACAAAGAAGCTACTCAAGAAGAACAACTTTTGGGTTTTTTGTTTTGCATTCACAATACCATTTATAACTGAAATCCCTCTGAACCTTATTAAGAAATTCAAGCAAAGATTTTTGCTTCAGTTCCTCACTTACATCAGCCCAAAGGCATAAATTAGAAGCCTATCCTTACATGCGTACCTTATGCATGTAAATGTCCTTGGGCATCTGCATTCACATGAGAGCCCTAGGTCTGCAGGAATATTACCAAAAGATGATACAGTTGTGAAAATATCTGTAAGAGTGCCTTTTGAAAAGCAACAGTCCCTGAAAGTGTTCTCACTAATAAGTATTTGAAATTAGATTTCAAAACTGGGAAGCAGTTTTCTTGTGAAACTGGATCTCTGGGTTACACAGAGATCCCTGTGGCTGGTGGAAAAGGACATGGAAGGTCCAAATGTACCATTCCATGAAAGACTCCCCTATTGTCTTCCTATTCTGATAGGAGAGGTTTCTTTTTTTCTTTTTCCCAAAGCTATTTCCTTCCCCTTCCTTCTACCTATGAGTGAAAAACATACTCATTAAGAGCTGCGAGATCTACTTTTCTTCATTAAAAGTATATTAAAAAACACAAACCAGAATTAGAGCTGCATAATGCAGTCCTCATCACATGATAAAGTACCACCAACAAGAAATATTGTTATCAACACTGTCTTATATTCATTAAGTAAACACTACTTGAGATGGTGCTCAGATTTCCTTCATTTTTCTACTACATGATCCATTGGACTTTATTTTCTTGTGATTATGGAAACAATTGAACATTACACCTATAAGTTCTAGTTGCTTGCTCCATCATTTTCTTTTAATAGGTTTCAACAGCAAAGAGAAAATTAAACCAGGGAAATCTTGTAACAGAAAATGAAGAATACCTGATTATGTGCATTCAGCAATTACTGAGGAAGAGGGGGTGGTGCAGCTCTTTTCAAGCTATGCCTACAGGGCACTTCCACTGCTTTGGTACATAGGCGTGCAGTTTGCCACTCACTCATATTTTGTGAAGACATTTCACATAAAATTCTGACTACTTGCAAGACAGTGCTTTGATACCTGCTTATCCAAAATGGAACAGGGACTGAGTTTGCAGTTCTTTCAATGGAACTGGGTTTGCAGTTTATCCAACAAATGAAAATGGACTTAGCATTCTGCAAAATTCCAGCAACAGCCAAAAGAATGACTCTCACAGTTTGACTGTCACTGCCTTGAAGGTTCCTAGGTCCACTGTGTCTGACTGAAAACCTGCACATGCATTGGGCATCACCCCATGGAATAAGGTGCTCCTCTCCCAGCTGGGCTAAGTGATCATGAACTGTGTTTCTGCTAAAACTTAGTACAATTCAGGAGAGGAGGATGCTTCTGTCCATGGAAAGGGGTGAGCTCCTCCAGTAATCGTTGTCTGAGCCTGCTGGACTCATGAGACAGGGCACAGAACAAAATCCAGCTGTTGACATTTGGAATAGTGATGGCAGCTGTTGCACTCTCAGTTTCCATGTCCCTAGACCCTTCCAAGGTGCAATGTTTTCTTAGCAGTGGGACAACTGCTCTCAGGGATTCAGTTTCCAACAAGAAATCAGCAGGCTGCATGTCCCTGTGGAAACTGTGCCACCTTGCTGAAAAAGAGTTTCATCAGAACAGAGAGGATGCAAATGCCTGTAGTGTCAAAGGGGCATTCAGCTGAGATTTGAGCCTTTGATTCATGAGAACTCTCAGCTCTGCCACTGGATTTTATGCAGAAGCCACAAAAATAAACAAATGTACCAAACCAAACAAAACCCTACCAGTGAGAAACTCCTACTCTGCTCTGGGATTTTTAACAAGCCATGGATACAAGGTGCCATCCTCCCCTATGATAATGTTCTAGATGGCAGATGGAGCTTCTGCCCTGTAGCCCTTGATAAGCGCCTAAGGCATTGCCCGACTCGACTGCTGCAGCAGGATGCAAATTTGGCTGATTGCAGGTGACTTGCAGCTCCCCAGTCAGGCTAGTAACTAGTGCTGGTAACTCAACAGGATAGGAAAATAGGCATGCAAGTGTCTCCTCAGAGGCAGAGAGGCTCTCATAAATTAGGTGCTACAAAGGTCACGTTTAGCTTTTGGTCCTGTTGCTAACAATCTCTGGGGCCTCTCTGGCAGCTCAGTACTACCTTAAAAGTGAAATTTAAGTTCTCTGCAAGCAATTTGCAGCAATATAAAGAAACCTGACTCTAAAGGAGAGTCAGGCATATGTAGAAGATATATGTGCAAAGCTCTGCAGTTCATGAGAGGATTCTTTGTTTCCACCACAACAGCTGGAGATGAACTACCACCATTCTGTTGCTTCCAGGGCAAAGACAGCCTAGTTAAGCTGAGCTTCCCTCCATCCTCTTCCCTAATGGAGGTATCATGCTGCAAGAAATTTATATGTTATGTGGAAGTGAAAATAATTCAGCTAGAGATTTGCCTGTCTTCATAATAGCAATTGTATGCTGATTTTTACCTCGAAAATTGTCCTTGTTTAAGGTCTACCTAGAATCATTAAAAGAAAATCATTTGGGCTTGTAGCTGGAAGGAACATGGTCCTGCCTTCTTCATGCATAGAGAGCACTTGGCTGTTTGTTGCTGGAAAACATGTCACACAAGAGAAGGACTCAATGTCAAAGTTACAAAGCTGAAGGTAACCCTCAGAAAAATGTGCCATGAACTAACTCCACTCAGCTCTTCTCTTCAGAAGACAGAAAAGAGGAGTTTGTGCTAAAGCACCTTGCTACAATACATATCACATTGCTAATCTCCCTTTGAAGCTGAATGCAGAAGCAGCATTTCAGTGCTTCTGACTGAGAGAGAGCAGTTCCATGTATAAACAGCCTCACACTGACAATATTTTTGACCACCCCACTGGTATAAGGGTCTGAAGCCTCAGGAGACTTTGCCCATCAGGATCAAGGGGGCACAGTGCATGTTTTGTGAGGTTTTCCATCCTAATCCTCCGGTACTGCAAGAACTCCTTCTCTCAGGCATATCTCCAGGGGCTGTTCAAGGGTCATCTATGAAGACACTATTCTTATAGAACTGCCATGCTCTGCCTTTTGGGAGAGTTTGCTCCTTTGTTTTCCCAACTAGGGAATTATTAATACGTGTTACTGTAAGAAAAAGAAACAGTTCAGAGCATGCACACACCATTTCTTCTGCTGCTGGTATTCATGAATGCACAAACTACTGCTTCTTTTAATGTCACATGACCACAAGTTATTTCCCAAATGCTGGCTTTAAAATCAGCTTGTGGTTTTGGAGAAATATAGGGCAAGTAGCACAGCCAGATTTGCTGTGACTGCCTAGAGCACCTAACAGGGAAGAAACCAAGACTTCAGCACAGTTCCCTCTCTTCTGCCTCCCCAGTCTGGTGCAGCTGTAGCAGTATTCTGCCAACTGCTCTGTTGCTATGCCAGCTTCAGTCAGAGGTTATCTTTGTGGTAATGCACAGCTGCTTACAGGCAGCAGTGCTGCTTTAATAGCATAGTACAGAATAAATGAATAAAATGAACATAAGTTGCTGGAGGATTGCAGGGCACTTTCAGGAGCAGCATAGCACTTGCCACTCTGCCAGATTACCTGTGCCATGTCTGCTTGCTGTCCCTAGGCATGGGCTTGCTGTGCAGAGTTCATTGGCAAGGCCAGCACATCCTCATAGCATGCAAGGAGAGTGTATGTGGGTGTCCCTGTGTTCCTGCCCTGGGCAGTTTGGTTTCCCACCTAATTACATTGCCTTGGGATGTTTTTCTCATACTCTGGCCCCCAACTTGGTCATTCCTAATGATCTCTGTGGGTCTCAGGCCAGTGCCTGTGTTGTATAACACATGAGAATTAAAGTTCTGCCTTCTGGTCATTGTGATTTAATGCTGTATTGGTATTTGTGCTGGTACCTCCACCAGACATTACTGTCCCAATGACAGAGGCAGTGTCACCTCTACAGAGCTCCAGCGGCTCAACACCCCAAACCACTGCTGATTTCAGCTTGTTCACGTATTTTTAGCAACCAATTGCTGTAGACGAGGAGCAGAGGTGCTCACTGTTCTGCTGTCTTAGCTGGCATGCAGTAGCTCCTGGGAGGTGTCTGGGCATCATTCCACCTTAAATTCCTCTCCAACATGAATCCTGGTGGGGTGGAATAATAGAATTGTTGAGTTTGGACGAGATCTCTAAGGTCATCAAGTCCAACCCTTAACCCAGTTCTGCCAAGTCCATGTCACTATTCCATGTTCCTTGGTGCCACATCTACATGCCTTTTAAACACCTCCAGGGATGGTGACTCAACCTCTTCCTTGGGCATCCCATGCCAGTACATGACAAACCTTTCTGTGAAGAATTTTCCCCTAATATTTAATCTAAACCTCCTCTGCCACAACTTGAGGCCAATTCCTCTCATACTGTCACTTGAGATATGGGAGAAGAGACTTACCCTCCCACCTGGCCACAACCTTTTTTCAGATAATTGTAGAGCAATAAGCTTCCCCCTTAAGCTTCCTCTTCTCCAGGCTGAACAACCCCAGCTCCCTCAGCCACCCCGCATCAGACTTGCTCTCCAGACCCTTCAGCACCTTTGTTGCCTTTCCCTGGACATGCCCCAGCACCACAGTGTCTTTCTTGCAGGGAAGGGCCCAAAACTGAACACAGGATTTGAGTGCTGAGTACAGGGGAAGAATCACTTCCCTGGTCCTGCTGGCCACACTACTTCTGATAAAGGCCAGGATGCCACTGGCCATGAAAACAGCAGGTGCTGAGGAAAATCTGGTTAGCTTGTTTTTTTAATTGACAAAGTTACATTTTAATGGAAAGAACAGAAGCATCTAATGCCTGATTTTTAACCCCACAGCTTTCAGTGTGACCCAGAGACACGCACTGGCTCAGGCCACACAGGTGGCAAGATGCTCTCTTACAAACTCTGTAAGACCAGCAGATTCCTAGAAATTGCTGCTGTACATGTTTTGTTTCTCTGTGCCCCACTGCTCTTTCCCTTTTGCTTTTGCATGTCTGTTTGCATTCCTTTATCCTGAATCTTTTCTGCCCTTTCTTATGCATGCCGGTGCCCAGTACAGCATAATACAACTTGATTGGCTCACAATCAACACTTCATAATAAAAATCACGTACTATTGTCTGATATAAGTCAGACATAGTGGAGAATAATTTGATATTTTCCTCTCTCTTATACCAAGAAATTTGAGGACACTTTGGTAATTCTGCTATAATGCTGTGTGTCACTTTGGAGACCTTCAGAGGCCACTGCCTTGCAAATAGCTATCAATTTGTGAGACTTGAGCAAGCTTTATGTAGCAGTTTTCGCATGTAGCATAACTGCAATAAGCACCAATTTTGCCTATAAACAGGTACTACTTCCCATTCTTTAGGGATTTCTTTGGTAGGAGGAATTATATTAAAAATAGACACTTTTAGTTTTGCAATTATCTCAGAAATCAAGTTTAAAATGCAGTTTTAAGGGTAACCCTTTACTGACAATGGATTTTGCATTAAATTTTCTCATCTGTTTTGTGCAGACTATTTTTAAGCAATGTGGTATGGTATCAGTCTATGAAGTCAGCCGAGATTTGGAATTAAAGTCCTTCACTGTAACTTTCCAAATCTTACTCTCCATTTCCTTGTCCTTTCTACAGTACAGCCTGCCTTTTTGATCAGGTTTTTATCTTCAGCAATCAGATAATACACTTCAGTGCCATGAAGCCTCAGCACCAAGAAATTCAGATAGAGTCTTGATGGTGTGAAGATGTGTCAAACTCTTTTCTTAAAAGAAAGTTAAACTTTATGCTGAACAAAACACACTTACATTGGAAATTTGTACTAAAATCAGAGAAACAAACTTCTGTCTCCCTCGAGAGGTCTGTGCTACTTAAAAGCTGCCATTACCTAGGCAGGCAGAGGAGTAACTTACCCATATTGCACAAAGGCTATACAAAGGCATCTCATTGTGAGATGCTCTGTCTACAGCACTTTTGAATGGGGTATAAGTAGACATTTACCCACCAGTTCCCTCTTGAGTGGCACTCCTGTGGCTTCTAGGAAAGGTATTGAGCCAATGTCAGACTTTAAATAGTTCAGCCCCAGCTGAAAACTAAGAACCAGGGAGCTGCTATCTCACTCCTCACCCCCGCCCTTCCACACATAGGATGGGGAAAAGAATTTGAAAGAAAAAGGATAAAACCTGTGAGTTGAGATAAGAACCCAGTTTAATAAATGAAAAAAAATTCATCCTCATCATCATCATGTAATGAAAATGGCCGTAACAAAAAGAGAGAGGAATAAAACCCAAGAAACACAACTGATGCATGATACAGTTGCTCACCACATGCTGACTGATGCCAGACCTGTTCCTGAACAGTGATCAGCCCCTCTCAGTAACCTCCCACCCCCCAATTTATATACTGGGCATGAGATTCTGTGCTATAGAATATCCCTTTGGAAATTTGGGTCAGCTGTCCCAGCTGTGCTGCCTCCCAGTTTCTTGTGCAGCTCCTCACTGGCAGACCACGGAATGCTGAAAGTCCTTGAGTCTGGGTAAACACCACCAAGCAACAACCAAATCATCAGTGTGCCACCAACATTATTCTCATGCTAAACCCAAAACACAGCTTTGTACCAGCTGCTAGGAAGAAAATTAACTCCAGCTGAAACCAGGACACCTGGCTAAGTATAATGCAGTAAGGTGAAGTAAGAAGAAAACTTTTTTTCTGGACATTTAGTCAGCAAAGGCAAGACTGTAAGAGGAAAAAGCCAGACACCAGTCATTATGGCTTAGCATTAATCAAAGAGCAAAGCAAAACTGGAGATTTGGCCAAGAAGTGAAGTCATGCTGAACAGCACAAAGTCACCTTCTAGAGAAAAGCCTTATGTGACACCATTGCTGCTATGTCCCATCCAGGTGGTGTGGTTTACCACGTCAGCATCCTATCAAATGTGGGTTTTCTCTAGTTCTGTGCAGGTTAGGCATTAAAATACCCCTCACACACTGTGAACAGGACTAAGCTAGTCTACAAGTAGTAACATGATGGAGATTTTTAGAGAAAGTTTCCAAAATTTCTGTCTGGCCTTTGGAAACGGCCAACTTGTGTCAGCTAAGATTGGGTCCCTCCTTTCTTCAAACAAGTAAATACAAACCAGTTAGTCTGAGGCATCCCTGCAGCATCAAAAACATCTCATCCTTATACTTACTGTCAGACAAGACTAAAATAATTCTTTGTAGAATTATTTTAGATTTGTCTTCCCTGCAATTAGGGTGATCATGCAATGTAGAAGTGTCTTGTACCCTGTTTTTTCTCAGTTTCTGCTGTGCTTAGGCCAATTTGTAGTTTAGGTTGGCAGCAGTGTAGTCCCAGTGTCAGAGGCACACTGGCTAAAGCTGTCCCTATAACTCAGGCAATACCATCTGCCTCTACTGTTCGTCTCCCTTAAAGATTTTTGGCTTTGGCTGGTGGCTGGGCAGAAAGGGCCTCACTTCTGATACTCTCTGCAGCACCAGGCAGGATCCTGCTGGATCTGACACTCACTCAGAGAGCCAGCCCAGTGCCACCTTCAACTTCAGAGCCATCCTGGATCGTCACCAGAGACCAAAATCAGGAGAAATCCAGGATTTTATTCCCTGTTACAATTAGTTAAGCAACTAAACCAGATGACATGTACTTGGAGTTGTGCAAAGCCTTTGACACTGGTGACACTGGAACAGGTTGCCCAGAGAAGTTGTGCATGTCCCATTCCTGGCAGTGTTCAAGGCCAGGTGGGAAGGGGCTTTGAGCCCTGCTCCAGTGGGTGCCATCCCTGCTCGTGGGTTGGAACTAGAACATCTTTGAGGTCCTTCCAACCCAACCAATCTATGATCCTGCAGACCTTTCTGACAGCTTCACAGCATAACAAGCAAGAAATCTTTCAGAAGAACATCCTTTCAGTAGTTGTCTTGCTCAGTGCTCACCAGCTGTTAGAGGCAAAGAGATCTGTATCTCTATAGCTTCAGGCCACATGGCTTAGCTCAGCAGTCAGTGTTCCAAGCCACATTTAAAAGGATTGCTAACTAACTACTCTTTGCTATTATCTGTCACTAGACATTAATTTTGGGGTAGAGATTGTACATTGGAGTTTTTAGGAGAATGCTAATGATGTAATGGTAGGCGAGGGGAACCTTTTGATGCCATAGTAACTGAAGAGAGAGAAATGAAAAATTTTACTGGTTTGCAAAATATTGCAAACCAGTAAAGAATTTAACAAATCAACCCAATTAATGGAGCAAAAATCACTTTAAGTGGCTTTGTATTTGCATTCACTATCAAGGTCTCATTAATGCAATTATTATAATATTGATCCTTTTGCAAAGGAAAAAATGTAGTGATAATTTTTTTTGAATATAAGAATAATTGTAAAAAGTGTTCTTGTAAACAGGGATGGACTGGATGATTTCAAAAACATTTCATTATCCTGAAGCCTGGAGCTCAATTATTTACCAGCAGTGGTTCAAATTCTAAATCTCACTCTGCTCATCCAAATCACTTATGAGAAGGACTTGGTTTACAGTAAATTCCTTTCCCTTGGAGCTGTGTCCTGCATTGTATAGGCATTTGCAGATATGAGAAGTGGGCACGATTTCTGGAAGCACTGGGTTCCTCAAGAAAATGATTATGCATTTAGGAGGGTTTTCTGAAATATCTAAATGGCTTGTATTTTTTTTTTTTGCAGGTTTCAGCTTACTGTGATACCTCTGCAGACCTCACCAGTTATGTATTTGAATCCCAAATGTCTTAGAAAATATACAGAAAGATACTGCAACCACCTCTCCCAGTTTGTGTTACTGAGCATTTCATAATTTATCTGCTTTTTGGAAATCCTTTGCATACATTTTAAGTAAATATATTTCCGTAAAACACTCTCCAGGGATGAGATAAGTGCATTTCTGAGAAACTGTAAGAGAACCTGGACAGATCTATCTCAAGTATGCTGTTGCCTTTTCATGAGGGAAAATGGTACCCATTTCAGTTTCAGGCTCAGTGCATCTCCTGAGGTACAGGGAGGTTGTGTCCAACCAGTATGAAGTCCTTGCTACTGATTCCACAAAGTCAACACCTATTTTACAGTTTTCACATAGGTGAAGCCTAGATTGAACATTTATGTTATTCCAGCAAGTTGTAATGCAAGTCAGTCTGTCAGTCTTGCCCCCACACAGATCTATTATTCCCTTTGATTGCCAAATACAAGCAATTTGAAAACAAAATGCTCCTAAAATGGCTTGATTGCTCTTCTTGTAAGTAATCAATTACTCCCTAATTGATTAAGAAATATATGATTTTATGATGTCTCTTGTATTGTCTTCCTCTCTGTTTTGTCCATGTGCTCAGAATAAATACCTGCCCTATGAAAACCCCTCCTTCTTGCCAGCAGCACAAAGTGGTCCTGAGCCAGCAGCTGAGATTGCTTCCAGCACAATCTAGTCCAGCAGTGGCCTTTGATAGCCAGCTCTGGTCAGGGCAGGCCTAACAGTCCCTCTGAGTATGGGAATTGTTGAATTGCAGATGGGGCTGGGATGAGATTTATTCATACCAACCTGCTCAGCAGCACCTGCCAGTAACAGGGACTGCAGTGCTGTGGGGGGAGTCAAAAACTGGATACTTTGTTAGGCATGAGCAGAACATACTTGATGAGAGATAGTTGGTGAATCAGTCATAAACCAGCTTGTTACCACTAATGGAAAAATAAAAAACTGAATTCCATGTACTTAGGATGTGACCTCCCCTAGAAAAAAGGCCAGACTTCAATGGACCACTTCTGCTAAGTATCGGGGAATAACCTTGCATAGCTCTGGAAAGTGCTATTTCTCTGTCAGTTCAATCTGATCTAGGACTGCATTGCTGCTGAAATTTATGTGCTATTCCCTCTTCTGACTTGTGGTTTCAAGTCCCTCAGCCTGACTTGTAGTAATGCAAGTAAAAGGGAAGGAAAACATGAGGAGGGGGAGGGACTCCTGACTGGGGCTTGCTTGGTGCAGAGCAATAGCCAGGCTGCCAGCTGAAAGGACAGCCCCTGCTGTCTGGTCAAATACACAGAGAAGATTCATATTGGAAACTTTCAAACTGCTAATAGCACAAAGTAGGTGATGCACTGCAGGAATAGCAGAAATCTCCTTTCTGCAGTGAGCACTCCCGCATTGTCTAGAGGGATTCTGCTGCAAAAGCAGAAGTTGTTATGGCAGAGCAACAAAAATGCAACAGCAGCATGTTAGCACTGAATTCGCTTTCCATAAATGGGAGTTGGTTAAGACTGATGTCCCAAAATCAGCTATCTTGTTGTGGTTTTGCCTTGAAATTTTCAGTGTGGGAAAGAACAATAGGTAAAGTCTGGCCTTTTTTCTAGGGGAGGTCACATCCTAAGTACATGGAATTCAGTTTTTTATTTTTCCATTTCCCACTTGGGAAATGTGATGTTAAATTATTGTGTTGGAAGGAAATTAAACCATCTCCTTCCCAAGTGCTGATCTACAAGCACATTCAATTTCTGCCCTTTTACTGCACAACCTCAGACCAGAGCCATGTCTTTCCAGTTCCTCAGTGTGCTGCTTTCTGACTTTCTTTTGTTTCATCTCTGCCCAGAATTCACGCCCCAGGGTGAAGGACTTGTGGGAGAGAGTTTTGTCCTGCAAAAGCTCACTCAGAACAAGCACAGGGACCATGACCTACCCCTCACAAGGGACCCAGTTAATGTGTGCGAGCAGCCATGTAAGAACAGCCTGCAGCACCTTTCTCTTCATCTGGAGCACACCTGGGCAAGGTAATTTAGTAGCTGAACTGCATTTCTATCAGCTCAGGACAAATGCCAGTGCAGAGGAGTTTCATGGGATGGAGTAGTTCAGTGGGGTGAAGGCTACCTGGGCTACCTGAGCTTTCATACAACAGCAGAAACAGTCCCTATCTGCCTAAGACTTGCTTTGGAACAACTGAAAGCACATCCAAGCCTTAGCAGAACATGGCCTCTTTAGCCCTCTCCTCATGGAGAAATTGGATGTTTAAGACATCACAACAGCATTTAGACACTTCCTCAACAACAAAAACAACAACCACAACAATTAAAAGGAAAAAAAAAAAAAAAGCATTTACCCATATTCCAGAAGGATTTCACCAGGGGAGAAGTCTGAAATCAGAGTCTCAGATGCTCTTTGCGCATCAACTGTGGAGCTGTTGTAGAAGTTGTTAAGCTTTCTGTTACCCGTCCTGCTCTTCTGCTGTCACTTCAGCTTCAGGAGCTTGCTAAGCTTTGCTGTAATACATCTTCTACCAGAAACAAGGAGAAACAGGAAAGCAGCTGCAGTTGAATAAAAAGGTCGAAAGCCATAACAGCAATGCAGAATTTCTGATGCTGGTTCTCAATCCAAGGCATTCATTATCTTGCTCTGCACAACAACATTTTTCCTATTCCTACCTGCTGTTGCAACCACAGCCTTGTTTACCATTCATTTAGTGCACAGTCTTTAGGAAAGGATGTTTATGAGATAATTCGTCTCTCTTCACATGCATAACAAAGAATAAATTAATAACTACATTAATAAAGCTGCATTATTATAAGTTCTTTTCTTTATTGCTAACATAAATCATGAATGCCCCTCCACCCAAATTATAGCACAGAGCACAATTCTTACTCATAACTCAGAGCTTTCAATTATTTTTTCAATTTATAGCAACTTACCTTCTCTACCTACTACAATGTCCCCAACAATTCTACTGCCTGCAGACACTAAGTAGGAACAAAACATGCATTAAAGCTTGTAGAAATCACATTGTTACTTCAAAATTTAAGCAAAGCATTAACAAAGTTATACATATCAAGAAGTGGGTTAACACTACATATTTCTTCCCAAATGATTGTGTAATTAGTTCTCATCAACCTCCAGACTTCCATACCAACAGCTGGAATTGCTTTCACTACTACTTCCTGGCACATCTTGTGAATGATGACTACAGAAATCCTGTGACATTCAGAACTTTGACATGATGAAAATTAATCTTCATTTTAGGAACATGGGAGCAAGCAAATGTGAATGTTAATGTAATTAAAGACTTGCCAGTTGGGGAATGTTGGGCACGAGGCTTGAACTTATAACTAACATCACATTTTCACAGCTGTGATGCATGTGTTTAGAGAGAAGAGTGATGCATTGAATTCTAAACCATTTAACATTTGCAAATAGGTGTGATGCTCACTCTGTATAGTTGAGTGCAATTCCAAACAAAGCCACCAAACCCACTTCCATCTTGTACTTGGGATATTTCACCTGCCTTCGCTTCTATGTGGTGCAGGTCTGCTAGTCCCAGTGATGGAGCTGATGGCAAACCATAACATCTGGAAATGTATTCAATTTTCCACATGGTTCTCTGTTTTGCTCCTATAAGTCAGAAGGGGATTTCCTCTTCCCAATTTTCTTTGCTTGTGGCCAGCAGGAGAACATATTGCAGCAAAAATAGACATTTCATACATAATAACATAATCTCAAGCACAAGGAGTGTATTTTTTCTGAAAAATCTCTTAAATAAGACAATAACAATATTTTGCAACTGGGGTAAAGAAATCCAAAAAACCCCATGATTCTTTCTATTTCTCTGCCGATATTTCTGATTTGGCACAAGAAGACCGTACATGACTGTGTCACAGGATGTGAGGTATTCAAAAACTAAAATACTTGGATATCTGGGAGCAAATTTATCTCCAGGATAAGTGCTTCACAGGCCTTTATTCCATACCCATCATACTGAACCCTGCCTTTAGACTGGCATCTGCCCAGAAAAACTGACCATTACTCCTTTTCATTTTTATTTCAGGCAGAAATGAATTCGTTAGGAGATGAAGATACACAACATTCATTTTCCAACTAGGAGAGGCCTAGCTCAAAAGCAAAAATCTGCTGTTGTCTTTCAAGGTCAAAGGCATGCTGTCCATGGGGTTAAATGTGTAACTATAGCAAATATTTCTCTTCTTTCCCTCAACACAACCTTGTAAGACTATGAGGAACAGGGTGGATTAAAGCCCAAAGTAGACATGCCACGTCCAGGTGCTCAGGAGGACCCCAGATATTCCATAAGTTGTGAATTTAGATCATATTTCTCTGATATACTGGTCTTATAGGCAGCAACTCTCTAGTTTTCCCTCCCAGTCATAGCTCGTCCTCTTGAGCTTTGACAGAGAAAGAAAAGTGGATGAATCTCTTTCTCTTTGAGACTGAAAATGGGATGTGAATTCCCTCAGAAAAAACAGGGAGGTCTATGCACCTCAGGCCCAGTCTATTTTTTTCTCTTCCCTTCTTTACCTCAGGGAGAATGACAGCAGTGGGGAAGTGCTTGCTGTCAGGTGGCTCAGGGCAAGAGTAGGGCACTCACACCCTGAAAGGGCTTTTCTTCTCAAGGGGCTTCAGCACTGGCTCTGCCCCTCAAACCCCTTGGCCCACTTGCAAGGAAAGGGAGTGTAAACATCACCTCTCCAGAGAGCAGGGGCAGGGGACAGGCAATAAGAAAGAGATTGCTCCCAGCACTCCTTGAGGCCAGCCCTGAGGACAGGAGAAAGAGGACCAAGGACAGCTGGGCCATCTGTTCAGTTCACTCCATAGGCACCCACATGTGGCAGTGGGATGCGCTGAAATCTACTCTTCCAATGAGCTATGTTGTGGGATCGCTCATTTCTCCTCCATTCTTCCTTTCCCAGGAAAATGCAGGAATGGACCTCATGTGCCGTGAAAGGCAGTTTACCCCCTGCTTAATGAATTTACCTTACTTATAATGAGTTTCAACATACTTTCATGGAAGGTTCATGCTCTCAGCTTGGTCCTCTCTTTTTTCAGTTCATTAAACCAATAATGAAGATACAGCTCAAGTACTAGGACTGCTAGTGAGCTGATCATGGCTAAAGTGGAACACCCATTAAAGCCCAAACTAACTGCTTCAGGTAGACTTTCTAGTTATGAAACTATCAATTTAAGGATTTCACCATTTTAACAAGTCCTATTTCTTTCATGTATGTAATAAAAATGAATCTATTAATCTTCAATGTGCATATCCCCAGAAAGAAATGAGCAGGAACATTTTAATTTTCAATCAGCATTTCTGGTGGATGAACACAATTAAGTACTGTCATATAAAATATCTATGATAGCTTAAGGGCTTAGAGTAAAACTACATGAATAAATAAAAGGGCCAGTGAATGAATAATAAAAACTTACATCTAAACCAGTGAATTCTTTTTTAAGGTAATAAATCGGGATTAACCTAAGCACATTACCGTATTTGTGTCTACATACCTATGTGCTCAACCTGCATTTCAAATCCCTTCAAAAACATCCACTATTTTAACCAGTGAACACACATACAGTTGTGTGGACAGTTGTGTGGTGTTACTCCAAGCAGCAAGAAAATGCTGGTAATCAAAACTTTATGGTAAGATATTTATAAAAATAAATTTATAAATATACAAATTCTGCCCCATTTCCTGTTACAAAGGTTGTTCCACATGACCAATTGTAAAATCTTCGTTTCCATTATGTCCCACATGTCTGCTCCAGGCAAATTCCAAGTTCTCCATGCATCCTGTACAATCCTAGCAGAAAAAATGGTGATTTAGGTGAAGATAGGACAAGTGACAGACTTGCAGAAGAAGTCAAGGCACAGCAGCTGCGGGGCTGCCTGGTCACAGAGGTGGAAGGAGAAGCTGAAACGGATGGGGCAGGAGCGTCAGGAGCTGCTGGGTAATGTTTAGACAAGCAGGAAGGATATAATGAGAAATAATCTGGAGGGATAAAATCTTAGGGCAGGAACAATGACAGATGTAAGACATATTTACTGTTGAACAGGAGCAATAGGAGGTAGACAGGAGATGAGGACTGATGGCCCTGAACCAAGACAAGAGTGGGGTAGAGCATGGAGATCAGATGAAGATTAAATGGGATTCACCAAGCAAATCTGTGGATAAAAAGCAAATAATGAGACTTGAAAAAGATTTCTGTAGATAGGTCTGAAGGAAGAAGATGTGTTATAAAGTGGTGGTGGTAATGTAAAAAAGAGAGAAAACATATCTCTACATGCAAATTTATTTAGTTTCCCTTGCACATTTTCGGGAAGAGTGGGATTAATTTTTAATTTCTATTGAACATTTGGATTGATTAACTTTTCTTTTTCTCTTTTTAAAGTATTTTGCTGCATAGTATTTATCCTCTGCACACTCCCACAAACACATGTACCTATGTCACAAAGAAATGAACTGCTAAAAGATAAAAAGTACTAGCTAAAAAAGTGTTAATGAATTCCTCAGGGCTTTGAGAAGTGATGAGTAACAACCACCAAAACAAATATACACACTGAAGAATATTTTAAACTGACTTGTTCACAGAAGACTTTTCCCAGACATATTTATTATAAAATACTGTGAAGCGGTTTGTCTGGATTTAGAAGAATAGCCTGGAAGCTAAGTCATAACCAAGTCTGTAATAAAATTAAAAAAAAAAAAAAGATGAAAAATGTGCAAATAGACCACATTAAAACTTGCTTATTACATTTCAGTATTCTCAAAATATTGTTTACTGTATATTTTATCTTTCCTGATGGTAGATCCACATTTCATTTTTCCTATCTGTCAAAACTATTTCACTTACAGTATTTGTCGCTTAAACACTTTCTCAGTGGCAGCAATTGTATTTATCTGTTGTCTCATCACCTGTTCCCATTCAGGTATAAGTTTTAGCTGTGGCAATATAAAGTTAAATGTGCTTGAATATTGTTTCATATAATCTATGGAGGCTTTAGATTTCATTAAAAGTTTATTTGTTCTATTGAATATATGTACTATTTCAGCAGTGTGAGAATCATTTCAGCAGTGTGAGAATAAAATTCAAATAACCAAAAATCAGTACAAGGTCTGCTAACAGTATTTGGCTCATTAAGATTGGATTTGAAATGAGCTACTCAAAATGACTGATTTACCTTCTTTTTAACAGTTGGAGAGTGCTTAAATTTTAAAATCTATGGCTTTTATTGAATTAAGTAAAGAGTACGATGTCTATAAACAGAAAAGATACTTATTCTTGAGTTGAACAACAAATCAAAAGTTCTTGTTCAGCTTCTTGCAGTGCAGGAAATAGAAGCAAATTTATTTTATGCTTTATGCCATATATAGCAGAAGAAGATTTTTTCCTACTTAAGAAGTGAATCTGCCTATTCCTGATTGAAGCAGGTACATATAACTAAAATGTGCAAGAGTGGTAAATACCACAGTTTAATATTTAATAATCCTATGATCAAACTGGTTTTATCCTGTAAATGGAATCAATTTATCACTCATTACGTTTTTATCTGATGTCCAGCGCTGGGGATACCAATCTATTGCAGATTGGTAGGCATAATTTGGGTCAGCCTTTACTGGCTGACAGAGATCAGCAGCCTGATACTTGAGAGATTTTGATACTGAACGAGTAAAGTTCCATCAAACTCTCCTCAAGTGAGAAGGAAACTTTACTACTCTTACCTGGTCATCAACTCTCAGAACAAATCATCAACCAGGTCGTGGTTTGAGAGGAAGTGAGGTTTTTTGGGATGCTGTGGTCAAACCAATAGGTGCTCAGATTTGAATATTGCACCTGGTGTAGCCACTGAGGACATGGATACGCCTCTGAGAACACGGGGGGTTAAAAGCAGAGAACTCCCTGGAAAACTTTCTCTTGGTTCCGGTCAGTGAGAGGTTCAGAGCTCCCCTGCCCGGCTGCTGCGGCTGAGCAGGGGATGGGAAGCCATGCGGCCGGGTGAGGTAGGCCTTGGACAGAGAGGGGAGGTGAAGGGCCTCTGCAGGATGGAAGGGTGGAGGAACATTGGAGAGGCATCAGGCAGCCACCCCCCCACCCCCCCAACCCAGGAGAGAGAGCCTGTGCATGTGCCACCTTGAAATTCCATAGCAGCCGGCTGAGAAGGAGAAGGGGGTGCCGGCTAGAAGGTGCCCAGCAGGGCAGCCAGGAGTTCTGGACAGGCAGAGCCTGAGATTTTTAACCCTTTTCTTGGATGATGGAAACCTTACAAATGCTGATCCTCCTGGAGTTGAATGAGAAGAGAGATAGAAACAAGATAAGAGGAAATGGGCCATGAGAGAAGTTGAGAATAATCTTGGGTGGGCGGAGGTCATGGAGTGGCTTTTGGTTGGACTTTTCTTGTATAGCCATGGACAGAACCATTTTTCCTGTGACACAGAGACTGCATTTGGGGGGAGGCAATGGCTTGGAGCCAAGAGAGTTCAGTGCTGTTATGTGAAGGAGTGTGTGAACAGAGACATTGGGTGAGGAGGGTGGTTGGTGCCCTCTGTCTTCAGGGAAGAAGATTTCTGTTCTTGAGAGCCCTTGACCCCAGGGGGTGAATTTGGGGGGGACAGGTGTCCCAAAAGTGAGAGACTGTGCTCTTTTTTGGAACGGGACAAAGCATCCTTAAAAGGGGAACCCTAGAAGCAGCTCTGGTCCGTGTGCAGTGGTGAGAGCACTGGACATGGAAGGAAGACGTCATGATGGCAGATGTTCTCTGGGCAGTGACATGGAAACGCACGAGGTCTCAACTCTGCTTCCAGGGGAAGCCTATGGCACAAGAGTGACTCCTCTCTTCTTGATGAACTGAGAATTGATTATCTGAAGGGTGGTGATGGACTGAGAGTTGGTGATCTGAGGGATGCATGTATTGGAAATTTGGTGGGGGGAGGAGGAATGTTTTTGGAAGGTTTTCATTCTTTCTGTATGTTTCTTTTTACATATAGTTGTAGGTTAATAAAATTTTCTCTTCTTTATTCCTAAGCTGGAGCCTGCTTTGCTTATTCCTGGTCACATCTCACAGCAGACACCAGGGAGAGTGTATTTTCATGGGGGCACTGGCATTGCGTCAGCGTCAAACCATGACAATGTGATGGAATAAGATTTGGAACAGAAAAAACAAACATGAAAATATCTTTTTTTTTAGTGCTGGTTAGTCCTTTGCAAACTTATCTCCCATTAAGGCCTTGCATGTGGAAGTGTCTTTGGAGTAAGTCTGCTGGAAGTGTTACCTACTCCAGTGGACAATCTGAGCAGGAAAAGGAATGGAAATGGGGCTTGCCCTGCCAGCCCACAGCAAGATTAAGTGTTCCCTGGATAAAGCATTCTTCTTGAAGACCTGAAATTTTTCTACGTGTTGCATTTTTTGATAAGAAAATATTAAATCTTACTTTGTGTCAAAGTCACATGTGAAATTCTCCAGCTCTGACTCACCTAACACTGGCTTCTTCAACCTTGCAGTAATATTGCCTGAAAAAAGAGCTCCACAGAACTCTTAAAAGCTTTGGAATACAGTGCATTGCTCCTCCACAAATATCATTAAAGCCAAAGGTGTGTGTGCCTCATCTCAGTAAATCCTCAAGACCAGACCTTGTGGCTGAAGTATGGAAATTATGTAGAAAATAAGCTTTTGGTTTGGGCTCCTCTCCACCACTACTTCTTCCCTGAGGGAGTTCTCTGTTGCTCTATCTTTGCTCTTTTTCACTAGCAGGCAAGTGTGTACAAAATCCAGTCCAAGCAAGATGTGATACTTGGATTGAATATTTGCAAGTGGACTGCAGAAAGAGCAGAAGAATTGCCCCACACTGTCCCTTCAGATGTGATTTTGCCCTGCAAGATGTGGCAAAATCACATCTGAAGCCACAGTTACAGCGCAGAGAACACTGAATCCCTGATAATGGGTACTTTGTGTTTCCAGGAAGCTGAGGACAAAACCTTAACTCCTGAGATGATGCACACCATTGCTGAGCATACACACAGAAAGAGGGCATCAGGCAGAGAAGGGAACTACATGGTGCAACACAGAGCTTGAACTGAATACAGGTGTCTGAAACAAATTGTTCTGGAGGACCCACATCCATCTCTCTACAGATAAAATCCGATGGAGAAATTGTATTCCCAGCAAGGATGGCAGATGGGGCAAAATATCGATGTACTTGAATAATTTTAAGAAGGATCTGACAATTATTAATGGTTAGTCTTTAGATAGTACTTTACATTTACAAATCTCAGTACAAGTTGTATTAAATTATTGATAAGTCCTTAAATACACTGGAGTTGAATTAATAAAGCTTAGAATGACTGATGCATGAAGACAGAAGAATCCTTAACCTTAATGAATCATGTTTGGGGCAGTGAATAGAGTAAGTATTAGAAATAAACATGGACAGTGTGAGTCAGGTTGGTAAGATAAAAAATTAGTCACCTAATACAAGCTTTTCTGTAGCATTCCAGCTTCTGACTGTTTTGCTGGTAGATTGATGGCCATGGGGTGAGTTGGGTTGCAGTGGGCAGCCACGTGAAGATACACAGTGCTTGCTCATGATGCCACAGGCACTGGTTTCCTCTGTCTACTACCAGTACTGCCAGGGCACTTAGTGATTCCTGAGGGTTTTAGCAGATGCAGAATCAAGTCTGTGAGTAACCATTACATCACTGTTACTTTCAGGCTTTTGGAAAGGGACATAATGGAGCACTACTAATTAATGTGTATAATTTTAACATCAATAATGTCAACATTGCAGAATCAAAATGAAAGGCCTGAATGAAGACCATCACCTGCTTAAGCAGATAACCAGGATGATTGTGGTATGAAATTACTTGAGATGAAACTGTTGCCTCCCCAGTCAGGCTGAGAGTGATTCTCCTCTGGGTGGAACAGCACTTCAAAAAGCTTTGACCATCCATTAGTTACAGGCACTGCATCCTCATAAAAACCCTGCAATTCACTGGCTCCATGCCCTGTATTGCTTTTTGGAAATACCAGACACTATCTCAATCTAATATATTTACAATTGCATTTTGAATATATCTAGAATAACTGGCAGACAGATCAATTTTTTTGATAAAAGTGACTTTTCTATATTAAAAAAAAAATCTGTCTAAGCAGTCTGCATTTAAATTTTTCTATAACATATTGCTGTTAAACTTTCTGTGTCTGCTGTGGTGTTTATAAGTAACACCATTATTCCATGACCAGATAAGCACCCTTCATTTTCCATTAAATTTTCTCATTCTTAGCCCCTTGAATTGAGGGAAATGGCAGGCACATCTGATTCAGAGGTTGCTAGCAGAGGCTGCAGCTGAGTATCAAATCACATGAACACTGATTACCCACCCTTGCACCCACGGGTGCCTGAAGGGCTCCTCCCAGCCTTGCTGCTTAAGCTTCCTTATCTCTACTGGGGCAAAAGCTGGGTTTGACTGACATCTGTTACTGACTCCAGAATTCTTGCAACAGCATGAAACTCCTCAGGTTGTAGAAAAACCCTTTCCCAACAGCACAGTTGTTATTTAACTGCACAAAAATCTATAGCCTACACCAGGACATCGACATCCAGCTATAACCACACTGAATGCTGTGGTTAGACAGTCCTGTGTTTCAAACTTACAAGCCATTACTAATGGTATCATAAAGCATCTTCATATTACTCTCATTCCTTTAAGCAATCCACCGCATTAAACAAATGTTTATTCTTTCATTCATGTAAGAGACAGAGGCTTTGCTCCTTTGTGCTCACCCAGATTAACTCCCCCCTGCAGAAGCAAACAGGAAGAGGACACAGCTCTTGCTATAAGTATAGGTAGCCTGGTAGCTATGGTAGCAAGAGTTTGCTGGAGTGAGCCCTGTTTTGGAAATAAGAGTGAATAGGTTACATGAAGGAAAATAAGCAGAGATTTGTTTACTAGTAAGCTGCTGTGATAAATAGAAATGAAAAGGATTAGGCATTCCTTTGGGAAACGTGTATCTTCTTCATATTAATTACACTGACAGTAGCTTATTAATGCTGTGTCAGCTTTTGTTTACACAGTTTTCACAGACAAAAAAGAGAATTGCTACAACAGAATGTGAATACAGACATTTATTTTTTTGCTCGGCACATGTTTCAGTGATTATTTGAATAAACAAATGAAGATAGCCTCACCATTATAAGATAAAGCAGAAGAACTGAACTAAAATTATAACAGAAAACTGTCAAAGCTTCACATTTGCTGCTTGGGGAATGCATAATACATGTAAGATTTTCTTTGTGGAATCTGAAAGTCATCTTACTCAGATCACCTTCAATCTCATTTTCTCAGGTGAAGTTTCAGCTTAAGTTTTTTGAGGGAACATGAGGAGATCTAGGTCCTTGAGAAACCACACTTCTTGTTCTTTTGCTCAGCTGCAAAAATCATCATAATATGTTTATATTATAATGATATAGAAAAGTCTGTATTGGTCCCATATAAGACATTTGTGTTGCATAGCCCCAGGGAAGCCCACATAACCCCCTGCCCTAACACAGCAGGAAAGGCCTGTACTAAGGTCGTGCTGTACCACGTACACTCCTGCCAAATTTAGCAAGAAACACAGAGGAAACTGCCTGGGCTTTACAAATAAAACAAGAGCTATCTGTTTTGTTGAAGACACTGAAATATCGAGGGGAGGGCTAAAGAAATGGGTTGTGTTCTAAATAAAAAAAGAAACTCAATTCTTGATCAGATCTCTGTTCTAGGATATGGACAAAACTCTGGTCTTGCTTAATTTTGTGTGCAGCCATATCAGCAGTTCCATCAGGACCCTGAGAGAATAGTGGAAAAAGTTGATATGCAAGTGTGTGACATCGTAAAAACCTCTTTTCCAGTTGTTTTTCTGTTTAGTTGATTAATTCTTATCAAAGTTCCTCAACTTTTATTTTCTCTCTCAGGAGTTTATTGCTTAGCTCAGTTGATTAGAGTATGGTGCTACTAATCCTGGTGTTGTGGGTTTGATCCCCATATGGGCCGTTCACTCCAGAACTGGATTTGATGATCCTTGTGGCTCTCTTCCAACTCAGAATAAATACTCTGTGATTCTGTTATCCTGCCTCAGGCCAGATGGGAGTACCAGGGATCTCAGTGGCAGGTACTTCACTCACTAAATTGGGAACTTCAAACTGAAAATGTAGTAATTTTACAGCAGTCTGCCCTGCCTGGGATATTAATCATGCATTGTTTGTGGGGGTTAGACCTTGGTGCTTTGTCATGGAACAAACTCTAAAAATATAAGTACCAGTAATAAAACCGCTCTGGCAGGCTGGGACGTGCTGCTGAGGTTTAGTGTCAGAGGTACAGGGAGAAGCTGCTGGGGCCGAAATCCATCACCCTGAGTTGTCCCTGGCATGTTTCCCCGGTGCTGTCGGCATCATGGTGAGTCAGCTGCCGCTCCTCGATTGCCAAACCTACGTCAGCCACCTGGGGTTAGTCACAGAGGGACCAGGGAGACGTCTGTCTCTCCCCACACAGCCATCATTACCAAGGCTGTGGCCCTGAATACAGAGTGCTGCTGCAGTGGAGAGGTGACCAGGCCCTCAGGAGGCTCCAGGAGATGATGGTCCACAGCTTCACAGGGCCTGCTTGCTCTTAATTGCCACCGTCCTGTCGCCTGCCTGTGTCATAGGGTGTCCTGGTGGCAGGACAGGGTCTTAGATTTGGGTGTGCCATTGGGGGCAAAGAAGGGGTCATTCTTTATCTAGGAACTGGCCCAGGGTCTGGGATCCTTTTGTGAAACCTTTGTGCTGTGCTGTCTGGCATGACAGGGAGCACCTCCACCCACATTGTGCCCACCTTAAATGACTCACGGGCTGGCACATCTGCTACCCAGGAGATTCAGGATGATGCTTCAGAGACCAGGGGGATGCGCACCCAAATCTCTGGAAATCCAGTGGGACCAAGTTTTCTTAAGAAGTGGCCTAGTTTTCTAAAGAGGCCTATCTCTATAAACTCCCTTATTATACTGGTGAATACTCAGACACCCTTTAGAAAGGCTGTGAAAAGCAATAGAGGAGGGTGTGTGTTTGCACACATATACTTATAATGTAAAACAGATGTTCAAACCCATTATTTTATCTCATGCAAACATTTATAATGTTCCCCTAGAAACAGGCAACCTTGTCTTCTTTGGCAATTAAATGCATGTTTGGCTGCATTCCTATACATTGATAGCATCTATTTTTTGTCACATAAATGACTGGGTTAAAGAAATAAATAAAATTAAATAGGAATTTTTTCTTTCTTTTTCTCATGTTACTTGTCACATATAGCAAGGAAACTTCCCAAAATCCTGTGTATGTTGCTGCTGTTGTATAATGTTTAGAGTTTTGAGAGCCTTGTTATTTTAAGCATATACAGACATAAAATAGCAATATAGTGATATTGAATATTTACCATTACTGTAGATGGTTTTATTTGTAGAAATCCAACTGCCTAATTTCTATTTTAATCATGTTTGGGTGGATGTTCTGTCATAGATTTAAAAAAATGACCTGCTCAAACATCAAACAGATAGGTTCAGTTCTTCTAGATCTGGACTGACATTTATTACTTATGGGAAATACAGCACAGATTGTCAACAAAAGTTTTCTTGCCTTAAGTTACCACATGTGTCCATAGCATATGGAAAAAGGGAAATAAAAGGATGATTAAGGACCACATGCCAGAAATTGAAGAAATATTAATCTAGCTACAACCTCAGAAAAATCATTTCAAAGTATAAATCTTGACAAGTCAGATGCCTTCAATGCTAACACAACATCATCAATGACAGCTGTGTCCTGAGTGGAGTCATAAAGGGGAAAGCCCATAGAAGAACACTTGTATTTTTTTTTTTTTTTGACACAGAACAATATGGTCATCAGGCAATAATCAGCCTGACAGTAATCATTCTGGCTACATGAGAGGACTTTTCACAGTGCAATATGAAAAAGGCTGCCTTTTGATACTCAGTATTTAGCCTTGCCGTTGTCAGGGTGACTGGAAAAGAGCTGTGCATAGAGAGGGATAAAAGAGAAGAAAAATGATAAAACTTTTTTTGAAGGAAAAAAAAATCAGTTATACAGAAAGAAAATACTGGTTTCAAATCATACCAATCATGCAAAAAATTACTAGAACTAAAATTTAGGGAAAAAGCTGAAGTCTGACATGACAAAATGTTTACAGAATGATTTTCTTTATTCCAGTTAACATTAAATGATAGAGAAAAGAAAATTACTTAAATGAAGGAAATGAGGGAAAATAACATGTAATGACATTTTTGAGTGACTTATCAGTTGGGCCACTCCTCAGATCTCATAGCTCCTTGTCTGTAGGATTTCACTCACTTGAGTGACCAGCATGGGCAGGCCCTGTGCAGCAAGTTTCACAAGTATCCAGCTGGGAATCAGGTGCTGCTGTGCTGCTGCCTCACTGCTGGGTGTCCCACCCTTGCTGACCTAGTGCAAGATGACCCACTTGAAAAGCTGTAATGGCCCTATACCTTCCCAGAGAGGCATTTCCTTGTCTCCAGTAGCTTAGACCAAAGGAATTGTGTTTAAGGCCCAGTGCTGTGGCACATGGATTTGAATGAGTCATGTATGTGAGTAGGACCTTGTTTTATCCCTCAGCAGTGGTGAGGGGGAAGAGGAACAGCCTCACATTTTCCCATTCATATTTTGAAAACCTAAGACATGATATAACAGACCTCCTAGAATTAGGTAATAAATAAAAGGATAGAACTAATCTGCATATTAAATGAAAAAGAAAAAAAAGCTTTCAAAGTGAAATGCCAAAGCTTATCTGGGCTAACATTGACATCACCAAAGAAATTTAAAAGTATTCCACTTCCCTACCTCACTTCTATGTTCTATGATTGCTGATTTGTCTCTATCACATCTCGTGTGTTTTTCAAAGAACTCTGCTCCAGGATGGACCAGTCTGTGGACTTGTTCTGCTTTTAAAATACAACTTTTAATCTGTGATAAAAACCAGTTTGTGGGAAACCTGCAAAGCGAGCCATGCAGCAGGGAGAATGGTCCCCTCTGTCCCAGTCTATCTCAAGGCCTGAATGAAGTCTTCTAGGGCTGGCTTCTCTCCCTACCTCTGCTGAAGAAGACAAGCCAAGCTCTTTGTTGATGGCCACAGACTGTGGAGTCACTGCTGACAAAGTGCATCCATCGGGATGGTCCCTCTCTGACCGAAGGAGCACGGCAAATAAAAGTGTTTGCAAAGTAACACATAAAGGCCCACAGAGCAAAGAATAACTCGTTTCATGTACAGCACTTGGTAAACCACCCATTAAACAATAAAAGAACAACAAAAATTTATGTTTGCCCATAAACTAGGTACTATCTGTTTTGTGTGCCAGACACACAGTTTCCTGGGAATAAAACTGGCCATGCAACAAAAGGTTCTGTTACGTGCACGGGGGGGATGAGAGCCCCTCTCTTTCTACCATTTTAGCTCTCTACTTGGCAAGCACTACAGCCCTTCAGCACTGCCTGCCGTGTACAGTCACCTTATATAGTGCTATTTTCTGACTCAGCACAGGACATGCAGACAATGTGCCTCATTGAAGGAATAAATAATGTAAGGAGGTTTTTTTCACCAAACTGAAAGAGAAATGGAAACAAGCACAGAGAAAAGCTCAGTGCAAATTCACAGGGAACCTACACGTGACCATGGTCTTGCCAGGTGGCTGTCATTTTTGTCCCCAGATAACCTGTGCTTAGTGGGGGCTGAAGCCATGTCCAGTTCCTTGGGAACTGAAATGATGTAAGGATGGCTAAGGAGAGCAGGAAAAGAAAGTCAAGTTTACTCAAAACAAACTCAGGTTACTTAAAGCACATGACTGGTTTTCATTTTTTGGCTGAAACAACTCACTGAAAATGTGTTATGTGATGACAGAAAGAGGGAAATTGCCATCTGCTGGTATCCAATACAGCCAACAATATTTTCCTATCCAAGCACCAAAACTGCTTTTGTGCCATATATTCTTGAGCAGCTGGCAATCATAGCAGAGCAACAAGCTGCTTCAGTGCTTTGACACATGGTGAATGAAAACAAAAGGAAAAAAAACAGTGAGAAGATATTGGAGAGTGGTTAGAAATTGGCAAGTTGTTAAGCACTAATCTGTGTCTAGACCCCAAATCCTTCATACCTGTGGGCCGAGTGGATCTGTGGTTTGGTTCACTCCTTTCAGAAACCCAAAATTTGTCTTCCTTCCTGTGCTGAAGGCATCCAGCTAATACACACTGGAATCAGCTGCAACCCAACAGATTTAGCATCTTTGTGTTTATGTGTGCTTATGCTCCCAAGTGACTGGTATGAGTAACTGCAGCAACTTGCTGCTTAGCCCTGCAGGACACCTCATCTGCAGGGCAGGAGAACTGCAGTCTGCTCCTCACAGGCAGCCGTGACATCCATTGGCATTGTGAGTTACTGTGAACGACCAGGAGGCCACAGATACCTCTGCAGTGTCATCCCCATGATTCCATTGCTGTTGGTTGTGAATGACACAAAGGAAGAAGGCAGATGGAGACCCTGGAGAAGCAGCCTTTGCAAAGCCATTGGATAAGGAAAAGTCATGTGGTTCTTACTGGCACAGACAATGGACCAGTAGATGACACCTAGTATGCCTTTCCTATTTCAGAAACTTTTTTAATTTTAGAGCAATCTTTATAAGACAAGCCTGTGTGGCCTTGCACTTTTTGATAAAGGTTATAAATAGCAGATCTGGTTTTGTTTTCTTTTTTTAATAATGCCTGTGGTTTTGCTAGCAAGCCTCTGAAGTTTCCTGTTTGCTTCTGATGCTGACATCTCATCTCATCATGACAGAACCTGTGTGTCTGTGTACTGGTATAACCAAAGTATATATAAGCTTCAGGTATTAACTTCCAGAGCCGCTTCTTTCTCCAATTTTAGGTGTCTCATAATTCTTTTATTTTTAGCCTTCTCTCAATTCCCCATGTCACTTAGTGTGAGCTTCTCTTCTTTTTTGAAATCACAGTATCACAGAATTGGTAGGGTTTGAAGTGACCTCTGGAGACCATCCAGTCCAACCCCCCCTGCTAAGGCAGGGTTACCTGGAGCAGGTTACACAGGAATGTGTCCCAGTCACTTTTGAATGTCTTCATAGAAGGAGACTATATGACCTCCCTGGGCAGCCTGTTTCAGTGCTCTGCCACCCTCAACAAAAAGCAGTTTTTCCTCATGTTGAGGTTGTGTTTTAGTTTATGGCCATCGCTCCTCATACTGTCACTGGACATCGCCAAAAATGTCTGGTACCATCCTCTTGACACCCACCTTTGAGATATTTATATGTATTAATGAGATCCCCTCTCACTCTTCTCTTGTCCAAACTAAACATCCCCAGCTCCCTCAATTTCTCCTTGTAATAGAGATGCTCCAGACCCCAAATCATCTTTGTGGCCTCTGCTGGACCCTCTCCATTACCTCCTTGTCTTGTGCTGAGGAGCCCAGAACTGGACACAGCACTCCAGATGTGCCTCACTAGAGCCAAGCAGAGGGACAGGATCACTTCCCTTGGCCTGCTGGCCACACTATTCCCAAAGCACCCCAGGATCCCACTGGCCCCCCTGGCCACAAGGGCTCTGCTGGCTCATGACCAGCTTGTCATCCAGCAAGAGCCCCAGGTCCTTCTCTGCAGAGCTGCTCTCCAGTGGGTCACAGCCCAGCCTGTGCTGGGACTTGGGGTTTTTCCTCCCCAGGTGCAGGACCTTGCACTGGCCCTTGCTGAACCTCATTGGGTTTCTCTTCATCTAATTCCCCAGCCTCTCAAGGTCCTGAATGGCTTCATGTTTATCTGCCATTCCCTCCAGTTTTGTACCATCAGCAAACGTGCTCAGGGTACATTCCTGCCCCTTGTCCAGGTCATTGATAAACCACTTGGATAAGACTGGAGCCAGTATTGATCCCTGGAAAACACCACTGACTGTACACCTCCAGCTGGATTCTACTGTGCTGATCATGACCCCCTGAGGTCTGCCATTCAGGCAGAGCTTGCCTGTAAAATAATCTAAACAAGTTTGGTCTCAGAAAAGACAAGCTATAAAAGGTGTAACCTGGAAAAGGAAACCACCACTTCTTTTTCTTGCATTTGAGAGAGGAAAACAGAGCCTATTTTCAATTTCTTCAAAGGATTATACCACTTGTTGCTTCTTTTATGCTTTTGTAGGCTTCAGAATATCTGGGGCTTGACTATCACTGAGCAAGAAGGACAGGGTGTTCCAAAGGGTGGTAGAGGTGTGTGGTTACCCATATTTTTTTGTTCACTGTATCACATTTTTAGCATCCTGCTGCAATATGGCTTTTTCTGGCTGATGCACAGACACTGTTAAGTAGAGTTCCACTTCACAGCCTAAATTCCTTACTAAACGTGAATACAAAGTGCAGCTATATCTGGGATTTCAATTACTATTGTGGAGAAATCTCCTGTTGACACAAAAACTAAAGAGAAGCTCCCTGTGTTTAAAAAAAAAAGAAAAGGTTTGCATCTTCCCTGAAGAGCTGGAATAATAGAAGCTTTCAAAATACTCCATGGCCTGTCATTTGTAAGCTTCATCTGGGTCTGTGTTTCAGACGCAGTTTGTGTATCTCCTATTCTACACTGCAGAATCCCAGAACTGCAGCTATAGGAAAAGGAGTAGTTTGCTGACAGAATAAACAGCAGAGGCATTTCAATTGCTTAAACGTGGGGTCCTATTGCCTTTTTAGATGGTACAGAGCATCTTGGATAGAGATGGGACTATCCATCTGTCAGTACTAGCAGGACGTGACTCAAACCTCACAGGAAACCCCACAAATCTGGGGAAACAGCTGAGGACCAGGTGGTTTGTAATACCTGAAATGATGCAGGACCTGTGTGGAGAATGGGGCCAAGCCTTGCAGTCTGCACTATACTCAGCTCTTTGTTTCTTTCTTTTGAGAACTTACTTCCAACATAAGAAGTAGGCTTTCTGTGTTACCCAAAGTATGTTTGTTTCCAGTAATTTTGCTCCAGAAGCCTGTCTGTCATTTTGGGCTTCCCACTTGGACTTACAGATGTTTGAAATATCAGCAGCTAACCCTAGTTACTTACCCTGACCCCGATAGTCCATGTATCCTATCTTGGCTTCACAAAGACAGGCACTGTCAGATGCTTGAGGCCAGAAGGAAGAATTGATAACTGAAACTACCACCAACTGTAGGAGAGAGAATTTGGTTAGACTAGACACTCATTTCAGGAAGTTTGAAATGAAATTAGAGGTATCTTCCAGTTTGAGTAAGACAAATGTTACAAATAAACCCTTCTGTGCTGCACTTTTATCCTGAATCCTGGTGTTCCCACAAGTTGCAACACAGGCCTCATTCTTCAAAGGCAATCAAGCCTTCTCCTTATACTTTAGGAAAGTCCAAAGTTCTTTGCCTTGCTAACTTCATTATAGGCACTAATAGCAAATTTAAATACAATATAAAACCTTCCAGCCCATTAGTCAAGGAAGATGCCCTCACATCTATACAAACACAAATAATTTAATGCTGTCTCTACAAGTGTTGATTAGACCTTGAATGAAGAAAAGAAAATGGATCTTGGATTCCTGGAATGATGTGAAGTGCTTAGTTTAAAAAACTGTTCCATAAAGTGAAAGTTTACTTTTTATTTCTTGAGACGTAAATTACTTTGAGTGAGTAACAATGATGGCTGTTTATTTAAAATGGTCATTACAGCAAGCTTCTTATGATTTTAAGGTTTTCCAGATTATTAGAAGGTGACAAAGATATGTGGAAGGTTGGGCAACTTTTAGGCTTCTGTGTTTTTCTTTATTTACCGGTAGAGAAAGTGAAATTGTGAGAAAGTCCTAAACAACATGGGCTACTTTGAGAAGAGACACAGGGCTCAGGTTCACAGTTAAACTCTACTGAATTAATAAGTTTTGCATCTGTTTGTTCCAGGGCTGGGAGGCACGTCCAGCTGGGCAAAATGGCTCAGCTCACACATAGGTGCCATCTGGATGAATATTTTAAGTCTCAGCCTCCCTGTATTGTGAGAAGCTGTGGGAATCAGCCAGATTCCTCATCAGCTCTGAAAGTGGTGCCTGGCATTCCAGTGTGGGGAGATGCCTTATGCTAAGCTTGATTGTTTAGGCATTTTACTTGAAAAAGAATTTGGGTTTTCCACTTGTGAATAGATCTGACATACAAGGAACTCTTCTGCCACAAATTGTCATCCTGACACAGAACTTCAATGCCTGTAGGAGCCTCAGAAGGCTTTTCAGCCCATCTTTAAGCTATAAGGAAAGATGACAGAGCACTGCTGATAGTTGTAGGTCTGCTAGGTATTTCTCAGAGAAAGTCAGTAAATAAAAATGTCCCAAGTAAACATTCCAAATAATCATTGCTAAAATAACAATAACAAGGAATTAAGATGGCATGATTATTCATAATGCACCACTTTTCAAAGAAAAGAATAAAGGTAATTTGCCAGATATATCCAATTTCATGCAATGGACACAATTCACACTTACACAGTATAGTATAAGAATTACCCACAGAAGTGACTTTGGCCCATCAGTATGATAAGGCTTTGGGTCATTCCAATAAGTATACTGTAATTTATGTTTTTCTCCAACCCTCTTCATTTTTTCCTCATATTAGTCTGCTGAAGGTTTCAACTTGAGTGATCCAGATGCTTGCATTTGCAGTAGGTAGTAGGAGGAAAGACAGCATGTGTAACAAAGAGGCATTCAGCTGACTGTGAAAATCACCTGTACAAAAAGCCAGCACATAACTTATGCTACACTTCTGTAAACTCCAGCTCCATAGCAGAAACCCTTAGCTATGGACAGGGAAATTTAATGTTAAACAGTGTTCCTAAAAAGAGTGGGAAAGACTCTGTGGTGGATGAAACACCATTCACTCAGATGTAGATAGAGAAATAAACCTGCACAACTCAGTCAGAGGTGGAAACACTTCAGAATGCCAGATTATTTGTAAGAGAGGGTATTTTTATAGCACCTATCAAGCGAATTTGGCAGGATACAACACTGAACATGGCTCAATCACTTAGTTACCTGCCTAGTCTAACCATCTGGTCAGCTTTGTAATTTGTATGTCACTTACTTATAATCATACAACATCTATGCTAGGATGCAAAGGAAGAGGAGAAAATACCTTGGTGCCCACACGCTAATAGATGTGCCTCACCCATTCTTGGATTTAGTAGATAGGAACTCAATATGCTAACTCTTCTCTTACCCCTCTCACTAATAATAAAAGTAATCATTTCTTGGGGTAAATATTTACCCAAGCTTTGGCCTATTCCTCTTCACTTTAGATGAGTACATCCCAATATAGAATGTACTATAATAGAGCCCTTATTGTGTCATAGATTTACCCTATACAGTCATTTATTTCTGAGCTAAGCCTTCTTACAAACACACCATACTTAAATGCTGATCGTCAGGAGCTGATTCTGGCAAGCAATTAGCACTCAGAGTGACTAGCTACACAATTACAAACTTTCACAATAAATTACCTGGACATAGAAACTGGTTATCACTTTTCTCTGCCACAGGAATTCTAGGGTGTATATCAAAGTAACTAAATGGGAGGAGATGCAAAGCAGCTAACAGCTTATACATGAAAACCTTTTTCTAAATTTCCAGCAATAAACTCTTTCCAAAAAGGTACTCTCAGAGAAATAGGTCTGCCATTTACTTAATATAATTATCCCAGAGTATGTCTTGATCTGCTATCTTGATAAATACTGTATGGGCAAAGGCACTCAAAGAACTAGCACACAGAAACATGATGCCTTACAGGAAGCTATTGCTAATAATGGAGATCTTTCAGGGGGAAAAAAAATCTGTGTATCATGTGCAAATGCATTGTAATGTGGAATCGATGGAATAAACATACCCAGGAATACCAAACATAAAAACTGGATAATTCTGTATGAAAGTAATGTGTTCTGTGTGATTTCTAAAAATAATTTTCAGTGATACCAGCTATATTTGGTAACAATACTAAGCAGATAAGCAGGTGTGTCAAAATTATCCTCCTTTCCATGTATTTTTTAAACACATATAGTTTTCTCTCCTACAGTAAATATTTGCACACAAGATATGGCACTGTCCCAATAAGACTTGACTGTACATCAGCCATGCTACCAAATAAACAGGGATGGGGAACTGAAGCCACCTGATAACCTAAGCTCTAACCTCTGTGCCAGACACATAGAAAACATCTCCCCTAGCTGATGTGGATACTGTATAATTTTCTCTCCACCCCATTATGTTTCATGTGTCAGCTCTCGGCAGGTCCTTCCTAAATCCCACCCTTGCCACAGGCAGACCAGATTATTCCACCTCCCCATACAGTTCTGAGAAATCAGATTCCTCCTAGCTCAGAGGCAGCAGTGCTGAAAAGCTGGCAGTGAGACAAGAGTAGAACATGAACTATGGGCTATGGAGGCAAACAGTGTCAGGTATAAGACTGGAATAAGAAGGGACCCAGTAAATAAACCACTTGGATATTCACTTACATTAACCTTGGCCAGCAGCCAGGCATTCAGCCAGCCACTCTCTCATTCCTCCTTCTCAACAGGGTCAGGGGAAAAATATCATGAAAATGCTGGGAGGCTGAGGTAAAGACAAGGAGATTGCTTGCCAGCTGCCATCTCAGGCAAAGAAACCTGGGGATAATAAAGCTAATTTATTGCCAATTAAAATAGATTTGGGTAGTGAGAAACAAAGAAAAAAAAAAGAAAACAAGCTTTTCTCCCTACCTACACCCTTCTTTTTTCCTAGAGTCAGCTTCACTCCTTCATACCTGGTTCCTCATCACCCCACCCGAGACAATGCAAAGAGTTTGAGCTGTCCATGGTGGGCCCATAACCAGCTGATGGGCTCAGCTGTGTGTGGGCCCAATGCAGACATGGCTGTGTTTGGCACAGGGCAGTCACTGGCTGCTTCTTACTGTATTTCCAAGAAGGTTTCCAACAGTTAGATCTATCTGTGCTGGTAACACCAATACACACTGCCATTGGTTTTACTTACTGTTGAACAACAGCTATAATCCAGTTTAACAAAGTGGTAGGTGGAAAGAGGAAGGGCATTGTATTGCGTGGCTCTAACACAGTATTCTCTCTCTCTCTATGGAGAATATCAGCTAATTCTCCCTTGCTGACCTTCATTGTCATTAACACCCATAATGCAAAACAGCCACTCAGTGGCCTCATACACACAATTCAGCTTAAAAAGAGTTTAGGAACCCGTCATCTGTGTTTTGATTAACCTTACTGTGCCTTTGCAATGAGACCTGTCATTACCATTACTGCTCCCTGGCACAGAACCCAAAGTGCCATTTGCAAAGATAGCTGTGTCTCAGTCAAGGCAGAGTGAAGCCAGAAAACAACACAAAACAACAATTACAAAGTGCTGAATTTGAGTTTATTATGTGCAACATATGCAGAATCCCCCTGAGTCCTGGAAGATGGAGTCCTCCTAAATCCCTTCTGATTCGGTGCCTCTGCCTCCAAGAGCAAATACAAATAACTATTACTTCTTAAATGAAGCAGATGAGAATTTCTTGGCTTTAGGGATCTTGAAAAACATACCCTAGCTTTCCCAGTGGAATATCTGCACTGGTTTCTTTTCTATTAAATGAGTACTAAACCAGTGATTTATATTTACAGCATCTGACTATGTAAATTTTTAAAATAAACACGTATTGAGTAGGAAAAAAACACCTATCATTATGAATAGGTTTGCATTGCTGCAAAGCTTTCCCTCTAAGGATTTCAAGCCTGTTTCATTTGCAGTCCCTATAGCTTATCCCTGGGGATCTTCCCCCTGTGTAAACCTGAAGGAGGTTGGAGGCTTGGCTGGATTACCATTGAGACACATGGGCAAATGTAGCTAGGACTATGCCTGGATGATTTTGATTTACAAAACTAGGCTGGAAATATTCATCTGTCTCTGGAGGAGTGAACAGCAGCTTGTCACTGCTTTTAACATCCCCCTTTCTGCGTAGGGGGTAAATACATTACATTGGATGTTGCAAGGTGAGCATTTAGAGTGGGGAAATATATTTTGTTTCTTTATAACATGTACATATCCTTACTCTTGGGTGAGCTTCTGGGACAAAGTTACTTAATTCTAGTGAAATATGTTTTCAGGTTTTTTTCTTTTGAGGTACATCCTTCTCCACAGCTCATGTTCACAACTTTTCCTGGTTTGTAGACTTAGAAGTCTGTGTACCCTATGCACTGTGAGTTTCCTCTGTCCTTCTGGTGCTATGGCTCTGAGTTGTGATCAAACACTGCAACATGGGGGAGAGGATCTCACTTCCAGAGACAATGACTCCTGATTCAGGCTAAATCCACCCTGTGAAGGCAATGCAGAGAAAGCATCACCTCCAGGCCTGACTGCAGATACCCTCTAGCTCTCAGAAATGGTGCTTGCATCTCCTCCCTTCAGAAAGCTACACTTTCTACCATTCACACAGTGCTACTTCTCCTCTTCTTGCAATTCTCTCCAAAGAAGATGGCTGTAAAAAAACCCCACAGCTGCCCTTCTACTGGAACTTTACTAATTTCATGTCCCTCCTTGCTTTATTGATGGTAGCTAGAAAGACTCATTTGCAATAGCACTGATATTAGAGATATCTTTTCCTGAATAGAAGGAACTGTTTATTTGAGTATTTTTTAATTTTTCTGGCCGGTCTAAACCACCAAACTTGTTATAAAGCTTTTATGTAGATTATTACCAACAACATTAGCATATTAATTATTCCTCTGTGAATTCCTAAAATGTTAATTCAACGCATACTGCTAATTAAAGAGGGCACAGCTATAAAACTAGCAGAGGCTACAGTTCAGTATCCAACACAGTTTTTTGTTGCCTGACAAATAAATCAGCATTCACTACTTTTTTGATACTGAACTGAAAGGATTGTCTGCTTTGAGTCGCCAACACAAATAGCTTGGAATCCTCAGGCTTGTTCCTAGTTTTGCCCAATAAATATGGACTCTTGGATATCACTATATGCTCTTGTTTCACTCTTTCCAATACTGGCTTGGTTTGGAATCAGGGAAGCAGGGATTATTATCCAATTATACTGTTTGGGCTCTGGATTGGACCATTGGCAATCATGGACAAGCAACTTTACTTGGATTTAACTTGTGTGTCATGTTGCATCCCAGTGCACAGGTCTCCAACTCAAAAGCCAGTTTCAGTTTGAGGTATGTTTATGCTTAAGACTCCAATTTCATTTACAAATACTTTGTCAGTGAACCTGGGAGAAGACCCTCACTGCCATGCTGCAGTGATCTGGCATCACCAAACCTCCCTCTTCCCTTCCTGTTGAGGATGTGTCTCAACATCCAGCAGAACCAAGCATAATTGCTGGTGGCCTACAGAGCTTCGTACTTCAGAAAAAGGGAAAGTTACAGCCTGTAACTTGCACGTCCTTAAGTAATGTTTCAATACCTGTGCTGGTCAGAAGGATAAAAATTACATTTGAGGAAAGGCCCAGGCTCAGGTCTGAGACTCAGAGGTGCACATATAGCACAGGGTTCAGAGATTTTTGGTTCATGAGTTTTTAACTTATAGGTGCACAAAATCCTCACCTTCATCTGATCTGATTTGGCCTTTTTTGGCTAAATTATGAAGATTCAAGTGAATATATCTCCTTAAGATTTTCTGGTTTACCGCCCTATGTAGCCAGCTAATCTACCAAACTAGCAAATTTTGTGAAGAAAACCCCAAACTGCTGTGAGTCTTTTCTGCAAGAGATTGCAGGAGATGGGAAGTTTGGTTACCAGCTTCATGTAGCAGAAGCTTGCACTGCATAACTTCTCACTCAAAATCTCAAAGCCTGTTTAATCAGACTGCAGAGGCAGGTGCATGTTAAAAACTCTCCAAAGAGCTTTATCCAGCTTTATCTCAAAAGATGGACTGACTAGGTTAAAAAATATTAATGGAAGCAAAGAAAGAAGATAATGTACTCACAAGAAGAGAACATCCCTTTGTAGACTTGAGCGGCTGAAGTCTGCAGAACAGAACTGAACAAGCCCCTTGGCTTCCTGATCTGGGACAGATGCAATTTTTCATAGAATCACAGGATCACTTAGATTGGAAACAACATTTAAAATCAGTGAGTTCAACCACAAATCAAGCACGTGACTCTAAACCATGTCTCTCAGTGCCATATCTACATGTCTTTTACATACCTCCAGGGATGTTGACTCAATCTCTTCCCTGGGCAGCCTGTGCCAAAGCCTGAACACCCTTTCAGTGCAGAAATTTTTACCTA
Organism: Agelaius tricolor; assembly: GCF_023055355.1. Lineage (NCBI taxonomy): Eukaryota > Metazoa > Chordata > Aves > Passeriformes > Icteridae > Agelaius > Agelaius tricolor. The sequence goes on from NW_027269262.1 coordinate 30,095,599, forward strand.
ATATCCAATTTAAACTTCACCTGGCACAATATGAGGCCAATTTCTCTCCTCCTGTCACTTGGTACCTGGGAGAAGAGCCCAAACCCCATCTCCCTACCACCTCCTTTCAACCTCCAACTACAACCTAGTTGTAGAGACCCCTCCAGAGCTTCCTTTTCTCCAGATTAAACAATCCCAGCTCCCTCAGATGCTCCTCACTGGACTTGTGCTCCAGACCCCTCTCCAGCTTCATTGCCCTTCTCTGGACACACTAACCCAAAACTGAACGCAGGATTCCAAATGCAAAGGAGAGCCAGTTGGTCAAGCAGGACCAGCCTTTCATAAATTGTTGTGGGCTGGACCTCATCCCTTGGCTGTCTTGCATGTGTCACATGAATGGCACCCAGGAATATCTGTTCCATGACCTTGCCCAGCTGATAGGCCTGGAGTTCCCTGAATTCTGCTTTGAACCTTCTTGTGGAGGGCTGTCACATTTTCTCAAGTCCTGTCAACTGGGGTCTCACCAATAATCCAGGACTGCTGGTAAATGATGGAAAGTGACTCAGTGAGCACATCTGCCAGCTCCCCCCATACCATCAGGGGTATCCCATCTGGCCCCATAGACTTGTGTGTGTGTGTGTGTGTGTGTGTGTGTGTGTGTCTAAGTCTCATGACAGGTAAGTGATCATTTCTCCTTGGATTATGCTCCATCCTGCTCTCCATTCATGTCCCAGCTCAAGGGGTTGCATATCCAGAGAACAATGGCCTTACTATTGAAGATGGAGGCAAAAAAGGCATAATGTACCTCAGCCTTTTCCTCAGCTATTGTCACTTGTTTCCTCCCACATGCAATTTTTTCTTACTTTCCCTTTTTTTACTCAAGGTAATGTAATGTAAAGTTGTATTTAGACTTGCTGCTAAAGAACTCTGGGATCCTCCAATGAGGAGTGCTGTAAAAAGTTCAAGGCACTGTCAGACTGGGAATTATCTAAATCACAGGGAATTAACTAAAGAAGATAAAGCTATTAAACATTCCATAACCCAGTTGTTTCAGAGGAAATGCGGAGAGATAAGTATTAATGGGGTTTCTTAGAAGATAGAAGAGTGAAGAAATGAAATAGTGATAATATGTCTTTTGTCCCTTAAATAAGAAATATAGTGTATCTAGAAAAAGCAGAATCCCCTTTTCTTAGAAATAAAATTACAACAATTACAGAAAAAAATCCCACATGCAAGTTGTTCTCTCATAATTCCTATTAGGACTTGAAAGCATGGATTGAAATTCTATATTTTTGGTAAAGATGCAATAATCTTTGCAAATTCATGACAATGCTACATATTTGATGGAAGGATCCCCCAGACTCAATATCATGAGTATGTTGCTTTGGCATATAGCGTTGATTTGCATGAGGAATATTGTTTCCACTGGTCAAACACAGATGGTTTGATGAGAGCAATGGCAAAAACAAGACATGCACACATAGCTCACATGAAATTTCACTTGGTTGGCACACACAGCTCTACTGAAAGAACAGAGGACTCAGTGAGCAGGACGATATCTGAGCTTATCTGTCAAATAACAATAAATCACCACAACAATACTGTAGGTACCTTCCCTTACAAGTACCTTCCAAGCAGAAAAACCATGTAGAACAAATCAAGCAAGCCGAACTCTCATGGCTCCATTACTGCTGCGCCTGCTAAAGCAAATGCAGTCCTTTTTTAAAAAGCATGTCTACTACAGTACTGGCTCACGTTGAATCAGTGCTCATATCCAGGTCTTCTTTTGGCTGCAGTCGGTATTTTACTGGCACCATAGAGATATACCTTTCCTACATAACCCTTACAGTTTGAAATGATGTAGAGAATCCTTATTAACACCTTAGGGGCAAGATAATGGCAGTTCTTTTTTTAAGCCATTTATCTGAGTTCCACTTCTTATGAGGGGATTTAGCCCCAAAGCAGCCAGAGTGCCTCTGTTTATCAATTTCAGTATGTTAAAAAAGAAAAAAAAGACAAAGAAAAAGTGGTGTGTACAACTAGTTTTAAGATCATAGCCAAAGGATATATTTTGAGTCAAGGCTCAAGGTGTGCGATCCTGCTGAAATTCGTAAAACCTCCCTGGTTTTAATGGTTCTGCCAGAGTACCCTTATTTAGCAGCTATGAAAGCATAAGGCAAAGGCACTTATTGGGAAGCAAAGTTTGTCTGGCTCTGTTCAGCTGGCGTGAGCCCTTGGCTCAGCATGGCTAAATTGGTCTCTCTGCATGTCAGCCCCTCTCTGCCTGCTGGCACTGACATTGCTGTGCTCCTTAGTGCTGCTGCAGTTTCTCTGCTGCAGTTTCTCTGCTCATCCTTCCCCTCCTCCTCCTCCTCTCCCTGCAGCACGTGGAAGGCAGGAACATAGAGACTGTAACAGAGGAGATGTACAACTGCAAATGCCTGTAATCCAGGTTGCAAAAGGCACAGAGCAATCAAAATCCAGCTCAAGCACGACACAGAATACAGGTCCTGGGCCATTTTTGAGTTTGTTTCCTTCTCTCCATGTGAAGTCTCAACAGGCAACCCATTCACAGTGGCATCAGGGGTAGCTTAGCTGGTAAACTGCCTGCTCAAGACAAAGGAGCAGCTGAATGAATTGTGGTCACATAGCTAGCACTCTAAAAACCAGCATTTGTCATAGCCTGACACTACACTTAGAGCCCCAGATTACCCTCTGGAGGTGCCATACAAGGCTGCCAACACCAAACTTGCTGGCTGCACCTTGGCTTGGCCACAACCCCTGAGCAAGAAGACTGTGTATAAGGAACTGACTGTACCTCTGGGATGGATAGTGTGGTCCTGATCCTTGTTTGTTCATATATGGTGTAATCTGTTTTTTGGCCCTGCTCCTTGTGCTCCAGCCTGGGGGAAAAGCTGAAGAATTTTTCTCTCATGAGCTAGAAGAGTTTTTCTTCTTGCCTTCTGATGTCTGAATGCGAGACGTAAAGGCAAGCCAGGTTGGAGTGCTTCTTCCTGCAACCCTCTCTCCCAGAATGGGGATGTATTGCTATGAAAACACTGCCCTTGGAGCATATCTTTTCTGAAACTACAGATGGAGGTAGAATACCCTCAGCACTTGCAGAATAAGATTTTTTTTAATAATAAGTGAGAGTATTCTAGAATGGAGTTGGTGAATCTGATGATGAAGAGACAAAACTGACACAGAGGGAGAAGCTACAGCTAATGTATTCATAATGCAAGACTTAGCTGTCTCTCCTGGGACAAAATGAACATGAAACTACCCAAAGCAAAAGAAAGAAGCCAATTTGCATAGTAATAAAGGGAAGAGCTAAGTGTACAGTAGTGTACAGCACAGTAGTCATACACTTTCAGGGCTCTGGTTGAAGAGTGGCATGCTGTTTCCATTGGAAGTTGCCAATTTCAAGTTCTTTATGAAAGGAAAGAGAAAAAGAGGTGGCAAAAAAGAGAGATATATTCAGGGACATTTTTTTTTTAATTTATTTTCCCATCTACAATCCTCAGCTTGCAGATGAACTTCCTTCAGTGACATGTGCCCATTCCAGGCCTCACTCTTGCTCCAGGCTGGGAGCAACTTGGCCGCAGATCAAGCAATCAAGTGCACTTTCATTAATTCGGGGCTGAGCTGCCTTGCCATCATTCTAACCTTGTCCTCTGACACAGAAAAATTTCCCCCTCCCCACATGCCCTGGGTAGCTCAAAGACCTGCTGCTTGGCACCAGGGAGGATTCATAAAATAAGTGTCTATGTTCAATAAGCACAATGGAGTGGAAATGGCCCAGGTATATTAGTAACACTGCCAATATAGAATTGCAGCTTTGACAACTTTGAAGCAAACAGGAAAAGCTGTCATTAGTGGAAAGGTCATCATGCTGTCCGCAGAGTGAGCAATGTGACAAGTCAAACAGTTTAGCATTTTGAGAATGGTGCCCAGGAGAAGATGATGTGTCTGGCCTCCAACAGTGTCGTTGTTGCTGCCTGTTGGCTTCCCACTGTGGTGCTGGCATTGCTGCTCCCCATTCTCCCAAGATGACACCACAAGAGAGGCTTGGAGAAGATGGTTGGTGACCAGGATAACACACCTGGGTGAGACACCTCCAAGAAGAGCTTGACAGCCAAGCACAGCACCTTGCACAGCTAAGGGTACATTGCTGTGGTGCTCTGTAAGGACATCAGCAAGAGCTCACCTCAGAGCAGTGCCTTTGTATGTGGTAATGGGCCCTTATACACACAATACACTGTTTAGACCTACTTTAGATCAGTTCATTGCAAATTTCAATTCCAGCTGGGGCTTCAAACATGTAAATTGCTGTGAATGGGTAATGCAGAGAGATTCTCCACAGGTCCATCTATACCATGTGTTGATGGCAAGTTGAGTATGAGTCAGCAGTGCCCTGGCAGCCAGGAGGGCCAAGCATGTCCTGACATCAGGCACAGCATCCCTGGCTGGGCAAGGGTGGGGATTGTCCTGCTCTGCTCTGCTCTGCACTGGGGTGGCCTTGCCTTGAGTGCTGGGGGCAGTTTTGGGCACTGCAATATGAAAAAGATTGAAAAGTTGTTGGAGAGCATCCAAGGAATGCTACAAAGGTGAAGAGACTTGAGGGGAAGTTGAATGAGAAGCAGCTGAGGTCACTTGGTCTGTTCAGCCTGGAGAAGAGCAGACTGAGGGGAAACCTCACCACAGTTACAACTTCCTTGTGCGGGGAAAAGAAAGGGCAAACACTGATCTCTCCTCTGTGGTGACCAGTGACAGGACCTGAGGGAATGGCCTGAAGTTGTGTCAGGGGAGGTTTAGGTTGGATATCAGGGACAGGTTCTTCACTCAGAGGGTGTTTGGGCACTGGAATAGACTCCACAGGGAAGTGGTCAGAGCACTTACCTGACAGAGTTCAGAAAGTGTTGGACAATGCTCTTGGGCACATGGTGTCACTCTTGGAGTGGTCCTTTGCAAGGCCAGGAGCTGGACTCAATGCTCCTGATGAGTCCCTTCCAATTAAGTATATTCTATGATTCCATGATCTTTTCCATGGGTATAAAATCGACCCTTTCTGATCTGGTAGGATTTTACATATTTGTGTGAAGGACTATAGCAGAGATGAGAAGTCAAAGAATAATCACTTTCTCCTATGTGATGCAGTTTTCCTCAGGTCGTTCTCATTCTCATCAAATAGTCTTTAGAATTCTAATTTCTATTCCATTTTAAGGAATCAAACAAAATACTTCATGTCTCATGATACTCTGTGGCTCGTTTTCCAACCACTTGCTGTAATGAAAATAGGGATTTGTTTTGCATGGATTTTTTTTTGTAATTGTTGAAACTGACACTTTTAAATAGTGGGTACATCAAATCATAAGTCCTAAAGTAACTGCTGTGATAATATCATCTGCAGTGTGTGGCAAGTATGTCCCAACTCGAGCCCATCTCTCCTGCTTGTCTGCGTGATTACCCTCAGCACTGCCAGGAACACCTTTTTTCAGCACAGAGGGCACCAAAACACCCTGCCTTGTCACCACTTAGGTTTATTGATGAATTATAAAATTGCAAAATATGTTATGGGGATCAATAAATGCATCTATTACACGTAGCCCATTTCTTCTCTCCTAGGCAGTCCCACATAGACTGTTCTCTCTGGAAATTATACCGCCAGTGAGGGCCACTATGCAATGCATCTGACATCCTGATAGCACATACTCTCATTAGGCAAATCCCAAGGATAACTCAGAAGCTAATGAGAATGGTTACAGATGCATTAACAAGGTCACTGATAAGAATATAGTCACAAATCACCTAATTAGGAGGGGGGAAAATCCAGGCAAGCTCTTTTATATTTCAGTTTTATGAGTGCCTCTCTGCAGCCAGCTGCTAGCTATTGCTTCTCTTTCTCCTACCTGTAGAGATGGCTGCCAAAATACCTCTCCCAAACCCTGAGACCTGAGAAAAGAGGAAGGAGCAAAAACTCCTGAACTGTGGCATTTTGATCCATTATGGAAAAACTAATTTGTGATTGTGAGAGTATCTCCTCAGGCCTGCTTCTTTTGTACCCCGAAGTGTTGCTCACATCCCCCGGCTGCCCTGCCGAGTCAGTCTCATTCTGCACTCATTTTCTGTCAAAGGACATTGATGGGGCTGTGGCACTCACGACACTGAATGCAAACCCCACGGAAATGGAGAGATTTATCAATCAGTTTTTCATAAAATCTTACCTCAATTTAAGAGAATTAAGGTCAGTAAAAATCAATTCTGGCACCATTGGGAAATTTTGATTTCTCCGGGTTCTGTTTGCTTGGCTAGAACCAGGACAGAAAACCAGACACACTGGTATTCCCAAGGGACAGAATAAAGTCACATTTAAATCTGATAAAATGAATAGGATGGAACCTGATGCTGACATAATACTGTCATTATACAGGAAATATAAAGTTGACATAATCCATTCCAATTTAATCAAATGCTATATATTTATATGTGGTCAAAATAAAACCCACATCAACTGCATGAAAACAAAACGTTTCAATTTAACCAAGGGTTTTTTAATTTAGCTGAATCAACACCTTTTGAAAAAAAACAAAAAGTGCTTTTATAAAGGTTTTGATGCTACAAGGAAATGCAAAATAACAAAATGTCCTGCATCTGCAGCTGTGCTCTAACTACTGCCTTATTGTTCATGGGCAGGAGATGTAGTCTACTCCTAATAATGAGAATTTACCTGTTAAAATATCAACCAATACAGCCTGATTCTATTATGGGTTTATTACACAAATAATTTGTAAAATTGTAATAATGTATTCCATATATAGTTACAGTAATATGTATGTACAAATATAGAATACTATAAATACTGAACACAAATACTTATAATAGTTGTACAAATCCTAGACCAAAATTCTTACATAAGTTATACTGGCTGTATTTATATAAAAGCAGAATATATATGCTGACTGTAGGAGAGGACAAGGCCTTGAAAGCAGAGATATTATACAACCACAACATGCCCTTAAGGTAGAAATTTATTCCCCTCTCTATTAATTCACTAAATCCTGCTCGCTCTTACTCAATACAGCAAACTTCCCTACTATTCCCCATCTAGTGAGGCAACTTCATTCTCTGCTGGCCCTTTCAAGGTTACTCTCTGCCTGAACAAATGATACCCATGCTGTCTTTTCCTGGCTTCAACAGAAATCATCTTGTCCTTCATGATTGGTGTGCAAATGTGTGAGCACTAATAAATAACAGCACTGCTCATTCAGACAGCGTCCTTCACAGGAGCACTTTCCAATCCAGCAAAATTAACAACAACATCAAACAAAACCCTTGCCAACTGGGATATAAAAGCTAAACCACACACTGACTGTCTGAGTAAGGAGAGAAATCAAGGTAAGGAATAAATATGGGAAATTTATTCGTACATTTCTGGAAAAAAATTAAGTGGAGACCTTTTGTAGCCTGGTAGCAAACTACATGGGGATCCATGCTGGAATATAATTTTTTTTTGGGTGCTCTAGGTCAGGTCCCCCTACCCACATAGGTACTGGGCAACACATGCAGACATGTTGGTGGCAGGGAGTTTCCCATAGGGAACAGAGGTTATTTCATCCTCTGGGTAGTGAGGGAAGCACAGATACTGTCCTGAAATATTGAGGTAAGTCTTGCTCTCAGGCAGCTTTTAAGCCCTGCCTAGAAGGCAGGGAGGGGAAAGGAGCAGGGACAATGCCCAGAGCAGATGCATGAGGAGCCAGTTGCTGAGTCTGCTCTGGTCCCCAAGAGTGGGCTGGAAAGGCTTTCAGCTCCTGCTGTGAAGTGACTGGGTGGTGCCCACCTTGGTATTGGTACCCCAGAGGCTTAGGCAGACAAGAGCCTGAGGGTCTGTAAATGCACTCAGCAGCTCCTCCTTATTTTAGGTCTGACCCTGCTGCTGGCTGCAGCAGAGCTTCAAAACAACAGGGAAAGGAAGTTAAAAGCTAGCAAGAAGTTACCAATTCACTGTTAGCACTATTCCAGAGCCAAAGTTCCAACTGAAATCTAAATCAGTAGTCTAAGAAATCTGGGTATTTTCCATTTTCAAAGATCTCTATGCCTCTTGGATGTGCAGTGCATTTAAACTACCAAGTACACTAGTTAGCTGGAAAAACTGTAGAATCAAAGATTACCTTTAGAAAAATGCCAAGGGGCACAGGTAGTGCTGCTCAGAGCTGCAGTGGGTCAGTGGAGTCTCAGCACCCAGAAGTCTCCACTGCAGCAAACATTTTGGTGATAAATGGATAAACAAGGCAGCCAGCACAAGACCCTGAGTCAAGCCCATCAAAAGGCAGCACTCAAAGGGAAACACAAATGACCAGCATCTTGAGAAAGCACAAAACATAAAATAACAAACCACAGACAATCCTGAGTGTATTTTGGCGGTAGTCTTGAATGTCCCTCTCTCCACTCCCACTGACATAAAAAAATGGTACAAGATTGAAAAGCTATAAAAAAACACATGCCAAACCTGTGGCCCAGTTTTCCAGCCATTTCCCCAGGCTCAGCAGCAGCTGCTGGCCAAGGGCCTGCACCCTTAGGGGCAGGGAGGGGAGGACAGGGGGATGGAGCTGGCAGCTGGAGGGGCCCTGCCCTTTTCAGGGAATGTATCAGCCCCAGCTTGCTTGGCAGACTCCAAGACACCAGGCACAGGCATACACAATTCTGCATATGATTATTTCTAGTTCAAATTAAAAGATGAAGTAAAGTAGGAAGTTCATCGGTGCAGAATAAGACAAAGAGTGAGCAATCATGCCTGACAGCCAGAGGTTTGTGGAAACTTCATGAACTGCTGCTCTGAGCTACTTGCAGAGCTTTGCACCCATGTCCCTTCATCGCTACCATGCAGCTCCCATCTGACTTCATTGCTAGATGCCCCATTTATGCTCTGTAGTTTTAAAGGAAGCTGAAGCATATTTAGAGGGTGGGGTTCCTACTGATTTTGTTAAAAAGCCAAACACTATCTTTTGGGGTTTGGAAAAAGCACCATTGTGTGTTGGAAAATTCAGACTCTGATCTCTGTTCTTTCTTCTCATTATGAAAGTCAGTGTATGTGTCTCAGTGCTTTCTATTAGGGCATAATCAAAGCTTTTTGCCTGGTTTTAGAATACAGATGTTTAAGCCAAACAAAAAGACTTCATGGTTCTCTTTTGTTGGTTTTGGGGTTTTATTTTCTTTTTCTAACATAGATGTTTTAAACAGTATTACCTGTAAGACTGAGAGAAGTAAGACCTCTCTCTTGCAGCTGGCATGCAATAGAAATTATAGATTCTGATTTAATCTGTTTGTCCAACTTGCATGATTCTAGCTAATCAAGTAAAAAAACCCAATAATAAAAAAAAGCTGCAGCTAGAGCATCAGTCCTTCCATCTTACTATTTTCTCTCTTCCTACAACAGTCACTTATTTATGCCAACATATACCTTACAGTTTGAAGGAGAGTATATTAATTTCTCCTGGATCTGAAGGAAAATATATTGTACATTGACAAACCCTTTGCCAGCAGGGACAAATTCAGACTGCACATTAACCCCAGGCCTGCAAAAAAACAGTTTCAAAAAGGGGATGTAATGTTCTTCATGTGTGAAAAACACCCTATTCTTCAAACTGAATCACATTTCTTTTCACAGACAGGTCAATATTTTATCTTGATTTGCCATATTTAGTGTTCCCAGAATGAAAGTGGGTAAAATAGAAAATCTCCTAATTGTCACAGATTCTGTGAGAAGCCACAATGGCTGTATGTCACCTTGAAAAGCAGCTTATCCAGTACAAGAGACCTGCGTTCACAAATTAATGTAAATTATGTGAAAGCACCAAGGAGTGGAACACAGGGCTATTATTCGCTGAAATGAGTGACTCACAGTATTGCTGCTGGAGTAGAGCTCAGAAAAAAATCCCTACTCTTCAAAATCCCAGCTTTGGTTTCATTTTAAAAAATACTGTAATTCCATTTTCTAATGAAAGTAGATTTGGCCTTCAATTCATTGGTCTCACCATATTAAAAATTGATGAAATACAATTGAAATTAATATTTTATTCCCTTTTTTTCCCCCTGGCCTTTCCTTTCTGAAGGTAGCTGCACTGGGGTGTTGCTTGCAACAGCAGTGTCCTGCAGGCACTGACCCATCCAGGCTGCAGGAGCACCATGATGTGCTGGCAGAGCTCCTGCTGGCTGTGAGGGCTGTGGGAAGGGCCCCACACCCATTTTGTAAATCTGTGGCAGAACATGTGTGGGTTTGTCCTGATGACATCCTGCCTGGCGGGCACAGTTTGCTGTGGGCTCCCTGCCCTGAGGAATGCACAGTTCCCAGCCCACGAGGCACCTTACAGGTTTTTGGGCTGGCCTCCTTCACTCCAGTGCATGACAAAATGAGTGTCCAGATGAGCTCAGCCTGGAGCTTCCCAGCCTTGCACATGACTTTGTCCACTGAGCTCAAAGTTTTTCCAACACGAGCTGCACATTGGAAAAGCTTTTCCCAGCACCAGGCCTCCAGCCAGTCAGGTGTGTCATCCAGGGAGTTACATGAACCAAGGCTTCTTGTGTCTAACCCCATACTAATTCCACATGGTACATATTTTTCCCCCCACCAGATTAATTTTTCCCTGAATTATAAACAGTGGGAAAATGCTGTGGTCACTGTGGAGTTATGCTTTGCAAATGTTCTGTTACTCATGTTCCCTGTCACTTAGTAAAAGTGAAATGTCTCAGAGCTTCACGAATGTACACAGCACTCAGAAGCTGCAGGCAGTTTTCTCCCCTCTTCTGTTCAGAAATTCACTGTCAGCTGGTGAAGCCCCACCTTGGGTACTGTGTTCTTTGGGCCCCTCACTGCAAAAATGACATTGATGTGCTGGTCTGTGTGCAGAGAAGGACAAGGAAGCTGGTGAAGGGTCTGGAGCACAAGTCCTGTGAGGAGCAGCTGAGGGAGCTGGGGTTGTTTATCCTGGAGAAAAGGAGGCTCAGGGGAACCTGCATTGTCCCCAATAATTACCAGAAAGGAGGCTGTAGTGAGATGGAGCTCAGGCTCTTCTGTCGTGTCTCAAGTGGAAGGATGAGGGGAATTGGCCTTCAGTCGTGTCAGGGAAGGTTCAGATTAGATATTAAGAAAAAAAATATTCACTGAAAGAGCAGTCAGGCGCTGGAATAACTTGCCTGGGGAGATGGTGGAGTCACTGTCTCTGGAACAGAGGAGGCGTCTGGATGTGGCACTTGGAGATATGGTTTAGATGTGATTGTGGTGGTGTTGGGTTGACAGCTGGACAAGATGATCTTGAAGGTTTCTTCCACCCTTGATGATTCTGTGAAAGACACACTATTTTCTTTCAAGTTGGAGACAGAATTTAACTGCAAATGAGACAGAGTTTATTAAGCATGATTTGTCATGCTCTTGTAAAAAACCCAAGTTCTATATCAGCAAAAATTTTAAGTCTATCCATACTTGTAGCTTCTGTCCTCAACAAGAAACACCTTCATGTTGCTCTCAGTCTTAAATGCTTCTACCCTTATTTTAGGATTCATATCCTAAGGTTATCCACAGCCTCTTCATGGAGTAGCTATAGAGCAGACTCTGACTTTACCTCCTTTTTTTTCCCTATACAGCAGGCCTTGCCTCTCCTCTTGCACTTGGACATGTCAATTCTGGCTCAACAGGCTTTTTTTAGTTAACTCTTACCAACTGCACAGTGCTTTTGTGCCTCCCCAGATCTTCCATCTGGACCCCCTTTTTCATTTCTGTGTTATCATATTTAATTTAAACTTTATATAATTCAGCCATGAAAAAGAATTTTACATTATAATCTATAAGATAGATATTTTACAGAATAAAAAGCTGAAATGCATTTCTCAGGAAACAAGAAAAATATTCAAAGATGGTATGGTCTCTATTTAAGTTATTTGCCATTTTTAAAATGCTTTTTCCTCTGCTGCAAAAACTTCACCCACTCTTGTATTCCAGCCCACGGCCACTGTGAATAGTTTGGAGCACCCACACACATGTTCAACTTCCACAGGTCTAATCACAGAGTCCTTTTCACAGTGATTTTCAGAACAACATAGATGGAAAAAAATAACAAAAATTTAAAAATCAAGGTCAATTCAAAGTCCTGAAAATTTCCAGGTGGTTCTGCAGAAGTTGAGTCAGACTTGACCATGACATAAGCACTGTCACAGGGATGTCATGCTGTAACCTGCCTCCCTGCCAACAGCTGATGGGACTTTCCAGTCGTTGATCTTTGTGCATAAATCCCTGTGATATTGCTGCAAACAGCTGACATCCACAAATCAGGCTTCTTATTTCTTTTCTACACCCTAAACGGTCTTATCTTTTTACCAGTGAATGTAATTTCAGACAAATCAGCTTAAAAAGTAATGGCAGTCACTCTCTTGCGTAGTAGGAGGAGAAATGAAAGATAAGATCGCTTTTCTCCTATCTGTTTTTATAATGACCATGAAAAAAAAGCCTCTGAAATTAGTTGAATGAATCTTGGCACTTCTTTTTTGGCTGAGATCATAATTTCATGGTTAATTATTCTGTATCTAAATTCTCTCTGGTTGCAGCTTCCATGAACTTTTATTACTTTAGCAAGATTCCTGGTTATCAAAATCTCAGTTTCTGTTTACCAAGGCAGCAATACTCACAGTCAGGACAATGTCTTGGCTTGACTTTGGACTGTCTGAGTTCAGGGTTTCTTTTAAGCATACAGGACAGCAAGTGGGGTTACATATCTTTTCTAGTTGCATTGTAGCTACTGAGCAGCATTAGTGCAGGAACCAATGAATTTTTGTTTCTCTTAAGGGTACAGTAACTTAAAATCTGAGGAACAAGTTTGGGAAGCGTTTGTCTCTTTTCTTTGTCCGTCACACTGCCAGCTGGGCTTTGCCATTCCTAAAACACCTTTTTCTCCTCTATTGACAGGAGATGCAGATTCAAAATTTCATGCAAAACAGAATTAAATACTCAATCTGGGAAAGTGAAAGTGTGGGCTTTTCCTTTTAATGTATTTCAGTTATATACTATTTGCAGTAATACTTTTTTTAAATGAAAAGTGCCTAGTACACCTGTGATTTTAAGCTGTGTGTCTCTAAAACATTGCAAGGAGAAACTTATATTTTCATGTGAGTACTAATGAATAGATGTCAAAACTCACTTTACATAACAGCTAACAATACAAACGCTCCTCAGACTGATTTTGCTTTTGAATTCCAGTTTAATGGACAAGAAATGAAATTTTAAAGTCCAGTCATTTTACCCTTGCCTCATTCAGAAGTGCTTCTTCTCCTTGGCATTTCTATTGACTGTGCTGTTTCAATGGGGAAAAAATAGTTGTCAGTGTGGAGACAATAATACTGAGTAGCTGGGACAGGATCTTGCTCTTGAGCATTGCTCAAGAAGGGCTCCTATAGTTTCAGGTGGATTCAGCTCATGGCTGAATGTGGATCTGTGGCCACAGGCACTCCTTGACCTTCAGGTGGCTTTCCCACAGCTGCTGTCCTACAGCTTTTTTTTTGCATTTTCAAGGAGCACAGATAAGTAGTCACAGACTGATGTCCCCTCAGCGGAGGCAGCTCCCATTTATCCTTGCCTTTGGAGGAGGCTGAGGGCACTCCATGCCCTGCAGGTTCAGGGAGTTTACCAGCTTTCTGCGTGGTTTCCAGGAGAATATGTTTATCAGCACTCGGCGCTGTCCCCACCGCGCACGCTCCTGCAAGCGTTTGCGCGAGAGCTCCTTGGTCGCTCATCAGGCACCAGCAGAGGTTGTTTTGACAACACAGCTATTCATGATGATTCCCCCAAATGGAAACATTTCACAGCAAAGTTATTCACGCTCTGGGTGAGATTTCTGAGCACAACCAGCGCGCCCAGTGGCTGCTACTTGAACCACTGAGAAGCTGCTCAGTGAATGACAATAAATGAGTAACTTGGGTCTAAGTGAGGCACTGCAGCAGGGTGGAGTAGAGAATTGAAGCTGGACATTTTCCTCTTAGGTTACTTTTCTAACCATTGGGGAGTTGGCTAAGAAATATTTACACTTTTTGGAGATAAATTTGCAACCTTCTTGACAGGTAGAACGGGAAATATCTTGAAACTAATATAACTTTTATTCATGGGATGAGGTAGCCTTTTTTTGTTCAGTTTCTGCAGCAGCAAACTGCTTTTCAGGTGATAAGGAAACATACTGCATTGCTAATATGGCTGTGACCAACACAGCCCATGTCTGATATACCAGCCTAGGAGCACAAATATTAGAGTGTCCAGTAGACCAAACAAACTCATGCTGGGATGGGCAGATGTGCTGCCTGAGGATGCACCTTCTCACCAATCCCTGAACAAGCTTCTTTTTTCTCTCTGTGTGAAAATAGTAGATTTTTTTAAGGTAATATGGTAGACAATATGGCACCTTATAGTCATAGGTGTCTTCAGAGGGCAAACAGACATCAACAGCTCTGTCCTTCACACCGAAAAGTGAACAGACTCCAAGAGGAGAGAGCCAGCTAAAAATAGTTATAATAACAGTAAAGTAGCCAGAAGTGAATGTTATGGAAACTAAAGGTCTCTAATTATTAAAATGGCAAAATTCTGGAGAAGCTCTGCAGAGCTACTCAGGCTAGAGAAAAACTAAGTAAATGAACAACAACAACAACAAAAAAAAAATCCCAGCCAAAAAAAACCTTCATAAAGTAATAAAACCATGGCCCTGAGTACCAGAGAAATCATCCTTTTGTTGTGTGTATTGACCTGTTTTGACCAACCTGCTTTACTGCCCTTGGAAGCAAGCAAAATCCTAGTTATTTCTCAATATTATTTGTTTTTCAGTCATTTTCTTCTTTTTACTATAGGCAATAAAAATGGATAAATAAGTATTGCCAGCACCAGGGATGGTGTTAAAAGCCAAGGTAATACAGACAATGAACAATTTAAAAGAGTTGTCAAGAAAAATCATTCTTAGGAAAGGGAAGATGAGTATTCAAAAATAAAACTAAAACTTTTCTTTTTGACAAATTTATATTGAAAACTGGGGGTTTTTTCCTTACTTTCTTCTCCTCAAAGATCTGTATCTACTGAAAATTTACTACTGGAGAAGACTCATCTAGGCTGTTTTGATATGGAGTGAAATGTTCCCAGTGCAGGAAGGCACTTCCCCAAGGAATGGCCATGCAGGAGACCCTGCCAAGGCAGATGCAAGTGAGCAGATAAGAGGTTTGAAATATTTTCCTAACCAGAGAGTAACTTGAGGAATACCTACAGAGCAAGGCAGATGCAAAAAGTGCCTTGCTACTGGTACCATTCATGACCCTTGGGAGACAGAAAATATTATGTAGCAGGGAATGGTGTGCAATCCATAAATTTTCCAGTGTATAGGGTGCCTGTGTGCAGTGTTTAAGCAGTACTAAGCTGGAGGGTGAGAACAGAGCTGGAGAAGAGGTTGTTTTCAGTGCTGCAGAGTATCTGAGAGAGTGCTGGCTTGCTGAGTTGCTCAGCTAGCTCTTACAAGCAGGAATTATTTTCCCACGTGTGCATATTTCAGGCTCTTCTTTCCTCATGAACACACAGATGTACATATCACCATTGAAAGGCAACCAAGGAATGTGAGGTGAGAAAAATACAGCTGATAACTTTTGGGTCTCTTCCCTTATTCTGTCAAAGGAAAAACTCACTCAGCCAAGAAAGGGTACTGATAAACCTTTGAGACAGCCTAATTCATTCAGCTCATCAAAAAGCGAAGAGATACACACACAGCCCCATTCATCCTGGTGCCCTTGCTGTACATTAATAAGAGATGTATTCACCCTTTCAGGGGCTCTCAGTACATCCTTTCATTTTGGACAGTGCCTCATTCACCTTCTCCTGAAGTGCTTCTTTCCAGTAGCATCAATCTAGGAGGCCATCAGCCCTGCATGCTTGATAATTTTCAATTAAAACAGTAACATCTGCATTGTATAGGAGGAAAAAATGCTGGGAGACTAAGGAGGACAATTTCTAAGTTTAGCCATCAGAGGTGAATGTAACCTAATTTAAATGTGATGAAATTAGACCATTTGCCCTAATTTTCATGCATTTAGCATTATCTCAAGAATACTGATGAGGATAGAATGAACACCTGAGAGCAGCTGGCAGGCAGCATGGTCACTGTGCTGCATCACATTCAAGGTTTGATTTCAGATGGAAGGATGGAGTTATAAAAATGAAGGATAGAGGTAGGCTATCTGGTTCTCCAGCTTGTTTGGGAACAGGATAATGCCAGCATCCTCCCTTCAAAATCACACTGATTTCTTCTTTTACTTCTGCTAGCCTGCTCTCCTCTGTATTGAAATAAACTCAATACTGCTGTTTTAGGGGAGAGGGCTGTTCTTTGAGAGGTGTAGGTGGGAAAATTGGGATTTGGGAGATTGTTTGCTTGCATTTTAGTTTTTAACTAAATGGAGGTAGGAAGAAGAAAGCGTTGCTCCTTGAGTCAGTGCATAAGTAGCAAAGACACTACTACTTCCATCTATTGGTAGAAAAGTAAAAATTATTTTACTTACTTTCCAAAGACAGGAATTACAAGAATTTCTAGTGCCATCTATGAGTGAACACAGAGAATTGCCAGTATTCCTATGCCTTATTTTACACACACACACACACACACACACATGCACAGAGATATAAAATACAGAAATGCACATTGCTCATCTTGCCATCTCTAAGTCCACACAAGATCATTGTGAATAAATCCTTTTGCAGCTATTTAATACACACACTTGAATAAATCCTGTTGGAGTTAGTAAAACTTTAAAACTCATCCCCACAGTCTAAGGTACCATGCAAACCAGCTGCCTTTCAATGTGCCATCACGATGCAAAGTTATTAAAGGAAAGCCTAAAGGAGATACCTGAGCTCAAGTCTCTAAACTTCCTAAATGGCAACAATCCAGGGTCAAAATCTGTATTTGACCCATACCACACTGAAGAGAAGCATCTTCCCACCACCTCTGCTGTAGTTCAGGTTTTTTTAAATACATCCTAATTCAAAACCAGCTGGAAACAGCAAGATTCAAAACCCAGTTGTTGTCCTCCGCTCACCTCCTGAAAAGACAAGAACAATCCTCCTGGAATTCCCCCCTGGATCTTACTGGCAAGCAATTTAAAACCTCAGAATGATAATTATCTTTTTCTGATCCTCTATAGGTTGAATTTAAAATGCTTTTGAATACTCATCATTAGAGACTGTCAGAAGCAGGGATGTGGGAAATCACATACTGTAATATTTCCTTTTTGGATGTTCCCAGATGTATCAATTTCAAAAAGTGCAACTTATGCCTGGGAGAGACTTTCTATTTTATTTCTCCTCACCCATATCTCAGTCTATTGCCTGAGTTTTTTCTCTCCAAAGAGGACAGTAGCAAAAAGAATTGGCAATGCAGAAAATAAAGAATGGTTATATTGTATTCCATGAGAGAAAAACATGGAGAAAAGGACTACAACATATCTTAAAAAACACATTACTTTCCCCTGGGGAAAAATTTAGGAGTTCACATTAAGGCAATATTCATTTGCAGAACCTTCTTAACACAAATTTGCAACATAAAGTATTATAAAGGCTGTCATAAAAAGTGAAACACCAAGCAAATATTTCCTGGTATTTTTTCTACTATTGTTAAAAGAACCAGAGCAGAGCCCCTCACCAAGCAGAGTGTTTGAGGTTAGCTCAGCACCAGAGCTGCCTCCCAGCTCTCTGCAGGGACATTCCTTGTGCAGCAGCACAGGCAGTGGGGACATTCCCATTGCAAGTTCTCACATCCACACTGCCCTAGGTCCAGTGACTGCAGCCACCTGGGCCAAGTGATGCCCTGGGTTTTCATATGGAAATAGACAGAGTCTCATTACATTGTGGAGAGATGCACACAGAAGTAAAAATGCGATGTCCGCTCTGGTTACAAAGTTAGTTTTAGTTTTAAGGGAATGTTCAAAGAAAAAACCGTGTGGAGTGTGACACAATTTCTACATTAAACAGTAAAGTGTATTATTTGTTTTGTGCTTCCTTCAGTTTCTCCCAAAAGCAGAGGTCAAAGGAGGCTTTCATTAGCTGGGGACTTGCATTTTCCTGATATCAGACTCATGGTAAAAATACAGCTAAATATGGATTACCAAAGGAGCATTTAAACCAAAAAATGTTCCCCAGAAACAGAATCCCAGCAAGAAATGTACATAATAGTGCATTTCTCATCACTGGGAGGCATTAATGGAAAATGTGAGGGGAATAGAGGGGGATGTAATATCCATTGTATTTTCACCTCAGTATTTTCCTCTGAATAAGAACATTTTATGTTAGTTCAAAAATTTCATCTGATTTATAGTAGACCTGACTAAACTAGTAATTCATTTTCCAGAATCAAGTACAAAGGCAAGATAAAAATCAAACTCCAGAATTTTCAAGTTAATATGTTTTAGTTCGGAGAATTTGAATGTACAAAAACATAAAAAGACATAAATTGGGTTTTCAGTAAGCAAATGCCAGCAAATTACTAAGAAGGGCATGGTATAGCAGAGTCTTTGACTGACACCCTTTTTTCAAAGCAGGTCTAGCTTACTCCCTAAGTTTGTAAGGGTTCTACATGGGATTCTGACATGACACTGTGAAACACAATCTGTCCTGCTCTGATCTTTCCCTTCTTCTTATAATCCTTCAAATTCTGTGATGTATACATGTTTCCAGAGTGTATGTACCTAGATGCTGCCTTTATTCCATCACATGGGAGGTCAGTTGGGAAAGTAAGCAAGTACTGTTGTCCTTGGACTTTCCATCCACACCCTAAGGCATAAAGTTCTAGGAAATCCATGTGTGTCACTAATTAAAATATAACTGCAGACAAGTATTTCCCCTACACAGAGACACTATTGCATGCCTCATCTTTCTCTAAGCCATTTATTACAAGACAGCAAAAAATTTGATTTCTTTACCCAGGATTTATCTATTTTTCACACTCAAGAGTCTGTGTAGATACACAGTGAGAAGCAATGGCACAACTGCTTGTAAATTTATCATGGGACATGTTACTGCAGTTTCAGCACATTTCCGAGCAATAATGATAAGTAGGTTTTTAACAAAGGTCCTTTATCTGATGTGGTTGCTGGAGGAATTACCCTTCTTTCTGTAAGGTACCACCAAGAAAAAGACAAGGTCTGGTTCCTCAAGCAGAAGAGAACAAAAAGAGCTTCAATTTTCTAATGTGCATTACGAGGCTTTTATTTTTCTAAATGTTGACAAGGCTTCGTTAAGCTTTGGCTTTTTTTTGTTTGTTTGGTTGGGTTTTTTTGTGGAGTTTGGTTTGGATTTTTGTTTCATTTTCCCTTGGAGTTGGGATTTTTGGAGGGAGGGCTTTGATAACCTATATTTAGCTGTATTTTTACCATGAACCTGATGTCAAGAAAATGCAAGTCCCCAGCTAATGAAAGTCCCCAGCTCCTTTGACCTCTGTTTTTTGCGAGAAACTGAAGGGAGCACAAAACAAATAATACACTTTCTTTACTGTCTAACATAGAAATTGTGTCATACTCCACACTGTTTTAGGAGAAGAAGAAAGGATACACTCACTTTGGTATATTAACAGTAATTTGGCTATGTGGTAATTTCATGTTATAGATTACATACAGCTCTTTGTGTGCATGTTAAATGGCATAAGTAAAACTATTGAGAAAACAGTTGATTAAAAAAACAAAAAACTAAATATATTTGAAAAAAGCTACAAGAGACTTTCAGAAAATACATTTTTAGGCAGTGGGCAGTGACTACCATGCACAATTCTTCACAGGAACTGAGCTCAGAAGATGCCCTTTGGTTTTGCCCTTGAAATTAGTGCATCAAGGGAAGAAAATTTCAATTAACTAGAAAGCAGAAAGACAAGTTTTTAGAAAATTCTTCTGAGAGTTATGAAAATAGGTCTTTATTTTTCTCTTCTTTATTACTAACACTGCCTGCATTGATGTAGACTCATAACAAAGTTGACCAGAAACACAAATCTCTATTAAAAGAAACAAGAAATACAGAGGAAATCAAATTAACACCTTTTGCCAAAAACAAAGACATTAGGGGGCCAGTTTGTTTTGGTTTTCTCAATAAAAATATAATAGCCCTTTTATATTATCACCTGGGCATAAAATTTTTAAACATCAGTTGTGAAAATGCAATTAAATAACCCCCAAATTTCACAGACCAGGTTTAATACAAAAGGCCTCATTTGGAATCAGACTGGTGAGATTTTTTCCCTCCTTCATTTTAAAGTAAAAAACCTCAACCAAAGAAAAAGAAGATGCAAGAGAATTATTCCTCCCTCCAAATTTTCAGTTTAGATATCAATTTCATCCCTCTTTGCACTCAAATTCCTTGCTCAGCTCTACTTTTGACCTTTTATTTTTAGAACAAAGAGGGAAATAAGAAAAGAACTTGAAAATTCATGCAAAATAAGGCTACCTAATTTACTAATGCAAACATCCATATTTAGAATCCTGGAATTGAACAGCATATCAATTTGTTCCTGACATTGAAGTTGGAATGTGAAAGAAGGGTACCTCTCCCACTTGCCTGAGATTCAAATGTGTCATACCTCTGCACATGTCCTTCCCTGCTCTGGCTGAAAAGGATGAGCAAGAGTAGCCTATGAGTCAGTGTCCTCCCTGGAGAGCTTCAGCCATGGCATTATAAAGGCAGTAGTTTTGTTAATTCAATCAATCACATGAGTGCTTGCCTTCAGCCACTAATGAGGGCAGAAAGAGTCCTTCCTCTCATATTTTAGGAAATCCACCTTTCACATCCTCAGTGGAGTCAGGTTTGGGGGGGAAGTTTGACCAATCTGTACCAATTTCTCCCCAGTTCCATACCCTTGACTGGGCAGCAGGTTTGGCTCAGTCTCCTCCCACAGCAGAGAGCATTTCAGCTGGCTGCTGTTCTTGGCATGGGATAATAACCTAGTGCATCTCTGGTGCCTGGGCAAAGAACCTGCTGGCTCTGCCTTGGCATTTCCATGGCCCAAAGCAGTTGTGTGGCAAGGGCTGGAGTACAGCACTGGGGTACCCACCCATGAGAGTACAGCTCGCTGCCATGCTTGTGCCATGATAATCCCTAAAAGTTAAGGTCCCTACACTATCCATTAATGAACTCATGGCAGAAATGGACAAAATAAAAGCCTGCTGGTATAAATCAGAATGCTCTTGTTATTTTCACTAATATAGAGTTAACAATCATTTGCAATAGCTGCAAAACTGGCCTCTCATGTGTAATGGATGACACAACATATCTGCTGGGGAGGAAGAATAGATATGTCCTCCCACTTCTTTATGAAGAAGCTCCATTCTTTAAAATGCTCAACAGATAGAGGTGACTCTATCTGAAGAAGTCAACATGCATCATGAAAGATCTCAGATATTCTGCTGGTAGGTGATCATTTCATTTTATCTTCAGCTGTCAGTGTCAGTCAATTGTAATGCTAAGTAAGGTTGCATCACTTGCTTTCCTCGGGTGCAAGGAATGGGATGTTTTGCACAGGTCTGCACAAATTTTTGCTACAAGCTCTCCAGTAATTCTCAAGGTACACTTTGAATTTAAAAAGCTTTTCTACATCTAAGGACTAGGAGTGCATTCCTCTTTGAAACAGGTTTGATTTATTCCCATGGCTGGTGCAGCTGAAAGAACAGAACCAGCAGCAAATAGCTGCATCCAGCTCAATTTGTTGTATATTAAATGTTTGCTCGTTGTTTTCTCCCTGCAAACATATTCCAAACAGACAAAACTTTTCAGGAAATAAGTCTCTTTACTGCTAGTGATGCACATAGAAGTTGGAGTTGGATCTGTCTGCCATGAATATCATCACCAAGGGCTATTACAGCTGATTTTAAGACATGTCTGGCATTCCTTCAACAGAAACTAATTCTGGGATGACTTCTTGGAGTCACCATCCTCAAATGTTCCCTCTCCACAACCCTTTACTGTGACAAAACAGACAGCAAAATCTTTCATTTCAGCAGCTTCTGGTTTCAGCACTGCTATCTCAGCAGGATGTGAAGACAAGATAAAAAAGCCACAGTGACTTTGCTTGTAGATGGGTCAGAGAAAATTTTCATGAAAACAACTTTCATTTCATCATAAGATGAAGTTCAATGACTGCAGCACAGTCAGGTCCCAAGCTATTACACATGTAACTAACAGCTCAGATATTAATGTACAGCAGAGATAATCTGTGGAGTTTTTTTCCTTTTGTGTTTTTTGTTTGTTTCTTTGGGTTATTTTGTTTCATTTGTTTGGTTTTGGGTGGTTTTTGTTCAGTTTTTGTTTGTTTTTGTTTTGTTTTTGTGGGTTTTAGGTTTTTGTTTGGTTTGGTTTTGGTTTTTTTTTTTTTTTGCCAATGTTGTTTGGTTTTTTTTCTTTAACTTACTTTATGCTTGGGATTTAGCTGAAAAAGGATTTGTGAATGTGTCTTTGAAGGCACATGACACTGGTCAGGCTCCTGCTCCAAATACAGTACATTTTTCCTGTGATTTAATCCTCATGAGAGGCAGCAAAATATTATTTAATGTTTAGACTTTATAAGACCTGCCACCACCTTTTCCTGGCCCAACCAGAAAAATCAGAGTACAGCAACCAGCACTGCACTGAAGTAACACAGAGAAACAAAGGACTGGCCCAGCCTTTCCCAAAGCAGCACAATGTAGATCAAAGGACTTAACAGAAAAGCCATGCTTCAACAGAGGTAAGTTTCATAAAACAAGCCTCAGATTAGGTAAGCAAATGCCCAGATAGCTGAAGGTGAAAAAATCATAGACTCAGGGGCTGAGCCCTTGCTGAAACCATTGCAGCTGTGCCCACAGCCGAGGAGAGAGCCGGCGCTGTGCGTGTCAGAGCTGCCCCTGAGCTGCCCTGCTGAGCAGCCATGGGACAGAAGGGATTTTTATGGGTGGAATGATGGTGGGGCAGAGGAGTGAGCCATGTCTGCCTCCTGCCAGCCTCTGGCAGGCAGCTTGCAGTGATTCCCCAAACCCCAGGGCAACTGCAACATCCAGAGGGCACCTGCAGTGTAAGTGCGCTGTGCCCAGGACCTCATGCTCAAGGCATAGAAAGGGCAGACTGCCCACTGTTTCTGCCTGTTTTAAGGATCAGAGGGGACACAGATCATTTCCACCAGGCCAACTGTGAGCAGCAATGTGGTTTAGAAAGGGATTTCACATACAATGCTGCAGCAAGGATGATCTTGCCTGCTGTGCTGTCCAGCATGAAGGAGCAAGCTCTGAAGAGCCCATGTGTAAAAGTGGCAGCCTGTGTCAGCCCCCTCACTCCTCCATGCCACAGCAGAACTATGGCCATTAGCTCAGGACAGCATGCATTCATTGAGCATGCACATTTGGCTTCAGTCAGGGAGGGTATTTGCTTCATACCAAACAGATTTGTAACAATAATTTGTACAGGACCAAGCTACCTGCAGTGAAAGGGATCTAGGAACGTGGAGATAAAGCTGAAAGGTCTCTTCTCAAAGACACAATATCTGAAGAATCACAGAAGCATATTTCTGGATCAGTGGAGTGGAGGTCATAGACTGGAGTGTTTTCCATCTGCAAAGATTTCTTAGCCCACCAAAGAGGAGCCTTTTTATACCTGTATTCAAACACAAACAACAGAGTTGGGGAATTTTGAGGATAGACATGTTGCCAGTATCTTCCCTACATTATTAAGAATAGCCAAGAAAATTGCTCCTTATCCATTTCTAGATGTAGATAGAAAGCATGGTTCTGTCAGGG
This sequence comes from Agelaius tricolor, assembly GCF_023055355.1. Taxonomy (NCBI): domain Eukaryota; kingdom Metazoa; phylum Chordata; class Aves; order Passeriformes; family Icteridae; genus Agelaius; species Agelaius tricolor. Next base: position 30,119,377 of record NW_027269262.1, read on the forward strand.
AACTCATTACCAGAAAAATTAGTCCTTGTATTACATGACTATCTTGTAGATATCTCTGCTACAGTCCTTAGCCATGTTTGATTAAGCATTCATAGCTAGTTCAAAAACTGTAGTAAGCTGCACAGTTACTAATTAATCAATATAAACAAACTGCTGTGTCTTGAGTCCCTTAAGAGGAATGGAGGAAAAGAGAGAGCAGCTATTTTTGCATCACAGTGCACATCACACTCAGGGGTACTGCTCTACGTGCTGAGCAGTTTGTATTTTCCAGAGAACATCCACACCTTTTCATTTCAACAGTAAACTCCAGAGAAGTGCTCCTTCAGCTGAGCACACACTCCACAAATTTCTCACATAAACCTGAGAGAGGATATTTAAGAGTCATACACCTAAAATGTGCCTTGAATACTTGAAAAGGAGAGGTTTTGATGTGTGTCAAAATAAGAACTATTCAGCCAGGAATTGTCAAAGTGGGAGCTTTAATCTTACATGTTTAGCATTTCCACCTGGAAAAAGAAATATTAAAAGAAACTTGAAGACCACCAGTAATGTGGGAAAAAACCCTCTGAGCCAGCATGGACAAACTGCAGTGACTCAAGGAAAAGAGACATAACCTTAATTGAAGAAAAGGCTTCATGTGTCAGGAAGAGAATAAATTTGGACAGTAGAGAGACAACAACACTCTACTGTGACTTCCAAAATTTGGGGAAATTACACAGGGGAGGCAGGCAGCAGGGGGCAGGGCTGGAGACACACACCTGTGTGGTGGATCTTTTTGCTGAGGAGGATCCTGGAGGGACTGCAGCCCATGAAGGACCCACAAGAGGATGAGGAGCAGTGGGTGGCATGGATCAGCAGAATAAAACCTTCTGTGAGCTAGCCCAACCTCGTGGGTCACCTGTCACCTCACTCAAGGGACAGGGAGGGATTGAGAGTGACATGCCAGCAAGTGGGGACCAGGAAAGGTGGAGGAGAACTGTTGGACTGAAGACCAATATAGGGAAAGGGGAAGAAAGACGTTCCCTCAGGGTTTGTTTTATTGATCAACCCCTTATTTTTCCCCTCAATAACCAAAGTAGATATTAAAAGTTCCTGTTAATCGGAAATTATTGAATTAAATTAAAATCCCTGGGTCAAGACTGCTTTGCTTGTGATGAGAGGTCTTAATTTACTTAGCATTTTCACACAGGTCTGGGCTGTTTTCTTTTTTTTTTTTTTTTTCAATCACCACAATGCGCTGATAGGGGGACATTTCTTCTTTAGGATAGGGATGCTCAACATGCAATATGTGATGCCTGTGGAAGGGGACTGCAGGGCAATGAAAATGTTGTGATACCCTTCCTGGCTATCACTTCTGAGCACAGGCTGCTCTTCCCCTGCCACAGTCCAGACTGACCTGGGGACAAGTGGCAAAAGCTGCTGTGCTCCAGCCTGTTCCTGAAAACAGAGTTTGAAAGGAGCCTACCATCCTGGTTGCTTCATACAGTCTTGCACTTGGCTGGGAACAAACAGGGATTTACCTGTGCATAAACACCAGCTTCTCTGGCTGCACCACCCACACCCAGGGCGTGTGTATTTGGGAAATCCAGCCCCCTGAAGAGGCAGGCAGGACCTGGCAATCACAGCAGGAGGGTGGCTGCATGGAGACCCTGCAGCCCATGGGGAGTAGCACTGCTGTGAAGCTGCAAGTGACAAACCCAGCCATCATCCACATGATAAGGCCCAAAGGAACTTCTGCCTCCTGAAAGAAACTATGCAGCTTTTCACACACAAAACTATCCTCTCCTGTCCATAAATCATCATAGCTCAGGAGAAACTAATGCCTGCATAACAAAAGGATTACAGAGCTTTCCTTATGAGGTTAGGAAAGTCCAGAGCGTTTCAATCAGCTCTTTGATATTTGCAATCTCGGCAAAGCCCCAGGATACTGCTTTAAGGATTAGAAAAAATAACAGAAATATTTCTTAAACTGGTTTTGAAATCTGCAAATGTTTTATGCAACAGGAAGACCAGGCTCCAGGAACAAGGCAGAGCCAGCAGCCTGTTCAGCAGCACAGGAGATGCTGTCCACTCAAAAAATATTTGAGTCTTTTGGGTGGGACCAGGGTTCATGGATACAGAAGATAACAGAGCTGTGTGAGGCCTTCAGTTTGGCATCAATACCTAAACACTGGCTTAAAAATGAAGCTGTATTGGCCTCAATTAAACATTACATGAGTGCTTAAAATAAAAACAGACAGGAACACACCAAACTCCATCAACAGTTCTCCACCATTTGAAATTGAGTTCCATTTCTGAGATTTGCTAATGACACTGAGCTATTTGGGGTGCATTCCAGAGGAAAGTGGAGAAAGGTGGAAAACCAGAAAAATGTTGCCACATTAAAGGCATGTAGTTTGAGCTGTTTCCAAATTATACTAGGTACAGAATTGAGCACATCAATTCAGAAGAGAGAACACTATATTTTAATAAAGAATTTAGTACCGATCTCTTGACAATCTGCCAGTGGCAAAAAAACTCCAAAAACCAAAACAAAACCAAAACCACGCCAAAAACAAAACAACAAAAAAATCTAAAAGGAAACAAAATGTTACAGAAGATAGAAAGGCTTTCAAGTACAGACAAGTGAGCTGGTATCTAGCTAATCATTCAAATTCTGCTTATCTTCTTTTGAGCAATATAGCTATAGCAGAATTTGAAGATATCACAGGATAAGTGTGTGAGTTCCACAAGAAGTTGGGCTGATATAAATCACCTTTTTTTAAATAGGCTACTCCAGGACATGTGGCTTTAAGTGTTGACCATATGAAAGAAGAGCCTTGCTTGGGTGTGCTAGTTGTCAGCACACAACATAAGTTTTTTAAAGAAATTAAATTATATGAGTAATTGCAGAAAACTTTACACCCCCATCCAGCAAAGCACCAAAATGCACTCTCCTCTCTCTTCAGAGAAATGTAAAACATCAATGCTGCCTCAAAAGTTTCTAATGCTGAGATCTGTCAGACTCAGGAAGGTTCAGAGGGCCCAGGATGCTGAGGGAAGAGATGTGGGAAAGGTGCTTTTAGAGAGAGATTTACTTTGTCACTCACAAAGGTGATGGCCAGAGGGAAGGTTCAGCCATCTGCCTCTAAAGGCCAAGTCCTCAGGTGGGCAGGGATATGGCAAAGGCTTTCAGGGAGGAACCCTCTTCAGGATGGGCTCCATTTAACATCTCCATGGGTGACTAGAAATGATGAATAACTTGTTCATGACGTTTACAGATACTGATTAATTAGAAAATGAAGCAAAGAGCTAATGTGCAGCTGAAAGGCGGTAATAAAATCAAGCACTGATGTATGAGGTATATACATAGAGTCAACACACACATACACACACACACATTAATACGTGTGCACGTCAGCTTCCAAACATAGTGAGGGAAATTATTTTCTGAATTACTGTTTTTATTGACATTGGACTCACTCTGTTGAATGGCTGAATGAAAACACTTTTCCATCAAATGCAACCATCTAGTATATTTTACTGCTGTGTGCAATACTCTTGATCTAGATCTATGCTTCCACAAAGGTGATTTTGACCAGATTCCTGATAATGTTTTTCTTCCTATCCTGTTTTATCTTTTGTATATCTCTGTTGTAAAAGCAGCATGTGAAAGCGTTTCAGGTAAAGTCCAAAAGGGAAAGGGTAAAAGTACAAATTAAAACCTGTTAATTTTTAGATGAGAAATCAAAACTTTGACATGACCTTGTAGCGAGAGGAGGAAGCAAAAAGGGTGTGATTCCTGCAGGTGAACAGCTCTTGCAGTGACTGTTGGAGCTGGGTCTCTTTGCCAAACAAACACATTTTCAAGCCCTTTCAAGCCCTTTCCCTCTGACTGGATTCCAGATGAGGCTGCCCGCTGGATGTGGTAGCAGGGGAGTGGCAGCCAAGGCCTGAACATCTTCCCACCTGCTTAAGGCTGGCAGGATTCTTCTTTTCTTTGCAATTAATCTGTGACCTGTGAAAAAAAAATGTTTCACTTCTGAACACTGGGAGTCAGGGCCACTCGCAGTCAGTGCAAGGTCAAACCACTGAATTATTGTTTATTTTACATTGTTTCCTTCCTCTGGAAAAACAGCTCTGCCCCTTTTCACAAACTGCTTGGAAATCCTGGGTTTGATTAGCACTGCAAGGTTCATCTGCACAGGCACAAGGATGAGGATGTGAGGCAACATCTGCAAGCAGCAGGGAGAAATATCAGGAACACTGATCTGTGCTGGGCACTCCCACTGGCCACACATTTAACACTCTGATTCACTGGGCCAGGGAGGCCTCAGTAAGCTGAAAGCATCTCACAGGTTTGAGTGGGGGCAGATTTTTAGCTCTTGAATATTAAGGCTAACTGTGTTTAGGGTTGGAGGTTTTTTTCCATTTTCACATACAACAATCTGAAGAGAAGAAAAAGGAAAAGCCAGCAATCCTAACATACACACATGCATTCAGAATGGGCTGGACAAGTTGCTTCAAAGAGTTTATTTCCTTTGATTCTCTCAGCTTACAAACCCAGCCATGTATTCTGGGTCAGAGCTGCCCTGTGAAAAGTCATGTCCCAGTTTACTTGGGGCAAACTAGTCACTCAGTCCTGCTAGGGCTGGGGCAGAAGTTCCTGTAGCAGTGAGTGCTGCTGACCTCCTGCTTATCTCCTGTTCCTCATCTGTGGCTGCTCCCCCAAGTGACCTCTGTGCAGCAAACTCTGGTGTGTCACAGGAAATGTAGGAAAAGAAGATGCAACTCTGCAATATCTGGCTGACAAAGCCAGCTGATGTTGTACCCAGGGCAGCAGGTCAGATGGACTGTGAATAAAATGGTACTGGTTTTGCTGGTGTGGCCTGCTTGGAATAATTTATCATACTGGGTGGCCTATAGCACATCCTTACCTACCCCACAATTCTACTGTGCCATACATGCAAAGAAGAGCCTGCAATTTCCCTGCCATAATAGCCACAGAAAAACCCCTCAGCCTAATGAAGACATTCAGCTTTTATAAAATGGCATGTACAGCTTTACAAGAAAGCCTGAGAATTTCACTATAAGAGGCAAAATTAGTGTGACTTTGTTAGCCTATTTTCAAGGTGTCACAGCAACAGAAAGACATCAGCATGACACTCTTGTAACTCCTTGGGTGTCAAATCAAGACTCTTTCAGAAGGCAACATAGAAGCACAAACCACCCTCTGTTAGCAAAGAGAGCTTTGATAGCATCTGTGTCTCTCCAAGAGTTTCAGACTGTGGCAGGCAAAATCCCTAATCCTTTGCTGTGACAAGAGGGGTAAGTGCAGGAAAGCCTCGAGGTGTATCCATACTCAAGGCTTGACCTCTCTGGCTGCTGGTGGAAGAGCAGACACAGGGTGAGTGAATGGGCAGGAGCTTTGGGGAAACTCCACCTCAGCCAAGAGGAGTCACAGCTCTCCATTGCTGCCCACCTGCCTTCCCCTCACACCCAGCCAGGTGTCCTGCTGGCATTCTGTCCAGGTTCCAGGCATTGCTGGCTGCTGACTTTGCTGCTTTTTTGGGGTTAGCAAGCACACCTGCAGCAGAGCAGGACACGTCCATCAGCCCTCCCACCAGCAACCACAGCATGGCATCTTGCTGCAAGGCTGGTGTGCTGCTGTGGCAGACACTGAACAGCTGCCTGCTCCAAGAGAAAGGAAGTTGTGCTTGAGTGAATGGGTTTAAATCCAAGTGTTCAAGTCCAGTAGCTAATTTATGATACAATGCCAAGGTGTCTCACAGGAGTTCATGCTTCACCCTCCTCTGCACAGCCCACCATGCAGTGCAGTCTCTCTGGTGCAGCCAGAGTTTCACTGTGGCAGCTGCAGCACTGCAGAACATCCCTCTGCACAAATGGCTTGGTTTTGTCTTGCCACATAAACAACAGCAGTCCAGGAGCAATATCTCCTATTGACACTGGAAAAACAGCTGAGATGTTCGTGAGTAAAACCACTGAAAGAGAAGCATTTCATGGCTAATTTGTAACACACTCAAAGTCCTTGTCTGCTTTGGAATTTATAGGTCTTAACCACTGCTTGGACTCTTTATGGACCTGGGAGATGCACAGGACCCCAGCAATGTGGTGATTCCCTATCTCTCATTGCTGTGATATGCTGCATTTCCATCCTTCATTCTGCAGGGATGATTACAATCCATGCACCTCATTTGCATTAGCCTCATCAGGCTTTGTGGAACTTAGTCAGCTAAATATCAAATCCAGCTCTTGCAATTCTGCTTACCTAGAAGAAATAAAGCTGGATGAATTGAGGAAAAAGTAATCAGCTTATGTTGCTCTGATACAAAATATTTGAAGCTGATCTGGGATCAAGTATCTGGTTACTACATTGGTATTTAGAATATTGTGAATGTTGGGTATTGGGTGCCCCAGTAAAACCGTTAAGAGGAGAAGTTGTGACTGCTGCTTGTTTTTAGCTCTCTGGCACCTGAAGGTTGCAGCACACCCCAGACATGCTCAGGTAGCTCTGAGATCCCAGAGTCCAGGTGCAGCAGTTCCTACATGCAAGAGACAGAAAAGAGAAGCATGCTGTGCAGTAGCTGGCCAGATGTATGATTTTCCAGAAATCGTGGAAAATGCTATTCTTTAGGAGGACTTGATGGGATTCATACCATTCACAACCCAGAGTCTTGCTCCAGCTCCTAGAGCAGGCCACAGAGTCAGGGTCCTGGCCATTTGTCTGCCACTGCTGTTGAACCAGGGCTGGGTGAATCAGTCAGCATCATCTCTGCTGCTCCACTGTCCTACAAAACAGATGGTGACTGTGCATTTTCCATGGCATTGGGAAGCAGAAGGGATATTATCATGTCTTTCTAGGACCAAAACTCAGGTTAAAAAAAATATTAAAAATTCTCTTTGAATATTTACTAGTGGAGATTTTGTTCTAAGTAATGAAAAATGTCTGATCAAACATAATACTCCTCTGCAAATATTAGGGTAACAAGGCAAAGAGAGCATGGAGTGAAACTGCTCATTCTTTGAGGTTCTGCCTTCTTGTGGAGCAAGAAACTCTGAAGACTATTTAATTTCAATTTCCCCATAAGTAAAAGCATGTTCAAATAAAGCCCAGGGCACATAAATCTTTGCACTTACAAATCTGTACAAGTTTTGTGCAAATGTGACACACACAGACCTGTGCTATTATTTGAACTGTGAGTCATAGAAAAAAGGAATGTAACAGCCAGCACAAGGACAGCTGAATGAATTTTCATCAACCTCCTTGATAATGATGTGATAAACTGTCATCAGGGCTTCCTCCTGTTGCCAAAGAAAGCCCCATGACCTGTCAGAGCAGTAGGAACCCCTGGCAGAGCCCCTGCCAGCTCTCAGTATAGGCACTGCAAGTCCTTGGTGGTGCTTGATGAAGGCAGCTTGCACATGAAGCGTGGGCTTCATCAGATGATCACTGAAACCAAATTTGCTCCTTGGAAAACATGCACACATTCCCACAGTCCCAGGAAACAGTGGGCTGCCAAAAGAAGATTGCCTCAGCTGACCTGGCCTAGCTTTTTCCTAGCAGAAAATACATATTGAAAATCCCTTAGGCCAATTTGCCAACTTCTGCAAAGACCTCATCGCCTGTCCTCATCTGAGTCATTGAATGGGCTCACAACTGCCCTTCCAAAAATGCTGAGGGTGGGCAGCCAGGATGATTTTACCCACCTGTATTCCCACAAAAGGTGATCACAGTGTTGAGCCCAACAGCCCTTGTGGGAGTTCCATGAGAAACCAGTGAATCTGCTCAATGTTTTCACTCTGTTGTCTCAAGGCTTCTTCCTTGGGCATCGATCCTGTCACACTCACAGTTTTATGAGTCAGGAGGTGAAGTGCATCTGGCTGCTGTGGAATTGATAGGAGAAATAAAGGGCTTTCCTTGCAGCATAGCTAAGTGCCAAGCTTTTCATGCAAAGCTGCAGCCTGCAGTGTGCTGACCACACTGCCCTTACAGGCGCAGAGAAATCAGGCAGCCTAAAGCAATAAAGTGGTTATATGGTTTTCCAGAAAACCTTAAAAAAAAAGGGAAGAAAGTATAAAAGCACCTGGATTTAGTCACAGTTTTGCCTCGGAACAATGTGGTAACCTTCCTTTCCAGAGAAGGTATTATCTTGAGCTTCGGGAGGTGGGTTCTGGTGCAGGCTCTTTCATAACACCCATGATTGGTATCCTCTCTCTAGAAACAGCATTAGTCCATCCAGACCAGGTGCTCTGTTTGAGCCAAGATGTTGTAAAGAGATCTCTGAGGCCAGTTTCTGACTGGGGCCCCAGAGTGCCTGGGAACACAGGCACCAGCTTGTCCTTCTTGGTTCCTCCTCATCTGTATGGAGAAGGTTGAAGATCAGGCTGGGATCTGCCATGCTCCTTGCTGTGCCTTGTCTATAGGGATATCACTAGGTGGCCCTGTTAGATTGCTTATTTCTAACGAGCAAGTTTTTAATCTTCAAAAAAATATTGTAGTGTTAGTGATTGGAGCTTTTTAATATTTTTTTTCTTTCTTTTTTTTTTTTTAATAAAGGATTCTCATTTTGAAAGAAATAATTTCATGATTGTGAGAGCTTGCTGGTAGGTTTATTACCTGTATTTTGACAGAAACCCATGGAAACCACAACTCTGGGCCCAAAGAAATGAAATTTCTTTCAGAGGAGGTTTCTTTGTATATGGTTTGAGATGACCTTGGCTCTAAAGTTAGTAAATGCATATAGATAAAAGAAGATGGGCTTTGAGTAGCTGATAATCTGGTCTGCTTCAGTAGAAAGGTAAAGCAAAGGTTTGCTACAGTTTGGCTCAGTGCCAGGTGGAAAAGGACAAGGTTTTTTTTTTATCAAGTGGAAAGGCTGACACATTTGCTAGGACCTCTTACATTTACCTAGGACCGCACAAGGATAACGCATCAGCGTTTCAATCCTGCCATCAGTTACTTGTCCTCTAAAAGGTTATTTGTGCTTCTGTGAGAGGCCATTGCAACATTCAGCTCTTCATCACAATCCTTTCCAATTAGAAAAACCAAGAGTGTTTACACAGTGAAGCTTGAAACCACTTGTACAGCTGCAGCATGAGGGCAGCTTGGGAGTGGAAGAGTTTGTAACTACAAAAAGTCCCACGATCACGTTTCCCAGCACTGAGGATCTGTGTTGCATTCCTTGTACAGCAGCTTGACTGGTCAGCATTGTGAATTTTAAGGAGAGCACAGAGTATCAGCACATTGTGTTGAACTTCTTTTGGGTCTGCTGGGAGAAGGGAGACTTAACAGGTCTGAAAAGAAGAAATTATTCTCTCAGTGCCTGGGAGAAATAATGGGAGTAGAGGATGTGCCGTGTGGAAAAGAATGATGCAAGCTCTCAAAAGTTATTTTTGAGTTATTAGTGAGTTATTTCCTGCAAGCAACCACCTCTGCTACAAAAGAGATGTTGGCACTCCACCAGTTAAGGAAAACCCAAAGACCAGTTTGGCTCTTCAGCAGTGAGCTGACCTTGCAGTCTGAACACCTGATAACTGCTGTAATTCAACATTGTGCATGCTCCAAAAGACCAGCTGCCACAACAAAAGTAATGGAGATGAGAAAAACCAGTGAGCAAAGAAGCCCACGCCTCTTCAATATATTCACCAAACTAAACAGAGCAAATCTACCTCCCCAGCAAGGTGTCAGTGGAGAGGGGAGGGCACAGAATATTTGTCCAGCTGGCACAATAAAGCCAGAAAAATTGCATTTTAAAATGCTCACTGTCTTTACATAGGATGAAAAAGCTAGGGGTGGGTTTTCCCTACTAGCATCAAGTCAGCAAACCCACCAGTGACATCTGCCAATGCCAATGGAAGGAAATCTGTCCTGGATACTGCACAAATGATGGTGATTGCTCTTTGTATACCAAAACAGCATCAGCCCCAGTAAGAGAACAAAGCCCAGGTTCTCAAAGCAGAATATTTCTCTTCTGAACATCCTGACTAACAAAAACATGAAAGGTCTGGCTTAGGACTCAAAAAGACCTCTCCTCTTTTTTTGAAGCCATTTGACTTCCACAGTGCTGGGATTTCTCTGGGAGTTTGCTGGGAGGCTGTTAGGAAGACTCATGTCACGTGTAAGATTAGGCATCCTCTGGGATCCCTTCCTTTCCTAAGGACACAGCTTCCAGCTGAAGAGCTCTGAGATGAACCCATGACCACCTTGCTGATGCGAGCTGGCCACTTGCAGGGCTTTCCAGGGTTATTTGCTTGTTCCAGCCTTGCACTTGAATAAACAAAGCCATGACATTAAGTGGCAGAGACCACACAACATCTGTAAAACCTGCTGACTGAGCTGTGTGAGAGCCCCCTTTGCTTACCCATGGATGCAGGGAAGGTTTTGCAATTAGAAATGTCAAGGCAATTTGGCACAACAAGAGACATTTCCCATTTAGAAATTCTCATGATTACACAGGATTAAATGGTATGTCCAGCCACACATGGGATGGTGACAGAGTTCTCTCTCAAGCACTGCAGAAGCCAGCAGGTTTATAGCTGGAGCTCTAGAGAGACCTGTCACCTCTCAGCCACTGTTCTTAAACTTGAGCACGTGTCCCCTGTTACATGCCAAAATGTTATGTGCAGCAGAAATAGAAATTAAAAGATACTTAATGCAGGAAAACCTCCCAGAGAAGAGGTTTCTGCTGCCTGCATCCCTTTCTTCAGCAGTGGCACCTCTCATCCCAAGAATAAATTATCCACATATTCCTAAGCACTGAGGCAAGCAACAAGGGCTTTTTACATCTCTCCCAGCCTTGCCTTCTCCATACAACAGTTGTTTTCAATTACAGCCAGCTTCCATCAGCATCTCTCACTCTCCTTGCTTGCAGGAGATGAATTACATACTGACTTTATTTTCACGTAAGTTGTTCTCTGGGCTGTGGAGGAGGAAAGGCAAAGAAAGAGAAAGTGAGTGTAAGTGAATATCAAGAACCTGCCTTAGATAAAATATTCAAATCTTACAGTGAATAATACATGGGAATGGAAAACATTTTTCCAGCTATGTGCAAGCCCAGTGCACTGTAGCAGAGGCCGTACCAGCTTGGCTAGCAGCACCTGTCAGAGGAGCAAAGGAGGCAAAAAATTCTGCACAGCTTCTGTTATTACCTAAATTCCCCTTCAACACTGCAGCAGCAGATGCAGACACAGAGCATGCATACACTCACACTCTCTCACACACATTCTTTACACTTCTGCTCCAGCAGCATGGGTGCTGTGCTCACATGCGGCAAAACAGCAGCAGAACTTTGTCAGAGGTTTCAGCTGGAGGCTGGGCTGCTCCGTGCTGCTGATCAGCAAGGACTATCCCCAAGATGATTAACAGAGGTTTGCTTTGCAGCTGCCATCACCAGCACTCTGCACTCCAGCCTGCCCCCCCTCTCCACTTCCCTGGTGTCCATAGCAACATCCCCAGCACTGCCTGCAGTGCCAGCTCTTCCCTCCTTCCAGGCAGCCTCCGCTCTAGGGAACCATCCTCGTGAGCAGCAAACCTGTGCTCTCCACACTCACAGGCTTTGAAACCTGTGACCATTTCCCAGCAGGATTCTGACTCTCACCAGGTGCCAGTGGCCCTGCTCATGCCCTGCCCATCCCACCACTGACTGCTGCTGAGGAGCTTCCCAGGGGTGAAACACTGCAGACACCAGGCTCAAAGCATGGCTGCCTTTACCTGCTGGCAGCATTGCATGGGCACCTTTGGAGCCACTTCTGCCCTTGACAGAGGGGATGAGCCTGGCCTTGCTGCAGCTCTACTTGGTGCACTGGCCCAGAGTGCCTTGCCTCTCCTTTCTTTGTTCCTCTCTAACCAGAGGGTTGGCTGAGTTAAATCCTGGCAAGTCCCTTTGTAAGAGCTGCTGAATCCCAGCTGTAGCTGGGAAAATGTCATCCCACTCCACTGGATGGGAAAATGCTCATCTAAGGACATGCTGTAGCCTGGGCTGCCTGAGCATCCATTTAATGGGTGCTGCACTGCTGTGGGAGCTGCTCATCTCCCTGCTCTGACAAGCTGCAGATGTTTTCATCAGTGTTATTTTAGTTTCAGGCACAAAGTGCACAGAGGCTGGAAAATAAGTAGCCCTAAGGGATCTTGTGAACCCCCCCATTTGCTGCCTCAGGATACACATGCACCCCTGCTGTCTCAAGGCACTGTGTATATCTAGAAACCAGGGAAAGGAAGGGAGGAAGGAGAGGGAACACAGAGGCTCTCAATTCCCACTCACAGGCTCTGGGGAGCAACTCAGCACTTGTATAAATGCAGGGACAAGGGCCTGTACTGCTCAGCAGCCAATTCAGGTAATAGCCATGCCAGGCTGAAACTGCTGCTCTGGATCAGCTCTATTCACAGCATTCCTCTTTCCAATTTTTGCTGGCACAAGTGTTCCAACAGACTTAGCTTTCAAAGCACCTATTACTGTTTAAAAATACAAAAAAACCACGGACTGGCTCTAAGGCTTCCACAGATCGAAGGAAAGATTTTGTTTACTTTTTAAGCCCTTCCCCGCTTTAAGACATAATTCATTTATGCAAGCAGATAAAAATGTTTTTTATTGCAGGCCAGCATATTTCCAGACAGAACTAATCATCATTAGCCTATTTGATTACTAAGTAAACAACCTGATTAAGTATTGATCATTAATCTGTGATATCGCTTGGATTCATTTTAACTTCGCACATTAACATCAGCTGCTATGAGATGCAAATACAATAGATTCACTTTCCAATTTCTTGTCAGATTATTGTACATGTGCTACTGCAGTATCCCAGGCTCAGATATTGCATTTCTCCCCTGAGGTCCAACAAACAAGAATTTCAAGAGGGCAGCAAATGAATTTTTAGCCTGAGGGAAAAAGTTTGATGAAAAAAGTCACTTTGTTAATAGTTTTCATGGAAAATGAGATGAAAGTGGGGTTGAAAAAAAAAATACTGGAGTTGTTTTAGCTGTAAGTGCCACTGAGGGCCTGATAAAAGCTGTACCTTGTCATTTTTTAGACTAGTCTCTTTTGCACACTAGGGCTCCCACTCAGGCTCACACAAAGTATTCTTCACTGAGTATAAGGTAGGAAGAAGACTGCTGCTCCCTGTGGGCAATGTCAGGAAAGAGAACCTGCCTGGTAAAAGCTAAAATATAATTCAGGAAGCATTATGATATCTGGATTAACTAAAAATCATTATTTTTATTGGAAGTATTCTTTCTCATGGTGAGAAGTCCTTTACTCCTGTGAATAGCTAGCACGTTCCACAATTACTGTGAAAGCTCAATTTATCCAACAGAAATGTCAATGGAAATCTTTTGGGTCAGCTTTCAGAATACCACCTTGCACTTTGAAAACAGCAAGCAAAGTAGTCTTCCTGTTTTATCCATCAGGAACTGATGGCAAACAGGCCAGGTAGATTGGACAGCAAGTGGGTTTTAGTGCACAGAGCTGCTGCTCAGCTCATGGCTCCATCACCAGTTGAGGGAAAAGATGTATGGGGGCATTAAACAATCACTGCATGCATCAGCACATTGCCCCCTTGAAAGTGAGGCATGGGGATGCCAGAAATCCATCTGTATTGTTCTTGGATTCACCATGAGTAGTAAACTGATGTGCAAAAAACCCCCAACTACAAACCACATATGAAATCCAAGCAGTCCTAAAGTACCAAGAGATTTCGTAGGAGCCCCTGTGAGGCAGGATGCAGCTGGGGTAACCTGCTTCTCCAGCCTCCTAATTGCCTTGATCCATTTTCAAGGAAGAGGATAAAATGTCACAATGACATATTTTGCTTGAGCTAATCAATGCTGTGGGCTGCAAAGCAAAAGAAAACAGCCCTATTAATTCACAATAACCTTCTTCTGAAACCTTGTGGGATTTTATGCTTAGCTGCTGCTAAACAGAGGAGGTTAAATAACAAAAATGCAGAACCACTTGCTTTGCTTCTGAGCTCTGATGGGCAGCCTGATAAGATGGATGCTGTGGTAGGATCCAGACCAGACACAGCCGCTCCCTCAGGCTGTGTGCAGCTGTGCCAGCTGCATTGCCCATGCTCATGTCAGTCACTGCTGGGCTTCCTCCTCTATCCTCAGTGAGCAGCAGCAGAAGTGGTCTGAGGAGCAAGGGAGCCCTTGAGGAGCCTGCCCTGAGCTCAAGCTGGAGCAGCCTTAGGGCCCAGGACAGCTGCAAGGCTCAGGTGGGGAGCAGGACATGCCAACCATTCCTGTGTGCTTCTTCAAAGGCCTGCGTGAGGGAACCACGGCAGAGCTCTCGGTGTGGGCTGGTTTTGTCAGTTAGTTTGTTTGCAGGTTTGCACTTCTGTTGTTCAATATGAGCAGAAGTTAGGGTTATTCAGGGAGGATATCCTGAACCTTCTTTCCCAAAACTGTCCTCTTGCCCTGACACAAGAATGCTTTCCCTGCCCCGCTGCCACACCCAGGGGCTTCTCCCATCCCTTTGTATCAGGCTCCCCCTGTGCTCCATAGCCTGTGTGCACTGGGAGGGCAAAAAAAGCCAACAGCTTTCCTAGGATTACTTTTCAACAAAAATTCCTCCCTTTTTAGCAAAACTTACTAACTTACTACTACTACTTACTAGTTCAATTTATTTTAAAAATCAAAACACTCCAAGGAAAGCTTCCCTTTAAAAAGCAAACAGACCAGTAGCAATGGAGTTAAAGGAATTGATTTCAAAGCAATTGGAATGCCAAAATCTTGATATGTGACACCTGTGGATGGACTATTATGGAATAAGTTTATAGCTGTTTAAAAGGGCAAGCAAGTTAAAAGAATTAGTCTAGTATGTCAATGAATAATTTTTAAATATATATATATATATATATATATATATATATATATATATATATATATTGTTTTTAGTCTGACAGCACACAGGATAAACCTAGAAGTCCCTACTTAGTAAGAAAAATGAAAGAAGCAGCCTAGGAGATACAAGAGGGCTGCTACAGGTCATCCAACAAGCAGCAATAGATATAGAGTTTTAATTTATTTTCTTAAAAGAAAAAAAGAATTCATTAGCTGAAGACTTTGGTAGCCTTCTCCCTTTCCAACACAAAGCAATGAAACAGGAAAGAGATTCAAGAGCTTCTTGGGATATGATGGGAATGATTTTCTGCAAATTTAAAGGGAAGAGGGAGGTTTGGAGGATAGGTAGCTCTCTGGAGAAACAGTATTGAAAGCACACACACACACAGGCTCTGCCAGTGCGGAGGAAGCATAGCAGGAGAGCAACTTGGCTCTGCTGGGAGCTATGAAACAGCCTGAGACTTGGGAAGAATAGAAAAATAGGACATAGGGGAAGCTATTCAGGAGAAGCATGACAGAAGAGCATGGATTTATAAGGGTAAAATCAAAGGCCAAAGACACAGAACAGGCGCAGAGAACAGCAATATCACCAGGAAAGCATGTAAATTAATACATTAGCAAGAAAATAGAGATCACTACTCAGTGGGAAGGGAGCCCTGAGGAATGGAGCATTCTGCTTTGACACAGCTAGGAGTGGATGGGCAGGAGAATAACACCCAGGAAAAGAGTAAAAGAGCCAAGATGATACCAGAAGAGAACGAGCCATAGAGTAGTCTGGTAAGGTAGAAAATGCCTGAAAGCTTGTTTAACTGATGACACCTGAGGAAATATACCCAGATTGCTCATCAGCCCATGGGAGAACATGTCAGAATGACCAGAAATTTTTGTTGAGCACTTGGAGAAAAAATGGCACTTGGTAATGGGAAACAGAAGAGCAAAATGGTCCTTAAAAAAATGACTTCAATGTCCAGTGATAACAGAGCAAGTGGTTTCAATTGCAACTCCTAGAAAGGCACTGGAACAAATGATCTAATTATATGTGAACCTGCAGTAAGCAAACATGTTACAAGCAACCAACATCTCCAACTCATTAATAAAACCCACATCAAATCAATCTAGTTTTTAACACATTGCCATACCAGAATATAAAATCTGAGAGAGGCTTGTGGGCATAATTTGGGGATTTTTTTGTGATCCCCTCTCCATTGTTTTGGGTTTGAGCTGGGTTTTTTTTTCCCCACATCCAGCTAGGTTTGGGAAGGAGAAATAATTGGTCACTGAGTGAAACAGAGGAACCTCAGGGGACTTTGGTAATACAGGAGCTTAATAATGTGCCATGAAATTAGATCTCTTTAAATGTTTCTCTTTATTTGTATATATTACAGTCAGTGCTTTGTATCTCTGGTTATCCAGATCACTCACACTGGCTCCCCACCATGACACAGGTGCTGCAAAGTATTTCTTTAAGCAGCACAGTAGGAATAAGGTTTACAAGGAAATCTGGGGTTCACAAACGCCAGATGAATGTAAATACACATTTCTGTGTGCACATGAAAGCGTACTGCAGTGGCATCCAGAGCTGTTTTAAAAATAATTATGTGCATTAGTCATGGGGTTGAGCAAGGAAAGGTTTCATAAAGGCAGAGTTGTCAGCCTCCATCTGCACACAGCCGAGTGTGGGGAGGTGCAGGCAGAGATCTAAGATGTGAAACTGGCTGATAATTACCTTACACCACTCAGCAAGAAAAGTTAAGCTGTGAAAACCATACAACACATGTGAATTATCACCCCACATGGAGTGGGGGGGTCTCTGAGGGCAGGGGCACAACATGCCAGCCCTGGGGGCAGAAGGTGGTGAAGAGATTCTCAGGCTGCAGCTGCCTGAGGATGGACATGTAGGCCTGGGGAAGTTCTGGTGAGGGACATGAGACTGAGAGATTTCAGGGACCCACAGGAGAAACCTAGTGGGTGGCTGCAGGCTTTTCCTTGTGAGGGAATGTGAGCAGCTTCCAGGCTGTGGTACCAGGCTGGGCAGGCATGTTACAAGGGGCAGCTGACCTGACTAGGGGTCTTGCTTTCAATAAGTGATGGGGACATAACAGAAGAAGATGGGAACACCTGGAAGTTGTGGACCGTGGTTCAAAAGTTTTACCTATCAAGACATAAAAAATCATTGGTTAAATTCCTCTCCTCCTTGGGTTACCTTGGCTCAATACACATCATCTAAATAAATCAAACCACTGGCCACTGAAAAAACCCAACAAACTAACCTCAACTTTCCAATTGTTTCAATCCAAATAATTAAGAGAAAAGTAACCAGCCTTTTCAACAAAAACTCCAAATTTTCCCCTTTTCCTTTAGCAACCTCCTACAACACATGAACATAACTAGTGGCTGCATTGCAGACACCATCTGTTCCAGCACAACAGCAACTCACCCACTTCTACCCACTCAGCATGACCAGAATTTAGCAGTGCATGCTGCATGTGCAGGGGAGGCACATGTGTTGTGAGTGGTGGAGGAGAGCAAACTAGGATAAGGAAGGGACAATCACTGCTAGAGGGGGAGCAGAGTGCAGCTCTGCAATGAATCCTTCTTTTTGAGAGGATAACGAGTTGGCCACAATTGAGTTGGGTGAGAAAAATTCATCTTGGGATAACCAAATGTTTCTCCATCTTGCAAACTGCCTAATACTGATGCAGCCATCCAAACCTATTGCCTCCTTGCCACCAGCCACAGCCAGCAATCCAATCATATTTGAGTGTGAAAATCTTCTAGTACTGTGCTCCACAGAGTATTTTCCATGGGTAGGGCATCTCATGGAATATGAGTAAATCATTCTGGTAGTCAGCCTGGGAATTCTGGCATCAGCCCTGGCATGGGCAGAGGAATACAACTTGGCCCTCAAATTCTCTTTCCTCGTCCAATGGTTTTGCTCTGTGGCCATGAGATTCTGCACCTAACCTTGGGGGAAATACAAATTACTGCCTCTCACAGGACTGTAAAACAAACTTTGCTTGGCAACAAGACACAGTACCTCGTCTGTGGGAAGCTATACAAAAATGCATTCTCTTCTGCTGAACTTCAGCTCTAGCTACATCCTCCCACTGTCCCCAACAGGGAATGCATGAAATCTACCAAGACCTTTTTCTGTAAGCATTTTAAACAATTAGCACAATTCCATGAAGGAGCAATTTCCGTGAAGCAACAGGAACACAGTGAGAAGAAGGTTGTGCCCAGGGTTTCAATTATCTTTGCAGAAAGGCTCTGTGCAGAAAGCACTGAGGGCTTCCTCTCAAGGCACATTGCCAGTGCTGTACTTCCAGTTTCTATGACTTTATGCTCTCTTGCTTGCTATACTTGGATAATCCAGGTTCCATGCGGTATCATTCCCTTTGCACTTGGATGCTTTGGTAGTTCCATCAGCTCACACAGCTAAACTGCTCTTCAAATATCTGCTGAAGTTATATCTGCCTCATTTCTGTAATTGAGCAGTTATTAAAGAAGTTATTTTCTCCTATATTTAACCTTTGTGTCACACCTCTGTTTCCTTATATACCATGGCTTGGTTGACTGCATGAATAAACTGTTCTGTCCCTCCTCTGCACTAACCCAAAAGCTCATTGGAAGTGGGATTACATTTGATAGTTATGTGCTCAGCGTCAAGAACCCTAACTGCATCAGATTACAAACTTGAATAATAATTGGCTTGATTAGGGCAAAAGGCATGATATGTAAACCAGTGCTTGAATATACACTGAATGTACTCATTGCCACATAAAGTATTTTATTTTCTTTGCTCTCTGCCATCTAAACTCCCTGAAATGCCAGGAAATCACTTTCCTAAGTCATTACCCTTAAAATAATCCTCAATTTACATAACCTTGTTATGACAGAAGAGCAAACAATTTATGCAGATGGCAATAAAGCAAGCAAGATTCAGTGTCACTTGAAGTAGTAAATTATGCATGTATTACAGGAATCTACAAAAGCAAAATCCTATGCATATAAATAATAAAACCAGCTTATATGCAGATTTTTTTTCAATAGTTTGAATCAAGTTTTTACTTCAATACAAAAACTACTGTAGCAAGCTAGAAAAAAACCACTCCTTATTTATATATATTATTTATACTACCTGTATGGCCAGCTTCATTTTAGACTACTGTTTATGGTTGAGATGTCAAACTGAATATATGTGTTCTCTGCCCATTTTTGGAGCTACTTTTGTTATTCACTTAAATGTTCTGTTGTCTCTTTCTATACATGTGCTCACATACACATCTTTCTCTCTCTCTCTAGACACGCCCTTCCTATCCTGTCTTGATAAAGAGATAGTATTTGAAAGTAATGCCATTTAAACAAACCTTTAGGACTCCTGCAAGAGCACTTGCCAAGATGGAGCTTCTCAGTTACACAGCTGATGAGTTGTAAGCCAGGCCAGTTCTGAGCAGTTGCTGCCATAGAGGGTGAAGTTGAGTAACAGAGGCCAAAGAGGAAAAAACCAGCATCAGGCCATGAGGGAACAGATGATTTTGAAAGGGAGCTCAGACTGGCTGTGGCACTCCCTGCCACAGGGACTGAAGATGGACAGTGGTTATCCTCCAGTCTTATCCTCCTCAGCAGGTCTAATAACTCTTGGGTTCTGTAGATTTCCTGCATCCTGCATAGCATCTAGGCTATGTTCAGTCTTAACTTTCCTTCAGCTGGAAGTTCTACTTCTTCTCAGTTCCTGATTTTCTTACCAAAGTAGGGGAAATATCCACTGTATAAGAAAGAGTTCCTACAGAGGTGGCAGTTTCCCAGCTGGGTGCCCGAGACAGCTTTAGACATTTGCTCATGCATTGACATCACATTTGTTAGAGCAGGCAGAGTTACTGAGTTAGCAGAGATGGAATATCACAGTACTGAGAGCTGTTCTTATGGAGAAAACAACATCCTCTATTCAAAATGCAAGTGTTGTCAGCAATACAATGTGGGGAGGTTTTCTTGTAATAGTGTTTCTAAAACTAAAATAAAAGCCCAAAACAATACAAAACAAAAAACCTGAAACAAAACACAAAAAATACCACAAAACAAATGAAAAATCAACCCAGATGGACAGATGAAAATAATTAAGCCTTGACTCTCCTAAAGAAACCCAAAAACCAAAAAAAACGAAAAAAAAAACCCCAAAAAAACCCAAAAAAACCCCAAACCCACAAAAAACCCCCACTCACAACCAATCAGGAAGCAGCAATGAGTAACTTTGTAGGCAAAATGTATTTCAGTTTTTGGCACGGTTACCTGAATGCTGGAGTCACTGCAACCTTTTAAGTTAAGTGTTATACAGAAGCAAATTGGCCCCATTTGAAAGCAGCAACCTCATGCTAACTTGGAATCTGTATAATTGAATGCAAAGAGCTACACTACATTTCCATGACATTTGTATGAACATGCATGAGCAGAGTTACCCAGATCAGGGCTGAGGACTCTCATGCTCAAAAAGGACAAACCACTTAGCAAGGAGCAACATCCAGTATTTAAATGAGAATTTATCAGGTCTAAAAGAACAGGGCATTTGTACTGACACAGAAAGCTCTGAAGGCCAAATTTACACTTCAGCAGGAACAAACCCATTAGCAATCAGCACTCCTATTCCCACAGCACTCTGGGCTACATCAAAGTATACAGTGAGGGTTTTCACACACCTTTCCACCCTGTTATTACCATCTGACACCCCAGTTCACATCATTATTTGTGCCAGTGCAACCTGACTGTCCTTAAGCAATTAACCCTTGGGACTGAGAGACAGCTAGTGCTGAGGAAACCTTTTTCTATCAGTGCCAATTAACTAATTTTTTAAACTGTAGCTGATGTACAGATGAACTAAAAGGCTCCTGATATAAATGATGCTGCATCTTTCGTGGGTGGGTGCTAAATACAATGAAATAGAAGTAAATCAGAACACCTTTGCTTATAAATAGTGTTGCAGTTCTTTGAGCTCCCCAGTAGCAGTGTCAGGCCACACAAGCGTACAGGAGTGTACAGAGGAGTCTGGCCTTTTATCATGCTCCAGCAGAACATTGGTGCCCCTTATTCCTGAAGATAGACCTAGGAATCTGAACTGGCTCTGAACCCAGAGACCAGCAGCAATGACCCCAGTCTCCCCAAATGACTCTCCCCAATGAGTTAGTCTCATAGGGTTCATTTTAACAAATTGTGAACTCTTAATTTTGCCACTCAAAATGAAGAAACAAGTTTTCTTAGCAGATTGGCTTTTGCACATGCCACCTTTGCATATTTATTTTTTAGTACATGAAACCCAGTTTAATGACATTGTACTAGGACCGACAAAAAAAAAGAAACTTAATCCCAAATGGACATGAAACCAGATATTAATAATTTTTATTATATTAGTTAAATATTTTACTTTGAGTACTAAAAGGAAGATAAGCTAAATTGATTCACTGCTTGAAAATACTTATATTACTGAACTAAGGCATGAAAAAGCTAGACATAAAAATAACATATATACAGCAGAATGCCATTTGACATTTATATTCCCAATTGTAACAAATTCAAGCAAGACTGTTAAAAGGGAGTTCTCTTGCCTATGACTGCTTGTTAGGAGTCTTTTGTGTTACATAAAGGCATCCTTCCACATTCCTGGCTCCCTGGTGGAGCACCTCACTCCTCTGGTAGCCAGTACCATAAGGGGTAGCCAGTACCATAAGGATTTTAAAGGATTACCTTGTATGGAGGAATGGAACACCTTCATGACCAAAAATCACGTGTAACACTCAGCAAGTTAAAGCCCTCTTCTCCCTTCTAGCAATCAGCCATGATACAGCTACAAGCTTGGAGTTTATTTCTGC
Source organism: Agelaius tricolor (assembly GCF_023055355.1). Lineage (NCBI taxonomy): Eukaryota > Metazoa > Chordata > Aves > Passeriformes > Icteridae > Agelaius > Agelaius tricolor. The sequence goes on from NW_027269262.1 coordinate 30,141,073, forward strand.
CTTATCTCCTCCAAAAGGCCCTTCTTGCACCCTATCTTGCTATCAAGCTGTGAAGATAGCAGTACATCTTTCCATAAATGGCTTCATTTGGATTTCCAGCAAAACCTCCATCTTGAATAGCTGTGTACCTGGAAGAGATCCCAACGTGCACACATATCCCATGTCCGAGCTGTCCAGACAGGTGGTTTTGGCCTTGTTCTCCCTTTCACTGAGATTTTATTGAATTTGTAACTTCATCATGAAGGGTTATTGGCCTCAAGCTTGAAAAGACTAATCAGTAGGCAGAGCCATGCCTTGTAGACCGCAAAACGTGCTGGCTAACAACCATCCCAGTTCTTAACAAACTCCCAAACATATTTTCAGGTCAATGCTCTATCCATCTGTTAGTGTTTCATTCAATGTGTTCTCTATTTTGAAACTTATGAACTTGCATTTCAATATGCATGTAAACAGAAATAATTCAAGAACAGCATCACTGGGCTCTGATTTGTTGTGAAAACGTGATCACCACCATGGGGCAACAGACGGTGTAGAAGATTACTCAGGCATGCTGGTGAGTCCCCTGAGAACATGTGAAATCCCAAAAGGAAGGACAGGCTGCAGATTTCATACATAGGAGCAAAAAAGAAAATCTGCACTCAAATGGTTATGTGGCCTTGCATGACATGACTGCAAAGGTTTATTCACCTAATTAATGAAGACAATCCTCTTTCATAGAACTTATTGCAAGTGAAATATTCCTAAGAATTTGTGACTTGCTTGGTTTCTTTTTTTTTTTTTTTTACTGCGGTTTATAGACCAGACACTTCCCATACAAGCTTGATTGCTTAGATAAAATTCAAGCTGGATCCATGTATGATTTCTTAGATGATTCCTATCAAAAAGGCCAATAACTTTTAAATGTAATTCTTATTTGCTTTTTGAATAAGCCACAGTAAAACCATATAGCCAAAAATGCTTTATTTGACCATTAGCCATATAACCAATATGCATAAAATGGTGGCTATATTTTTTTTCAAAACAGTTCCAAATCCCAAGAAAGCTCTACTGAAAACATTAAACAACCCTTTTTTCCTATAAAAATAAAAAAGAAAAATTATGCATTCAAGAGGTGTCTACACTTTTAAACAATAAATTAAACTTTGTAATATCAACATCAATTTCCATTTCAAATTATTTAAAAGAAAAGTACAGTGTAGAGTACAAGATAATCTCTTTCCTTACCTTCCAAATGCATCAAATACATTCTTTTATTCCTTTAATGTACTGGCACCTAAGATGCTAGAAGAAACTATAGAGTGCTTCAGGGAAAAGAAAAAAAAAATTTAAAGACCTTCAGATAGAGTCCCTAAATGGATATTCCCTTCCAAGATTTTGCTGACAAAAATGCTAACTGAACTTTTATGAAAATACAAGCTTAGTGACTAGAATAGGGAAATTTTCTTCAAAACTTGCAAAAAACCCCAAACAACTTTCCCAACTGTTATGCAATTTATCCCAATACTATAAACACATTTCCATATCAGTTGTAATCAGTTTTAACCATTACATTATTTGTGAGAATGAAAGGCAGGCAGATTTTTAAAGTTTTATAGGACTGTCCCCATTATATACCTTGTATTTCTCTATCAAAGTTACACAGTGAAGTGTGAAAATCTAAATAAATTATGTGTAGTGCTCACTGCACAGGTTACTGGAATGTAAGCACTGATATTCATCATTTCTTTGGCAAAACTGGGATTAGAAATAGATTTACATTTGAGTGCATATACTAATTCCCCACCTAATTTCTACAGACAGTAATTCAGTTCCTGCTAAGCCCCAAGTTTTCAATCATGTATGCAAAGCTCTGAATTAGAAGGGCCCCGATCAGGACGAACCCAAGTGCTGCCACACTCACCTGCTGCTTAACTGAAGATAATGATGCCCACTTCCATTAACATTGCTGGGCTGAGCTTTTCTGTTTTCTGGAATGAAGTGCTATGATATCCTTGCAAACCCATACAGATACACCTAATCTCGCTTTGAACTAAACTGCTGAGGTTAGATAATACAAATACAACCCCACTAAGATCAATCTAGGCTGTGGATTTACTGTGCATTTACTATTTCTCTTTCCCAAAGGAAGGCAGCCCTTTTTCCTTACTTCCTTGCAATCAGGATTGCAACCAACCATGTACAAGAAAGTTGACAAATAATGAGGCATTTGGGCTGATGATGCACTTTCTGTGCTTTAGTGGCCGTACTGCACACTAGCTGAGAGCCAATTTGCTTTATGACTAGGTCAGCTGCCCCCACAGCTAAGAAGGTACTTCTAGCAGCTAACCTTTGCATCTTGTAAGAAAAACTATTTTTTTTCTTTTTAAAAGATATATTTTGTACAGAATTTAGTAAACAGTCATTTCTTACTTGAAGATTCAGATAATAAATTTTTTCTTTAATTTTAAAGCTTAAGTTCTAGCTTGGTGCAGGACCACTTCCTTGCAAGCTCCAAGGACTGTTTACAAAATGTTTATAGTGCAAAAGGCTGATACAAATATGATGCTACTCTGGCTTAATTTGGTAAGTGATGTTAGGTGAGGGGTTAAATAGCCCTAACAAAGCATCATCTTCCTCTTAAGCATGCAGGGTGACCTCAACAGGATTGCAGGCAACCTCAACAGCAGGGCAACCCAGCCAAATGCAGATTTCATTTATGTCTCAGGAAAAGACATCAAATGAAAACAGACAATATAGTTTCTAAGAGGAAAATATTTAAGAGGTTTTTTTTTAATGTTACTTAAGAGCACAAACCAGTAGATGAGGAAAATGTTCCACTTAAAATTATTTTCTAGGTGGGTTTGACAAAAATTACATCCCACGGCCAACAGTATGGCTCTCTATCACTCACAGAAGTGTTTTAAAGGAAAATGAGTAAAAAAATAATATCTTTTCCACTTCTACTTTATCTGTTAAAAACATTTTCATGTTCACAATGTTTAATTTTTTTCTTTTTATATTTAAGTTAAATCCAGGTCTTATCTGTCCCAAGGAAAACATTTCTTACATGCTTTTCCATATATCTTTATGATTTCTACCACTGCTAGCAGCACAGTTTTGAAAAGAGATCAGTTTGAGACTGGTCTGAACACCACGCTGCCCCTTCAGCAGGTGAAAGAAAAACATCCTTTCTTAAGCAATAGTAATTTTGCCTGTCTGAGACAAAGCCAGTTTCACACTTGGAGGAAACCTCAAAGTAATTTTATAAGGCAAACCAATGACATTTCCATGAAACAAAATCAGGTAAGTCAAGTAAACAGAAGTTAAACAGTTAACAGTAAACGGAAGTGTTTCACTAATGTCTATTAAAATAAACACTTTAATATTTTAAATACAACTTTAATTAAAGGTTAACCTGCATCTAAACTCAAAATAAAGCACAAACTAAGACAACTCTTAGTCAAGCAGTCTGCAAGAAAATGCCCCCTCTTGAGATGAATTTTCTTTAAAAAAAAGAAAGAAAAAAAAAAAAGGCCAACAATATTTCCTGGTCTCTTATAGTCCATACAATTTGTTTTTTCCCATAACATTACTGATCCTCAACATTTGCTCTTTATATGAATGGTATGAATGCTACTGTCACAGAGTTACTCTAAGCTGAAAAATGGTTAAATCCATTGATATTAGGTGGTACTTCTACTTTTGATTTGGAGAAACTTCCTTTTTCTTTAGAATGACAGGCTTCAGTGATTGCAGATGCTACTGTTTGAAGCTTATACAGTGTTAAGTACTCTAAAACTCAATCATATTGCATTAGACTGGTATATTTAAACTGTTAATGTAAACTACAGTTAAAACAGACAGCCATTTGAGATGGCTGAGCACTATCAGTGTCAGGACTTAAATGCAAGAAACCCATATAATCAAAACATTGTTTTATATAATGAATTAATCATTTACATGGCCTTTGAACAAAATATTTAATGAAAACTTTACCTTCCATATAGCTTCAATTAATAAATGCTTTTAACCAAGCAGACTGCTTGCAGGTTACTAATCAAAATACAAACATTTCCCAGCACATGTTTTCTGGAAAGGCTGAAAGAATCAAATAAACTTGCACTTAAATGCTACATTTCAGGATAGAAAAATAAAGCCATTATCAGTGAAATAACTACATTTAAATTATAATTGACTGAATATGAACCATGTGCATCTATTTTGAACATTTATGCATTTAGTCTGATAGTATAAGAATACTGTCTATAGGGAAGAGCTTTTTTGTAAAAAGGTATCATACTATAAAGCCAATGCAAAGTTCATTATATAGTTCAGAACTAGAGTTCTTTTAAAATAGATATATATTTAACCAAGTATTGCAGAGTAGGAAATATGAGGCACCAAAAAAGGAAAAAAACTGAGTGTATATGAAGACTTATTGCTGAATTTGTGGGTACATTTTGACTGCATATAATTTAGTATCAACACTTAAAAGACAGGATAATTAAAAGCAAACCCCTAGATTACATTTTTTTTTTTTGTGTAAAACACCACCACTGTTCAAGGTTTGGTTGTATTTTAATGACTTGTATTTCATACATCTGGTTACACAAAAGGCATTCATGGTTTAGGATGTTGTTTTTCTTATTTTTAACAAATAGCAAGACCTTTCCCTTTCACCTTTATCTCAGAAGTGTTCCTCTGTGAGATTTCTGAAGACATGCTGAATAGGCAGTTTAGTTCCACATCAAATATAAAGCCACTAAGTTAAAATTTGTTTAATTCCATAGAAATAAATGTTAGTGTATTTCACAGTGATGAAAACATCAAGGGTTCATTGCTCCCTCTTCATCCATCACCACCACACCAGACATTTTGAATACTTATTTTCATGACCATGCCAGCACAGGAAAAATCAAGGGTAAAATGCTTATGAAGGTTATACAGAATCTTTTCTTCACAGCATCTTCTACCACTTGCCAACTGCTTGACAATTAAAAACTGTGTGCTCACGAGTTTTAACTCCCACCAAAATCCCCCCAAACTGACCATTTAAATCTAAATCTTCATGATTTCTTAATTTTTGTGAAAACAAAAGCTGGCAGTAAGATGTTTTCATAATTATGCTTTCATTGCAAGATCAGATCTAAGGCATACTTCATTCAGTGCAAAGTCATCACACACTACAGAGAGAAGACAAAACCCCTTCAATTCTCCCATATGGATCCTACAGGTACATGTGCAAAACCCAGCAAGACTGAAATAAAGATGGACACAATATACAAGATACTTGTGTAGTTAATATTTCCTCCTAGGTTTTAAAAAAAAATCAAACCAAACAAAAAACTTATAGAGACTACTATTTATATAGCTTTGAGCATTCTCTCTGTGGCCACAATTTCAAACAAGTTAAAAAATCCAAGAGCTCCCCAATGGTATTACCAAACCCATCCAAGTTTACCAAAACAAGAGCAGCATTTGTTGTCACAACATGACAGTCATCCTTTAAATGCACACAATACTAAGCCAAGTCAAGTCTATATCATGTATCTTGAGACTGGAATTATATGAGAAATACATTTACAGTGCTTTGGTAAGTACATATTAAACATGAAGAAACATAAATAGCAATTGGAATATAGGAATAACCTTGACCACAAAGAAACAATGAGTACTTCCATGAAAGACACAGATGTCACAAAGATGCTCTAAATATTTTCTTACAATTTATTTTCTTGCCTTTTTTCACTTCTTGACAAACTATTAAGTGCAAGTCATGCCAACTGCAAGGGATGACTCTGAGACCTGGGAGAGGAAAACTTAAAAAACAAAAAAAATAGATATTTTAACAGACAGGCACACAGGTAACAAAGCTTCCCAAGTAATATGTGCAAGTCCACTATCATTTTACATTTGGAGTCACAGACTAATTAAGCTACCTGATGCAGTTTAGCAAGACAAGAGTGAACCAGTCTTTTGGTTTTTAATCTATGCCCAATCAAGCAAGATGACAATGATCCAAAATATTACAGAAAACTCCAGTTGAAGTGAAATTTGGAATGCACTATGTAAGGATGAGCACAAACCTATTCACCATTCAAGCTAACAAAGCCAAGAAGGTTTCCATGTTGCCAACTACTCTGCACATCTCAATTAAAACTCTTTTGATCAATAACAGTAACCAGACATCCTCTTCAGCTATAGCTAAAATTGTAATCTTGGAGAAAGGATCAAGCCTACAAAAGACAAGTCAGCAATTTAGCTCATCCTATATGCACTTTCTAGTTACCTCCTGAGGGAAAAAAACATAGTCTTCCAGTAACATGAGAGATGCATATTGTACAGCTGTGACAGTTTCTATAATGAAACTCCAGCTATAAATGATAATATCCATAATACAAACCATAATTCTAAAATACATCTGAATAAGTGTGTGCATATATATCTCTCTGAAAAAAAAAGTATCTAATTTTCTCTTTTATACATATAAACATCTGGCTAATATGCCCCATAAAAATTTTACCCTATTTAGGACTAATTTTTTAAATAACAGAGTTTTAAACAGTCCCTTAGAATATTTTTTAAACACTATTAAAAATTAATAACTATCTCAGGTTAATCAAAAAGCACACACAAAATAATTTAACATTATATAAATGTGGTTATACTGTTCAGAACGTCCAATTCTCTCATCTGAAATGAAATAGAGACCAGTGTACCTTAGGGTGAATTATTCATCAATGTACAAATTCATTCTTTCTTTCCATGTAAATCTTCAGGTGAATTTAACTGCATTTCTGCATAAGCAAAAAACACAGTAAATCTGGAGAACTCTTGCAAAAGGGAGTCGTGTTTCGCTGGATAAGAGCGCTTTGCTGGAGGGCAGCAAGTCAATATTTTATCACCATCTGAACACTAGCAACACCTGTGCCCTTGTAAGCTTCACACCTTGAAATAGCAGCAACGTGTTTGATGGGTTCAGTAGTAATTTTTCTTCCAGTATTGGATTAGACTACTTTGCATATACAGTAAGTCAAAAGTCTAGTACTTGTGTGCAACATTAATCCACATTTACATCTGAGAACTCATAAATACACATGGAAACAAACATGACAGAGAATTAAACCTCATTTTAAGTTAAAATGTTTTCAGTACACATAAAGAAACAGCAGTTAAAACTATAAAGGAGATGGACAGCAGAAACAGAAGAAAAGGGGTGCAATAACTAAAACTGTATGAAGTAGGTCACTGTCAAAAGGGCAAGTTGCAACTAAAATTGATCAATAGAAGATGTAGACTGTACCACCTGCATAGATACCTAACTGCAGCATTATTTTCACATCACATACAGTAGATGTGATTTCTAAGCAGCATATTATAACAGCTGGCATACTCACTAATAGATTTACGGTAACTGAATACTAAATTTCTCCAGCTCAGTGTACAGTAGTTATGCATTAGCCTTTAAAGCTCTTCATCAGCCTTTTAGTCAAGGTTACAGTTCCACGGATATCTAGTATCCCAATAAGAAAGTTACAAATATTCACCTTCAATGAGCTTTCATATGATACAAATATATTAAATACCTTCTTAAGATGAACCATTTCAATAATAGGAGTTTTCCTTTTGGTATTTCAAAGGAAACACAAGGAACTTTGTCACTTCCAAAGTAAAGGGTGTTTTAAGGCAGTAAAAGATGTGTGTTAAGGTTTCCATGATTGTTTATGGTTGTCTATGTGAATAAAGCATATTACACACAATTGCTGTCATATATTTATCTATGTGACTTTGTTATACTGTACATGATTTAGCAATCTTCTTGAGAAATTTAAAGTGCCACAGTTCATATGTGCTCATCTGTCTTTTCATGGGCTTCTAGTCCATTCTAGTTGCTTTCAGAAACAAGCCCTTGCTTTACTTAAAGAGCAGGTTTTTTAGGCAAAAAAATCATCCTTCACTGCTGTGCTAACTGGAATCCAGTGGTTGAACCAATCCTTCTTTGTAAACACGAAGAATAGCTTCACAAACAAATTTGTATTGACTCTGCGGAGGAAAGAAAACACAAAAACATTTATGGATGTTCAGTTAAACTGCTGATTAGACAGTATTATTGAATAGGACTAACAGATCCACAGCTTCCTTTTTTCCTGAGCAATGACAGGAGAGGAGCTACAAGGATGGGAGGAGAAAATCCTACTCCTCTGTCTGTGTTCACGGTAAACAAAGCTGACATTTACTCTTCCTTGAAGGACAAGCATTAAAGAATCACACACCAAGGAAAATATAGTTCCCCAAACTAAAATTATACGTGTTTAATTTTCAGGGAAAAGGAATTATTTGTAAAAACTATGCATGACTTTGACTAAATTTAACTTGATATTTACCTTCTTTATATATCTCATCTATTTTGGGAGGGGTTTGGTAGTTATCTGATTATTATGAGTATTCTGAGCTTGCCAGTCTTGCAGTTACATATTACTGGGCACATTTAAGGTTGACATATAGGATCTATAGGTGTGACTACCTAACTGAAACCCTTATTTTTTTTCCCCCAAACAACCTGCAGTACTGCAGAAGGAGTCACTTTATTTTCAGTTTTTGATCAGACCACATATCTCCTTTTGTAACAGAAGGGGATCAAAACCTTTCAAATTAATATTTTGAAGATGAGCAGCCACATTAATTCTTCTCTCAGTCAACATTTTTATCTCAATTAGATCTCAAAGTCTTCACAAATTAGAGTTTCTTTCCTGCATTATACTATTACAAAGACTAGCTCTTCCACGACCTTGTAACATAACTATTTGTTAGAAACAATTAGCCTGTAAGCCTCTTCCTAAAAAGTGATACAAAGACACATTATCAATAGGACTAGTGCAGAACTAAAAATCCAGGTAGCCTGAATAAATTTTTTTGACTAACACAATCCTGAGAACACAAGATGATTGAAATTTAAAAGAACTTGCAAAGATCAAAGCATCCTCACTTCTTCTGTGAAACTACTATTGTCAAAACCCCCAAATGAACCCTTTTCTCCAAAGTTTCATGACATATATTCAGAGAAGCAAAGCTTCCTATTTTTCATATCCCTTTTTTCCATCTTTGACATGTTCTCCCAGCTGCTCTTGTATTGTCAGCTCCCATCAACTCTTCTGAAACATCTGGAAACATTCTCCCACCATCTCCCAAAGGAAGAGGCTAAAAGATAACATTTGGACTGTGAAGGACCTTAGGTTGCTTCTATATACCAGCAGTTAGGAATGTTATTCTTGTCTATAACATAATACAACACATTTTCTTTTAAGTACAGAAAAACTTAAAGGAAAACAGGAAGGTGGAAATGAGTTTTCTGCATCTTGATTTTCCCAGCTTTTCTTCAACCTTTCAGTCAATTACTCCCACCTTCAATAACACTTTGTTCTTATTTCTTAATTACCTTGTCTCTTCACTGTTATTGTCATTTCCATATTTCTACTGCCTGAACAAGCCAGGTGTGGTATTTAGCTCTCTGTTCAATACTTCTGTTAACTTGGGTGATCAAGTTACTGAACAAATAAAAGAATCAGCACTTCACCATTGCTTCCTCTGACTCAATCTCTGACTACTTGTTTTTCTTGCTCTTATCTGTTGTATGTATTCTAACTGCTCACTCAGCTGGTAGCTACTTCTATTATGTACATCCTAATGTATTCTGCATTGCTTACCTACCTAATTTCTCTTTAGTGGTTAATCTTTCTTTTTTTTAATGGAAGGTCATAGAGTTACACCAACTTTGTTATAGATTCGTCATTTTGGTTGAATGATGGATTTGCTTTTTTTGCTGCTCACATAACAAAATTAGTGGGGTCTTTGAGAAGCTACAGCTTCCATAGGATTAACAACAGACACTAAACTGACCAGGTAATAGCTCTGATCAGTTCATTCTTTTTGAGTATGCCCTGTCACAACATGTACCCGGCAAATCATATCACCTTGGAATTGGAGCGCACACACAGTCCCCATAGGGCAGCTGAACATGCTCTAGGCAAGGCTATTAAAACTGAACAATCCCTTTATTACAACTGAAGAATCTCTAACAACTTCTCCCAGATACCCTAAGCAGGATCTCAAATATGAGAAGTGAGGCTGGCTGGAATGGGATGGGAATGGGATAGAGCACCCAGGATAGATCGGAATATTAACACGCAGCTCTCTGGTATTCTGTTTTCTCACAGTTCAGTGCTTGCTTCTGTGTCTCCTTTACAGCACAGAATGCCAGTTTTCTCACTGGCTTTTCACAACAGTATCTGCCTTCTTCAGAAATAACAAGCAAATTTAGTTTCACAGTATTGCTGCTACAGATCATCCCTCTCCTGATTGTGCTGACAGCAAACTCTGTGACACAGCAAGCAAGGTAAAGAATCCTATTTTAGATATTCATTTTCCACACCAGGAGCCTGACTGTAGCTGTATTTATTACTATTTCCTGTATTCTTCAGTTATGTCAAAGTGTGGAGTGAAAGGACAGTTCTGGCTGATTTCTGTTGTAACAAAAGGGATTCAGTCTTCTGGCAAGCTGAAGTTTACTTCAGGTTTTTACATCTGATTCTCATGAAGAGAACCACTTCTAGAATGTTGAAGCTTCAATTTGTGTAAGTAATTTTAGAACCTGAGGGGTATAGACAGGTGCAACTCCAGAAGTTAACACTCGGCTTCCTTAAACTTGAAGCTAGTATTCTTCATCTCATGACCACTTTTGTCACCAGCTCAGCTTTCACTTCAGCAAGGAACAGGCAGGGCACCCTTCAAACAACTCCCTTCCAATCACACAGTCCCGACCCTCTTCCATAAGATGAGACAGAAATGCCCAATTTAATTGTTGGCTTTCTGTGTTTAAACCCCCTTACTTTCATTTCTCATAGGGCATTTAGCTCTCCAATATAACCCACACTCAGAATTCTAGTCATCAGCCTCTCCTAAAGAAAGAACAAACTCTCATCCTTCATCCATCTCTAATGTCAATATGCTCATTTCCAAAGCTGACAAAAAATGGCTCTCATGAACTCAAGTTGTCTCACTTTCATCTTAAAATTGCCATCTACTTTCATGTTTCTGTTACTGGTGCTACACAACTTGCCCTTAGTTTTTTTCCGACTAGGCAGTGGCAAAATTAAAAAAAAAAATCTATATGTTCTTATAGAATTTCTACTCTAAAGTGGCCTTTTGAAAAGCTACTTCCTACTTTTCAAACCAGGCCACAAACACTTCGATTTTACCTTCAACTTAATAACTTCCTATGGTGTTCTGTACCAGAATAAAAAGCAAAAAATTATTCTAGCCTAGCAGAGAATTTAGACAAAGGACCAGGAGGAGATGATCAGTACAAGTCTGACTTTGGGCATTCTAACTACTTACAATGTATCAAAATCAATTATCTTTTCATGGTAAGATAAGAGATATTTTAAAAAAAGAAAAATACATACCTCATTAGCAGCAGCCTTGGCTGCTATGCTAAATTATGCTAAATTTATTTGATATATAATCTTTGATATAAAGTTTGATATATAATGGCAACTGAAGATTCATACTACTAGATCCTTTATAAAAATTGTGGACCTGTTTTATAACTTGACAAGTGCAGTGTATACACAGAAAATGATGCTTCCTCTCCATCACTTACTGATGTTTGCACCATCATAGCTCTCTGGTCCCGCATTTTCCGTACAATATCCAGTGGATAAACAGGCTGGTTCCTTTCAATTAAGCACATGGCTGTTTCCATAGTGACCAACACACCAGTGCGACCGATTCCTGCACTGTGAAATACAACAGAAGAATACTCTATAAAATTAGGTTTTTGCAAAACACCAAATTCATATCACAGTCTTAATAGTAGGACAGCCTTGGAAATTACAGGAAGACCCTAGTAAAATCCAAAGAGAGTGCAAAGTTTATTTTTACAGCAACTTCAGTAATATTTTCTGGTAATTACTAAAAAGAAAATATTTTTAAATATAAATAAAACTAAAACCTCACCTAAAGTAGATGCATTTTTAAACAACTGAACTGCTCAAACTGTACAGGTTTGATATTTTTGTCTTTAAAAAGGTAAGATCTAATTGACTGCTTTTATCATACACACACTTGAACAGCAGGGAAAAGAATTTTAGCAGTACCATTCAAAATGAGATTACAACATTGTAGAGGATAAAAATCAGAAAACAAACTAAATTGCAGATTATCAGATCTGTGATAATTATGTGACTAAGCCATTTCACCAAAAGGTTGCAGGAGAAGGGGAGACAAAGTAAACTCATCCTTTAGATATAACATCAGTGTTTACATCATCAGCAGTAAATGCTCGTATTGCAGTTTAACATTTTCATCTCATTCAACGATCTATAATTAGAGTTTTAAAACACAAGTACCTGCAGTGAACAAGAACTGGCTCATTCTTTACTCTCTTTGGCCTCATACAGTTCACAAACTCCAAGAAGTCCATGGAGTCATCAGGAACGCCATGATCAGGCCAAGCTACATACTGGAGATGGGTGACGGTGTGCTGTTGTTCTGTCTGAAATACAGTAAAGTTTTAAAAAAAATGGCCAGAGTTATGACTCCTGTATTAATGTTTACTAGATACAAGTAATATTTTTCACAGCAAGTGTTTTCTGCAGATGCAATAAGAGGTAGATGGTGTAGAAAACGTTTGTGATTTTAAAATTCACTGTGAAGTATGGACATGTAATTCTTAGAAAGAATTCATGAGGCACAACATTTTCTAAATAAATGAGGTATGAAGTTTAACTTCCGTGATTTAAGCATTTTAATTTTTTTGATTTATTGACTGCTGACCTATTATAATTTGACATCATTGATTCACCTGAGGTAAAATGCTTTAAGACATAAGCATAACAGTACTACACAATAGTTTAGAACTGGCTGGAAGAAACTGAGAACAGCAGAACTACTGAAAACAATACCAATATAAAAGGGATTTAGGGCTATACAATCTATTTTAAATATGTCTGTGCACTCTTACAGATTCAGGTATAATAAAGTTGCCTGCAACATTTGCCAAATCTGGTTTCTGTTAGAAAACAGTATATATACATATATATCATTCATACACGCATGTTTATTGTACATATATGAATGACATCTGTATGATCCACAGGAGAATACTTTTCTGTATGGAAGCAATATAATTAGTTAAAAGATTCTGTTGTACAGAGAGTTCTTTTTTTGAATTTTTGAATTATATGTAAAAACCCTGAGGTTTTACAGAAGTTCTTTCAGCTTAGCTTTTTGTTAATTTTGATTATGAAATCACTCAATCATCTATGCCTTCAGATTGAGCTGAACTGATATGTTACAGATGTAACTAATGGTTAGGGTGGGAAGGAAAAAACCTAAGATGCTCATGAGCTCTGAAACATCATGCAGTGAGGATGTCAATCTTTACAAACTGAGACAAGTCTTCACGCTCCTTTATGCCTTCCACACATTTTGCAATAGTTAAGCTGTTACCTGCATTTAATTTATGTCCATTATCAGACTTAACATTTGGCACCCTTCTGAAATAAGACTCTCCTTTATGACAGGATTAGTCTATAAAAGCTGGTCTTTCCCTAGTGGTCCACACAGGAAAGTTTCTGTGATGCTAGTGACTTTAAAAGGTTTTTCCCCTTTTCTCTTGTGCTCACAACTGCACAAGAAATAGGACCTGTTTTAAATGTCTTCAGCTGCTTGTTTTCCTCTCCCACTTGAGGATGTTCCACTGCCAGGGAACAGGCTAGTAGGACACAAAAGATGGAATAAGTACTCCCTATGTACTAAGTAGAGTCGTAGGGAATACATTTATTCCAGTCAAAACAACTGCAGAAATTTACAATTGCCCACAGGGACAAAAAGAAAAATGACACAGCTCATACTTTGTTTCTTAAAAGCAAAGCCTGAGCAATCAACAATTAAAAGGTACAGCATAAGGCCCACATGGACAACATAATCTAACATTAATGACCAAGCTCACTGTAATACAAATTACATTGGGATCTACCACCCATGTCATGAAAAGATGCACAATGACCAGGATTTCTGCATGAAAAAGCATGCATGGCCTTTTGCTATCCAGCTCTACTGAGTAGGAAAAGTTGACACTGATCAAATGATTACCATTCACATTTTTCTGAAATGCCACAGATTAAAAAAAAAATACAAAAATATGTCTAGGAAATATCATTAAAAAGTCCTCCTTTGAAAATCTGTACTTGCTTAATCAGAACCTCTTCAAAAGGGAAATGAGATAAAGCAGCAATTACACGTAAGAGTTTGAGCTGATTCTCTTAAATCAGAGATGTTTGAATTACAGCATCCTGGTGAAACAAAGACTTGATTAATTTGAAAATTATCCAAGACTGAATATCCAGTTGCTTTCCATGTGCTTCAAGAACTTAAAGCTACACAACATGGATAAGTGCCAGTGGCACACCTGAGAAACACTGACGGTGATCAGTAGAAGCAAAAAGTCATTTTACAAGCTTAGAACAAAGGAAAGAGCTGACTTAATTTTTACATATCAGTACTTCAGGCTCAGATAGAGTGAGCTGCATTTAGTCAAATAGTTCACAGACATTAGGTACAAAAACTTCGTTACATAAGACTTACTTGGAGTAAGAATACACCTAGAACATGCACTTAGTCCTCATAGCTGCTGCTTTTGGTGTAAGCATCTTCAATTTTGGTTTTGTGCCCTAATCATCCTTAGAGACCAATATAGGTGTTTGTTAATTATTCCAGGTATGCCTCAAGCCTCGGTGTAGTCTTCCAACTATTTGTACTTTAGCATGATCAATTTTGATTCTTCTGTTGAGCTCTTCTGAGATGATTCAAAATGCTGAAACTTGACTATTCTGCTTTCCACTTGCTTTCCAAAATGCACAAGTATTTTAAAACACGTTATGTTTTATTAGCAATGTACACAGTAAATATATTTGTGTATGTTAGAATTACTTTTTCTATGTAGGAGTTTTTATATCTCTTGCAGAAAAATGTCAAAGCAGTACTCTGTTGAAGTCCAGATTTTTAAAGTTATTTTTAGCAGGGTTTTTGGCTTTTTTAAAACCATATTATCTTCAAGTCTAGTGAAAGTCAGTTTTTAAATACAGAAAATGTCAGCCAAACAACACCCCACATAGAAATAACTTACATTAAAAGACCATCACAGCTACTAAAATCTAGCACTTCTGCATGAAAAAATGCTAGAATTAACGTTACTGGTTCTATAGCTAGCCCTACAGTACATGTTCTGTTAGCAATATTTATTTTTAAACACTATTACTCTCAGATCTTGCTCCTTAATACAAACCTGATAATGGAAAATAAGAGGTAACTTCTGATATTCAAGTTATTAATCAAACCACTATTCTCTACAACTCAGTTTAAATCTTATCCGCAATTTTTTTCTTTTAGCACTGAGGTTTTCAATGACAATCATCCTAACGACTGATAAATGAATAATTTTTCTTAATAAAAATCTGGCTTTATTAGTTCTGTTTTATGAGTCTTAGAGAAAGTGAGACAGCAACAGCTGCTTATGGCTTGGTTGCTATTTTTGCTTAACTTGACCTTGTACACCTTGCTATTCCAAAATTATTTAATTTTTTTTTGCATTCATGTGGACTAATTTCAATGGAATTAATGTATTTGGTATTTCTCCAAATCAGTTTAAAAATTATGGATTAAAAAAAAATTAGCTCAAACAACAGACTCCAGGGACACTTCAGTGATTTGCCCAGTTTATCGTCAGCCCTTTGGCCAACATTTAGCTTCTTCATGGCATTGATCCACATTACTTAGTAAGGAACTACAGAGGTGTAAGACATCACCAGCTCTTTGTTATTGTGCTTCTTTGCTGTTATTACAGCGAAACTCTTCAGCAAAATAACTCCAACAAAATTATGTACTTGTCCCTACCTGGCCTGGGCAAATTCAAGATATCTAACTGCAGAAGCAGCTTCATTGTGGTTAAGCTAACATCCTAAATTTTGCTCAGAAGCACACGATCTTTTCCAGTGAGTCTGTCATTAGGGCTGAAATTCCTGACAAAGAATACATCTGTCACAGGTAGTGCTTCAAATGCACTTGCAATACAGCTGTACTGTCAAGACCTTCAGACACAAAAATATCCAATCTTCATCCTTCTGCAGTTTGCAACCTTGCTTATTATAATTACATCAAAAGGCAAACTTCCTTGTTTCATTCACCTTAAATGATAGACTCTCCCTGATTAATAAAAGATTTGTGCCCTCTTCAGAAAATCAACACACAGAACTCAGAATCATAATAATCATATAGAAAGTAGGAAATTTAAACTTGAAATGTCAACCTTAATTCCTACTTATTTAAAACCAAGCAATTGATTTTGCATTTCAATGTTTCAGTTAATGTCCTTTTTCACAGAAGTTATAACATAATCTTCAATAATGAGACCAAAAAAAAAAAATCACAGTGTAGAACTACATTAACCCTGAAATGGTTCTTTTATCTTCTAAGCAGGAAAAGGTGAGCTCTTTGCCACTGAGCTTCACAAACATACCTTGAAAGCTGAGTCTGAAAAATCGGGGTTGAAGCCCAGTTTCGAAAGAGTAGATACTCTGGCAAGTGGCATTTGTCATTTCTTGGACAACTGTTCATACATTATTATGCTGCTGCACACACTTGCCATCACATTTCTCACTTACTTTTGTTATTTCGTTCTTTATGTTCCAAAACCAGTGAAATTTAATGGCCAATCATACTTTGCAAGGCATTCATGTCAAAGGAAACAATGAAAATTTGTTTCAGGCCTCTTACACAATTTTGTCCAGGATCATAAAGAAATACATATCTCAATTTACAAAATAGTGCACTGTGTGATGAACTCTGCACTCTCACGACATGATTTCTTTCCTTTGGTCTGCTTGTTCTGGTCCCCAAAGTGCACTGAAGCTTTTTTTAGAAAATAAAAAGTTTCAACCAACCACAAAGACCCCCAAAGTTAGTGCTACAGTATAGCTTTTGATCTTGTTCTGGAAAAGGCCAGAAATTAAACCTTTCTTCATTTTATGAGATATATAAAAGTTACAAATAATTTGAGTGAAAAGAACTAAAATTTTGGGTACATATAGCTGCAGTACTACTTTTGTGAGGTTAATTTCTTCTGTGCTGACTTCTTTTTAGTCAGGTTTATCACTTACAGAGAAATTGGCCAAAATACAGAAACAAATATCATGCTGCTCCCTGACTGGGTGGTTTCTCATATCTAGAAATAGAAGTACAACAAACTGCCTTAACTGAAAAACCTTTAAGTACTCACATCTGACATCTCACATGTTTATGACTGCAAAGGAAACTTAATCACATTAAAGCAAATTTGGATGCACTGTCAAGTGAGAGAATGTCAAGTTACAAATGTATGAGACTAATGGATTGGTTATGCTGTAAGAACATGGATTAAATATTATATTTTAAAACAGATATTGCCTTTTCCTTGCTTACTACTTACTATTACTACTAGCAATTCTGGTAACAGTAAAAGCTGATTAACTCTACAGAAATTTAAAAGACTGGCTTAAAATTAGCCTTTGGACAGTATACAGTGATTTCTCACACATTTTATGATAGCATAAATCCTTCATCTTTTTAGAAAATACCTGTGACCATAGAATTTTGGAAAAAAGATGAAGGAAAACATAGAAATGTAGGTCTACTTAGAAACAAAAACCAAACTTCAACCCCTACAATTCAGGTTGTGGGAAGTCTAGATGTGATCTGAACACTGATTTCACAAGACAATATGCTGTGTTTTGCCTTCTCTTTGTTTTCTAACTCCCTAGACATTAGCATGAAAGTATTAGGAGTTATGGAATATAAGTATTTTTCATAAATTGAACACATTTCAATTGAGATACATATGGATCTCAATTGAGAGGTATGTATCTTTTTTCATTTTTAAAATCTGACTAAAGACAATGAAAAGGAACTGGTGAGATTCTGCATATTCTCTCAAAACAACTTTATTATGCTTCACTCCTTTATTAGCTGTTCTAGCTGCATGTGCTACTAACCAAGTGACCCATATTTCATCCCTGAAACAGCAGAGTTACTTAGGGAAAAAACTCTCTTTATAAATCAAAGTACTTACGAAGAGTCAGTGATTGCAAAACTGTTTAAAGAAAAGCACTAAACTTCCTTTTGATGCTTATTGCAGTACCTGTATTATAATAGCATAATGCATTACAGCATAATGTATTATAGAACTTCAAAAAGTGTGTCTTTGAAGAAGATCTAAAGAAATAATCATACCGTGTTGATCCATATAAAACACACATATTCTATTTTTAAAAATGAACGTGTCTGTGTGTGTTTATAGACATGCATCATATCCATACACAAAGATATACACATATACATTGCCAAACGCATAGCTTTTATCTTAGTATAAGGGTATTCTTAGCATTTGGGATTCTAACATTTATCTACCCATCTACAAATGTATTCATTCAGCTTGTTTGGGGATGATTAAAGGCAGGGAGCATTTACCTCAATGTTTGTAATGACCATTTCTCTGACAACATAAGCAATTGTGCAGTCTTCAGAGTGGCACCTGACACGGAAGCAGCCATATTCCATTACATCTGGTGGATCAGGCCAATACTGATGACATTTGGTCTGTAAAGGAAATCAGGCACACATCAAGACTGTTGTATATAAGCCCTTCCATTTCCAGCCTTCTTTCTTGTGTTGTGGTTCAGGGAATTCAAGGAGTGGTACTAAATCTGTTTTAGTTTGCTGGTTAGATTTTTTTCCATCCAAATTGAAAAATAACAGGACATATTAGGCTAAGTTGTCCATAAACTTCTGTTTTAGTGATTTATAATAAATATTCAGGTAAATTGGATGCATGATGCTTTGTCTGCTGCTTATCTGTAATTGCAAGAATGACTTCTCAAGGCATAATGTGGGAAAATAAAGATAGATTTACTTTGTCTTAAGAAAAGTAGTGCAGGGATTAAATGCCAAACTAACTTTAGCCATCTAATAGCAGATTACAGGAGAGGCATAGCCACACTTTTCTTGAAAGTGAACAACGAAAGGACAAGAGGCAACTGTAAAGAAGCTATAAGGGAAATTCTGAATAGATGTTGGCAAAAAAATTCCCCAAAGAAGGACAAGCACAGAAGCAAGAGCCTTATGAGAATGTGGAATCTCCACCTGTGGAAATTATTAAAACTTTGATGTGACACTGCAACCTGCATAAATTTCAAAGTTGTTTTTGTCTGTAACTTTTAAATTGATAGAGTAGCACGAGCTGGAATTTTTGGAAAGTTAAAATTTTTTTAATTTTACCTTTAATAGAGCTCAATTTTCAGAGGCTTGAAACTCAAATTATAACCATTATGCCTGAAAGTTTCACTGTAGTAATTTATCTTAACTACTTTCCTCTTCAAATTTAAGCCAAAATAATGTATTCATTTTGGAAAAAAAATAAGCATTACTGAGGAGGAAAAAAAAGTCCTATCATACAAATCTTAACACCATTGGAAAGAGATAGTCTGGAACATAAAACCTCCAGGGACTAGGAAAATGTCTGGCACTTGTCAATGGGGATATTGACAAGAATATACTTCTTTTTCTGTGCCTGAAAGCTGTCCCACAAACTGGGCAAATCTAAATAATTTCTGAAGGGAAACAAAACTCTGGTGTGTCTGGTGTGCAAAGGTACCAGCAGGATGATTAGAAGCTATCAACAACTGCCTTGAAGTTTCCAACTAACTGTATGAAATCCAGACTAATACTGATCTGTCTTCCTCAATTGAAGGAAATTAATACAGCAATACACTCAAAAGATGAAGGAAGCATTTCTGTATCAGGTGATGTTCAATAATGTCTGCTTCCATGAGCAGCTACATAATGTGACTGTGGTTAAACCTGATTGCTGCTTTACTCTACTTCCTTACATCTCAATCTTTATGCTGTGTAAGACCTAAAATACTCACTCCCTTGCTTTCTAAAAACACTGGGTTTTGACTGGGGTGTCAGATAAATTTGATAATGTAAGACAGATCACATATGAAATACAGACAGAGACTACAGTGAAGGCATACAGGAGTCACCACCTTTTCCACCTCTTAAAAAATCCAGCTGTTGAGTTTTCAGCTTCTAAAACTTTAAAACCAATACCTTCCCATTTAATCTAAAAACAATCTTTAAAACTACAAAGGACAAATTAAATCAAAACACATCAGATTTTCACTGTGCTATTCCAAAATTCAAGGAGAGACAGAATTTATCTAAACATAATTAAAATAATTATTGGAGCAATTCTAGGAAGGAACCTGAGATGTAAATAAAAATAAGCAAGCTAAATTTTAACCACTAGTAAATACCACAATGACAGACTCCTTTTTACAGCAGACTACAAGGTTTCCTCAACCTACTCAATGTTTCCAGACATCTGCTGAATCTTTTGGAGAGAAAATGCCACATGGAGGCCAATGCTCAGGGAGAAAAACAACAGCACGTAGTCCCTGTCTGATCAGCACAACAGAGTGAATGCAGTGATTTCTGTTTATCAGACAGCTGGCTTGTTTGCAAAACAGCATAACAAAAAGCAAAAGGAGGACTATCTGCCCTGTCTAAGTAATTCAGGAAACCTGGCCCTCAGAAGAATAATTCAACTGAATAAGTTGGCCTCCTTTAGGGTTATTTAACCATAACAATGGAAAAAAGTTCAAAGTTACAGTACATTTTTCAGCATACAAAGGACCTGGGCGCTTACCCGTCCTCGTTCAGTGAGAGTTGTTAGCATGATGATCAGTGATAATTTGTGATCCCAGACTACTTGCCAGAAGTGTGCACATGTGTGTGGAAGAGGCCCCTGAGTAGCAATGTACCGGTTCACAATGCCAGCAGAAGGAATTTCCATCTACAGAGAGAAAGAGAAATCCTATGTTAAGTTCACTCTCACTACTCAAGTACTTTTTTAACTTTTGCATTTCATTCAAGTAAGTTTTGAGGGAAGAAGGCAAAAAAAGCTTAAGTAATAAGACAATCAAGATTACAATTTGATATGTGAAAAACTTTTAAACCATTAATTTAGAACAGATGTAAAGCACAGATTCTATAGTCCTTCATGCTGAACTATGAGCAGAAGATTAATAGTGAAAATGTACTTGAAAACTTGAAACTGCAAAGCTTTCTAAATTTTCTTTAATATTTAGTAAGGAATGATGTTGGGGTATATTCACCAAAGGTACAGCAAAAGCTGATTATTGCCTGATAATAAACACAGGAAGTTAATAATTGACTATATGATTCAGGTGCTTAGCTTATGTATCTGACAGAAATATATACACATTTTCCTCCTTTTTTTCCCTGACTCCCAGCCTACACTTGATTGATTAGGAAAATCAAGGCTCTAGTTTATCTTCTGGATCCTTCATAGCATAGCTATGGTCATAAGTGGATTTAGAGGGAAAAAAAGGCTTAGTTTTATGGAGACAATCTCAGCATTTGAAGTGTATGGAAAAATAAAACAATTTTTACTGGTTAAAGACTCTGCACATATTACAGTGTATCACTACATGGCAGCACCCACTGTGTATTAGGATGGTCACCTGTTTCACAAAAACACTATATTTTAGGTTATGAAATTTTACATCTTTCACATGTAAAAACTCCCCAAATTAAAACAAAATATCCTTATTCCCTAAAAAAGCCCTTTTTTTTCTGCTTAGTAATACAGAAAGTGAGTAAATGCAGGTCTCTGTATGACTTACATTCACATAATTTGCATTAATGTAATCTTCATCTCCTTGCAATATTATCCTTGTGGCATCATCTGCACACACACAAGAAAGAGGGAATAAAATTAGCAATTAAGAGATATACTTCCCCTCTATTAAGTTTAAAAAACCCTGAGGACTTGCAGAAACACAAACAGCAGAATACAAACAGAATAAATTACCTTTTAGAAAATAAATGACCAATTACATGACTTCAATTATATAATTAAATCTTTAATCAGTAAGTTCAATACAGCAGTTTTAAAAAGCAAAATAGGCAGAAACTGTACTTTAGACTCACAAGGTAGAACATCTTTGTATCTATTCTTGTCCATATTCTGAGGTACCTTTGCACATGTAACAGCCAATCCTGGTTTCTTTCTGTAAAGTTGCTGCAAAGTAGAATGAAAAATTACAAGATTTTGGGGGATGTGATTATGCTATACACACACTAATTACATTCACACAAAAATACATAGACTGAAAAAACTACATATTTTCTTTAATGTTTTTCCTATCCCTCTGCAAAATTCACTTGGGAGGTTTTTGCATTTAACATGACAAGAATTTCTGTTATTGCTAGCCCATCAGGATAGCTAGAAAAATTTCTAGAAAAAAAGCAAAAACAGCAAGTGAGCATCATTGATATAAACCATTGCTCTGCAAGTTTGCCTTTTGCTTTTAAAACTGCAGACGAGAGGGACAACAGTGATTGAGGGTGCAACAAGGGAGCAGCGAACGGCATCAGAACAAAAAAATAGCCGCAGACTTACTCTCTGGAATCAACTATAACACAAAAATTTCAGAAAAGTTTTAGTCTCTGGAATAAACCTATCCATTTCAATCCTGCAAGTAACTAAAAAATCACAACTTCAATGTATCAATCTCTTAACATGTGACTTCTTTGCTTTTGGGCCAACCCCTATGTTGCAGACTTTATCTGGAGTAAATGGACACAGTAATGGGGTATATATAATGTGTGTATAACCAAAATTTTGAAGTTGGTGTGAGGTTAATGGTTGGATTCTACAATCTTGAAGATCTTTTCAAACCCTAATGATATTTGCTTCTATGTACATCAAACAAGACAAAAAAAAAAAAGGTAGACAAGGGAAACAACAACAACAAAACCAAACAAACCCACAAGAACTGTAATTATACAACTATAGCTTTTGTGTATTAAATATACATGAAAGCACCTTACGACTGAGTTATTAAATCTGGATGTGCCACTGAACACTTACCACAGAGTTCATTATATATGAACTCATATGTTTAATGAAGATTTTGAATATTGTTCCACATATAAAATGGAATGAAACAAATAGGAGGCTAAAATCCCCTACTTCTGGTTGAGAGAAAAAGAGCAATACACAAAAATATTTATTCTACTGAGATTTGCTGGACCTTAAAATTCTGTATTCACAGATCACTGAACTTTTCAACTTATACAACATAAACAAGCCATGTGAGAAGAGAACTTGATAATATATGTAATGGAAAAGCTTCTATCTGTTGTAAGTCAAGTTCCACTTTACTAGAGCCTGGATGCAACTTCTGCCTTTTTTAGGAAGACCGAGAAGAATAATTTAAAGTCAAGTAACCATTTTTGAGCTTCACTGTTGCCTGGCAAACAGTCATTTGCTATTGACAGACTTCTTAAATTCTGACTAAATGGAGGAAGATATTCTGGAAAAACTTGATTATTCACAGTCTACTGGCTAATTATTTACTATTTTACTAAAGTGAATAAATAGTTTGAGTCACCAAAGCTGATGAGGAGACACTGCCATTGCCCCTGCTTCTGAAGATCACTAAACAATGAACTCAAAGCAAGAAGACCACTAAGCTGTACCCTAGTTTATTAGATTTCAAAAAGCTTTTGCATTTTTTTCTGTAAAATCCTTTTATAAACATTGCCATAAAAAAGATAAAATACAGGCTCAAATATCCTATGAATATCATAATATCATATATCAGAATATCATAAAGGATCAAATATCCTATGAAGTTCACTACGGGAAATTTGTGTACAAATTTAGTCAACAAATTTGACAATTAAGAAGATATTGAAAAGTCAGTTCACATTTTTGAGCTACAGCTTCAATAGCAGTAGCAACAGATTCATTGTAATTGCTGCATTGCATCCAGTACTGTGGATTTTGGAAAGTAGTTATGAACCATTGTCTACAATTCCTTAAAACCAGGGGAATTTTAATTCTCAAAAATCATAGAAAAAAAGGAAACCTCATAAAAGAGTGGTTATACAATAAACAATACCACAACTCTTCAGCTGTTACCATTACATTTTCCAGCTTTAAAAAAAAGTAAAGGAAAAAATATCAAAAGAGGAAGAAATTTCATTGCTGTTCTACAAGTTTTCAGTGACAGAAGGGGTTACCCCAGAACCCAATGCCAATTTTATAAACCATAATAAACTCAGGTTTATTCAGAGCTTCTACAAATGCTTGAATCTACAAGAGTAAAGCAACCACAAACATACATACTGCACTCCATTGCCATTAGAGAAGCTGAGGAATTATCCTTTGGAATTTCTTATACTAACACTGAAGGAATTAATTTAATAAAATATGAAAATCTTATTAGCTAGTTTTCTATGTTAACACATTGAAGAACATAAAAAAGGAAACAAAATACAAGACTGACTTCTGTCAAAATCGCACTACTCTAATCAATTAAACAAATACAAAAAAATAACTGATTTAGTAAACTTTGGGTGCTTGAGCCAGAAACATCTTAATTTAAATACATTTTTCTCAGCAGATGGTATTTTGTCTAAGACTTAAAACTCATTCTTCCCTATTCTAAGTAGTGAAGTGCGAAACTGATGGGCAAGTCAAATTGTTGCTCTCTTGAGATAAGATTGAAGAGGAACAATGAGATTTGCAACTAATTGCAGCCCCTCCATGACTCACTGGTTACAGCTACTGTTCTACACTAACAGCATTACAGAGTTGAGCATTACCTACCTCAAACTGAATAAGGACAGTCCCACTTTCTAGCCCTCTTCTTAGCTGCTCCATAGACTCCTCCAGTGTATCACCACCGTATTCAGAACAGACAGGAAGAATAGATTCTGGCAGAGTGTGAGAATCAGCTTCATCTTCTGATATGGGATCCACAAACTGTTTGACTACTGAAATATGTATATGAAGTTATAATCCACTACATAGAGCATTAATGTGTTTTTAACAGATATTAAAATTTACTAGCTTGAAACAACAGAGTTTGCAAAACCTCAGAAAAGCAAATAATTAAAAGCAACAATTTAATCACGCTTCTTTTTGTACTATATTACTGTAGAAACTATAAAGAGTATAATGTCCCTATGACCTTTCTGAAAGAAAAACTCCAAATGGCTGTTTATGAAGGCAAAGAACTTAAATTTCTAGCACAAGGAGGTTTTTTCAACCTTGTCTTGCCTAATGAACTGCTAAATAGGCTAATGAAATACAACATCCACCATGGTAAAAAACAAGGGAGTTTTACCTAAAGAAGTGTAGATCGTAATTAGTGGAATATCTCTACAAGAAACTTCTATCAGTTTGGACCTCCAACAGCAAAACAAAGGCAAAAATCCCTTCATCACACTCCTTTGCCATTAGAGAAGACACAATTATCTTTTACAATTTCTTATGCAAACACTGAAGGAACTAACTGAAGTTAAAAAGAATTATTAGTCAATTTTCTACAACATTCCTTGCTATTGAAGAACATGAAAAACATTAATGAAGCAATCTACATAGCATTTCTGTCCCTATGAAATGTATTGTATCAGCAGACATGTCCAGCTGTGGTTATCCTGCAGTGATGGGAAGAGTTCATACCTGCCAAACTTCAGAGAATGAGGAGCTGGTTATGCTCATGCCTATAAAAAATTGCTAGTATGGGGCCATGGGTCATCTTTAAGATTTCTCTTATCTGCAAGTTGGAAGGGGACTAGAAAATTAAGGGAAAACTAAATGCTGCATAAAGCCAGCGGAAAATAAAATAAAGAGCCCCTCTATCTTAGAAACACAAGAAGTTTTAAATAAAGCCAGTGTTACAGAAGTACATATCACTTAGGCTGTTTCATTCCCCCCTATTTCCTAGTAATGCCTAATCCCTTCAGATTTTTATGTCTTCATGCAATCAGGAACTTTGTGTAATTGTGTGTGCTAATGTCTTATCATACCTTTTAAGGAAAGCAAATAACAAAATTAAGAGTTTGACATCATCTGAGTGCTCTTGGGATCTACAGGTGTTTAAATATGGAGCAAGCAATGCCAAGCTGGATGGGTTTTCCATTTTTAAACATACAGCTTAAGACCCTGCATATTTCAAAGATTGTCTCCTCTTTGCAGGCAGCAGTTCTGCAAGCAACCAGCACAGGTTTATCTCAGTATTGTCCCAAAATGTCTGCTGTAAGAATGCAGTTTCATCACATAATTGTGCAGGGGAACAGCCCATGAGTTTTTGCGAATCTGCAGTTGGGGGGTTTCAAAATGATGCTTTATTTACAAAAAAAACCAACACCCCACGTCACCAAAAAAAGAAATTCAAGGGACTATCTATTCTCATAGATTTTTAGAACAAAAAATAAGAAGAAATTCTAACTTGCAAGACTCTTTGTAGCAGTGGTAAGAACCTATATAGTTTAAACTACTTGTACTACTAATTCAAATTTACTGAGACCTACTCTTTGCACAGACCTATTCCAAGTGCTCTGAGAACATGCTTATGCAAACAGAAGAGAGTAAGGTACACCACCAAGCATAACAGCAACAGTCTCAAAAACATTAGAAGTGAATAAAATTAGCCCAGTTACCTTTCCTCCTGACCAAAAGTGCAAGCTCTCTTGTGTGGGATTCTCTGCTGGCTTTTATGAACATGACCACCTGGTCATGCGTGTGCTCTGAGATATCTCGGCCATTAATTAATACTATCTGATCACCTTCATTCAGCTTTGGAATGCATTTATCAGCCTGTTTCAAGACCAAAGAAACACATTAATGTCATCACAATCAGTTGTGCAAGCAGGAACATATCAGGATATTAAGTACATTGTGTAAGCAGTGTACAGTTCTTCACAGTTCTCCTGGCAAAGTTTCATACTCTGTATCAGAGGTTCTATCAAAGGTTTCAGCTCTAAAGCTCTCATGCTTCAAAGCTTCTCCCTGACAACAAGGAACAAACAATTCAAACAGCATATTGATAGCTTTAAAAAGAATTCACATTAATCAAACAAATTGCTCTCAAAGATCTGTATTTCAGACTGCAAGTGTCAACTACCTCTGAATTTTTTGATAAAGTGTTTCAGGCACATGAGATAATCCAGTTCACTTTTTATGCGGCGAATACTAAGCAGTCCAAACATGATTTTCACAAACATGATTTAAGTAACATGACATTCCCCAGGCATGCACTTTTTAAATTTCAAAGAAATCCACACACATTCCATATCTTTTTTACTTTGTAGAGTCTTCTTTAGATTTAGATTAACTGCTGGACTCCAAGGTTTGTTTCGCTTTTTTTCTGCCACAGTTCTCTGTATGCTTAGCCCTATGTCCAGCAAAAAGCAATCAAAGCTATGGCCAGAATATGATGATGATGATGCTACAAAGATGTCTAAGGCACTAGAGCAGCTCTTGCATGAAGGACGACTCAGAGAGCTGGGAGTATTTAGCCTAGAAAAGAAAAGGCTCAAGGGGATCTTGCAATGTACATAAATACTTAGATAGAAGACACAGAGAGGATGAAGCCAAACTCTCAGAGGTGCTTAGTGACAGGATCAGAGGCAAAGAACTCAAACTGAAACACAGGAGGCTCCATTCAAGCATCAGGAAACAGTTCTACTGCTGTGGTGATGGAGCACTCCAGCAGGTTGCCCAGAGACATTGTGGAGTCTCCCACCTCAGAGACCTCAAAAGCCACCTGGATATGGTCCTGGGCAACTAACTCTAGGTGACTCTTGAGCAGAGGGGATTGGAGAAGAGGACCTCCAGGTCTCTTCCAACTTTCTGTGCTTCTCTAATATGAATATGCAGGATTCTAGAATCTTTGAGTGTCAAGTAATGTAGCAATTTTTTCATCATTACTAACCTAATCTTTATTTTGTCTAGGAAGTCTCCAGCTACACAAGTGATATATAAACACTTCATTCCATTTATTGTATGAATGAGACATAGACCTTTACTGGTTTTATTTTTTCATAGGTGTTCCCTGTATTTCCTTCATAGCCAGCACAGGTTCCCTGAGCTTTATTCATCCAATATCATTAGCCCTAACAAACAACCATTACCAATCCCCTGTGAACAAGAAATTAAGACTAAATCCAATACTGATTATGCCCCGCACCAATGGCTCCTAATATATTACCAACTAGTAAATAGGAGATGGAAAGAAGAAATTATATCACAAAAAATATCACAAAGATGAAAAATACAAAATAAAAAAAATAGTGGCATGAATATGAAGAAAATAAATCGGGAGTCATTTGTACCAGCAAACAAAGTTGAAGAATAGAAAACTTAAGACCTGTCTTAGTGCCAAAAAACAGATAAAGAAGAAGAGAAAGAAGCAAGAGAGAGGAAAGATGCATCCAAGAGGAAAAAAATCCCATGCAGAAAAGCTGATTAAAATTTTAAAGGAGGAATAGTTGCCCACAACTTTTTTCATAGAAATAAGGAAAGAAAATAATGAAGGATAGGGAAGATTGACAATGATTCATAAAAAATGTAAACAGGAAAAAAATGGGAATTAGGAGCAGTCATGATGTTCTTCAATACTGATTTAACTAGGTATTCACAGGTCCCCAAGAACACCCTTGCCATATTTTGTCCAATTTACAAAGGCAAGACTAAAGAATGTAACCATGAATGACTAATTTAATCACTCTTAAATATTGTTAAGTTTTTCTCTTTGAAATAAAAATACTTGAAAAGAAAGGTGATATAAAGACCATATCTTGACTAAGAGAGTCAAGATGTCAACAAGGACTTGGCAGGAATGGTTTCTGAGCTCCTATATTTGCCTATAATTTAGATTTCTTGGCTGACTGCTATTAGTCTTTATTACAGATGGACTAATATCTTTGCTCAAACAAACTTTGTTAATCATGTGATTTGTTAATGCATCAGCCTTCTTATTTGAATCATCTGACTATATAAAATATATCTCAAAGGAGAATTAATTCCTCCTATGCAAGCATAATTTATAGATTTTTCAGAGTCTGAGCTCTTCCAGACAATTTATTATGTCAAAGGCTCTCTGTCCTATTGATACACTCAATGTGTCATTTTTATGCTATGTCACCTGCTATTGCTCCAAGGAGCATGCATGGGGGTTTTTTCCATTAAAAGCTCTATTACATAAAACCATAATGACCTCTTTAGCACCTGAGAGCATTAATACTGTTTGTGAAAAAATTCTGTAAAGAACTTTAATTAAAAAAACCCTCAAGCCAAACATATGAAAGAAATGGTTGTTCCTTCACTAAAATGTGCTTTCATAAAAATCTTGGGCAGTCTATCCTTCAGTTTTCCCAGCATACTACATTGCTGCTTTATTAAAAGATTTTTTAAAAAGAACTTTAGGAGGTGTAAAGAAAAATGCTGCCTTATTTTGGGGAGTAGATTTGCTTCCCCTCCTCAAAAAAAAAATACACATCTTTTTGTAGGAAAGTGAGGAAAAGGTGACCTACAAACCTGAGAAATAATCTTAGCAAATAATATTACCAAATAGCATCTGTGAAGACATTTTACAGGGTAATGAGTGAATCTAGAGGAAGTTAAAATAGCAGTAATGAAGGTAAGGCAAACTGAGCTAAAATAATATCAAAATGCATTCAACAGACTTAAATTTGAACTATCAGCTTCATTTCATTAAACAGTAAAGGACAGGTAAAGTTTTGTTTATGGAAAAAAATATAATCAATGTTAATACTTCTATTCTCTAAAAATATGTGTATTATTTTCCTCTTGCTATAACATGGCATGATTTCCCTAACACTGCTACAGAGTATTATATATTGGCTAGCTGTTTCCATTTTCTTTCTGTGATCCTGGTAACTTGCTCACTTGGTGGTTCACTAGGCTAGAGAGATAATTAGTCACTCTTGTCCATGCCTATGACACCAAAGGGAGAAACTTCAGTGAAGTGTTTAAAGTTGGAAGACCAGCCCTTCTTCAATCCAGGAGAAAAAAATACAGATCAATACTTTGTAGAAGACCAGCCAAATCTGCCAAAGGAAATTACTGCCTCTGGAGGAACATCTTTCATTCTCTGATTGCAGAATGAGCCTGTTTGCCCTATGTAATTTCAGAATCTCAAATCACCCTTAGAATATTTGCTAGGTTGACCATGAAATGTCTTAGGAACTGTTTTATTTTCAATTCCTAGATGTAAGTTATAATTTCCTACCAAACATTTTTTCAAATAATTATTATGGTTCATAAAGGAGTGCTATGCACTGTGTAAATCAGGCCAAAATCATAAATGTGACCAAAAAATAACTTCTCAAGCAATCTCTTTCAGCTGGATTAGCATCATGACATTTAGGTATCAGTCCTGTGACTCCTTATAAAATTTCAGAAGAGTCAGAAGATTCAGAGTGCACTGTATTTTTAGGTTTAAGTAAGTAATATTTCCTAATAAGTCTGCACTGAAATTATTTGATGAGAGTTAGAAAATATAGTTTGGAAAACGGCAAGTGAAAAAATTTGATATAACATTTGTCCTCACAAATTTATGTAATAATTATTTAGAAAAAAAGTTTTAAAAGATTTTATGTTCCTATTATTATTTCACAATTCAACAGAAGAACTCAATGACTCTGCTGATTCTTATACATTTCAGCTAGTCTATAAATATTTCCATAAGAAAAATTCTATGGCAAAATAGGAACAGAGCAAACATATGCTCCCTTTTAATGCTCCCTCTCTCCTGCCAAGTACTCTCCCATCCTATAAATAATTTTAGAACTAAGGATTTCCTCAGCCTATTATGGCTAGCGTAGTCAATAACAATAGCTTTTTTACCCAAGTATTTGTCCTGTCCTGACGACACAAAAAATTATTTTAACCACACATCCTTTGTCAAGGAGTTTCACAGATCTACTATCTTCTACACAAAGAATTACTTCACCAAACATGAAGAACCTGACCTTCACAAACTTAATTTAGTAGTCCACATTTCTGTAGTCCTAATTTTAGTAGTCCATATTTCTGCTGGAATTCCTTTTTCATAGTGCTCCTAATCTTGCAGATCCCTACTACATCTCCCTCAAACCAGCTATTTTTTCTAGGGTGCAGGGGCCCAAATTATTTACTTCTTCAGTAATGATGTTCCTTTTCCCCAGTTCTTGCCCCTCATCAAGCATTTTCCAGTTCAGGATGCACTTGTTCAGATGACAGGAGAACACAAATATACTTTCTACTTATATCTGGTTTGAAAAACTCTTCCAGATCTTTTAAGCTCTTTTAGCTCAGTGATTAAGAAATCAATGGTTAAACCAATCCCTAATGAGAACAGTCCTGCTGCTATCTCATACTGGTTACAGGTGTCCAAATTTCTATGTGTACAGACCTTTGAGAGGTGGAAGGAGTAGCAATGGAAGAGATTAGAAACCTCAAGAATTTACTTACAGGTGATCCTGGAGTTATTCTTGATACCAGCAGTGGCATTTTCTGATCTACTCCACCCTAGAGGAATGAGAGGAATATCAAGTAAATAGCAACCATAAATCTATCATTAAGCATAAGCAGCATTTAAAAGAAGTAATTGCTAATTTTCTTTTTATATAGTTTTTTTATGCTGTGTCATCATAAACAGGGACAGGGTTGTTAGGACTGAATTTTCATCAGTAAATGAGGAATTATGGGGTGGGTTGTGATGTCTTTAAATGTATCAATTTCCAGTAAACTAGACTGGGTGTCTGTTTCAGGCCATATATTTTAAAAAGCATAAACAGATAAAATGGAACATTTTTTGTAACACTGTCCTTGAAGCCAGCCCAATTTAAAACTTCCAAGGCAGACAGTTTTCTTAGATTTTGTGACAAATGTGCAAGGAATCTGGTAGGATCAAAGTTCCAGACAACTGTACTCCTTTATTCTCTTTACATCACCAATAAATAGCCAAGGTGAAATGATCAAACTCTTATTTTGATATTATGGCAAATTTATAATACTCTGCTTAAATGGAATTTCAGTGAGGGAATTTAAAACATTTACAATAGTCAATTATCAATAATAATTTAAATTTTGTTCACAAATTAATTTTCAAAATTTCAATATGATTTCTAAGGGGTACAATTAAACAGTGGAACAGCACAAACTATTTAAATTGTTTTATAATACAGAGGTCCAATTTTCCAAAAGTCGATGCCTTAAATTAGGCCTTCAAGTTCATATTTCAGCAGCCAAATAGGCAGTGTGCCTTGGATATGGGCCATGCCCATAATATATGCAACTGAAAACCAGAGAACTATTAGATGCTTATTTCTGTAAGTGTTGCTTTAGCACTTAAAGATTAGGCTGCCACTTCTAAAAACTCTCAGTCCACAGGACATTCCTGTAAAATAGACTGCTTTCTCCAAATCATTATGCTAAAAAAATTTTAAAATCATGAAGTAAAAACATCTTATCCATAAAGCATTTAAAAATAATTAAAAGACAGCTGGTTTACCTTTAGATTAAATCCAAACTTCCCTTCTTCATCTGGTATGATACGCACCAAAAGTAAATCTCCCTCAATTAGGTCATTCTGCAATATATAGAAAAAGAAAGAAAATGTTCTTATTTTTAGAAGAAAATATCAGCAAAGTAGAAAACAGTGCGACTAAATTTAGAAGTGCTGAACAAAAATACTATACATATATCCACCTTTGAAATAGGAAGAGGATATAGTTGTAGAATACACTTACAATAGTAACAATAACAATGTACATCTCAGCAAACGTTTTCTGGTTGCTCTGTCCTAACATCATTACTCTCATCCTAGCTTTCCTTCCCAACTGACAAATCCTATTAAAGTTCCAACCTGTGGTCATTAAAAGCTTAGGTGCAACATATGAATAGAAATGACTCTATTCCAAGAACAATGAAGTGACCATTTTTAGGACTTTTCTTCTTTAAATAGGTTTATTTTTACGCAACAGATCCACAAGGCAGAAGAATTAAAAAGTGTCAGCAGCTAACAGACATGGTGGAAATGATAGAACTATTCTAACTAATTTTAGTTAGTTGTTTTAATTAATATTAAATGCCCACTTTTAGGCAGAACCCCTCTGGAACAGGCTGGGGAAGAATGATCTACGACCATAAAGTAAGCAGGGAGCAGCTGCTCTCCAGCCAGGTCAGAACTCAAAAGGATGATGTTTAGCCATCCTTAAGAGATGCCTGGGATAAAGCAGAGCTGTGTCTGCTTTTCAGACAGATAGCAACTTGACTTAGCTGATCTTTTTTTCCCTTGGAAGAAACAAGATTCAATCATGTAAGGATTTCTATTCCACTAGGAACTTTCCCTGAAGCTTCTAGAATGCTGGACACTTTGGAAACCAAAGCATTTGGTAAGCTTGTCTATCACACAACCTTGGATAAATGTGAGTAGCAACATGAGATCTACTCTCATTACTACATAAAATATACCCATCCTGGACACAGCCACCACTTTGCCCATTCTCAAACCACAGCTCAGAGTCACACTCACTGCTAGCCCTGACTTCAAAAGCACACAAGTGCACACACCTTATCACAGTAGTACTGACTGGAGTCTTCTGTTGAGCTGCTTTTTGTAACGTTGTCATACGTTTCTAGGAACTGCTTATCCACCCCTTCCAGTGGGTAAGAGCCAGAAATGTTGCCAACTCCATTGGGAGAGCGAGCCAAGGCTTTAGGTGAGAGATGGGTCAGAGAGCTCCGTGTCGGACTGTTTCCCAATACGTTCCTTTATTTTGAAAGGATAAATATTATAAAGATATTGTTAATCCAGATTTTTAAATTTAAAAAAAGATTTAAAAAGAGCAAGTTCTAAGGGTTAAAAGATTTAATACCACTTCTTAGTGGAAGTGCAGGGAAACAGGATTGGATTGTGAACTAAGCCTATCATTAATCAGTGAACATCCAGAAAAATATTCAAAAATTCTGGAATAGCAAAACCATTTAATGCAAAATATTTGGATGTTAGCAGTGAAAGGCACTGTTGTAGTTGTACAGGAATTCACAGTAACACATGGAGAGGGCTGAACCACAAGGAAAGGCCCTTCAGTTGCCAATTCTATCCATGAAAAAATCTTTCGCTCTGATTCCGCTCTCATTACTTCAAAGTACTTTTTTTTTTTTTAAGATTCCTCCTCTTACGAGTACCATCTCAACCTTATTCCAGCAGGTGAAGGCAGTTTGCAGAAAAGCCAGGGTAAATTGTCAGAGAAACAGGAAATAAAGTGAAAATTAAAGGTTTAATTGCAATTAAAATATTGTGTTATTGAGGTAGTTATAGCCATACTAAAGGACCCAGAACTAACTTAGGGTACAGATCTGGCATTCGAGAACTTTAGCATTCAATGATAACAAAAGTCAGTACCTAAAACCCTCAAATCTGGCAATTGGCCAAGTTGCCTGATGGTGCTCCAGGACTTCCCAAACATTCATTTAGTTATATTCCCTCTTTTGAAAAGGATGACATACAGACCTCTCATACAACTAACCCCCTTTTTAATTGGACCAAAATCATGGATGCCATACAGACTAACTGCTCCATCCTTATAAATACTACCCAATGTGAAAATATCTGTCTTGAGGAAAGCTCAAGGTATAGCAACATCACATTTAGACAATGTTAAAGTGGCAGAAGTACATATCTTGCCAAGTTAACCTTGGCATTAAAATTTGTGAATTCAAACATTTATTTCTGCTTTGGTATTTGTCGATATATGTGAGCTTTTTTGAACCATTTCCAGCAGATATTTAGAGCTGTCAATGAAGAAGTAATTCTACTCCAAGGAGTGTAGCTTTTAGCATACAGGACTTGTATTGCAGCAAACTTTGATACTGCAGCCACTTTTTTGGCCTGTGAAAGTCTGATCACAACAAATACAAATGTCCTGAGAGGTGCCATCAAGGAAATGTATTCTTGCCATAATACCTCTGACTTTCAGTTAGACTATGTGTACTTGGCAATGGCAATGAGGTATTTCCTGCAACACTTGCAGTACTTTCAGTTACTACAGAAAGTGGCACTTTTTGAATGAATTCAAAGTTTCAGGATGCTTTGAAGTAGTGAACTATAATTACACTGTCAAAATTCTGGTTTTATCTGATAGCTTCCAAGACTTTTCATGATTCTGATGAAGTCAATGTTAAGCAAGGAGGAACACTGTACATGTAAATACATAATACGTTTTTCAGAACACAGTCCAAAAAAAACATTTCACTTACAAGTTGAAATTACAGACCGTGTAATGATTTTTTTATGTAGAAAAGAAATCTAACAATACCGGAAAAATATTATTTCAGTCAGTGTCATCTGGCACTATATAAAGAGTCACCACATAAAATTGCCAGTGGATTTTTGCATCATTAAACTTTTGTAACAGTTTCTAACCAAGTTTTTCTGTTAAGAATGATGAGAGATCTATTACAACTTAAGACTTTCCAAATCCTGACCCCAAAACTTACTTTTTTTTACAAATCTTTACAATCTTCATTCATTTATATATTTATTTGTGCCTTTTAATCATACAAAACCACTACTTTGAAAAATCAGTTGAAGTTATATATTTCCTTATTTATCTTAAAAAGGTAGGAGAAAGTATAAAGAAAACTCACTTTGGTGATTCTTGTTCAGATGACCTGGTAAAAAACCACAAACACAAAAACAACATTAAATGGATATAAGTTAAATCTTAAAAAAAAACAAGAACCAAACTCCAACTTCAAAAAAACCCCAAAAAACCGCATAAAAGCCAAAAGTTGTGCTCATAATGAATTAAAGAATACTTAATCCAATGGTTAAAGTCTGAATCAGATAATTAGGGTGTTTATGAGACACTGCAAAAATCCCAGGCAGCTCTGGTCACTGACTTCCACTTTTGATACAAGCCCAATACAGGCAGCACACATCTGCTACTGCAATTCAAGCTCTGCAGGAGTTTACACAGGCAATTATTTAGCCAGACACAATAGATCATTTTAGAAAGTTTTAGGTGTGGATTACAATGACTACAGATGTCACCGCTTGTATTTTGTAAAAGTCAAAATGTGGCAAGATCTTTATGTTTAGTTAGCCAGAAATGAGCACAGGTGGCTTCAGAAGCTTGACATTCCCAATGCTTTTTCTCATGAAGTGAGAGCAGAGAAGGTGTTGACAGAAAACTTTGAGACAAAGTATAATGAAAGTAGAAGTGTTTATAGCAATGAGGGCAATCTAGAAGGGAAAAGAAATCAAAATTTACACTGCACAGCATTTTCCAATGCATTCAATTAACTTCATCAAAAATCCCCTGAAACAGCAAGCTAAATGATATGATATAAATTAAAACAGTAGCAGTGCTACTAAGACAAAATTTAAAGTAAAAGTTATCAAAAAACGTGCTTACAAAGCAAAGTTTAAGGCAGATTGGATAATTTTACAAATTCATTTAAGAAGTGACCAAAAATCCTGGACTGATATATGTCCATGCTGGAAAAAATATGTGAAGTAGTTCAGTTGAAAGTAGACTTGTCAAATTGCCAAGTTATAGGCGGTCATTCACAGTATACAGTTAAATTTTCAACTCATGCTCTCTAAATCATCATTAATACTAAGAGTTACATACTACATTTCACTAAAATTACAGTAAAAATAGCACCAGTATCAGTTGAGTTAAGATTCCTTGTATGTAATTTGACAATATGAAGAAATTCTTCCTTGAGAGGCAGAGACGGTAAAGTTTGATCCCTGAGGAATCTTGGAGGTTTGAGTTCTATGTACTTTTAATACTTTTAAAACATTAAGCTTTTTCCCCTTTTATTGCAGTCATATCTAACTTCTGACTCCACTGACATCCACCTCCACTCACCCACTAATATCTCTTGTTCTGTTTGTCCACAATCCCCAGAGAATTTTTACCCTCCAAGTGTAAGCAGATCCTGTTAGAATGTAAGTTCACCTGCTGCCTGACCAACCCACATCTAAATGGGACAAATACCGAACTTGTACTTTAACTCCTCCGCGAGAGGACAATGTCATCTTAAAGTTTTGGGAGTTTTTCCTGCCTAGTCACTGACTTTCACTAATCTTAAGAAACTTTGCATGTTCAAAAACTCATCTCCTACATTACATTTGATTGCATTGTCCAAATATTCTCGAGTGGAAACAGAGGCAGAGGGGCTGTACAATGACATAAGCCTTATTTCCTTAGGAAGTCACACTAAAAAAAAAAAAAAAATTGAATTTATTTTCATTAAGCTAATGGATTTCCTTGTGAGGCAAAGAACAATGAAACTGTACATCTTTTTTACATTTTTGCCACAGGAGACCTGCAGCTCTATTACCAAATCCTGTGCAGAATCAAAATTGCCCTGAGTTAACCCTTTCAAGAGTCTTCATCAAAAACTTACAGACATAGAATTGTGATGACAATTAATAAAATGCCCTGGTTTTAATATATTATCTGCACTCTATCTTCCCAAATGAAAGAGGTAAAGAGAAAGAAAAAAAACCAACTTAGGGTTTCATTTATAGACCTTCTATAAACTTACAGTAAATTTTTCATTATCTCTCTTTGGAGTCTTGAATATAGGATATAAATTCTTAGTACTATTTGATGAAGATTTATTTGTTAAATTATTTCACTTTAATTCAAACATATCAGCTCTAAATGATTGACTGAAAATTTGGTAACCTTTTAAATCAGGAAGAAAGGTGACCAAATATTTGACCGAGAAAAGTGACCAAATTCATTATCTAAAATAATTCATCAGAGACAGTGCAGCTGTGTATTCCTAAAGTTCTCAGCAGGTCAGCATGTTAGAACTGCAGAATTTTGCACCCTAACACAGTTAAAAACTATTTCTATCACTTAATTATTCAGCAATATGATAAAATACTTTAAACATGAATAACTAGCTGATTTTTTTTGGCTACACAGTGTTGCACAGTTTACCAAGTCATCCTCATTTAACAACACACAAGGATTGTATTTTAAGTCGATGAAAGACAACACTCACCAGACCAGCCATTCTACTTTTTCATCCAGGAAGAGAGCCCTTCCTTGCAAAGAGATTAAGCTTTCCATTGGTGCAGCAAACAAGCAATCACTTCAAAACTTCAGGTAATTTCTCTTCCTCACTTTGCAATATAACTAAAATTATGCCATTTCAATCTTGCATTCAGTATGGATTGATCTATTGCCAATTATCTTTAAATATAGGTCTTTGCCCCGAAAAATCTAACTCTCCTCTTCTGTCAAGAGGACAGAATAGAAAGGTTTTAAGGAAAGACCCCTCCTCCTCATTTTGGTGTGACCTACCAGGGAATTCTGCTATTCTGAGAACCAAGGATGATGAACTACAGCAGAATAAAACCCCGAGAGAAAAGGGTCAACTGAAACAATAGCACTGTAGCAAAACTCCCCCTTTACAAACAAGTGAAGGAAACATCTGTAGGTTTTGCCCTTGTGCTGTTCTTGAAGTTCTTAAAGCTTCTTTCATTGTAACACCTGCAGGGCTGGGGAAAGTGAGTATGCCAGCATTTCCATTATCACCTCTTTTCTGAGGACTCACCATTACAACTGGGGTTTTTTATTCATAAGCAAAATAAGTGGAAGATACTTGCAGCAACACCTTTCTCCTA
Organism: Agelaius tricolor; assembly: GCF_023055355.1. Classification (NCBI taxonomy): domain Eukaryota; kingdom Metazoa; phylum Chordata; class Aves; order Passeriformes; family Icteridae; genus Agelaius; species Agelaius tricolor. The sequence continues at coordinate 30,179,691 of NW_027269262.1, forward strand.
CCTTTTAGAGGAATTTATACACAGAATATTCAGCATTTCTGTGAAGAGAATAACTGTGTAAGGTGTCATAAGTTTTTTGTACTGTATACAGAAAACTCGAGGACTTCATGACATACACAAGCTTTTCAGTGATTTCCTAGAAATTTCAGTCATTCACCTTTGTAAGCTGCTACCATCTTTAAAGGGATATTTTGTTACTCTGCATTGCCTCTATTGACTGTGCATAATTTACTGGCTTGCCAAGAAATTTTCATGTGTTTTGATACACAGCAACAGCTTGTATTGCTACAAGGTTTGCCTTATCACAGATTTGTAATTCAGCTTTGAGACTTTCCATTTAGATGCAAAATCATTGCATTTTGAACTGGCAAGGAAAGTATAGTACATTTGAATAAGGATATATATTTAAAAAGCAAAGTTTGCATCTAAGCAAAATATATACATGTACTCTTTTCATGTATATTTGAGTGGAAAAGCACTCAAATATAAAACTTAGTCTTTATACTCAAATATAAAACTTAGTAGTAGCATTGTAATTCTAATTTGAAACATTCCCAGCTCCACTGTCTAGTATTAGAATATCTTCTTTGAGAAAGGCTGAAGTACACAAACAAGGATAATAGAATTTTGTGAAATGCAACAGATTTCGTAGAAACAAAGAAATTATCATATCTGTGTATGATTAAGTACAAGGGGGAGGTTCACTTATTTGTAATTTTCTACCCAAAAAGTAGCTACAGGAACTCAGTTGGATAAATCTGAAGAGTAATTTTATCAATAGTAAAGCTTTAAAAATTTTCCTCTTGTGAAAAATCATATTTTAGTTAAACTAATGATGTGTTCCCATAGTACATTCACCAAAGCTCACTACGCAGCTACAGTTATTGTCTATCAAATGCTAAGCTAAAAGAATTGAACAAATGAAGCATCCGTTCAGGAAATCTATTTTCAGTGCAATACCTTCACCAGATGATGCATCACACTCACACTAGGAACGTATGTGCACTTCCAGAAATTCATAGCACAGTGCAAGTGAATTTCCGTTCTGTATATTAGTTCATCATTTCATTTCCTTCCCCTCCAACTCTGGGGCTGCACACATTACTCCATCTGTATCACTAGCAAAAGATAGTTTTACAATGGTAATTGAAAGATGCTTATAGCTTTGCAAGCATTTCAGACAAAAGTTTATGCAGAGACATATTCCATTTATAACAAGAAGAATTATAGACTGAAAATAATTTATGTTGGAAGGGAACCTGAGAGGTCACCTAAACTCTTATTCAAAGAATAGACACCAAAGCTACATGAGGGTATTTGGGTCCTTGCCATGTTGTGTTTTGAGGTTTTCCAAGGATGGAAATAACTCCACCTTTTTGCTGGTGTATAAAAAGGCTTAAATAATCAAAATGTGATTCTCCCTCCCCTAATTATCTTTTGAGCATTTCCCTAGCTATAACTTGCATCCAATGCCTCACGCTTTTGCTCTGCATCTCCAAGAAGAGTTGGCTCTATATTCTTGATAATCCTCTTTTGGCAGAGCAAGGCACCAATGTGACCAACCCCACCTCGACTCCCCCAGCCTTCTGGTTCTCATGCATCATCTGCTTGCACCTGTGAATATCTTGCCAGATTTATCTCATCAATCAATGTATGACTCTAAATATATGATCTATACCATCTCACCTGTCAGGAGGCTTTTCTTGCTGACTGTTACTATACCTTATCACTTAGAAATATGTTTTACAATAATCTTCTTTCTGGTTAGACAGAAAATTCCACTAATCTCTTCTGTTTAGGCCAGCAAATCTACTCTAAAAAAGTACCAAAACACTTGCTCCTACACAATCTGCTGTTCCAAACCAAACAGACATGTTCAGTTTATTTAATTACAAGGTGAACAGGAGAAACTGAATACAAATCAGACAACAAGACCCTCCTCCACACAGCTTATCAGGTTGCTTTTCCAAGCCAATAAGCCAGTTATTTTTTCTCTTTAGCACCTTGTATACTCTGCTGGTTTTGGCTGAGCTAATTTTCTTCAGTGTCCAGTATAGGGCCCTGTTTTGTATTTCTGCTGAACTGTGTTTTGGATTTGTGCAGGGCTGATAATACAGAGATATTTTTGTTATTGCTGAGCAGGGCTTACACAGAGCCAAGGCCTTTGCTGCTTTTCATACTGCCATGCTGGTGAGGGGGCTGGGGGGGCTTGGGAGGACACACAGCCAGGACAGGTGACCCCAATTGACCAAAGGGATATTCCAGACCATATGCCACCATGCTCAGTGTATAAAGTGGGGAAAAGAAGTAGGAAGGAGGATAAGTTGGAGAGATGGAGTTTGTCTTCCCAAGTTACTGTTATATGTGAGGGGGCCCTGACCTCCCAGAGATGGCTGAACACCTGCCTGCCTATGGGAAGCAGAGAATTAATTCCTGGTTTTGTTTTGCTTCTGTGCATGGTTTTTGCTTTCCCTCTTTAACTGTCTTTATCTCAGCCTATGGGCTTTCTAGCTTTTACAGTTCTGATTCTCTCTCCCTGATTCCATTGGTGGAGGAATGAGTGAGTGGCTGCATGGTGCTTGGTTGCTGGCTGGGGTTAAACCAATGCAAATTTATATATTCTTCCGGACAAGTACTCTCCCCATTAGAAAAGTGCATTCAAAAACAGGAAGAAAGGCATTAAGAGAGCAAACAACAGCTATATTAACACACCAAAGTATTTCATCTATGATATAAAAAAACAATTTAAAAATATTTTCAAAAACACAAGCCATTAAACCTGAATTTAAAAGGTCAAAAATCTCTTCTCCTCATACAAGGGAAAGGGGAAACAACTGTACAGGTAACATGACTAAGATTATTCTGAGCTGCCAAAATAAATTACTGTTTGTTTCAGTAATCGTTTGCATGTAACACCTTTTCTTAAAGAAACTTGAGCTTACTAACATTCAGTTAAGGGGCAGGGGCAGGTGCTGGCCACAACACAGGCCTTCCCACAAAGCCAGATGAAAACCTTAAGTCCATGAAGAGAGAAGAATGGAGTATACTCCTTTTCCATACTGAATGGTAGAAAACCATGCAGCTTCCCACAGCAAGGTTCTTGGAGGTTAAGAGCATTAAACAACACTGTGTTTTTCAGTTTTCATTTCTTGTCATTAGTTTGTTTTCATTTCTCATTGTCTAATGAAGGGTGAACATCTGTATCACCCCTCATGTACCCAAAGATGCTTGAGAAAAAGGAAAGGAAAAATGAAAATAAGAAAGAATAAAGCCCAAAGATCTGTAAATAGTATTCGGTTACATTGGATTTAAGTTTTCATGGCAGACCTTGGTATTTCAGGTTCACCAAGTGTTTAAAAAATATATTATTGAAAAATTTAAAATTACATTTTTAATTTATACCAATTACCTTAACATAAAGACACTAGTGAAATCATTATAGCAGTTTAAATTGTCACTTATTTACTTGAGGGCAAAGGGCAGGCTAGTTTATTTTAAGGAGTTTTTCTTTTAGCTTCTTCTAAGAGTTCACGTATGAAGAATCCTACACATATTAAGTTACCTTTTTTTTTTTTTTTTTTAAGCTACCAATGCCAAGAACCAGACCTTGCACTGGGGATGGCCAGTGCAGCCTCTCAGGAGAAAACCTAATACCTGATAAAAGATCAAGCATATCAAAGTACATGATTGCAAAACAACTAGTCTAATGCCCCAGTTAAAACCAAGTTTGATTTGAAGGTCACTGCATAAATCAAGGATGTCTTGGAATTTCCCAACCTGATATTGAAACGTGTCACATATTTCAGTATGACTACTTTATTTTTCCTGTACCTTTTCCCCTTAAGTGACACAGTAGCATACAGATCAGAGTGGTGTCAGGGAAGGCAAATCAGCAAGGATGACTTGTTCCTCTACATCTGTGAGTCTCTCCTTACTCCAAATTTGGAAACTGTAGTGGTACATTTATCAAGACAGACTGCAACAGTGGTAATCTTCAAGCACTATGCCAGGCTAGACAAAGCAAAAATTGCAGTAAAAAAGAATTCCCTGGACAAGCCCATCAGTCTGCCTTTAAAAATAACCAGCTGTGGGTTAAACCTGCTCAATGTGTGTGGGCAAAAGCCCAGGGGAAACATCCACATTTAATACTAAGGATATGCAAGGTAAACTTTTTTCTTACAAAATAGATTTAGCTGATAGGTTAGGATTCCATCCATCAATGTTCAGTGTCCATGGAAAGATTTTACTACACAAACATGCTTAATTTCACTTTGCATATTTCAACAAAGGAAGTGAAGTAAGTAGTAACTACTGTAAGATTGCAAAAGGAAAAAAACTGGAATGTGGACTAACAAACTTCAGTGTAGAGAAAAAGTGGGATTTTTTAATGGCTACTATTTTACCTCAATTGTTAAAAAGGAAATTATTAATGACTGTTTTACTTCACAAAAATCTAACAGTGAATACAACACAGGATCATTTATTCCATTCTTCTTCCAAACCACACAAATTGAATTTAATTACTGAGATTTATGCAGATTTTCATTTACTTGCAGAGTATCAAATATTATAAACATACACAAAAAACCTGATACTGTATTAGGGATAAGATGTAAGAAAAAAACCAATGATTTATATGTGGTAGTAACAGTAAAAATCTCCACAGTGAGCGATATTTCTAAGATTCAACAGAGTCACTAGGGCTCAGAAAATAAATGAATGTGCTATTTTCAAATTTAGAACATCCTTTTTTTCATTGTCTGAGAAAAGGCATGAAGGCAGGAATTTCCACTCCGTTCTCAATATATAAATATATATAAGATAACTGAAACAGGAAGGAAAGAAAAACCTACAGGGGAAGAAAAGAAAAAGGAAAATAAAAGAAGTCCTACAATGTGCTAGAAGGCAGGACACAATTTGCCAGTCACAAAACACAGCATGGGAACATAATTTTCTGTCTACAGCTTCTACCCTCATCATCTCTTCTTATGTCTGCCTCTCAGTATTTTTACTCAGAAAATACTTCTATAAGTATATCATCTGCAAACTTTAAAACACAGCAAAGACATGGCTTCCTACCTATGACTATTCACAACATCTAAAGGCCTAATTTTTATGTATTATCATAGTTACTACTGCCATTAGTAATAATAAATTGTATTAAGGTTCAGCTGTCTTCCAGTCAGAAATATAGAAAAATGAAGTGACAAACTCAAAACACTTAATATACTCAAAAGAGTAACAAAATCCAAATATGCATACAACATGTCAATCTTCTCTTTTTTTTAAATTGAAAACTCTCTGTTATAATGTCACAATAATATTATTATAGAATCTAAAGAAAATAGTTTCAATCAGAATTTAAAGCGATATGTAGTACCTGCACACTGTCACAGAGGCAGGTGTGTCCCATCAGCTTCCATTAAGACATTGCTTCTCAAAATACACTTTGGCTTAAAGTCACTAGGCATCACTAAATACCATTTTTCTTTTGCAGTGCTACAAAGGAACACGCATTTCAATACACAGCATTCTCCCCAGCTCCAAGTTTTAAATTAACTGTTTTCTTTTTGAGACTGAACAATTAATGATTTTGTACATTTGTGATAATCTGATATTCATTAAGAAATGAGTGTAGCCATACATATAATGTAATATATGAACAAACAAATAATCAGAGTGCACAAAGACAGGTGCTTCAACTTCTGGCAGCAAACCTAGCAGTTGTTAAGGCACTGCAGAGGAGAACAAAGTAGGTCCTCAAGGGATACAGCCAAAAAGCAGACACTGCCTTTAGACAAGCCACTGACAGTTCCTCTGAAGAAGAAAAAGATGGATGGCCACCAGCATTATGAAGTTCTTGAGTATACTTAAATGCAATACCTCTTTCAACTGACAAGGCTGAGCTGATGATGTGGAACGTGAGTGAACTCTTAGAAGAGTTCACTAAGTCTTTCTCCCCACAAAAAGAGTTTCTGACAGTTAGGAAAGGGTTGCAAAAGCTACTAGGAAACAGAATATTACCAATTTGAACAGACATGTCTTAGTAGTTCTTCTAATTTTACTAACAGCTCAACTACTATGTATTGTTTAATGATGAAGGGTTGGTATGCTTTTGACTTGCATTTTGCATCATGGCATTTGCAGTATAGAAATTGGTCAAAATAAAGCTTATGCAAACAAAACTGAACTCATTGTAGCCTTACAACTGATTGCGACTATTTCACACTACAGCTCTTTGGGATTTTTGTTTGGTGCTTTTAAAAAAATCAAAATAAGCAATGGATTCTTTGCCAAAGTCCTTACCTCCTCTGTGGACTACGGTTCTGAGAGAACTCTGAATCACTGTCCTTTGACGTTGGAGAGCCCTTATATGTGTAAAAAACATCCTCTGTTTCAGTAATATAACTAATCTCATTCGTAAGGTTATCTACAGATGAGTGTCGTGGTTTGCGGATTTCATGGCGTAGTCTAGGACTCCGCCTTAAAAACACAGAATACAAACACAAAGGGGAAGATTAGAATATTTCATGAAACTTTATAAAAGAAAAACTTATATCCTATTGCAGTTATGATCTGAATCTTCATATAAGTCTCACTTCAAAATAATCAATTTTTAACCATTCCGTATGGTGTAGGAGGCAATCATACACTGCTAGGTTCAGTACACTGAACTGATTGGTGTTTCTCCCCCTGTAAAATGCAACTTATCATGTTTTAATCATAGGGTGATTCAGGTTGGAAAGGACTAATGGAGGTCACCTAGTCCAATCTTCTGCTCAAAGCAGGGTCAACTAAGGCCAGAGTAGGCTGCTTAAGACTTTATTCACTCATATCTCAAAAAATCTGAAGGATGGAGACCACAAAGCTTCCCCAGGCAATGACTGTCCATGTGGTGAAGCAGTTTTTCCATTGTATCATGACAAAACCTCTTTTGTTTCAACATATACTTGTTGCCCCATTCTCCCACTCTGCAATAGTGAAAAACCTGGCCTAATCCTGTAGCTGGCCTCCTCCTAAGTAGTGTTATTAGGCATCTGGGCAACCCCTGCTTCTCCAGGTTGAACATGTGTCACTACATCAGCCTCTCCTCACAGGGTAGGTGCTCCAGCCTCCTGACTACCTTGGGGTTGGTGGTCTTTGCTGAACTTGCTCCAGTTTGTGTCTGTTTTACATTTGCAGACAAAAAGGGCTGCAGCATTCTAATGAAATCTAGAGAATGCTGGGCCAAAAGGGCATCACTTCCACTGACCTACTACCTACAACCCTGTCAATTTTGCCAAGTTGGACTTGTTTGCTGTCAGGGCATACCAGATGGCTCATGTACCACTTCTGCCTATAAAGATTACCAGGCTGTTTTCCAGAAAGCTGCACTGTAGACAATACTGTTACACTGGGTTCTTATTTCCCAGGACACTATGTTTGTCTCTGTTGAATTTCATACATTTCCTATTGGCCCATTTCTCCAGATTATAGAGATGACTTTGAAGAGCAGCCCTGGCCCCAGGCTTATTGACTCACCTCCCAGTTTGGTGCCATCTGCAAACTTTATGATCAACCATACCATTGCCTCCTCTAGATCATAAAGAGGTTAAGCAGGAGAGGTCTCAAGAGCAACCCCTGCAGCCATCTACCTTTTTTTGTTGTCCAGGTAGAGTGTGACACATTAACAACTCCCCTCTTAGTCCAGTCATCCAACCATTTGAACATTTTTTTTTTTTTAAACCATCCTCTTGTCCACCCATCCGGAAACATAATGACTTAACTTGGGTAAAAGATTTTGGCAGACAGCATGAAAGCCTTGTTAAAGTTGAGGTGACACCCACCCTTCTGTTGTCATATATATTCTCAGAATAAAAATGTTTAAATATATCTGTACACACTACATAATTATTCTGCTAGAGTACATACAATTAGAAATGGTAGGAGGCTAGAAGGTGTGGAAAAGGCTGAAAATGGATTTACCAATTGGGGGTAACAGGAGGTGATCGAGAAGGAAGGCTTTTGGTCTCTAGGTGCTCAACTGATAAGGATCGTCTCATAGATGGGTTCCAAACCATCCCACCTATCACTTTTCTGCAGTACTGGTTGTTTACGGACCTGGAAAAATATAAAACAGCTATATGTGAGTTATTTTGCATAGAAAACTTAAGATATGCTTATGAAAGTCAATTTCATAATTTAAAGCATCCCCCTGTGCTTACCCCTCCTTACTTATGCGTTTACATTCTCACAGAGACATTTGCTGTCCCTCATCTGTGACAATAGAAGTGATTGTTAATCCCTGCTCCATTGCTTATCACAAGCCTGGATAAAAATAACTTTTTCTGAGAATTATTTTTAACCCAATTGTGTTTAAGAAGACAGAGGGGAAAACAGGAAATTCAGTATGTCCTACTGGTACTGAACTGAGTGCCTGACAAAAGACAGTTCAAATACAGGTAATATGTTCTGAAGCTTCCCTGTTAATATTCACAAAGGGGTAACAATTCAGCAGGAGCTTCACTGAGCACAGGACAACTTTACCCATCTACCTGCTGGCTCATTCAGAGCTAAACCAGACGAGACTCTATTGTGAAAGGAAGCCACCTTGGAGTGATGTATTCTTTATAGAGATAAACCATTAAAAAAATCTGACATGAAAATAAGATCTCCAGGTCTGGACTGCTTCTTTTGACAAGAAGAAGAAAGATTTGAGAAGAAAAGGGCTGCAACAGTATAAGTACCACAGCTAGGAAAGCAGTAAAAGTATCTTAATAGTGAAAATACACAGCATAAAGAAAATCTTGAAGTAGACTGAAATTGAGATAAACTAACTCTTATGCATCATTTTATACAGCATTCCACGAGTCAAGCTGAGAGATAAGCTGCTCACCTTTAAGTTTACAGGCCTAGGATTTCTCATAGAAGAAACAATTTATTAGTTACAGAGAAAACGCTTTTGGCCCATTAAGCCCTGAACTGTACATAATGGGCAGCTGGGTTAGCACGCTATGTAAGCATCTTACTAGAGAGCTGAAAAGCTTCAATTTTACATAGCATTACAAAAGAATAAAAAATAAATAAAATTAAAATGTCGCTAAAGCTGTGGTTATTATGCTAAAATCAAACCTTAAGCATGCTTTGCATTGTACTACTTTTTGCTAATATAAGTAAAAGAAAAAGAAACCCATTATTTTTTTTCATATATACTGAAGTATTTTGCATATCTTGTTCATGATTTTAAAGGAAATCAATTCCCTCATTTTCCAAATGTACTTTAGAAGCTTCTCTATGTATAGAAAACAGAGGAAAAACTTAGTATGAAGCATCTACATACTACAATCAGCTACCCATGTATGTTTCCATACCTAGTAAACAAAGTCCATCAACTCAGGAGAAGCTTTTGGCTATACTACCCATTTTATTTTTCTAACACTTTTGAATACAATGACAAGGTACCAGCTACTCATCTTCTTCAGAAACAGATGTCTTTTAAAGAACCCTTAGATAGTTGGAGCAGAGGGAAAGACTGGAAAAAGATGAATGCATTATGAAAAATGCATTGCAAAGAACTCCATATTAATAAGCTTTTCATTTTTACAAGTGGCTGTTGAGGCATTTTCCAACACAGACAACTTGAAGTGCAGCATAACTCATGTGATGGAAGCCAGAACCCTAAGCCCTAATTCTAATATTAAACCCCTAATCCTGACCACAAAATCACTTATAGGGTAAGTCTCTAGATATTTCAGTTAAGGCACAGAAGATAAATAATCTCTTGAATTCAAGTAGATGCCCTTCAAATGCCAAATATCAGCATATTTCTCAGCAAACATTCTGGAAGGCTGCCAAAGCCTTTCTGGAATGGACTGTACTATCTGTAAATGATGCTTCCTTTCTCCTATCTATTACTGAAGCTATCCTTGGTGAAAAATACAGATACATTTTTTAGCTTTTCAACAAGGAATGAGAATGCGTCTAGGAGAGGTTATTCAGCGTTCAGGCCAGAATTTACCTCTCAGAATCTGGGAGAAGTGATTCAGTCTGCTCCTTGAATAAGGCTTACAAGTGATTTATACAACTCAGCAGCTTAATTTAAATGGAATGCCTCTAGTGCCTTAAGCTAAGAGAATCAAGAAGCACACAGGTACGTGCAAATAAGAAATTGTACTCAAGTACTGCAACTATTTGAACTGATGCAATAACTGCCAGGCTATCTGCCTCAAATAAGCGTAGAACAAGAAAGCCACAAATTGCATAGGAAAACCTGTGATACTTAAGATGGTAAAACCTGAAAGTAGCAGCCTTCAAAGCTGATGGAAGCTGCATGAAAAGAATTCTTGAATACAAGTCAGTCTTAAAACCTCCAGGACTGCACGCTGTGGTCAGTGGAGCTTTTGTGTGCACATTTGGTTTTGTGGTTTGGTTTGTCTGTGTTTGATTTATACAATGCAAAAATTTTTTCCCTTTCAAAAGGGAGAATGCAGAATCACTTTTTTGGTTGTGTAACTTCCACATGAGTTCAGAGCATCCTTGAAAAGGAACATGGAAAATCTTACAGCATTCCACAACCATAAACAAGTCGGAAAGTAAAAATTTTCAATATGTAAAATATGACCTCAGAAGTGACTTTTTCACAATGTTTTTTAAATCTTTTGAGAAAATAATTTGCTGAGTTCATAGGAACTACTCAAAGTTTTTCAAAATTACTGTTGCTTCTTATGTAGTTAAGGAGTCTTTCATAGCAATGGTTGCTGAATTACCTCTTCCTCATGTAGATCCCAAAATTCATGCTTACTGCTGGTATAAATAAGGCCAAAGACGTTATCCTAAGCTGATGGAAAGTATCTCCATAACTGATTCTCCTCCTGGAGATTCCTTAGAACTCTAAGTAAGCAATTCAGCAGAAAATGCCTCAGAGCACTGAAATTACTTAAATGGAATTATTTCTTAGTAATTCAGATCAACAATGAGAACTGTCCTGTATGCTACAGAGTATTAAGAAATTGTAAGAGCAGATTTGTCAAAATTAAAATGTTTGGTAAAAAAATGAAATTATACTAAACTGGTACCCTTTGGAACTCATACTGTTTTCTTTCTTAACATTACAAAGGCTGTGGAATCACTGTGCGTATATATCTGTCCTATAGGAAGATCAGGATTTTCAATCTCTTTGCGAATTTGAAAGAAATAAAGGACTCCAGGACTTGACAATCCAACAAACTTTGAGTCACCTCAACACCTCCACTACAGGAACAACAAGGTCATAACACTCCATAAATGAGTTAATTCTAAAAATAGGTATTTTTGAAATGTTAGAAAATTAGAATACTGTTTGTACAACTAGGTTTTTTTCCCCATGACCTAAAAACCAGATCATCTAGCTATGACCTAGTACTAGGTGAAAACATGGAATTATACTCCAGTAAAAAGCATAACATTTTATCAGAATTCCTACATTGCCCTCAGGGGTTAATTGCTTCATTTACAAGCAATACCAGTGCACTTGGTATTAATTTCTGCAGTATCAAGAGACATCAGAGTGTGAAGAGCCAGAGAGCCACCAAAGTCTGAGGAGGCATTTGAAGCATGTTGATATCATTCAGAAGTTGAAGCTTATCCAAATAGAAGACAGAAAATCTCCAAGTCTGACAAATTATATGTAAAGTTAAACTGTTACGAGAACACACTACAAAAAACTCACAAAAACACACTACCCATGAACAAAAACAAAACAATAAAATACTTCTCCAAAAATCATGAGAAGAAGAAGGTTTCTAGAGAGTCTACAGATCATCAAAGGGTCAAAGAACCCCCCAGAATCTCACATCCAGGGAGGATAATGACACAAGACTTTCTTTTTCATTCACTATTAATATGAAATATTTTTTTATATGTTTCATTACAGAATGTTTTTGGGGGGTGGGGTAGGTGGATTGGGACAGGTTGGATGAGACAATGAAGCCACAGGACATGACATCTTTGTAGCTGAATTGCTGATAAATGTAACAACAGAAAAAAATGAACATAACGGAAGAAATCACTGTGACTGATACTTATCAAAAAAATGTAAAAGCCCCTAAAATAAAAGAGCAGAGTAAAAAAAAAATCACACAGGATAGCCAAATAAGGGCTAACTGCAAAGAAATGGAGAGGGACATTACAACGTCATGTGACTGGACAATAAACCTGCAGCTTAACTTTAATGACAATAGGGCTCAGTAACTGCATATGGGGAGGAATAATCCCAGCTTCATATAGGAAAATCACAGGCTCTAAACAATTACTTCCTGGTAACTAAATCTTAAACAACACCAGGAGACTAGTGTTTCTAGTGCTTTGTAACTAGAAGAATCCAATGAGACAAATAAAGGATTAGAAGTGTCACAACAGGGCTATCTTGAATACCTGAATGGGAAAAAGTTTTTCATCTTTGTGTCAGTAATAAGTGGTTGGTGTGATGCAGTCCAGAAACTGCCCTAACATATTAAACAGAATGTGTATATGACACTAATGGCTAAACATTTCAAAACAAATCTGTTCTGAAATTCTCTTACGAGATCATTAGCTACATGACATTTTTCCTTTCCAGTGTTTTTATACTCCAGACTGAAGCAACAAGTTGAAAAAAATAGTAGTAAAACATATATCCAAACACCTTTTGAGGCAATTATAAGAAAAGTTCTACTGTAAGGAGATCACATTGCAGAAAGTGAAACCACAGCCATATAACTTGTCAAATGGTTCATATATAGACTGGAACAAAGCTATGGACAGGACTCAACTCTGCCACTCCAACTTGAGCTACTACTGACACAAATCCTCCCATTCCCATCATAGAGCAAAACATGCTTTCACACAATACTTACTTTGCTGGATTTCTAGAACCCAGAGTCCAATAATGTGATAATATCTTTTTTTCATGAGGTAGTGACTTCTTTGCCTGAAAAAATGTGTGATGCTCTACACAAGATTTCCAAAGATTTTTGCATGCTCTGTAATTTAACATGTTGAAGGCAACAATATGCTCTCTGGATTCATTCTGTAACAGTAGGGAACACCATGTTTCAACATATACAAGTAGATGAAACAGTAAACAAGATCATAAAAAAACAAGAATTATTTTAAGCTTAAACATGAAAAATACATTGTGGCAAACAAACAAACAAACAAAAAACCAGCATACAGTAGATTTTGAGCTGGAGATGGCCAAAATACCTCTATGACTATTTGAAATTAAAAACTGCAAAATGTGCACTTTACAAGTTCTAGAGCAGTAAAGATTTTGTATATATGAGTATCATGTCATACTGATAAATATATTTTCAGGTTTCCAGTCAGATTTTGACCTCTTAAGACAAACAAAATTCTTTAAAACATTCAATTAAGGGTGCAATGTCAAAAGGAAAAAAACCCTCATTCTTTGAATTCAAACTCTTCATGTAAGGCTTCATTTCAATAATGTTCTTTCAAGTGCCATAATATGCAAAATGCATATTCTTTTCATTCTTTCAGAAAAAACTGAAGATGTTAACCGAGATCTTTCTTTGGGGAAAGAAAATACTTCTGATGGGACTGGAGCTGCTGCTACTGCTGTTGAAATCCACTCCTGCTTGGATGATAATGTGAGGCCACAATGAGGAGGTTCAGAAGGCAGCAGAATATAAAACTTGCGTGTCTTGATGCAAACTCTCACGAGTAACTTCAGTGCCAAAGTGCCAGTGAAACATGAGTGCAACACAATTGTGCCATCAATGTTTATCCCAAGAGTTTTGTACAAGAGAAAGCTTTGGTTAGTTAATCTAGTTATTGATGCAAAGAAAGTGGAACGAGAGCAATGCAAAAAGTAGAAATAAAGGTAACATGAGACCTGAGACAATTGCCAGCATAGCTCAGCACACCAGTGAAAAAACAAGTTTTCATCACTCACCTTTTCTAGCTCCTCTAAATTATGACTAATTTTGTAATCTCAACATATAATTAGACAGGCAACCTTTTGCTTGTTCACAGCAACAATTCTGTTGGGAAATAACTACAAACCATTTTGGCTGGTATAGTCAATCTGTTTTTCTTGTGTTTTTTTTATTTCTAGGCAGCCTTTTACAATTGACAAGTATCTGAGACCAAGCCGGCTTTTTGCAAATCACTTCATGTCTAGTCCAGAGAATCTGCAGCTTTTAAGAAAAATAGTGACACTCTCAAGAGAAAAAAGATTTCCTCTTGATTTTACATAAGTACTGAAAAACATTTAACTGATTACAGTCTTTAAGGAACGTTTTCCCTATATCTATTAAAGCATTTAAAACATATTTTCTTTTCAAGATGTGGGTTTGTTATTTGAGTCTCTTGCATATTGGAAACAATTTGTCAGTTCACCACAATTGCTTCTAAGTAGTTACACAAAACAAAGCAGGAAAGCATAGCAAATCTTAACTCAGAATTTCTTGAAATATATGAAGCACACATCACAAAGGTTTAATGACAAATACTATTTCTGACATACTCCCTGTTGGTTGAATCCCACTTGAAGGGTTTTACTACTCCAGCAGACAAGTAAAAGTAAGTGTATAGATATTTTTGTTGGCCTGAAGTACTGGCCTTTCAATTGCCACAAAAATTATTTTATTCAAATATTTCAGTTATACTGAAAGACTATAGTATAAAGATAAGGAACTAAGTATATCTAATATTCTCTTTTTAAATTTAGGTTTGATAGCAGCAATTAATTTTACTTTTTACATGTGTGCTTTTCTGTTGTCACAGAACCTTCTTAGCAGCCTTTAAGTTTCTAAGGCTGAAAGTTTCAACATGGATTTAAGCTAGGAAAAATATTTTGAGAAGTTTCATAAAAATTTATTCAATTTTTAGACTAACATAATCTTTTGTTAATTACAATCTACCTCACTAACAGGCCACCTTGCAAGTTATGCTGCTAAATCTGTGTATGTTTTTAAAGGTGAGGAGAGTTCTAGTGGGATCCCAGGATATAATGCCCATTATACTTCTCAAGTCAAGTTCTAAAAGAATGGCATTTTCATGATTATCAAGAAATGAGGGTTAGAGAAATTTGAGGTAAAGGGAACAATTCTTCGTAACTAAAGTCTTTTGCTAGTTCAGCATATGGAAGAATTTCTGCATCAGTTGTATGCCTACTCACTCCATTAACAGAAAATCTGAAAATATCTAGAGCATAAAAAGCGAAGATATATTTTAGTATGCAACAAATGAAGTTGTTTTTAAGCATTAGGTAAGCACATTGAAAATAAAATTTCATTTCTGAAAGGTACAAAATGTTGCCTTTAAACAGCATAGTTCCTATTCCTACCTTAAATCCTCCACCCTTCATTAAGCCTACATGTCATGAGCTTCTCTAGCATCAGACATTCACTGATTCATCAGTCTTGCTCCCCAGTCCTTATTTGGCTCTTCAGTAGAAAAAGAAATACTGCATACTCCTAATCAAGTAGCTGATCAACAGACCGGAGCAGGGGGAGGGTAAAAGAGAAGGTGAGTAGAAGGGAAAGAGTGAGATAAGGTAAGTTGTTTTTTTCAGAGAAGGTGCATAAGGAAAGAAAAATGGAGTAAATGAAATAAGGAGAACAAATCAATGAAACATGGGACATATCCCAGGGGACTGCAAATCCATTGCCTTTGAGAACTTTCTGTAGATTTTTGAATCTACATACGACATATAAAATACAAAAGAGGTTCTATAGCACTCTCGTCCTCTTTAGTCAAACCTTGCCTAAGAATATACAGTATCTGCTCTGTTTTCCCCACACTCTTTCATCTCTTTTACTTTCAGATTCATTTACCTATTTGCTTCTGTCTTTCCAAGCAAAAAAGTGATCATTTTGAAGACTGACACCAATGCAGTCATCTGTCCTCGCACACCCCTCAAGCATCCCACTATTCTGGTGAAACCCCTAGGACTCCACTCTCCTCTCTCCCTCTGCACGGCACCAGCAAGCTTTTCCAAGCAATACCACCAGAGCACTGCACACTTGATGCCCTAAATTTCAAACAAAGCAGGCTGACAAGGATGGATGTATCCACAGATTCAGTGGCACACCTGGTCTGCTTTTTCACATGAACTGAGGAGGAGTAAAAAGGTCATGCAGCTGGCCTTACTTTTCTTACAGTTCTGTAGCTCTTTAAGCATGACACTGCATGCATTACTGTCATCTCTGGAGGTTATGAAACAAAGAACTATGATCACTTAAGAGAAGGTAAGCTAAAAGAATTAAGAGCCTTGAACTGTCATCATTTATCAGATGTTTGATTGAACAAATTAAGATTGCTGCTCTCTTCAAAAGTGACACAGGTCTCCAGAGACAAAAATTCTACTTTTGACAGCAGCCAAGTCTTTATGTAATGAACACACATATTTTACATTAAGTCCACAGATAGTTCTATATTGACACTTTATTTGTTCATATTACAAAATCATTGTGAATACACTCATTTTCAGAGAATCATAGAATGGTTTGGGTTGAAAGGGACTAAAAATCATTGAGTTCCAAGCCCTGGAAAAAGTTGTCTGAAAGCCTGCACTTCTCCGTATATTTGAAAATATTTAGATTTTAAAATTACTATTTATCAGTGAATTTTTAATCCTCAAACTCAGGAGAGAAGTTACTACTTGCAAGTGTTTACACTCACAATTGAGTAGAATGGTCTATCAACCACTCATTTCTTCAATGCAGTGAAATATAAATGAACAGGCTGATATGTCTGCATATAAAAAACATATTTCAAAACTTACAGCTAGTAAAAAAACCTTACAATCACCCTACTGTGTGTAAGGACACACCCTGTGTGTGCTATGTGCGTGTGCAAGCATAAGTGCAGTAACACTAAGTCCGGAAACTAACTCTTTTTATACATGAATCCTGAAATGTAACATATACTTACTTGCACACTCCTCAAATTTCAAAGAGCCCACCAAAATGGGAAAAAAGAAGGGTTACACAGAAAAGAAAAAAGAAGAAAACATTTTCCTTTTGGGTAAAAAAAAGGCCTCCTTAGAAATCTGTGTTCAGCAGACCTTCTAATCTATGTGGATCTTGTAACACAGTCTTGTAACACAGTTCCTATAAATTTAAGAGCTTGTGTACTACCAGAAAGAACCTCCATGAACTTTAGGTACAAGTTAACATTTACCTTTTACGAAGTTTTTTCCTCAATTGAACTAAAATATTTATACATCTGCTGATCACTAGTTTCTGAGAAGTTGTTTTTTTCTGTCATATTAAATAATCTATGCTCTTTGTAAAAAATATTTTTTTCATATTGTGGCAGCACAATAATAATCAGTAATCAAGATTTCCTTCCCCATTAAATAGACTAATATTTCAATTGTTCTTCAAAGAGCACAAAGCAACCAACAGAAGCCATCTCTTAACAGTTCAAAAATTTTATGTGCGCTTTATCAACTCTCTTCATATAATTTGCCAACTCCTAAAGCCCTCCATGTTACACACAGCAGCAGGTGGGCTATTTCCCTTTTCAACCTCATGTTTGCCATCTGCAAAGCTCTCCTTTCCTCCAGGAACCTTGCTCTCTTCCTGAGCTCTGAGCCGCATAAGCTGAAGGGACCTCACAAACTCCCCCTAGAAGGGACAAGCAGTTTAGTAGATTCACTGCATTAGGGAACTCTACAGGGCAGGGAGAGCAACAAGGGAAAGAGCAGAAGATGCTGGTGAGAAAGGGGAAATATGCTGTTAGTAGATATTGGAGAAAGGACAGAGATCTGCATTTACCCAAAGTCCCCAAGGGAAAAGAAGCCTCTATGGGAAAGATACACTCCAACAGACTGAAAGTGGAGGGATTCAGTGTTGGAAAAGAAACAATAAAAGGGAAAAAAGAGAGAGAATAAGCAGACAAGAATAGCAAGACCAAGTTAACGAAAGAGTTTCAAAGGCACACTATCCCAACAGAGCCTTTTGATCAGCAGTTTGTAGGTTACATTCAATATAAAATATTGAATATTGACACTAGAGCAAAACAATATTAGAGGATTACTTACATGTTTTTGCCGTTGTTGTATAAAAAACTTTTTCCTTTTAAAGGAAATTTTTAAAATGTTCACCCTAAAAGACAGAAACAGGCCATGAAATACCGAGCAATGTTTAGAGTGATAAAACAATGAAAAATAATATTGTGTACAGTAAGCCTGAAAGATTAGAGCTGTAAAATATTCAATGAATAATATGCAGCCATCTCTTGTGTTGAGTGGCAAATAAATGTCCTCGTTTAATCTTTAAATAGTTCACAGCAGTTCTCTCCCACCAAATCTATTCTTGCAGCAAAAAACTCGATGACATCTTCTACACTAAGCTGCACAAATGTTAAATGTGTCAACTTTTGTATAACTTTAGAGTCATATGACAACTGTGACTAAAGGAACAAAATTGAAGACCCTAATGACATGACAAGGTTGGTCTTACAACAACTGAAACTTTGCAGAGGCATTGCAGAATTTGTTTCATAACGTGAAAGATATCATGTATTTGTCTTAATCACTAAACAAAATCTCTAGATAAAATCATCATTTTAGAAGGATGAAAACTGTAGGAAAAAGTGTTAATATACTTTTCACTTCATTAACATTGCTACGTAATTTATGTGGTAATTTTAGAACTGAACACATCTTTTTAAATATACACAGCGTGAATACATATTTTCTAAGGTAAAGATTACAACTGAAATTGGTGCTCAAGCAATTTTCATTTTAATTATACACTTATCAGTTTTTCTAAATTAAACAAACTTCCACCCACCTGCACACCTTCCCACAGCAAAACAAGATTTGTCTAAAATACCTAAATTTTCTCTGCAATAGTTCTACTTCAGTAACTGAAAACCTGCATTTTTGGACAAAGAAATCTCTGATCTATAGTCAGCTGGAATCTTACAGAGGCCTTTAGGAAACCTATTTAAGGTTTGATCAAGTCATATTTGCCTGAAAAAAAATCATGAAAGGGTTTTGTAAATTTACTGCTAAAAGTCTCATAATATTTTCGAGAACAGATGTTTCACAGGATGTTAGATACCAGGTATGAACTTTGTTGAAAGTTCTCTCAGTTTGGCACAGTTTTTGCATTACTCTCATTAAGTGCGATGGCATAAAAACTCATTCCCAACTGCTCATGGGAGAGGCACTTGAGTTATAGAGCAACATCCTTCATGGATACAGGAGACTATATTTGCCAGTTACTAACAAGAATATTAATGGAATTACCTATCCCTCTTTCTGCACAAGAGGTGGAAAACAATGCCATTTTCAGAAAATGCTTTTCTCCATCAATTACAGAAACACAAAGAAACAGGTATTTCAACACTATTCTTCAACAAGACAAACTGATGTGAAAATTAATGGAAAATTGAAATCATATCCACCTCTCCTGTTAGGTCAACTATTAAAATACTTGTGTCATTTGACTTGCTACCTCAAAGATCAGTGATCTGCATTGCTCATCTAAAAGCTCTTGATTCAGAATATCTGACAAGTCAGAAATTTTCAGTTGTATTTCCTGAGCTGCAAGTACCAAAACTCCCTCAATCGCTCTCCACTACCTCCCGCTTTTTCTTGAAAAACCTCAAAACAAGCAAACAAAAAACTACCAAAACTCCATCAAAACCAAAACAGCCCCCATGATTCAGTGCATGACCACATAATCACTTCAAGCCAAATCAGAGCATTAAGTCTCTTTATTTTGACATTCTCCTAAATAGAATACCCCTCTCCATTCCATTCATTCTTCTTCAAGTACAACTAAACCTACTTAGTTCAGGCATGAAGAACACTTGCTACTCTGACATTTTCATTTAACAATAACTAAAAATCATTTGCAATGTTATGCCCACAAACTGACTGAATGTTCACACCTAGAAAATAAAAATCTAGGAGATTAAGGTGTCAAAGCACTTAGACTTAACAAGTTCTTGAAAATGCCATATCCAAAAATTATATTAATAGAATGCAGTTACTAGTCTTATAACTGGTAGTTCAGTGGCCCTTTTCTCTCACCAATAATCTGTTCAGTGACAGATATGCATACTCACAAATTGTGAGTGTTGCAGATATGCAACACTCACAAATCATTAAATTTCATGGTTTATTTAAAAAGCACTCACTAGTTGTAGCATATTAAGAATGATAGATCTTTTGGGTCCCATCTTCCTATCATTCACAAGCATCAAAATAGATTTGTCACTCTGTGGGCCACAGAATTGCTAATTTTTGATTAAACTGGCAGTCCTGTCCTAGAACTTAGTACTAACAGCTGGTACTTGAGACTTGAAGCAAAGAGAAAGTTTCTTTACCTGTAAACCCTATACTTTGCCACTGAAAAAAGATTCTGTCCAATTTGCTATGCAAGATACTTGTTTTCCAAGTTTTAACTAGCAATGTATTATGCATTCCTCAACCAGTTTCTCTGAAATTTTCAAAGCAGTGAAATGGCATACACAAAATAGCATTTACTACCTAACTTCAGTTGCTGCTGTATTTGTATGTTTTTGCCATTAATATTTACTTGGAAAATTTGGAAATAACCATATAACTGTTAAGCACCCTTGAGAATAACTCTGCAGAGTGCACAAAATACTGCATTAAATACAAAGCTATTTTTTAAACCTATCTTGACTTGCATTGTCGCTGACTGATCAGTCAGCTCTTTACGTAGGTTGCTTTGATTGAAAAGCATCTTTTTGCCAAGGCAGAGCTCTCTCACTGCCTCTGTTCCTGAAAACTTTTGGGCCCCTTTGACTACTACCATATGGCATAGTTGTATTGTTGTCATCCACTGCAGAGTATTTTACTTAAAATTTTGGATAGAGTGCTTCAATGGTGTTTGCTGCCACCTTGAGTTCTAACTTGTTAATGGTGAAGTTTGCACAGTCCATAGGAAAAACCACTTGATACAAATGGTGTTACATAAAGAGCCTAAATAAATACTACTTCAGGCATTACAGAAATACATCCTGCTTTGAGATCTAAAATAAAAGTGAGAATTCAAACTACAAATACATCCCAAGCAACCACTCTGGTGGTTTTCAGTGTTTGCTTGTTTTGGTGGGATCAGGGAATGGACACCATTCCTGCACAAAGAATTATGATTAACTCAAACAAGATGCCAGAAATAAAATATCAAAAAGTTAGCCCCTGTGTAGGGAGCTTTTGCTTTCAAGATGAAATGAAATTTTTAGAGAGAGAGAGAGAGAAGCAGAGAGAAAGTGAGTGAGTAAGAAAGCTTGGAACAACTGCATGAGCTGTCAGCTTAAAATATTACTGCTTAAACCTCATATTTTAGAGTGGGAATTATTTGAACTGAAAAACCTGTGGGTTTTACTTCCCTCAATTTTTTTTCTGTAAATGAGAATAGGCTTTTGTGAAAAATGTTTTAGCATCTGTGTTTTATTCCTCTGTGCTCTTCAGGAGTAAAAGTAGCACAGGAAGTTGTAGATTCCTCCTGTCCTGTGTGCTACAAACTATTTTTCCCTTCCTTAAAAAAATTCATAGTCACAGATTTTAAAATGCCATTACTCCTGTGATTTTCAGGAACAACTATTATCAATTCATATCTTAGGTCAACTAAGTTGGCAGAACAACACTGGCAGAAGACAGAAAATGTTCCTCCAGCTGGCAGTTTTTAAAACCTGTAGAGGTTGAAAGAAGCTGAGAGGCTGATGTATGAAAGAGAAACACTCAAGGCATAAAGATGAGAGTCAAGTCTTCTATGCTTCAATGTGCATTAGAAATGGAAAAATACAAGCTTTCACTCTGCTGCTACATGAGAGCATTATTACTGACATGCATTTACCCCGGATGATTGCAGTACATCCCAGGGAGTTGAAATGCAACTCACAACAAAGAAAAAAAATCCAGAGACCATGCAGTATATTTTCCCCTAGAATTTAAATTGAAACTGATTTTATTGTTTTTCTATAGGAAATAGCTGTTTGGCTGGGTTCATAAATGGAAGGATGGAATAACACTAGTATTTAAAGACTACAGCTAGGGAGTTTTTTTTTTTTATAATTAAGGGCCAAAAAGCAAGTACAACTCACTGGAATGTATTTTTCTGTCATGATTAAGAACACTGTCCTATCTTACTGAAAAAGTTATCCAGAACAATTGTTACAAATTCAAAGAATTCACATATAACATGACAAAGCTATAGTTTTATCAAGCATAAAAAAAAAAAGTTCATACTTCATTTAAAAAAGAATGACTGGAAAAAATTTCTTTCTGATCCAATCCAAAAACCTTAAGGAAATGCCTGACCTCCATATAATTTCTTATTCAGGTTATAATTTTAGTATGATATAACTAATAAAGCCCGAAAGCACTTTAAAAAAATGATAGCTTATGTAACTTCTCATGTCATTCACATCAGAGTTCCTGTGCACATTATTTCTTTGCAGAGGTTATTTTCTACAGCACAATCATGCATTCTAATGTTTTATGTATCAGAGAATAATGTGAAGGTCTCTCACCTGCTTGTAAATGTTATATACCCATATTTGATGACATTTAAAAATGTCTAAATTATATTATCTTACTTCCTGTAAATCTGAAACTCCAAAAACCTAATTTTACATTTCTACTTCAAGTAGTGTCTTCTTGCTGAATGCCACGTTAAAAAGTTCAGACTGAACTTAATTCAGACTGAATTAGGGGCTGAACTTTAATAGCAATACTGATTGGTTTTGTTTTTAAAGAGACATATTATGGAGCACAACAGCAACAAATCTCTAAGACCACAAGGTCCTCATAATGTACTCGGACCTGTATGTAAATTAACTTGATCAAGACTTCACACAGTGTAAGGACTTCAAAAGTCTTAAAGATTTAAAAGCCTAGGTAAGTTTTTGTTTTTATCTAAGCACAAGAAAATAATACAATACTCCATAAAGAACAAATATGTGTATTGTAGGCTTCTTTGGAAAAACTGTGAAAGCAAATGGACGTAAGATTGAAAAAACTGGACACATTTCTTTACAATACAGGAATTTACCAGGGATAGAAGCTTGTACAGATGAGTTTTCTATATACAGCAATCCCACTGGATGCAATCCCAATCATAAGATCTAGATTATGGAGATCCTAAAAAAGAAAAATACTGTAAGAATACAGATGCAGTTTGTGTCATTCACATTTATCTACTAATAAATTTATTTTCACACTTTCTATACCTAAATTGCTACACTTGAGGAATAAAATCAATGACATTTTTGAGTTTTGATTTTTGCACATGTCTTTCCTTTGATGTTATCTATTACACATTCTAAATATTATTCATTCATTAAAGTTGTAACATTCATTCTACTACCCAGGATGTTCCTTAGGTCTGCATCAAGAGTAAATTTGCAAGTCTAACCTTATTTATTTCAGGAAAGAAGTTGAAATACTTCCAAAGATTAGTCAGGTAAATGTCACAGAATTTTGGGAACTGAACAAAAATTGCCTGATTACATGCTGTTAAAAAAAGGAGAGGAAATAATTCCTTACTTTTTCCTAAAAGGTCTTACCAAGAAAGACTGCACAGGAGGTGACCATAATTTCACACATGAGAATATGTTGGAGAAATACACATGAACATTTCATATAATAAATTAAATCCATTATTAACTAAACCAAAAGCTGTGCATTAGCTTAACACATGCAACTGGGAAAAAAAAAAAAATCAGAATTTTACAATCCTTTCTAGGTACTGAGATACTCAAGAGAAAACATATAAGCAAAGATTTGAGCTTAAAAAAACCTCAAAAACAAAAAGGCAGAGAGGAGGATGATGGATGGTCATTTTGAGCCTAAACCCAGTCCGATGTTAAAGAAGTTACAAATCTTGGCTTCCCAGTTCTTATGATCAATACACACTAATGTGTCATTACACAGATTTCTAAACAGACCTAAATGTATACATCAATCCACATGTAAGTAGAATCCATCGTTTCAAATATCAGCTTTGACTCAAAAGCAGTTTCAGATTGTTTTTAAAGGACAGCCAATGGTAACAGATTAAAGCCTTCAGTAGCACAGTTGCTCCTCTAGATGGTACTCTGGGCTCAATTAATATATGGCTTTCCTCCATGTCCAATCCCAAGTTCTTTATATTAGTAAGGTATGGGAAAATATAACAGGTAGCATGTGCTCTGGCAATACTGTGGAAAGTCTATAATAAATCCTTTAAAAACAGTTGAATAGAAGTGTGATTCAGGCCCATAAATGAGTGAAGTCCAGCCTAATTTGCAAAGCATAATACAGGAATCCAGAAGTGACATCCCTGTATTTAAATACTTGGTAAAAACACTGAGGTATTCAGGAGATTAAGTGCCTACAGTTTAGCTGCTTCTGCCATGGTATGGCCAACCTAAAGCAGGGTAGAAAATTGTATTATTAGCACTCTGAGCTTACACTAGGTTCCTGCTTTTAAAAATCAATACTGTGAAGAAAAAACAGCTTTTAAAGTAAAACCTTAGAATCAACATGATTAAGTAGAAACAAAGGATTATCTAAAACACTTGATGGGGATTAATTAGGCTAAACTACTCTATTTTCTCCAGAAGCTTTGTCAGAACAAAGTTCATTTCTTACCCTCCTCTGCACCAGCCCAAACCACTAAGCTCCCATGTTATTTGTTACTATGAATTCTTTTGTATTAGGCCTAAGAAACACAAAATCAAGATGCTGGAATAGCATAAAGAGAGGGTCTCTCTAACGAAAAATGATATCGATGTACAGTTATTTCACTTTCATAGCATGCTGTTAAATTGCATAAGAAAGAAATAACATGCATATTTTTATTAAAAAACAGGTCACATGAAGAAGATAATAATAAAAAGTTGTAAAGAAAAGTTGTAAAAAATTGTCATGCCAGGCATCTAGCTAGTTAAATACCGATTCATATTTGATTTAATTTACAATTGCCATTTTTATTTTTGTAGATATGGAAATAATATTGATTCAAAAAATTTCCTATCTTCAACTCTCTGAGTAAAAATGAAAGATAAGTTAACAGCAGATTAATTATTGAGCAGAGGGGGTAGTGGTCCAGAGTGAAAAGGAGATTAGAAATTCAAGGAATATCAATATAGTTTTAAGATATTGAATTCACTCTCTTGAGTCTCCCCTACCACTATCACATATTTTATTATTTTAGCAGTTCAGATTTTTCATCAGAAAAAAAGCAAAAGTGTTTGCAGATGGAAACTGAGCTCAGATTGAAGTTGCATATTTAGTAAGTTGCTAAAAACAAAGGCTCACACTTATATTAAATATTTAACTTTGTATCATAAAACAAAAAAAAAAAATAAGGAAGCTATACATCCATCTGCTCTTCAAGAAACATTATCCAAGAGTATCCCACTCTCAACCACCAGTACAGGAGCACCAGCTTCTTTGGGCCATTAGTATAAAAGCCAGGTGTTACCTGGTTCTTCTTCCATACACCATCTAAGAGGAACAAGATCATCAGAATCCACAGAGATAAACCCTTTCACAGAGACACAGTTTAATTAGCCCCTGCTTAATCTGTCAAGGCACTGGGATGTGACAAAACTGGAAGGATGATTTAAAAGCAGTACTGAGAGGGGGGAGGATACCAGGAGGCACTGTAAACATCCCTGCCAGAGCAGGGGCAGGACACAGTAGCCTCTGAAGAAGCAGCTTGTAAACCTTCTCTGTAAACTTCTTACAGGGAGCAAGGCCAACCTCATGTTGGTTGAGAGGTTTGCCTCATGGCATTCAATCCAAACAGGGACTTGCAACTGATGTTTTAGAAGGACAAAACTTCAGAGACAACTAACTAAACCCTGACTGATGACTTCCCTTCTCAGCTTCAGGTCATTTACAGGTAGAGGATTTCCTGGTTTCGAAGCTTCTTTTATGTTTAATGGACTCCAGTGACTGCCTGACTGTTTGTGATAGCTATTTCACCTTGAGCATCCATTAAATCAGAAGTAACCCTTACAGTTCAACTGCAGCATTGTGGGAAAAGTTCTTTACTTAAACCTGTCTCTTTTTGGGTAGACTGAAGATCTTGTTGGCTATTCACATTCTCCATGCTGTTCACCTGCTACAGAAGGCTTTTCCTTTAAACATTCATGATTGTTATCCTTCTCTGTACTTTTCTTTTTCCATTACCTACTCTGAGATAAGGAAGGGAGAGGAAGAATGAAGATCAACATTCAAATGATATTGAAACTCAATTTGAAAGGTGGCATGATATTTTCTGGTTTGGGTTCTACTTCCTTCCTCTCAGCTTCTAAACATCTAGATGTCTAGTTCAATGCTAGAAAAAACAGATCACAGATTTCATCCTTAAAAAATGAATTTTGATAAAACTATTATTTTGAATTGAAACAGTAGCAAAATTGTCTGCAGTGAAATTTCATTTAGCTGAAAATGTCTGAATCCAATCTATTATCACTGCTGGCACTGGTAAAACCACTACTGACACCCTGCATGCAGTTCAGCAGCCTGCAGCTCAGGAAGGATAATGGAAATTGGAAGAGCTTTCAGAAACAACATCCTGTCAATATTAAGAGACTGGTCACGCTCTAGAGTGGAAATCTTAGCACTCAAGTTGGCTTATCAAAGTACTAGGCTATAATAGAAGTTAAAAGGCAAATATCCAATCAAGTTAAGTGAATATAGTGATCTCAAGTATAACACTAAGAACTTCTTCAATAAAGTAGAAAGGTGACAGATAACCTAATGGACAGACTATACAAAGTCAGATTTAATCATTTCCCTGTCTTTCTACTTTTATCCATGATTTAAAAAAGTGTCTACCTTTTGAGCACTGTATTTCATGAATATGAATGTAATTGCAGTGGCTTCATACAGAAGTACTTTAAGAATTTCTAGAAATTCAATGCAACACTCACTTATTTGTGGCAGCATAAAGAAAAACAAGAAGAAAATATGCTGAAGGAAGCAAATGACTCATTCTATTCCTTCCTCATCATTAAAGAAATTTATCAATTTTTCATTCTAACTCTTAGTGTCAGGATTATTAACAGACCTCAAAAATGTTAGGAAAACTAGAAGTCATCTTCACATATGAAATCAATTATCTGTAGTACACTTCCTTTGGTTTTTACACTACAAGTCCTATACAAAAACAATTTACTATTACACAGAAGCACAAAAGGTAACTTGCACCCTAGAATGCAAATAAAAAAGCATTTTGGGGATTCACTTCAGATGAATAGTGTAGCAAAGAAATTAAATTGCAGTAGACAGTGAAATACTAAGACATGTTTCTTATCAATAAACACCCTGTATTTAAAGAATTCAAATACATTTTTACTGGTCATCACTCATGCTGTTAAATACTTAGATTTAGCCTGGAATCAAGGAATACAGGAATTTAAACGTGAAAAACCCTCTATAATCTTAACACTAAAGAAATTAGTGCTAGAAATTCAGATAAATTAAACTCGCAAAACACCTGCCAACTAATAGCACTAAACAGAGCATTTCATTTTCTTTCATGCTAAGACACTCAGAAACCTTTGTAAAATTATTAAGTAAAATATATTTATTTTATATATATTTTTTTTTTATCTTAATATATATCTTTATATAGATAAACTATATATATATACATAAACTATCTTAAAAATACTTTATTACACTTTGAGGAGCTCTAGCTTATTTGGTTGAAATTCTAGCACCTATGTCATACATAAGTTATTGAAAAATTACCCAGCTCTACTTAAAAATAGAGATGATAAAGTCAGTACTTAAATATTACTTTTTTTTTACTGCTATTAATTAATGTAAAAAAAACCCACATAAATTTACTTTCCAAGGGAAAAATTACAATGTAAACATACTCTACCACTGTGCAATTCCACTCCATAGAATTCAAGTGTTCTTGCTATATTTATATAGCAGGACTCTGCTTCAGATTGCTTGAGGCCACTAGAAGAAGGGAAAAAGTAATAAATTTGAACCACAGACAAGTCAAAAGTAAAAGATATTATATCATATTTATTCCAAAAGCATAAAACCAGAAGAATGCTGAAGTCCGGTGTCTCAGAAATAACCCTACATTAAGTAGTGCCACAATTTATTTACTGGTGAATACCCTGCTAAAGTACTCCCAAAAAATTAAGTGAATTATGTGTGATTTTATTACCTTAGCCATTCTGGACTAGCTATTTTTAGAAAAATCTTTGTTATCTGTTATTTTCAAAGGGATGAGGAAACAATTCCCCTATAAAATCTGACATTTTTAATAAGAAGCTGTATCTGTAAATACTGTGTATTTCATAGTCTCTCAGAAAGTAGTCATGAAGAAGAAAGATAAGAAGCACGAATGCACTAATAAAATAAAGGAGAGAGAACAGACTAAAAGTTAAAGATATGAAACACACCAAGGAAAAGCCATCTGAGATAACCTAAAATCTGTAAGTCCTAAAATATTTTTTCTCCTGCAGATAAGACATTAAAATCATAAAAGCATTTGACCTTCTCGTCTTCAAGAAAGCTTCTATGAGTACAGGTAAAAACAACTCTTTGCTGGGTAAGCTTCCAAAACAACATGCATAAAATTACATTAATCAAATCAATTTAGGTACAACCTGCAAAAAGTTGACATAATATTGAGCTATGTTAAGAACTCCAGCCTCTATTATTCCCAATTAACATCTCTCTTTTTAAATGCAAAGCCATCCAAATACAATGCCCTGAAACAGTCACTCTA
This sequence comes from Agelaius tricolor, assembly GCF_023055355.1. NCBI lineage: Eukaryota > Metazoa > Chordata > Aves > Passeriformes > Icteridae > Agelaius > Agelaius tricolor. The sequence continues at coordinate 30,208,397 of NW_027269262.1, forward strand.
GGAAATCTTACATCATGCTGCAGAGAACTGAAAGCTACCTTGAACTGGAAAGCCATGGCCAGTGTGGCTTGAGGATGCCATAACATCAGGAAAAAAGAGAGCAAAGATGAAGAAAACGTCTGTTTGTCATAATACTGAGCTAAACTGGTTTCTCAGATCTACATGTATACTGACTTTTGTCAGCTTGATTCTGAAAAACTTTAGTAGACCCTGTATCTTTCACTGTGTCAGAAAATTATAGAAACAAACCAATGTAAAATGGCCAATTTGTTATATAAAAGTATGCTGAATATGTTTGCAAAAGTACATTGCTGTCATTTTAAATATTTTGATCAAGTACTTTGTTCAGAAGGTCTGCTGCACACTAACAAGATATGCCTGCAAATTTTAATTCTCAATTTGTATACTCCATCTACACCAGACCAGTCATGCTTTGTGTCTTGAAGGGCCAACAAGTATCTCAGCACAGACTTAGGTTTTTTACTTGTTGTTACACTCTCCTACTCAATTAGAGGTGAAATGAAACCTTCAGGTCCCTAAGCAGATGGTAATTATTCTGTGAGATAAACAGGCAAGAGGAAACTGGTCTTGATGTTCCAATTTTTACAGTTGTTGATACCCAAGGACTAGTGAACCTCATCTGGAATATAAGCATCCTATTTGGTTTCAAATGCATCCTTCTCTTCAAACTGATGACTGGATCTAGCAAGCACTATGAAAACCTTACCAATTTGGACAATATCTGCATCCTAAGATCTCAGGCTGCTTATGTTACTCAGCAAAACACAGCAGGAAAACCACATTAGAACCAACTATATACAAAAAAATCCCCCTATGGATTTAGGGATGAACACAGAAGGAAAATTTCTGAAGCTACACAAGTGCAATATGACAATAAACTGCTTTCTTAACAGCTACATACTGTCCACTGAACAGTGTGACATGGACTTCTTCAGGGAATACTTCCTCAGATTTTGAAAAGCAACATAAGACCTAGGTAACAAAAACTTTGCACTGAGTTACAGCACATAACAAGACATAACTTCTCAAGTCTGTATTTCAGCAATTCAAGCCTTTTTATTTTCCTTTGTGAAAGTTTCCCAAAGCATAGACACTAAAGAATGAAAAAAGGATAGATGTTTATAGAGTTGGCTTTGAAACCCTGTAATATAAGAATACCAATTTCAAAGCTATAATAACTTACAGATAACCTATACAGTTTACAGAAATATTTTTTATTCCAGATTAGCAGAAATTCCATTCCAAAGGAACAATGTTCTCTCAAAGGTAAAAAAGTGAATTCTTCCTTTCCATCTTTCTTTCCTAGCAGCTCTGGTAAACACCCGAGCCATTCTTGTCAAGTATGCTCTTGGCACTGATGTAGTCAAATTCACATCTGAGACACAGGAATGCCAAAGGAGTATGCAAGAAATACTGTCAGGATATACAATAATTTGTCTGCCTCTCCTCGCACTCTGAAGTAAATTGGCCTCAAGAGCTAAGTTTCTAAAGACGTGTTAAAACAATAAAAAAAAAAAAATTTCAAGTCCAATTTACTCAGTATTTTTATTCAGACCTTCAATTACCAACATCTCTGTTAATTCCAATACAGATGTTAAACTTCTCAACCGTCAAGGCTTCTTCACCCCAAAGACACTCAATGAAAGCACTGATATCACTGAAAGGACACAGAGAAGAAAGGTGTCTTTCCAACAGATCCCACCACACCTTAGTCTGGACCAATGCTAACTTCTGATCTTTACTCTGCAGTTTTATATCTCTTGCTACCACGGCACTAAATACCTGAGCTCAACCCAGCCAATCCAAGACTCTTTAGAAACTTCCCTCAGTGGTCTCCAAGGTGACTGCTTCCAAAAGACAAGCAGCTTTATTCATTCCTGTCTAAAAACTTCCCCTCAAAAAACTACTGAGCCTACTGGAAACTACAAATTAATTTGGAAGGAGTAGAAAGAAGCATCAGCTATTGTGTGCCTGAACATGGACTGTTTGGAAAGCAGCCCAGATTAGTATCTCCAACAGAAAGGACAGCTGGAGTTTAGAGTTCAGCGGTTATCTTCTTTTGCCCCAAAAAATGACAAGGCCTGTGCTGGATGTCTAGGGACCACACGTGAAGTTCAGAACTACTCACTACACCCACTAGCAGTAAAGAAACCAGAGGAAAAAATAAGAGTATTGAAAGATGAGAAAAAGGCAGCTGAGGGACATTAGGAAGACATGAAAATGGAAATATTTCAGGGTATAAATCAAAGAAACTAAGAGAGCAGGGAATTAGCTCTGCCGCAGTAAAGATACAGACAGAGAAAACAAGTCTACAGAGATTTGGATTTCATTTGCTCACAGACAATTTCTTAGATTGGTCTATTTGCATTCCCCTTGCAAGTATCTGATCAACACCACTAATTCCAAAGCTGCAGTCTTACAAGAGACAAATCAGCAGGGTCAGAAAAAATAATTAGCAGTGCACTGACTGGAATAATCTGTTGCAGCCTTTGTATTAAACTCAGGAGAGAGGAGTGAAAGCACAAAGTTAATTGAAGTGGTTTATGGTTATGGCATTTCTTGGAGTTTTTTCCCACATATTTAGACAAAAAAAATATGTAGAATTTGAAAAATGATCAAATGTTCTTCATGCAGCAAACTCCTCAAACATCTGGTATAGTGTTCTAAATTGTTGACTTTAATAATATTTAAGGCTAACTAATCTCCTGGAGGTTATAACTAGAAATTTATTTAAATGTTTCAACACATTAGCATCACACTCTGAATATAATTAATCTAGCATCTCTATGATAAACCAGAGTATTTCATTTAACAGCTACATAAAATACTGTTCTAATGAAACTACTAAGAACTCAAGTCTTCCTTTTGACATCTTTTTTTTTCTTTAAAAGCTCAAGAGGTGAGAGAGAACTAAAAGTTCACATTACCTGTGTTGCTCATGTAGCGTTTCTACTTTGGTAAGAAAATCTTTGTTCTGCTCCGGTATAAAGTTGTAATTTGAAAGATATCCTGAACAATGCACTGAAGCATTATAGTCTCCAAGTTGTGCTGTTAAAAAACAAGAAACACATATACAAAGTTTTCATAGTTAATTGGATTTTTGTTTAGAAGAAATTCCTTCTCATTAAAACACATACACATATGGGAAAATGCAGAAATTACCAATTATTTCCCAACAGACAAGAAGTGTTGAGCATCGGGAACTGTATGACCTCAGCGAGGTAAGACTTATTTCAAAATACACTTACCATAACTATAATCTCAGGCACTGAATGACTCAGTACTTTATTTAGTTACTTATGTAGCCTCACTTTTGCATCACAACCTGTAACAGCACCAGACAGATGTCATGTGCTGTGCTGACACACACATGCTGCACTGTAACATCAGAGAACACCAAATTACTTCAGTAAGAGATGTTAAATGAAACCAATTTGACGCATTTACTTGACTAGAACATATTAGAAGTTTTCAACAAGATCTGTCACTTAAAAAGCATCCACTCTTCCCAAATTCAGGTGGAAATCACTCTACTACCAACTGTAACACTGTCCTAGAAATTGAGCTGTGAATTACTTAACAGAAAGAGTGAAATAACTGCCGATTGACACATAACATTACCAAGCTGCTAAAAAAAGTAAATAACTATAACCTGTGCTAACCTTCTTTTTCATAAGGAGTATAGAATAGTGGTTATAAAGCCCTAAAGTTTCCCAGAAGTTATTGGTATGCTTTGCAAATTAACACAAAAGAAAGTAACTGATAGGCTGCAAACAATTCAGCATCAAAAGCTCCTCAACTAAATCAAAGTTCAAGAGCACGCTTTTAGGATATACTATCAACTATATTAACACTATTTTCCAGAAAATTTTTTAAAAAAAATACAAAATAGATATTTAAGTGATTCAAGTTGAGGGGCATGAGAGGCACATCAGAAATAACTTACACATAGTAATTATGTAGGATCTGTAATGCAGGGGATAACTAATATTTTCCACATATATATATATTCAAATTGCATGATTTATATGGTCCAATGGAACTACAATGATACAGTACAATTCCCAGGGAAATGCAGTCCAAAGCTAATAAAGTTGCACACCTAATTGTCTGCATCAAGAGAAATATTTAAATAAAAAAGGGAATTATAAACTAATTTACTTTAAATGCAGAAAGTCTTGCCTACTTAGTTCTTTCTTTTAAAAGGTAGCCTAAACTTTAAATTAATTAGCAAATGGCAGGCAAAGGACTAAATATTTTCCATGAGAGCCAAAAATCGTATTTGAACATTACTGTAAAGTTATCTGAAGAAAAAAAAAAACAAGAACAAATAAAAACAAACCAAAACAAAAAAATCACCAAATCAACCAAGAGAGACAATGCAGAAGTATCACAAGAAACTGATTTTAGAAATATCTCTATATTGATAAAAGTCCAAGCGTGACAATGCTAAGTCTAAGGCAACAACAATAAAAGTGAAAATTCGAAACTTTTAGAAATAAGTAGTATGCTAATAACAGTGTAAAATAAAACTCACAATTTCACAATTACAGTAGTTGACTGAGGATCCCTTCCTTTGCTAGTCATTAACACAACCCATCTTTTCTATGAAACAATCTACATCTTTAAGGTTTGCTGCAGCCAGTTTGAATTCCAATCTTGCCAGTGGGAAAAGAGCAGATTACCAGAAATAAGATAATGTCGTTTTCTACTTCAATTTTGTTTGCAATAGGAAAAGATATTGTTACTGTAATTTTACGTTCTCTAAAAGAGGCAACTGTTATTTCCTCCATACATTATGAGGTAGTCTTCTTTCTGATCTTCTAAATAGGCAACTGGGTTTTTTTCCTCTTGCTACTAGCTACCTGAGGCCATGCCAACAAGGGGAGCAATTTAGCTTCTCCAACTCCCTAGCCAGCTGTTGCAGTAGAAGAGAAACATCTTGCTAGACTAATGATCTTGTGTAAAATTTAATTATCCAAGCAGGAAAAAAAAGTTAGGACATATCAAGATGCCAGCAAGAATAATAACCCATGATGCTTCTATCTCTTTACTGGTTTTCTCCAGAAGAGAAAAGAAGGGCAAAAAATATTAAAGACCTATTTCTAATCTGAGTTTCTTCTGACATAGTTTCTGCTCTGATCATGAGACAACAGATACTAACTCAATGAAGATAGAGTATAAAAATAATATTTTAACCTTTCTCCATTCTAGACCACTGTTGCTCTTTAATTTATTATAACTGGCAAACAATATAGAGCAAAGTGAGAGAAAGTGGAACCAAGGATGAGTCAAAAAACAAACAAACCCTGATATTTGAATATCAGAATACTGTATTTTAGAGTTATATATCGAATATGAAAAGCTTTAAAGGAAGGAATGTGATGAACCATTAATTTAGAAGGACATATTCAGTAAAACCAGAGTATTTATTTTTAATTTCTAGTAAAAGAAGATTCAATAGCCAAGTAGCCATGCCAAAACACTAGTTCTACAAACTTTCAATAAAGAAAGAGCTTATAAGTGCTTGAAACACAAGTCTTGAGATCATATATGTTTAAAAAGCATAGGATCTTTCTATGCCTTATTGAAACCTAAAGAAGTCATATATTCATACTTTTTTCAAATGTAATTTGTTCAGATATCCTTCAAGGTGCAGATGACATTGTTCTCTAATTCTACAGACTTTGCTTGTAAATAACAAGGAAAAGAATTGCATCCAAAGCAATAGCACCAGAACCTATTTCTGCACACGGGCATTTCAAGTAACTTCACATACAAGAAGGGAAATGCATGAATAGCTCATTGCCTAACCATGATGAGAAATCAGTTATAGATCATATGGACAAACTGACCCAAAGGAATGCCTACAAAAGCTAGTCTTTACAAACTGGTTAAATATCAAATTTCCATAGACCTGAGAAGTGTACCAGAAAATAATCAAGCAGGTTCATATTGAATTTGTAACTTTTTTGCAATTTTAATATTCTAGGTCACATGAATAAAGCACAAAAGTGAATTGAGTTTCCTGTTTAAAAAAAGGATAACTACATATAAAGATCAGGTTCAGAGGGCAACAGAATAAACAAACCACAGGAAGAGTCTTGCATATAAATTGTAAAATCGCTCACATATAAAACTGTAGTCCAGGATTAAAACATAGAAATCATAGGATCATATGACTGGCCTCCAAATCAAGACAGCAATAATGACTCACATTCCTGAGATGAGGGTGAAATGTAGTATTAAAGGTTAATGATTAATTTATCTTCATATGAACACTGAGGTACAAAAAGAAAAGATACTTAATCTATACAGTTCAATCAGTTTAGAAATTTTAAGTGATTGCTTCTTGGCACAAAAAGAGAACAGAAGAAAGATTAACTTCCTAGCATAAACTGTTTCTGAACAGTAACTAAAAATTATTCAAATATTAAAATGTTTCTGGAATCATAAAACAATCTGCTACAGCAGAATTCAGTTTCAAAGAACCAGCATAAAAATGCAGACACTTACTAAAGACAGACTAAAAGGCAAAAGGTAAAAAGTTACATTGGAATGATCAAAATGATACCATGTTGAAAATGGTTTCGAGAGAGAAATTTCTAAAAGGACCAAAACCCTCAGAAGTGAATGTTGAGAGAAGGAAAGGTGTTTCAACAAGTGGAACCTGTATCCAGATAAGGATGTGAACATGAACACTAACCCACTCAGTCCCTAAGAAATTGTGATGTCCCTACAGGACAAGTAGAACTAGCTATCATGTGAGTTAAAACTAATTTGTTTTGCAAAAGGAAATAATGCTTCACACTCAAGAGCCCTTACAAAATGTTCAGCATAGGCATGACTGTAAATAGCTGCTTACGACCACTTACAACAGCTGGCCATTTTGTGGTAAGACAGAATGAGAAATTAGGCATTAATAAAAACAAAGGAACATTTGTAGAGGAAAAATAGAGAAAACTATGCATGCACAATGGTAGTCTCCAAGTTATTTACCACTCCAGAATGAAAAATGAGCCAGTCATTGTAATGCCTTTTATTAAAAGAACTAAAAAATAAAAATCAGCAGCTCAAAACCCAGACACAGTCAAACAGCAACACAAAACAATAGTCACAAGGAAAAGGAAGAAACAAATTAGAAACTATAAATTATACTGAGTTGTTGTTTCTGCATCTCAAATACAACATGTACTTCAGAAACCATACAGACACAATCAAAAAAAAACTACTGAGAAAAGCAAAGTATAATCCAAGGTACAGGGAGTATTCATTTTGAGGAGACATTGGAATAAAAGACTTAAAGGAATAGTTACCAGTACTCCCAAAACATTGTGAGGCTTTACCAAACTAATGCATCTCATCCTCTGCCATATATGTTGTTTCTCAGCATTCATCACTACTCATTTGAGAATCACAAAGTCATTTAGGTTGGGCAAGACCTCTAAGATCATTGAGTCCAACCCTTAACCCAGCACTGCCAAGCCCACACTAAACCATATCCCTCTGTGCCACATCTACACATTTTTTAAATACCTCCTTGAATGCTGACTCCACCACTTACCTGGACAGCCTCCTCCAAAGCCTGACAACCCTTTTGGTGAAGAAATTGTTTCTAACAGAACCTAAACCTTCCCTGGTGCAACTTGAGGCTGTTTCCATGAGTGTAATTCTGTATTACATGGACCTTGACCTTGGGAAACTCTTCTTTCCCCCTTTTTAGTTATGTTACACAAAAAACAATTAAAAGAGTCATCCAACTCAAAATGCAGAAGAATAGTAGTGTCAAATCTATGAGGCACTGCAGAAAGTCAGCTCCTTCAGCTACAGCACTGGCCAGTATCCCAATTTGGGGTTCTCCACTCTGGGGACTATACCTTGTTTTTAAGTGTTACAGTTCAAAAATTATTTGTGGCCTAATGGAAGACCATCACAAATACTTCAAGCAATGATCTCCTGAAGTGGCTTTTGTATTGCCTAACACAACTGTAAAATATAATTAGGGAAAACCAGCCCAAAAGAGCTGGAAAGTTGCTGTATGTAAACAATCAGGACACTTAGATGATCTGTTGTACAGAGATGCTAGCAAGCTCAGGAGCAGCAATCTAGAACTCAGTGAACTATGTGGAAGGAAATGGGAATGTTTTTCAATTAATCTCTCCAAGCTGATTCTTGTATTGGGAGTTTCATCACCATCACACAGATAACACTGGCACTGCTGATGACAGGTACTGTAAGATATGATAAATGGTGTCTCTGAACAACACTGATGCAGGCTTCAGAAGAACAGATGTGACATGCACACAATCCTCAGACTACCCAATACACCTAGTAAGTAATTTCAAACCCTGGAAATTCAGCTCAAATTTCTCTCTGCTAATCCAGTCTGATTTTGATTCTAAGACACAAGGGTTAAAGATGCCCTGGAAAGAAGCAGAAATCTGCATCATCTGTAAGCAAGTCTCTCAGCTTATATGAGATGTCCTTATGAGCACTATTTTACTTGAAGAAAGCATGGGTAGGGAGCACACACAGAAAAATCCCCAAATGCTAACCATGAAAAGAGAGAGGTTTCCATAAACTAGGAAGTCTGAGAGGTCAACCTAATTTTTATAAAGGCAAAATGATAGCAAGTCAGAAGAAAGAGTCAGGCCTCACTGTGGTGTTGATGTTTCTCTAAGTCTTACAGCCCACTCTCTGGGACATCAATCTTCTGGCATTCCCAAAATTTTAATACTCTTATTCCCAGTTCCTGAGAGACTTTCACACTAAAGTTCACAAAGTTCAGCTTTCCTTGACTCCTCAGCATCATCTTTCCTCAGCTTTCCTTTCCTTAGAAGAGGTTTAAGTCCATTGGAAGCCCTAGCAACCAGTCAACCCCTTTCTGAACAAGTCCCAAAGACAGATTGCAGTGTGCTAGAGATGATCCCTGGTTCTCAAAGCAGGGCTGAGAGGAGCAGTACCACAGGAGACAAGACCAACTGATGCTCAGGAAAAAACAAACTTAGAAGCATTCATAACATCTTGTCTGGCTTTATTGCTGTGCTTCAGATTCAAGGTCCAAATCAGCAATGGATTTATTAACATAAGAGCATATTCCTACAAAACCCATGGGGATTTCTTAAATACCAGTATCTGGGCATTTAAACAATGGCCTGGAAATGGCAATTTGCTACATGAAGCAACAGAAAACAAGTGTTGCTAAATCACCATTTGAAATTTACAAAAGGAAGAGTCATACTGTATGGGTTTCCTTATTTGGTTTTATAGACAGTACAACATTCCCATTTTACACTACTAAAAACACATGATTTATCAAGGTTTTTTTTCAGTATGATTCTATCCTTCCAACTTCACAATGATGAAATTATTTGAAATGCACCTTAACAAGTTCTTCTTAAAAAAAAAAAATTCAAAATCCACTGACTGTTTTGTCACAAAGCACATTCCTGATAATACACTAACAACTTATTCTTGAAGTGCCTGAAGTATTTTCGTAATCAGGTTCAGTCACATGTTCTTCAGACACAGTATTCACACCCACTTGCATTCCCCTGTAACTTAGCCCCACCACGCAAGGCAGGGTGTGTTGCAGCAGGGCAGAGGGACACGTCAGAGCTTTATTTCAGAGATTTATTTCAGAACCAAATGCCTGCACACAGGGCACTACAGAGAAGCAGCATCCCAGTAGATTTGACCAAAAACTGTCCCCTTGCGAAACTCAAAGTCTCTGAAGCCAACCATACAACCAGCACACAGAAGAACTTCAGTTAAGAAGCAAGAGCAGAAATATCAAATACCAGACATCATACACTGTGAAAGAGATCTGCCTTCAGCCCTCCCATCAGCAACAACTGCTACACCTTTTAAATAAACAACCCACAAGGCTATCAGACAACATGGATTTCCCCTTCTGCATACAAGGGAAGGCATAGAAGGAGAGAGCAGCCTGAAAGCCTCCAAGAAGTGGCAGTAAACAGCCCAGGTAGAACTGATTCATGGCAACCTCAGACAATGGATTTCTCATAAGCAGCTACCTCATACCAAGAACTTCAGCTTTCCTTACTAAGTATGATTAGAAATGAAAATGCTAATAGAAAACTACTTAAAACTATTTCAATTGACAGGAATCACAGCAAACATGACTCAGTAAGGAGACTGAAATCCCTGATTTCACAAATGTCTTTGCTATGCCATCATCTTCAGGTAAAAGCAAAAAAAACCCAAAACTTAATGGAATATGTCTTTCATTTAAGCATTCATAAGCATTTCATTCCCTACCAACGCAGAGAATAAATATCAGTATCACACAAACAGCAACAGAAAGGAAATCAGATAGCAAAAAATAGTTGCTTTTGGGTTTGGGGTTTTCTGTGCTGTGGCTTTTTTAATTAATAAAGAAACAAGAAAAATATGCACCACCTGGTAAAAGCAGCACCATAAGAAGTTAGAAAAAACAGATAAATAACTCGATGGAAAATCCAGAATCCACCATGAAAGAAATGATTAAAACACACTAGCACTGTTTGACAATCTTCACTGTCCTTCTATCATTCTCCTTTAGTACAGATAACTGTGTTAGTAGGTATCCTAGCCTAAGTACTAAAAAGGGAACAGTCGTAAAACTGAAGGGGAAGCAGGAACATCTTGGGGATTTGGGGTATACTCGATATAGCATTATTAATTTCCCTTTTGATAAAACCTTTGCATTCTTCACTTTTGAGCTTTAGCACAATTGGATCACCAATTCATTTAGCAATCCTAATGGTGCAGAGTGTTTCAGCCTTCAAGTGCCCTTACTGGGCCTCAGAAACACCAGAGCAGGATGCATTTCATTTGGCACCAAAAACTGGGACTATGGGAAATTTGGAAAATTTCAACTGTTCTTACTGAAGCTTGAATCTGATTACAGTTTCATTTTATAAAAGGGTGCAACATATTATATACTTCAACATAAAAGCAAATGTTTCATAGACTCTTAGGGTTTCAATAGATACTAAGAGTTTATCACATTCCTCTTTGAAAACCACACTTTAATTATTTTAGCTTGGTTCTCATTTCAAACAAAAATACCTCAATTGTTTCTGTGGGCCTTGTTAGCCTTTCCATAAAAGAAATGAGATTCAGCCAAATAATTACACAACTATTCTCGCTTATTTTCCCCTGACTATTTTAACAAATATGCAAACTCCACTAAACCCCCAAAGTGCTTTTTTTCTTTATTTGTTTAATGAGAAAGGTCCTCCTCCAGCTGTTTTTCACTATCTTTTGAGGATGCTTGCAAGGCACTGTCAGACTCCAGTTTGGTTTTCCTACAGAAGATGCTTTTCTAGTATCATCATTTGAAATTTTTTTGCTAGCTGAAGGCAGATGAGAAGGATGTAAGTTCTTATATGTAAAGTCACCTTAAATGTGTTGCAAAGGGCCAGTTTTACATATCTAACAAACCAAATTCCATGAAACAAACATTGTGTAAGAACACTGTAGTTTCTTAATCATGAGTTTACCTTCCTCTTATCTATTCTCTAGATGACCACTTATTCCCTTGGAATGCTTTCTCGTAGCTATTATAACACATAGTAAGTTTCCCAGTTTTGTTTCCACTGACAATGCAAACCTGACTTTTTAGTCAGCAGTCAGAAGCACACATAAATAGCAACATTATTCTTGTATCAACTTTTTTTTTTTTTACAGGCCTAAAAAGTATTCTTTTTCTATTTAGACTGCCTCTGGAGGCTGCTCTAATAACCTTCACCTGCATACTGAATACTCTGCACAAATAGATAAGGAAAGAAATCTTTCCTGACTTTTCAGTGCCAAAGAGCCAAGAAAGTAGTCAGTCAAATAAATTAATTAACAAAATAATGGTTGGATATTACTTACATTGTACTGCATATGATGCCAGGACAACAGCAGAATTAATGGGGCATGACAACCTGGAAAGGAGAGGAAATAATTTTTATTTAAACATAGGCTGTATGTACGTCTTATTGAAACTGTCTCACAATTAGTTCAGTATGCGAAGACTAATTTATCTTCAAAAGAATATCTGATTTTTTTCTTACTCAGTTTGATTGTTAAAGCACAGTACCAGACATTAAACACTTAAGTCCCTTAAGTGAACGGAAGGAACTAATCGGAAAACGACATGCTCAAACTCTTGCTGGATGCTTAGTCAGCAAAGAAAAAGGAGACAATATTTTTATGGGGCTCTGGACATTAATAGCTGTATTCTGGTGTATTTAAAATGAGACACAAACATTAAAATTACCCAAATGCCAAGCACAAAGACAGCTCTGATCTTATGACCAAAACTGACTCTATAAAGGAAAAAAAGCCAACACCAGTAGGTAACTGACATTTGGCAGCAAATACTTGGACCATGTTTTCCTTGTTACTTCTTTTTTAATCTACAAACACATAGAAATCACAGCCAAATAAACCATTGGGTATATGCCCACCATATAGGTAATATAACCCTGAAATGAGAAACTATAGCATGAACTGCCCGTTACTATTCCTGATTACTGCACTAGGTATTGGGTCCCCAGGTTTGGAATTCCATGCTGGCACACCAAGCCTTGCATAAATATTTCTGTGGCTAATGTTGAGCCTGTTGACACACAGCATCTCCTACAGCTCATTCACAACAGACTTCTAAACCGTTCTTAATAAGTGAGCTATGAGAAAATTTGTATCATTTCCTAGCAACATGATTTTCCTTTAAAGCAATGTTTCACAAGACATATTTATAGGATAACTGGGATAATTTTTCAGCAACAATACCCTCAAGTCAAAGGCTTTTTAATTTTATTTTTAAAAGAATTATAGAGAAAGCAAAGATTCTTCTTATTACCTTCCTTCTGCAATATCAATCTTCAACTGCAGAAAGAATAAATGCCTAGAAAAAAATTTTTTGGAAAAGAAACAAATGTGCATTTATTTTTAAATGGTATGTTTTAAATAGCAACATATATAAGTTTTACTTCATTAGATTTCCCAGCAAGCTATACAAACAGATGAACAAATATTAGTGGCATTTACAAATACACAGTCATACACCCACTTATTCTCACAACATTTTTAAGGATCTTTGGCTGTCTCTACTGCAACTCCAAAGCCGCAGTAATAATGTCACAATTGACACTACAAAAACCAAAAACCACTGAAATGGGCTCTTTTTCTCCCTAGAATACTCATTTTGAATGCAAATTAAAAAAAAAATAAAAAAAGGAAAAACACCCCAAATCTCAATCAAGGTTTAACTGTGAAAGTCTATCTTGGAGCTAGTCAATGAAGGATGAGACATTTCTCTAGCAGCATATGCTGACAAAAAAGCTCTTAAACAATTCCCCAAGAGCAGTTTAGTCTTCCTCTTATTAGAGGGTTTGATAATGCTAGTTTATAGTGATATTGAAGAGTGGGCATGCGAATAACTTTAAAGAGCAGATCTTAGAATAATTTCAGTTTTAAACTGCAAAACAGCTTAAAAGTGCATGATTAACAAATACCAAAACAGGTCAAAAGCTAAATTTTCTACAAGAAATATAATTTCACATGTTGTACTACTTACATTCCCAAGTCACTGAAATTAATAAGCAATGAAAGTGGTACAGAAATGCCAGATAATGGCCAGATTAACACGTGCCTTCAAATTCTAAACTCCAAATTACAGGCACTGAACAAAACAAGTATTCAATTAAAATCTTGTGACAAATTAATTGCAAATTGCTTACAATTAAAATCTTGTGACAAATTAATTGCAAATTGCTTACAATTCATGCACCTCACCACCCCAAAAACTCAAAGACAAGTTTAAAAATAAAACTTCAGAAGTCTATTGTAAACTGAAGCATTATACATATTTGCATGTTACAAGTAATGGTCAAACTAGAAAACAAGAACTGTTATCAGTTCTTCACCAAAAAAAATAAACCCCACCCTTCCACACCCTCAGCATTAAATCTACTACACATGTTTAAAACTGACTCAGTGTTGATACAAAACTTCTAAGATAGATAGACCTAGGGCATGCAGACCCAAAAAAAAAAAAAAAAATTCAAGACACAAATAAACGTACTTTTAACACCGACATCTTTGTACTAACTTATACACAGCTTACAACTCTGAGGTACAGCTGGAGTGTATCAGAAACTACTCATTTGAGCATGGCATTAAGCTCTCCATTCCAAATGCATTCAATACCAAGAGTAATAGAAAGTTACCCATGTAATAAAGCATAATTTGCCAAGCTGCAGACATGGGTAAGACACATTCTTAGTTCATAAAGGCAAATAGAAGTTACCTGGTTTGTTCTTGCTGAAGTGTATTAGGATCAGGTATAAAAAACCTTACACGAAAATGAAGTGTGCAGGGAAAACCTCCTGCAATATTTTAGAAGAGCAAATCAATATTTAGTTTAAAACAGAAAGAGCATAATATTTTAATTTCTATACTTACAGAAAAATTACATGAACAACCACATAGACATCTCATGCATTTTTTTCATGAAACTCAAAGAAACTATGCAAAGTCTCTCCTGATGCCCAAACAGCAACTTTGAGAAGAAAATACTCTCAAATGTAGTAACACTTTAAATGAAAGTACTTCGCATATGCTACATAAAAGGCATTACTGAGCTTCCTTTGCCTCCTAAGTATTGGAAGAGAGAAAAGCACTAAATATATTTAAGGTATCTCAGCTGGGCTAATGCTCAGTTCTATCTAACATACAAATACATTAAATTACAGCAGTCCAACATGCTACTTTTGTATATGAATTGAAATAAAAATGCGTGATCTGTCGCACAACGTAGAAATGAGAGCGCTGAAAAACATATCTCAAGTGCCACAGCCCAAACTGGGACAGGGCCACTCAGTGTCACTCCTAAGCTGCTCTCCAGCCAGGGTTATGCTGGCTGGCCTGTCCCTCTTGGCAGGCATTCTGTGATAGACAAAGCTGCAAAAAACAAGACATACTAGAACAACAGATGCACCTGGAAGTGTGTGGCGTTGGTTTTTTTGGTTAGTTTTTTTTAATAAAAATGCATAAATTTGGGGTTTCTTATTGTATGTGAGGTAAGAAATTCTCAGAACCTAATTCTCAGAACACAAAACTGGCTATTCCTCCCTCAATCAAAACCCCTCTTCCTTTGCTTCCCTCTCAGGAGGAATTCACTGGCACCACAATATGACTACTGCTTTCATGGCCATCTAAGCATGTCTAATACTGCTCAGAAACCAGGTTTAGCTGCTATTATAGCATCAAAGTTAATGATCTAACAGGTCTTTCCTCTCAGGTAGGAGTAAGAAAAGCAGAAGAATCTGTTGAAAAGACTGGAAGACACAAGACTTGCTCTTGAAGAAAAATCTACCATTTGGACAATATGCATTTGTTCTAGCCATAAGAATGCAGAAAAACAGAACTGCAAAGTTACAACCAAGATAGTAAAAATAAGTCTTACCTTTTAACTGTTTTCTAATAGGTTTGCTTGGTTCAAGCCATCGCTGTGAAATGAAAAACTATTAGATGGATTAAAAATAGTTACAAATAAATACTGTTTATGTGCACGTGTGTGCATGAATATGTGTGTATACATACATGTGTATATATTTATACACACATATACATGCACACACATTTATTATTTACTATACTTACAGGTGAATCTACTGAAGTCTCATTTTGCTGTAAACCAAAATATTCCTTCTCTGTCACACCCAGCTGGTTATAGGTCATATCCAACAAAATCTGTCCAGTGTCTTGTTTCTGAAAATAAGAAAAGTTTATAAGCAAAATCTGCAACACTTATACATTTTAAGATACAATTAATTGAAGCTTGTTTAGTTTTGGTTTTTTTCCTAATATAACTCAGGAATAAAATAGCTGCTAATTCATCAATTCAAAGGTTTTCAGCAATAAAGGTATTGATAAAGGTTTGGGTTTCTTTCCAAAATACTTTAGGCACAAGAAATTTCCTAATATGAACAGACATGTATTCCAGCCCTTGATGTGAGTGCAGCAAATTAATTGTAAGCAGGTCACCCCTCCCTTGCCCACAGTGGGAGCCATGCCCTTCCCTGGAGTGGCAGCCTGCAGGGATGGCTTGCAGACACACGGGGCTGCTCTGGCCCCTGCTGTCGCCATAAAGCAGCATGCTGTGCTTCCGCATCAGCTAATAAAAGGCAAAGTAAGTATACACCAGGATGGGAAATAAAAGGAGGGGGATCCTGTGATCCAGCCATGAGACCCCATACTTCAGACTGCACTCTCACCTGGCCCTTTGTGTCCACATACTCAGCTTCCATTCAGGCACCCCATTTTCTGCCTAGATGTCCCCCATGACAGGAATCACAGAAGAACTGGTGCAACATGGTATCAAACAGCAGAGATCAGAAGTCTAAGGCTGGTATAATTTCCCCCAAACCAAAAAAGTATCTCCATGCCATGGCATTGTGGAGAACAGATTAACCAACTTCTGCCAAAGAACACCATGAACCAATTCTATTTTAAAAAGCCACCAAACACTGAATCAAAAAAACAAACCCCCTCAACAAGACTGCAATCCTAACTATGCTAATAAGTAATAGAGAGGTTGCTGTAGTGGGTTTGTGTGGCTAGATTTTGGTACTGGGGAGGCACCAGAGCAGAGATTCCCCTGCAGATCATGGTGAAGCAGCTCTGTCCCTGCAGCCCATGGAGTCCCACAAGAGAGGCAGAGATCCACCTGCAGCCTGTGGAGGATCCCATGCCAGAGCAGGGATGCTTGAAAGGAGCTTGTGAATCAATGAGAAGCCAGGGGTGGAACAGGCTCCTGGCAGGGACCTGCAGACCCATGAAGAGAGAAACCCACACTGGAGCAGGTTTGCTGGTAGAAGCTGTGACCCTGAAGGACTGCACCTCAGGGAAGAGTGATCCATATAGCTGCAATTTGTGAAGAACTGTGGCCTGTAGGAAGCCCATTGAAGAAATTTGTGGAGAACTGTCTCCCATGGGAAGGACCACATTGTGGAGCAGGGGAGGGACTCCTCTCCCTGAGAAGCAGGAGAAATAATCTATGGCAAACTGACCAAAATCCCCCTTCCCTGTGTTCCTGTGCCACTGCAGGGGAGAAGGTAGAGCCTGAGCAGGAGAGATGAGTGGTGGGAAGGTGTTTTTAAGATTTATTTTACTTCTTATCCTGCTCTGATTTTGTTTGTAGTAAATTCAATTATTATTATCCCCAAGTTCAGTCTGTTTTGCCTGCAACAGTATTTGGTGAGTGCAGAGCTGTGTGGCATCTTAGCTCTAGATTTTTATATACAGAATTGCTGGACAGAGCAAAAATCAGGACAGTTTGCTTTTTTTTATTGAAAAAAAGAAAAAGAAAACAAAGATTCCTAATTAGTTTAGGATTTTTCCAAATGTCTCTCTTAAAAGCAAAATAATCTGCACACCCAAATTAAAAACCCCAACCCAAACAAACAAAAACTCAGAGGAAAATTATTTGAACTGCAAAAGACAAGCAGTTTATTCTTGAACAAATTTCTTAAAAATTTAGCTCTGGTTTTATTATGTTCTGATTTCTTAAGAAAAAGTCTTGATTTTTTTGAAAATAATCTCTTGAAACAAAGGACTTAATGCATAAGCCACATCACTGTGGTTGGCCCCAGTCTTGCTCAGTATGTACATGTTCACTTATAAGCCAATTCAATTCTTTGCTTAAACATTTTTTTTATAATAGAGCAGTCCAATAAGTCCCGTTCAGAAGAGAGATTTTTATTATTTTTTTAATAGTGTGCAACACTGGTGTGATTGAGTGCTTTAAACTGCATCATATTCCATAGTCTTTCCTTATCTCATAGGAGCATTCTTCCAATTTAAAAAGATGGGAAAAGAAAAACAAAATTGCAAGCAAAGGACACACATCTTACTTTGGAGGATGGAATATTATTCAACATTTCAATAGAGCACAACTCCTAGCAGCTCATTTGTGATTTGAATGTTCAGCATTGCCATATCAGGCTGTTGGCCTCCAGTGAAAAGCTATGTCCATTTTTCTGTCACATGTAAACTGACACTGTAAAGGCACATGTGGAGAAAACAATGTAGGCAACATCCAGATGTTGAGACTACCTTTTCCTCTCCAGCACTCTCCCATCTTATCTAACTTTCAGAGAAAACAGTTGAGATCTCACAATAAATGTGAGTCCACACAGGCCTGTACAGGCTGTGTGGCCACTAAGAGCAGCAGCTTTGCACCCTCCTACCAACCCAGCTGCACATTCCCACTCCCACCTTTCAAACAGGCTGCTGGCATAGTCAAACCACAGCACTGATCAAATCCCACTTTTTTCTGAAATAGCATAGGCCTAACATGCAGCTTAGAAACTGAACTGCCAGTCACAGGTAAGGCCACGCAACCATGCACTCCTTGTCACACAAAGCCAGGGCACCATGCACCTGTCAGGCAGCTCTGTCCAGCACCATCAGTGGCATTGCTTCCACCATGCAGACTGAGATTTGCCCATCAGAAATTATTCATATGTGTACAGAAGTGGGCCCCATGGAAACAGCAGATTGCATCTCATGAAATAATGGGCATTTCCTGACAACTGTAAGCTCATCTTTAGCACTGACTATATTCATTTCCTCAGGGTTGGGTTTTTATAAGCAGAAAGTTAAAACACTTTTAAGTGTCATCATGACACCTGCACAACTCAGAAGCCTAATTTAATTGCACACCTATGGTGTGAACTTTTGACAGCATCTAAAGGAGCTCCTAAAGTTATATTATGACCAGAAGGAGTAATTACAGGGGATGGGATAGATACTTTGATGAAAGAAGGTGTTCAGGAATATCAGGTTTCATTATAAATGGAGCAGGAACAAGTCCACTGAGGGTGGATTCTTCTGCTAATTTTTAGTTTGAATTTCAACACTTCCTATTCCTTTTGGTCTCCTTTCTTCACAACAGCATTATCTCCAAATTCCTTTCTCAATTTCCATGCTTCCAGTCTTTCATCCCAATTCAGATGCCTTCACCTTCTCCCTCCCCAGCCCCTCCCAATTGCATTCCTGCCTCTCCCCCAGCATATATGAATTGCTAAGCCTTCCCATTGTTTTCCTGTAAAGACAAGCAAGCTCCTCACTATGACATCTTGCTCAGCAGAGTTCTCTCTTTGCAATGCTCCCATGGGTCTCCCAACCCGAAACCCAGCTGTTCAGCCAGCACTAGTCTCATCCACCTACACATCTATTTACTTCTCTTCTTCCTCTCCACATTTCCTAGGAAAAAAAAAATAATTTCCAGCATTACTTTTATGTAGTTCCAGTTCTTGCCCTCTGGTACTAAATGCACAGTTTTTTTCCCAGTACCTAGACCAAGCATCCAGTCAAGATATCTAAACTAAATAAAAAATGTTATTTTAAATTGTTCAAGTCTTGTTAAAATTCCCAGTTATAAGGGGGTTTGTTGTTTTTCAAGGAAATGTTTATTTACTTAATTTTGGTACTGCTTTAAGAAATATTTGAGTTATTTTTTGGTCTATATACCTAAAAATGGCCACACAACTCATGCTGCACAATCTTCAACTTACTTTGTAAAATAACAGTTTTGAGACCTATGTGTAAAGTGAGGCAGGTTAAGCATGTCACATCAGAGCTTCTGAATTTTGACATCCATTCCAATACAATTCATAGCCACAGCATATTCAAATATTACAATGTGTCAAGTGCTTTACAACACATCCTATTTTCACTCCCCTGTGCCATAGGAGGGCAAAACCAACATGAACACTGCTCAGCTATACTGGGCATTAGAATCAAGTTCTCCTTAACCCTATAAACCATTAGGGCAAATATTTAAGGCATTCCTAATTAAGCTCCTGTTTTTCTATAGTGTAATTTAAAAAATTAATGACACAAACTCTTGAGAATTTCAAAGTTTTTACTGAAAAGAAACATTTTCAAGAAGTTTGTGCGTTTCCACCTGAAAAGAACTATTTATTTCACCTTCATGATATCTACCAATCCTTATTCTGAAGTATTAAAAGCTTTGCATCAACCACCTCATAACTACACACTATTCACCTCCATTTAAATCTGTCTTCAAATCAATTACAGCTTATGTTGGATAGGTCAAAGATTAATACTTAGAGCACTCATAATTAACACCTGTTACATTCTACTCATGTCACAACAAATTCCTACAACATTTAGGAAATTTAAATTAGTCAAATTCAATTTCTAGTAAGTTAAACAACTGTGAAGAGAAAAAAGCCCTTCATTACTTTTTAATGTCAAATACTGCCTAGAACCTGGAGTGATCAAGACTCACTGCCCGAAAAGCTGCATAAACTTGAGGGGAAATTGTTAGAACCTGGGACTAAAGAGGTAAATCTGCATGCAAAGTTCTTCAGGTTGTTAACTTCTACAAGGGAAGTGGTACAAAGTGACCATTTTGGAGGACAGTGCAATGTAAAGCATATCTCCCCGTCCCCTGCAGAAGCTTTGCCCCCACTCTCTGGTAATGATAACCTCGCAGTTAAGCGCCACCTAAGCTTTTGCAAATTCAGTCTGACTTCAGACACAATGCCCACTGCCCGCCACGTGCTGTTTGAGGTCATCCTTTCCTAATTTAGCCTGTAACACTCCTTTGCAACCAGAGAGCCTATGTCCTTTGGTCCTAAAAGGTGCATGAGCCTGAACACAGTGCTACCACTTTCTTTTCATTTCCGCAGTAATTCAACACACAGCTAATTTGCTCTTCTGCTATCTCTGTCCTTGTCTCTTCCTGGAATTTATTTACCAACCTGATGCCCTTATTCAACCATGGAAGATTTTGTTCATCTAGAATAAACAGAACTGGCTTTTTCCTAAGGTCCAGTCCTCTGCAGAGCAGCCTAGTTTTACCTTCTAAGCCTGCCTCACTGGAACTTCCCTCTTTTGTCTGCAAGTGGCCAGGATCCCCATGTGACATTCCCTGGAGGACTGCCTCAATGCCAAGACTAACACTGCTAATACTTCCTTGACACTGGCTGAAGATTCTTGCCTGGTGCATGAAAGCACTTACCTTTTTCAGAACAGTAATACATGAGCAGCTCAGTCTGCAAACTGCCACCATTCTCTATTGTTTGCAACTGAAAATTGAGCTTAAAAAAACATTACCTCATCTCATAAAAGCTATTTGTTTGCACTACTGATTCCCCTCACTGCAATTACTCCTCGTTCAAGATAACCTGCTACCTCATATTCCTGTATCTTTTTGTTGCTAATAAGGCCTCAAACTTAATATTTTTGATTTTTTGAAAAAGTTTCAAGAGCAACACATTAAGGAAATCTGACAGTCAAGAACTCCCTTTAATGTCCTTGCACTATTTAATATCTCCTTCTCACCAAGATCTACAACTACCTCCTCAGCCAACTCCTGGCCCACCCTGTAACGTTTCTAGATTCCATACACTTTAGCACAGTATTTTCCTACATAAAGGTCATACAAAATATTTGTCCAAGGACAGAGTTTTAACTCACTGCGTTTCCTCTGCCTCACAAAAATGATTTAAAACAAACATATATATGAGGTTAGTCATTCCATTCTAACTTTAGAAAATTTCTCCTCCACTAATTCTTTCCTTCAGCATTTATTATGAAGTCTTGCCCCACAAAGGGCCAAGACTAACAAGCCTGCTGTAGGGCAGATCACTTTCTCACTGTCCTCAGAGGCATCATCAAATTTCATACTGTCTTACTGCTTTCCAGTCAAGTATACTGACCTGACTCAATACAAAACTAAATATTTGCTGCCAGCCTGAAACTTCATACAGCAGTTCTTTCAACATGCAGGGACACAGACTAGCATTAAACCATCTTGTATTATCAGACAATACCAAGTAGGAAAACTTGGTGACAGATACACAAAAATTCTGCAAGATTGCATTTTTCCATGAATGGTTTAAAATTATAAAACACACACACAATCAAAAAGAACCTCTAAGACTTGTACCTCAGTTGATTATTTTAAACATACCACGAATAATTGTGGGTGTTCATTTTAACCATCATATTCCTTGTCAAATACTGGAAGAAGAAACTTAACTGAGGTGGAAGAAAAGGAAAAACATTCCTTACGATTCAAGCTTCAATTAATGTAAATTTTTGAATTATTACAGCGTCATCATTTTTTTTCTAGAAAGAAACACTATTACTAAAAGACAACTAGTCTAAAAGCAAAAATCCCAGGTAATAAGACAAAAACATTAACTGTCTAGCTGATAGACAATGCAATTCAGAAGTGATCTGCCACTGTCAGTTTTATATCTTCTCAAAAGTCAGTTTACTTGAGACATGCTTCCTAAGTGGTCATTCCTGGTAAATGAGTCAAAGTAGAGCAAAACCAGAAAATATCTGCATATTTATATCAAAAGTTACAGACAGATTTGTATTATTGCACAATGTAATATACATAATATAATAAATACCTATTAAACACACTCATACATACACATGAGCAAATTCTCTATATATCTGTATGACAGCTAACATTTTCTCCAGGTGAAAAGCCTATGCATTATAGTCTTAGAACACGACAGAGGTGAAAATAGGGACAGAGGTGAGTTAACCTTACCATAAAACTGAAACACCTAAAATTTACTAGGAGGCTTCAAGAAAGCCTGGATATAATTAAAGTCAAGTGCAACATTCAGCACTAAATGCAGTCAAGTCTTTGCCTCAAATATGTTTTGAAATAACATTTCCAACTCTCAGCTTCCATGCACCTTCAGTTTTTTGCCTGGACTTTGGACATGTTCCATCTAAGTACTGAAACACATAACAATGGAACAAGAAAGGCCATGTCAGCCTTGCATAGTTAACATACTCCGTGGACTGTAAGCAACATAGTGGAATGTGTCTGTGTGTTCTCCCATGTGAACTTTCTTGATAATGATGACCTAAAATCAGCACATACCACAGGTTAATACTGATGAACTCTTTGTGATACCATGAATCCACATTTCAGATTTACTGAAACTGTGGAATAACACTTTTATATAAAAACGTTGAACAAAATAGCCAATCACTTCACTACTCCGCCAAAGTAACAAGTCCCTGAGAAAAACGGCACTGCTCTCTTGCAATTAAGTCTTTGTTTACAGCTGGTCAGAATACCAATATTTTTTGGGATAAATGATAAATAAGAACAACTTTTAAGAAAGGAAATTATGCAGCTATCTTCAGGTTTCTCAATAGATAGAAAGTTCCTCTGGTTACATCCATATGCAAAATCTACCTTCTTTTTTCCTTTGTCCAGTTTTACAATACTTGGTTTTTATTCACCCTCCTACGGACAGAACCACTAGGAAAACAAAGTAGCATCTGAATATCATTCATCAGAATGATTAAGAAGAAAGAAACATATAGGTGTAACTACAAAAGTGCCCTGCCATCCGGTAACAAAATTTGATGAAAATCAGCTCTGTAGGCTCTATAAAGACCTTGTGTCTAGAGAATGAAATGAAAGTTTTATCTCTATTCTCCCTGTTCTACTCTCCAAAAGATTCAGTATTTTGAGATACCATCATTTTCAAGATGTTAGTACTAGTTCAAAATTCCAAAATATATAAGTTTTTATCAGTGTTGTAACTTTAGACTATTTAATCAATTATCTTTCTATTAAATTTAAATCCACCCCATATTTTGTAGTCTTGAGCATATGTACATTGCCAACAAGATAACAGAAATGACAACATAGGAATATCCATTTGTTTAAGCTTACAGTAAATTTATCTTAAGTTTCTTCTTACCCATGAGATTCCTTTTCTTTAATGTTATTTTCCTATATAATCCTCTTACAACTTTGAAAGAAAGAAATCCTTTTGCAATAAGAATTCTGTGTTCAGAGAACTGCTACATGACAAGCAATGCTGGCTGTTTCCATCCCACTGTCTTTAGAATGGGAGAACTCTCCAATTCCACTTATGCTATTATATGGACAAAGGCCAAGCTTCAAGTATTCTGCTTTTCCACTGTTACTTTCTACTATTTGTTGCTGAAAAATATAATTATGTCAATGAACATAAACCATACTTAAGCATATGTAAATATTAGCCTAATGTTAGTTCAAAGTGCAACATCCATCCAAACTTTGAGCCTTCACATATCAGAACCAGCTACCACTAGACCACAAACAACCCTGAAGAATTCCCAACCTTAATTTTTCACTGATAATACTGAAGTTCTTTTAAAGAGAAAACACTGAACTCTATGCTTTAGAAGAAGTGATCCTGCTCAGGTCTAGTTCTCCAATCTCTGACAGAGGAGAAAAATTCAACATATTTCAGCAATAATTGTAAAGCTTAGAAAAAACTTATTTAAAATATCCAAAAGACAGATTAGGTCTTTTTATCCATGTATCTTGTATCTATGTCTAGTCTCTTCAGAAAGCACCTTCATTTCAATAATGTACTACTACATCATTAATAAATTTCTGTTAATTTGTCTTCTGGATAATTATGCCATGCGATATGCATATTTAATTTCTTTAAAATACGGAACTATCAATTAACATATCATCCAGAAATTATTTAAATGTGGAGAAAAACATCTTAATAAGAGAAACAGTTTCTCTAAAGCAATACAGAAAGATTTCATTAGTGAGGAAAATCTGTTCAGAGCAAAACTTATCGTTTTTCAATAAGTACATGCCCTTCAGTTCATGACCAGCTGACTCCCAGACTGACCACAGACCCAAGTTATTCTTTGCTCACAGAGATAAAACTGAATTATGTTGGCAATTAAAATAAACACACAAACAAAAAGGCAGAATTTTTGTGCTAATGTAAGCAAAACTTGGATACAGAAATTTTCTGCAGCTGGTTTCAAATCCTTTTGAGAACTGGACTTTATGATGCTACCAGAGTGTGGCAAAGCCTATTCTTAGGCTGCTGTAAGGTTAGATAATCAAGAAGGGCCATCCTCACAGAAAAATGCAGCCTCCCTCATTACCAGCTCAGTACTCAAAGAACATAAATCTGCAAAAGCCTTTTCTTAGGCCATAACACAGCAGGGTAGCTGCATTCCCTGCTTGTTTCATGTAGAGCAGTAATGAGTCCTATATCACCCCTGTGAACAGTTCAGCATCACAGCTGCAGTAAAGGAGGCCCTTACAATTCCTGGATGGAGGAGGTAACCAGCAGTGGTAACCTAAGGATATGCTGAAGGTAGGGAGAGAAATCAGTTGAGTTCAGAATTTCATCTTAAATATCATCTGGTTCCAACTCCCCTACCATGGCCAGGGTCACCTCCCAAGTTGTTCAAAGCCCCATCCAGCCTGGTCTTGAGCACTTTCAAGGATGGGACAGCTGCAACTTCTCTGGGCAACCTGTTCCAGTGCTTCACCACCCTCACAGCAAAGAATTTCTTCCTAATATCTCATCTAAATCTACCCTCTCTCAGTTGGAAGCTAGTCCCCTCTTGTTGTATCACTATATGCCCTTGTACAAAGTCCCTCTCCAGCTTTCTTTAGGTACCAGAAGGCTGCCTTAAGGTCTACACAGTTCCTTCTCAATGGTTCCCATTTTGCACTCACTGCCTAAAGGAGGAAATGGGGAGCAAATTTCACTTGTATAATGCTGGAATTCAGGCCAAGCACTACACCTAAAGCTGTGAAACATCTGTTTACAAAGAACAAATATACTACTATGCATGGACTTAAAACCATTTTGAATTCCTCACTTTACACAGATCCTTGTGCAGGGCAGGTGGCAATTAAGCCAGCTCACTGACAGACAAGACAATTCCCAGGGCATGCTGGAGACAAACAATGGAAACTGTATACTAACGTGCTGCTCCTTCTCTTACTTACTCTCCTTCTACTCCACTCCCCAATATTACACACATATATGAACACATAGCATGCAAAATACATACTAAAATGAGACTAATTCTGGATATACTATGGTGGAAGTAGCCTTTTTAACCTATCAGATAATTTATATTTCAATCAGTATCCAATATCCAGCAGACAAAGTTAAAAAACAAAATTAGTCTGCAGAGAACTGTAATAAGACTTGGGAAAATACAACTTTTGGGTGCACTTTTGAATGTCCTATTAGAAAGCATAGTGTAGTCTAAGATATCTAAATACAGCTTCCTCAGCAAAATGCTTCTTCTCAAACAAGGCAATTCTACTTAAATTTATCCACAGTTTCTCTGCATGGTCAAATAATTCTATTGAAAGCTGATTGAGAAGTTTCCCTTGTTTTCATTCAAAAATGAACTGATATTTTAAATCAGTACTAAAAGTTATAATCCTTGCAGAATAAAATACACTAAAAATACGGAGTATAAACCCCCATTAATCCCCTTTCCCTCCCCACACCCAAATAAAGAGACTGTATTGAAGTACAAAAGACTGATCAGAACAGTCCTACTGAGCCACAACGTCTTCACTGTTTACATCAACTTTGCATTTCTGAAAATATGTACTGACATCACTACAGGAATTTATAAGGCCTCCTTCTTTCAGGAGGAGTCCTTTTACTAGTCCTTTGAAGGAGAAGCACATCCCAGTTCAGGAGTTTCCTTTAAATATGAATTACTTATTCATAGTTGATAATGATCACCAGATCTGTTTCTTCGTGGTTCCCATATCATGTAGAACACCTTTTTCCAGATACCATCTGCATGACATGATTTTATGACATTGAAGTTGGTTGGCTTGAAAACAAATTTTTTAAATCCACTTCATAAGCAGTAATTGTGCAGTTTGTTATGACAAAGCTACATCTTCAACATCTTTTAGAGATACCATGCCTCAGGGTCCCATATTTCATCTGCAGCTTTCAAACAAATTTCTATGTATTTAAAAAGAAAGTAGTTTTCCAGACTTACGTTGACTTTGAAGCTTTGTACTGAGCCATCCAGAAAGTGGACGTTACAGATTATTTCTGATCGGGTTTTCTCTTTTGGTAGCTCTGATGCTCGTATGTTATTTATCCTCCCACCTAAGGCTCGTAAACGGGAGTTCATAACTATTGCTGAATAACCTATAAAACAAAAATTATGTTTAATGACAGTTCTTATAATTCTCTATGTTTGTTTTTCAGAGTAACTTACAACATCATGAAGACCTCATTACACCCCAAGCTAACAAATGCTTCTTCTAGAAAAGAATAAGTTGTAAAATTAGCCTGTTGTAAACTAGAACATAAATGCATAAATATAGAGGGGTTCCCATACTGTAGATGAGAAAATTATCAAGAGAATTACAGGTAATCCCTGCAATGTCTACCTGGGTTAGGCATGAGTCAGTGCCTTAGTTTAAATCAGTAAAAAACCCCAAACACCTACTATAATGTAGGAAGGCAACATCAAGACAAGTTTTTATCATCTGTAACTAGGAAAACCCTTACCCCCATTTACATTTCCTACATATTTCTGCATTTACAATACAAGTTCCACTACAATAATTCTGTTTACTCTCAGCTGACAAAACAGTCTTGAGTTAATGCAAATCAGATTCTATCAAGTAACACTTTGTTTCAGGAATATATATGCAAACACCATATGTAAGGCAAGCAGAACTAACTCTTAAAACATGCCAATATTTTACAGTCTAGCATGAAGCCAGAAAAGAAAATCCCACAAGAAAACACTTATTTTGTTGCTTAGGCTTTTTCTTTTAAAAAAAACCTCTTAATGAAAACCAAAACTCTAAAAACCAGGATTTACAAATTAAAACAAACAAAGGAAAGTCCCATCAAACAACAAAAAGCCATTCATTGAAATAAGAGGTGAATTAAATTCAGACAAGCCTGTAAACATTTCAAGCCTCTCTTCACTGGATCAGTTTACCAATTAACATCACAGCGTTTAAAGCCAGTTGGCAAGCGAAGCAGAGGATAGTTTTCCAGGTTAATTACCATACCAATTACCAAACCATTCCTCACTTATAAGGGGACAGCTACAAAGGGACTTGCATAATATGAGTGTTACATAGACTGCTGGCCAAGCTAGACAGGACCTATATGAGCACTATTTTGCCATCTTCCCTTTTCTGTCTATCTGCCTTAAAACACAGGCTGCCTTTTCTTTTACACAGCTACAGAAATGGAACAATTTAGAAAAAAAAATATCACTTAAAGTACCAAAGCATTGTCTCTACTACATATCTCTTTGAAAGGGAGACATGAAAAGCATGAAGAGCCATGAAATGTAAAATTGCATAAAGTGGTCTTTTTGGGGTTGCAAAGACAACAAAGCAGTGCAGTGATCCTTCTCCACTCAAGTCCGTGTAATCTATACTCAGAAGCAGCTAAAACAATTGCCTTCTCACAGACAGCTCAGAAGTCAGACACACATTAGCATTCAACACTTCCAACAACACTCTCATGGGGTTTTTTTGTCAGCCAGTTGATAGTTCACCATTGTATATTTTCTAAAATCAAAACTGTAAGCTAGCAAGACTCATTTTTTTTAGCCAGCATGCATTTTTTTCCTCAGAAAAGGTGTGGGTTAGGGGTTTTAGATGTTTCTTTTTTTCTTTTCTCTGGCTCTTTTTTTATTCTTTTGTTTTTAAATAAGGGGATAAAAAGGAAGAGGTAATCTTTAGGAGAATTATGAACAATATTTCCATATAAACCACCAAACACTCCTATTGCTTTGAAATTTTTCTTGATGTACAGTCTGCATCTAATCACAGGTTTTGTTTTTTGTTGGTTTTTTGGTTTTTTATATCCAGAAAATGGGGTAATTCATGACTGGTTGCTGTTAAATAAAATATACAGTTATCCAATTATCAGGAGTATACAAAAAGTTGATGACAAACTAGGATTGTAAATGAAGTCTTCAGTCTCACATTCTCTAATTTTCTAGCAGCTAAGTTTTAAACTATTTATTCAGCACCATGTTCACCTTTCACCAAAAAGTCAAGTGACTACATTAATTATACTACAAAGTCTTTTCTCCACTCTCCACCTCAGCTGGCAAAAAACACCTTCTCATTTGCAGAAATAGCTCTCTATCCACTAGTCCACTGATGGGTTAAGTGGAAGGTTATCCTTCACTGTGGACCAGCCACTAGATGAGAGAGAATGTTTTGGTAGCCAAATTCAAAGCTTCATCAGCCTGGCCTTAAGGGCTCAGTCTGCATTCCAACACCTAATGGTCCCAGCACACAGACTTCTCCATTCGTGAAAAAAGGCTATTTGACCCTTTTGCTTATAATGTCCAACCTATCTTACACTTCCACCATTCCCTATCTCTATGCCCTAATTATATTCTAACTTTGTCAGGCTTCAGCAGAGCACAGCAGTCCACAGGAGTCTCCAGCACCCTGCTCCTGATCTACCCAGAGAGAGGGAGCAAAGAGTGCTCAGCCCCTGAAGCCCTAGTGCAGAACATGCTTCAAGTTAAGCTACACCTGGAGACACTTCAGACATTTTGATACCTAACTCTAATCCCTGTCCAGCAGAGCATTATTTTTTCAAGTGTTACAATATAGCCAGATCATGCTACTCACTTGTTCGAGCTTCAAATGCAGAAGCCAATAAAATAGCATCAATAACATTTATATACACATGTGCTTGCAATCCAGAAAAAAACAACAAGAAAAAAAAAACAGCAAAAAAAGAAAACTCTTATAACTGCAAAAAAATTAACCTGAATAAACCAAATTGATGATTTTTATTTAAGTGACTGTGCATAGTACCACAAGTAATTACAGGTCAACTTCATACCACGGTCCCTCTGCAGGAAACCCAGCCTGTCTCCTGGATAACCAAAGCTATCGAAGAGCTAACAGTAACACATACTTTCATACTGCAGTTCATTATAAAAT
This sequence comes from Agelaius tricolor, assembly GCF_023055355.1. NCBI lineage: Eukaryota > Metazoa > Chordata > Aves > Passeriformes > Icteridae > Agelaius > Agelaius tricolor. Next base: position 30,238,233 of record NW_027269262.1, read on the forward strand.
GAGAGGTGCTTAGTTTGAAATTTGTAGCCTTGTGCCAGTTTTTCAATTACCTCTGCTTTAACACCTTCAGGTGATCTGCTGGATGCTGGGTTATATGCCCAATTCCCCAACTGAAGCAGTAAGTTGGAAATTTATCATGAGAACTTCAAACCTGCTACTGTGACCAGTTTGGGTTCACAAATGAAAACCTGCAATTCCTTTATTTTTACCATTTTATGTAAAATCACATCAGGAACACAGAGTTCATGGTTTGTGCTTACGGCAAGCAAAGAGCCCCAGCTGAGGCTGTCCTCAACAAAGCCAGCTGACCACAGGAACTGTGCCAAGACAGGGACAAATGGCTGAGTGTTTGGATGCCACAGCTATCAGTCAACTGGAGCTCAAGGGGACTAATCAAGGCCTAGGAAACTGTCACCAGCTGGAGTCCCCAGCAGAGAAAGCCACACCTTCTACTTCCCACCTCCATGGCCTTGAGCACCACTGTGCCAAGTGAGCTCCTCAGGGAGCTGTGTTACGAGTGTCACACCACAGGAACCTGCCCACACCACTTTGCATGTCCCACCTCAGCGTGCCACGTGCTCAGCAAGTCTGCAAGGAAACAACTTAGTGAATCCCTAGCCTAAAGGGCAAGGGAAGGAGAACAGGAGACAGGTGAGCAGCTGAGCTGTTGGCACCTGCTACATGACTTTTCATCCATAAGTGAGCTGTTTAAAGCTGTATTTTAAATCAGGCCAGGTTACTGGAATGGCTTATGGACCCCAGTGCAACATGTAGAAGCACATGAAGGAACCTGCAATGGCAACTGCTTTCGGGGAAGGGAGAGGGGCCACTGAGATGCCCAGCACAACCAGAAGCCTTACACTTCTAAGACAAGGGCTCTTAAGCCCTAGCAATCACCCTCCAGCCCTGAGTGACCAGAACCAGCCACTACATGCAAATCTCAGTTCCTGTTTGTAGCCTCAGGAAGGAGGCTGATTCAGAAATGAAACCAAATTTTAAAAACCTGTAAGACAATTTAATATTATCAACAAGTCAGTACTTCAATGCTTTTTTCCCTTTCCCTAAAATAAGCATGTTTTCCCTAAAAAATCCAGGAAGTTGGGAGGTATATTTTAATTAAACAAACAAACAAAACACATCGAAAACACAGTTATTTTCACAGCTATAAAGTATAAAACTAACATGTGGAATTCTATCCCATAATGAAATCATGCAGTAGGCTTACAGGAGAAACAAATACAAGTACAGATATGAAAAGAAGTTAATGTTTTCCAAGTACATTAAACACATTTCTGGACAAGTTTGGTTATGCATGCCTTCTCCTACAGTAATGTTGCAGTCAAGCAGAACAAAAATAACACGTTTTCCTCATCTTTTGTATTGAGACTGACTTTTAAAAATACTTTTTTTCCATACCAGCATTTGATTTCTTTCCAACTGCTTGGAAATTGCTGGTAAAAAAGCTTAAGATTCCATTATCAGTATAACTGCCATTAACTTATTTTTTACCAAGTAATTAAATTAAGGGCAGATTTACTGAGTATACACTCAAAGACCTTCTACATATAATCATAGTGTGTATAACTGTTAATAGATTTGTTGGGTTTGTGATTGTTTGAGGTTTTTGTTGTTTTTTTTTTTTTTAATAAATTATTTATTACCTCCACTTCTTCAGGTCAGTAGGGATAATTTACTCCTGTAAATGGGTACACTCATGTTTTTTGTAGGAGGAGACTACTGCACTAAGTTTTCTCAGTTTATTACAGTCTTGACTGAAAACACTGGTCTCTCAAAAATCATAGATATTACAGAATCTGTGGGAATGTCATATACAAAAGGATAGTGCTTCCAACTCACCTTCATTGTCTGAGTGAACACCCCGACATGGAAGGGGAAAACAGTAGAACTAACAACATGGTCAAGTCTTGTGTGCCCTTTCAATAACAGTTACATTTTATGGTTATCTGTTCCTTTACTAAAGGTACAAAATAACTGACATGGGAATGGAAAGAGGTATAACAAATTAAAGGTGTCTTTGTGGCAATGTATATCCCTAAGACAACTGATACAAATGCTCTTCAGCATGCATCAGCCCACGTAGTTAAGAATTACTTACACAGAGCCCTATCTATCATCAGTGCATCTTAATGACGACTAAATTATTCAGCCAGATTTTCCAAATAGAAGAATTAGGCTTAACTCACTATGTACGAAAACCAGGCTCTGCTTCCACCTTCTGCAGAGGAAATGCTTCATCTTTTCCACATTCTCAATAAGAAACTAAATGCCTCCCTATGAAAAAAAAATTCAGCTCTTCTAGTTCTCTTGGGAAAATCCCAAGAGGTATTTAGCACAATACAAATTACCAAGCATTACTATAGCAATAACCAAAGTAAAAGATAAACAGCATTTTGAGCAGTGTGTGCAGATCACCATTTTATCCTTATTTGTAGTTATTTCTTCACAAAATTTTCCTGACATATTCATGTAAATTATATAGAAAGCAAGTGGGGAAGCCAGAAGCAACATGATGAAACTTCACATTACTTGGAAAAACAAAAGCTAAAAAAAATCCGATCCAAAGCAATTAAACCATAAATATAGAACAAGCATGAAAGCCTTAGATGATTAAGCCTTACAGATTATGGTAGGAATACCTCCAAAAAATACCTCCAAACTGAGACACAAAGAATAAAAGACTTGTTGCAGCATGGCCTTCCTTAGAACAGGAATAAAGGTTAATATCCATACTGAAAGTTGGTGCATGTGTGTAGATACACACAGAACTTCCAAAGCAGTAGCTGCAAGTTTTCAAACCACTTCTCTTTAAGAAGGGCAGCAATATCATTATAATAGAGACTCTTCACAGCAAGGCTAAAATCAAAAATTAATTTTATTAAAGATTTGGCTTTCTTGGATTTTTATATATGATATATAAAATACCTATGATATTTTCAAGCACAGCAAACTACTTATCTGCCATGTAAGTAATCAATAGGTCTAGCTAAGTATTCTAAGAATGATATCAAAAATTGAACTACTAGTGCTTAAATCATTCTAGTTATCATCTTTGATTTTCCAGAAAAAAAAAAAAAAACAAAAAAAACAACCTATAGGCAGAGATTCTTCACAGAAAATTAGTCCATGTAAGCAAAAAACATAGGCATTTTGAAGTTATACCTCCAACAGGCATAACACACATTGCCAGCCCATAATTTCCCAGAACCAGTACAGAACTGAGCAAAGAGAAAACATCCTTCCACAGTAAAATATAATGATACCTCTTCTCCATTTAATAGCCCTTAATGCCAGAGTTCACCCACAAATAAGCCTTCAGGGTAGACCACATACAGTATGACACCTCTGTTTATTTAGAGCATACTTCAAAGCATTTTAGTTTCAATGAAGGTAGGTACAAGAAAGAAAGGCTCATTCTAAAAACAAAAACCAGACCACAACTAATTGTGAATACTCTTTCCTCTTCTAACCAGCACAGAATTGGAATCTAGCTTTTTATTTCACTTTTAAAAGCCAAAAGGAAATAAACTAGATTTTTTCCTAGTAATGTCTAGGAATCAGTTACCTACCTATCTACAGTAGTCACTGCGTCTTAAAAGAGAACCCAGTATATGCAGGTGAATAAATTTTAAAAAGTCCCTATACCACTACAAGAGGTTAGACGCTTAATTAGTGCATAAATTGAGTAATTAAGTGATTTGCAAGCTTTCCCTGCACTTCATTTAGCTTTTCATTATAACACAACCCTGGTAAATTCATATTGCAAAGTGTTTTCATGGGAAATCCAGCTATTTTAAACTCTGGATTCAGCAGGACCAGACATGAATGTCAAAGACAAACCAGAAGAGATGCCTTTCAGTTCCAGCATTATACTGCACCCTGACTGACATGCCACTGAGATCCCACTAAACCAATATCATACTGAAGGTAATGCCAGCAGTGTGAGCAGCTGCAGTATCTGGTGCAGAAAAGCCATGCACCACATTAAGCCACCAATCCTTATTTCAGTTCTGCTGCCTGGGACCTACATACACTCATGCAGCTGCACTGGGAACATTATTTCTGTTGGGGACCATCCTACAGTGGCAGAGTAAAAACACTAAGTAACCAAATTATCCTGAAAAAAAATGGAATAGCCACATTAAACATTTGTTCTGTACATACATATATATTCATTCCAGTGCAAGTTTTAGAGACAAAGATTTCAGTTCAACTTTTTTGAGACCCTTCTTTCTTCCTGTCCTTCCCTTTTGAAAAAGGTGTGCTTCACCTGTAAAGATTTACCAAAGAGATTTTTACCCAAGAGTTGTAAAACATGCACAGGTTCAGCCATCCCCACAGCTCTTGCTGTTAAGACTGAAGAGGCAGAACAGGCTGCCATCAGGGTAACAGAGATTATTAGACCAAAATAACCATACTATTTACATAGTAATAGCCTTTACATGGGGGACTGGGGGTTAGAAGGATTATCCCAGCCTTTCAGCAACATGTTCAGCAGCAAAGACTGCTTATCTGAAAACTTAATCTTGAAATCAGATAACCCAATGGTAACTAAACTCTAGAAGAGCTTATTGGTGGAAAAACAATACTGACCATCAATTTCAGTGTTGTTCAGATCTTGTGTTTTTAGCATCCTTTATTCCAACTTCTGAAGTAAATATTTTGGTCACATTTGCAAAGGATCAAACAAGATTGTATGAATAACTCCTCAAACTTCCAGGGTATCAATCTGGTAATGCCAACTTCACAAATGCTCTTTTGCATACATACAATAAAACCACACAGCTAAGGCACTGTAGGATCCAATGTGTCATTTCAGGGAGAATGAAGCATTATTGCTAGACCTGAGACACAGGACGAGCACAAGTAAAGAGATGGTATCTACTGCATGCAGAATGATTGACAGCAGAAAAGGCAGAGGGAAGAAAAAGCAAGAGCCCTGCTCCCCACACTGCTAAAATACTGCGAAATACAGGTGAGAACAAGACACACTTATAATGCTTTCACATTTTTTGCAGCTTTTACTGCTCATGTCAGAGATCTTTATGATGTTCATTTTTAAAAACCATTTCTAAAAGAACACCTTCAGCCAGTGTGCTGAGGGCAGTAAACAGCATGCTGCTTCACTTCCTGCACGCTGCCAATCAAAGCGTTCAGGAACTCTAGGGCTTCCTCTATTGCCTGCCTCAGCTTTAAGCAGACCACAGAACAAAAGAAAATCATCTCACCAAAAAAATGCAAGGGCTACCATTACTTTATTTTCCAAATAATACCTTTGGGAAGTAACTAACAATGTTGTATGAATTCAAAATAAAAACTGCAGAATGAAAGCCAAAATTCACCTTCCCCAGCTTGGTAGTGCCTTACACTAACAACACTGAAGAGTGGAAGTGAACACTGAGTCAAAGTGAAAGCTGAGCACTGCAGTGCCCAGCTATCAACATTTCCCAAAAATATATGAGTTTATATAGAATAAGTAATTTACACCTTCAAATTTTCAAAACCAAGTAAATAAGCATTCACCACTGAAATTTATAAAGACAAGCAAAAAAATATTCTGAAATCTTAGTTACCAAATTAATCATCACACCAAAACTGAAATACAAAAAATACATCATTCCATTGGCAATAAGCCGTGTGTCATGAAACTTTTGTATGACACATAACATGAAACAAGAACCATCATGTCAATTCTCCTGCCAAGTAAAGCTGTTATATTTAAGAAGAATTATAATCATCTGCATGACAGACTCAGGATGAGATGTAGAAAAATAACCAAAGCTTTAAGTATTAAAATATATTTCCAAAACACGCTTTTAGAGGGAAATTCTAATTTTTTACTATATCCATAGTACGATACTAATCAAACAGTCGAGAAACTTTCTGTTCTACTTCTGGTTTTAAAAATACTCTAAAGTAAAACTGGGATTATTCACACAAATCTCACACTATCCACCATGCTTACAGGTTAATATAAATCTCTATCCCCTATAGGGTAACATAAAGAAATACATACAATTTTCACTTTTCAGAATGTTGCTGAGAGTGTCAGAAAAGTATCAAGTCTCCATATAATGTTCCCTATGTGAGACACGCTCTTTTCTGATAACAACTTTGAACTGTTGTCCTCCACCTATGAGTTAAAAGATTACTGATCTACACTGAAATATTTAATTTGCCAATACAGTATGATGATGGCCTACCAAAAAAAAAAAAAAAATCACAAACTGCAGAAAATGCCTTTTATGAGAACAGGCATGTTTAAAAAAAACTCCAAACACCAGCTTTCTTAAACAATCCTCTCCTCATATCTCAAATAGATGCCTAGAGTAATTTTTTCCTGTACATATTAACCAGACAAATAAAAGAGACCTTTTACAATTTTTGCCTCCAATTAACACAGTACGTTTGCATGTCAAAGCTACAGTTATCAAAGACTTCAGTCTTTCCAACAGCACTCATGCCATTGTACCTCACAAAGCAAAAGAAATTTTAGCTGTTTTTTAAGGAGCAGGTAAACAGCAGATTGTAGGCAGAACAGAGTATAGCCTCAACATAAAGCTGTGAATCTAAATGTTCACATACTATTTCTGATGCTGGCACTATTGACATTTTGTGAACTGGTCACTTTCCTCCACCTCAAATTGAACATGGACCAGGACAGAAATAATTGCCAAAGCATACTTTTGAAAACTTTGAAAAAGCAGGGGTATAGGTAGATGGACTGTGGATAAACTTAATAACTTGTTCTACAGAAGGACTGAATGGCCCTTAAATCTGTCAGCTCAGAAAGATGCTGCTGGAAGTGGTGACTGCCATTTTTTGCCAAAGGGGAAAGAAGGAAAGAAAACACCTTAATCATGGATGTGAGAGTATTAATGAGTGCTAATGCCATGGAAAGCTAACTCAGCTTTTAAAGAAAACAGAAATTCCACAAAAAATTCAGTGCTGGATTGTTAAGAAATAGCCTGAAATTGAGAAATAGCCTGAAATTACAGATGACTGAAGTTTCCTTCATGCACAGGCATAGCTGAGTAGCAGATCGAGATGTGCCACTGTTACCCAGTGTTTTCCACTGTGGGCAATACTCAATCTACTTCTCAACACAACAGAGGACTGTGTACCATTCAAGCTTGGGAAGAAAAGGTCTTATCGCTGGCAACAAAAAAACCCAGTTCATACGTTTTGCAAGGAAACATTTTGGACCTCAGAAGAAAACCTATCTTGTAAATTGTGTCAATGAACAAAAAACTCTTCAGAATTATTATGAATTATCTTTCTGAACCCAGATACTTCTTTTAGAACTTAAAGCTTAAAACTTCACAAAACTGTTTTCTATACATTCCTGTTTCATATATTTTATAATACACATTCTGCTGCAAGCTTTTGAAATATATTCCATTAAGCATGACAGAAGACTTCTGTTATAAAACCTATGGCTTCAAAAGGTCCCCAGAGGGATTTGGAACACAGCACAAGCAATCTGCAGTTAAGCGCAGAATACTATTGAAAAAGATTAAATGGTAGAATAATCAAATGACAGCAATTCTTCCTTTAAAAGAAAAAGGAAGGACACAATAGCAATCTGGAAATTGAAAGTTATGTTATGAAGGGGAACTTCAAGCTGTATGAAGAGAAAAAACTATTTCTTTTAAAGACTATAATTCTATAATGCAATTTATACTCCAGCACTGTTCAAAATGATGAGTTCAGGAGATCCTCAAGTCTCACAAAAGTAGTTGAAGGAATTACACAAAGTTCTACCTCATGATTATTAGGAAAGCATTTGAAAATGTGCTGCAGAAATCTTGCATCTTAGAATCAAAACCTAAACAACATGATAAAATTAAAACACCTCCTGATACTTTGAACATAATGTCTTGTTTTTACATATTCAGATAAACTGAAGATGTTCACGTAAGAAGTTTACTTGCCCTGTGAGGGGACTAAGGGAGACAAACATCTCCAGAAAATTTACAACTTTTTATATGGGCATAGTGATAGGAAAAGAGGTAATGACTTAGGCTAAAAGAGGAGAAATTCAGTTTAGGTATTAGGCAGAAAATCTTCACTATGAGGATGGTGAGGCACTAGGACGGGTTGCCCACAGAAGCTGTGGATGCCCCACCCCTGGAAGTGTTCAAGACCAGGCAGCATAGAGCTTTGAGCAACATGGTCTGGTGGAAGATATTCCTGCTCATGGCAGGGGGTCTGGAACTAGGTGATCTTTGGGGCCCTTCCAAACCCAACCCAACCCAACCCATTATATTTGGTTTATAAGTCAAGAAGAAAAAGCAAACACACACTGTGGAAAGCCAGTCTAGGAACATCTGCATTTTGTAAACAATCGCCAGAGATGAACAGCTTACTGCCATTCTTTCCTCTCTTCATCTCATCTTCCTCCTGCATTTATGACTAACAGAAATACTTGTATTTTCAGCTTACCGAAGGACACCTTTTTCTTCCCTTTTCAGGTTGTTTTACAGACTTCAAAATATCTAGTATCACAAGAATTTGTTATCAATAAGTTCAAACTATTCTCCAGGACCTGCAGTAGCACTGACTGCAGCTCTGTACCTTTTGCACAAGTCCTCCTCCTCCTGCACAAAGAGAATAAGCAAACAAAAAAAAAAGCAACACTGCCATTCAATCTGGATAGACATTTTTCCCATTCCTGCATGTGCTTGGACATCCTTACTTTAAAAGAAGAAAGTAATTCCTCCACACAGTGAAGAAAAAATAAAGTAAACATACTACAGAACACGTCCTAGCTTGCAAACAATTTGTGCTTTCTGGTTTTCCTTAAGTATTTAAATAGTGTATGCTTCAAACCAGCAAAATCTAAACATTTACATCTTTACATCCCCGTTAGACAATATTTTGACCACCCTACAAGATTAACACACACCCTGTGACCATGGTGCACCTCACTGCTCCAAAAAGCATTCACCTAAAAACTTCAGCCCCCAAAGAGCCAAAAAGCAACCTCCCAGTCAGGATTCAACAAGGTTTAGTGCCAAGCTCAGGCTGGACAGCCATGTCCCTGGCAGCACAGATACCACCCTAGACCAGGGAAGGCAGAGCATTCCTCCACCATCACAGGCTGGGGTAAGTATATTGGGGCAGCTTTTAGACAAATACCTGATAAACCTTCTGCCATGAGGCCACCAAAGTAGAGTGAACATGAGCCATGCAGTCCAAACTGGAGTTTGAGGGAGTAAAACTGAATGGATTAGAGTGAGATTTTGTAAAGGAGTCTGGTAAAGAACTGCTTGTCTTGGGTGAAGTACTGCTTTGGTTTTGTTGGGAAACAGGGGGGGGGTTGTTTTAGGTTTTTTGGTGTTTTTTTGTTTCTTCTCCAATTCTCCTACTGACATATAACACTGGCACAAGTAATTCAGGCCATTTAGATCCTTTTTTGTTCATTTTTAACACAGCTGTCCAGCAAATGCTCATTTATAAAAAAGCCTCCTGTTGCCATCTGAAGTAATGCAAGTCTCTTCAACCTTGTTAAAACTCCCATGCAGAGCCAAGATCACATAATTTACAGAATTAAAACATCTTATTTTTGAGAATGCATTCCTATGTATCAACTGCTGCTATTTTTCAGAGTTTATCATTCAGAGGCTAGTTTGGTTTTTAAGTTTCAAATCATTCAGTGCACAAGACAATGCCAAGCATTTTCAAACAAACACACCAAATTTTGCCAAGTAGATCTGACATGCCTCAAGCCTTTCTATTTCAGTTTTTGTATTCCTGGCTGGCAGGTAGAATATTTATCTTCTTCCCACAAAACAATCTTAGCATGCTGTGGCAACAGATTACAGAGGAATGCAGGCACTAGGCCAGCATTGCTGGTTTATACTGGAAACAGGAGCAAAAAAAGGAAAGCTCTGCTTACTGTCCTGAGATCCGGTATCTCTCCCAGTTTCCTCACTGCTCAGCACTTTTACAATGCAGAGGTAATGGGCAATGCCTCCCCACAGGCAAATTCCTCAAAACCTAATGTGGAAGGGCTGGGAGAGCTGGAGGGGTTTGGCTGCAGCATCTCATCAGGTTAGAGCCATGATCACAGAACAGCTGGAATGAGACCCAGGACAGAAGTCCACAACTACTAATGGTTTTTTGCCTTTGTGTTTCTCTCATGACCCAGCAATACACCAGAAGTGCATTTTAAAGGAAAGGCATCAAAACAAGGACTACTTGAAAACACAGTACTGTATTTCTAGTTTTGCTTAAGACTAGTCAATTGACCAGAAATGAGCAGTACAGCAAATCAATGACAAACCAGCCTTTTTTCCTGGAAATAGCTGATCGTCATGAAAGCTTTAAAGAAGAAATTAATTTGAAATGGGTTCTTCAATGTCATCAAGCTTATTTTACCTTAGCAACTGAATAAAGGAGATTAGCAACTTGATTTTGAAAGCTATTAGCTAAACCTTTACATAGATCTCTAATATTTAAGCTTATGCTGTAATCAGTAACAAAGGTAATGACCCCTACTCCAGATTACCTACCCTAAATTACACCTAAATAAAAATACTCAGCTTTGTTTATTTAATCTTAATTGCTTTCCTAGTGCAAAATGTACCTTGTCATGACCAAGTAAGTGGTCTGCTTGCCCACGAGAGCTTTCTGAATGTGACATCAATGTTTACTCATGCTGAATGCTCTCAACGGCTACATGATCTTTGGAATTAAAGTACAAATTCTGACCTACACCACATACACTTTCCTACTATTAATAAAACCTAGTATTTCACCCAAGCAAGTTTGTCCCTTGCAAAAATGGGGTGGGGATTCAGCTTCAGCATGCACTGCAAATTAACTGCTAGATCTAGCCAAAACTTGCAAGGTATGTAACTTTCAACCAGGTTAAATTCATGCAGCAGCATAGAGCCCCCCTCTTGAAGCAATATGACAAGAACAGAAATTCTATCAAAGTAAAGGCAATTTGCAAGACTAGAAAGAATAATTGGTAGGACAGTTTTGCTGGGGACTGAATGCAATGACAAGCTGGCTGCCTCCCCTGAACCAGCAAACACAAAGCAGCCAAAGTGAATTGCAGCAGCATGTTTGGAAGGGAGGTCGAAGAGATAGACCTCAGCAGAGCTCTGGCTGGGAAACACTTCAAAACCTTGAGGAAAAATCAAGAAGAGAATGCCTCCCGGTTTATTTCTTATCATATTCATGAAGAAAGAGCTCCCCTTTCCATAAATTTCAAAAGCATTATATCAGATGAGTTCAAACATAAAAATAAATCAGGACTGATAAGACTAATTGAATCAGGAATGAGCACAGGCTCTGAAGAATATAGGGGGTTTCAAGTAGAATAAGCAGAAGACCAAACATAAAAGCAAGTGCTGGATGAATTAAAGCATAATGGGATGGAACAAAGCAAATGGTAACATGGGTATGACAACCATGTAGAGGTTGGAAGAAGAAATTAGATAAGATAGTGAAGGGGAATTACCTGGCATCTTTAAAAAAATGAATGAAGTTTGCTCCTGAAGAACTAGATCAGTGCCAGGCAAAAAAAACCAAAAAAGTATTAAGGATTTGTACAAATTCCTACTACTACCCTTTAAAAAAAAAAAAAAAAAAAAAGAAAAAAAAAAGGAGAGAGGTTAAACTATTGATTATTGTGAAATAAAATATGGTGTGTGGGGCATTTTTTGGGAGGTCATGGTTGCTTGGTTTTTAAAATGTCTATTGAAGTTTCAGTATCTTTTGTGGGTTTCCCTTCATAAATGTTTGCATGATTTCATGCTGAGTCTGAAGGGCTTCCTTGAAAGCACCTCTTTTTAGTCCCAGCCAGTCTCAAGCAATGTTATCTGCACAGTTGGGTGAGAAATCAGATGCATCTCATTCAACATTTTCAGCATTCATTCAGCATCTCATCTGACATTTTCTTACTACTGAATTTGTCACCTTTTCTCCAACATGACTCAAATTATTCATGTACAGACAGCTAACAGTGACCACATACACACCTTAACTTCTGTGACAGACATGCACTACTACACTTAAATACAGGTCTTAACATCTTGTTTTACAGATAAAGATTTGATCTGCCACAGTATAAAATATTTTGCCATCATTCACGTTTAATGCTTCAAGATCAACTCCTCAGGTCCACCTTATCAATATCTCCAGAAGGAGAGGGAAATGAAAACCTCAGAAGAACAAGGATGACAACTCTTTCTGGTGGTATTACTACAACCATCATCATAGACCACGCTAATTACTTTCTTCTACCTCAAGCTTTCAGTATGCAACAGTTTAGCAAACTATCACCTTCTTATCTCTAAGAACCTTTTGCTCAATGACCAATATTAAGTCACGAAGGGAAAAACTGGCAACACTATCAAAGATGTACCAAATGTAGCGTACTAAGCTTGTAAAAAAGAAATGTGCATTCTTACTCATGTAGGTGGAATTAGAGGAACCATACTGTAATTTGCTTCAGAAAAAAACCCAAAATTATTTTGATCAATTAATCAAACACTTGGAGAGCAAAAAGAGTAGAATATCAACGTAGTTGAAGTAAAATTAAATCCTTAGGAGGCTGTAGAACTTTTCACCTAAATTTAGAAATTCAGCTACTACAAAGTGTTATCAAACCTACAAAATTTAGTAATACAACTGCCATTAGAAATGCAGTAAAAAAAGGATTTAAAAATTCAAAAATGCAGATTTAGATGGCTACTTTCCTTCTGGTTTTCAGCTGTGCAAACCTCCAAAAGAGGCTTGAAACTGAGCTTGGAAGAGAAGCCCGGCTGTGCTGGGCCACTGCCACCCCCAAAAGCACAGCTGCAGGTCCCCAGCCCAGCACACCCTGCCGCAGTGACACCGTCAAGCCGCCCCGCGCTGGGAACACGGAGGTCCAAGCTACTCATTAACCAGGGCCGGGCAGGAGGCTCCCGAAGCCCGCCCGGAGATGGGGCTGTGCCAGAGCACCTGCGAGCCGAGCCAACGCAGCGCCTGCTCTCGCCCGGAACAAACTCCAAGGAAAGCCCCTGCCCCGGCTTTTGAACCCTGCTCATGCTGACAGCGGGCGTTCAAAACCACCAGCTCCTCTGTTCTAGGACTAATCCGTTTGAAGATTTCTCCCCCCTTCCCTCCCCTGTCACCTAAATTATAATATTTTTAATTGTGCAAACAGTAGTTAATTATAAATCTAGCTATCCAGAGAAAGGTGACAGCACACCAGAGCCTGGAGCAGCGCTATTTGAACACGGTCTGTGATGGCTGCAATTATGCTAAGGAGTTGTGGAAGAATAAGAAAATTCTACATCAAACATCTCTTCTGGAAGGCAAGCGCAATGCAAACACCTTTCTGCCCACTTCAAGAGCAGGTCCTAAAGTGGTTAGGTGCCAGGAAAACAAAAAAAAATAGGGCTGATCTAAATGCAAAGAAAGTAAAGATATCAAATAATTTAAAAAAGCAACAAAGAAAAGAATAAATCATTAGCAACACCAGGTAAAAAAAAATACAAAGTTTTCATTTTGAGAAATGCTGACCTTGCAACTGTTTTTCTCCCTGCTTGAAATAATTTTACTAGATAATGAAAAGAAATAAAAAAGTTAAAAAAGAACCTGATGAGTCATTATAAAACAGGCTTGTAAAGTATATCTGTATATATGTACTCCTCTTCTATTGCAAAGTTAAGCACTGGAAACAGCATTTAAAACTTACTAAATATACTCAACCAAGTAGTCCCTGCACCTAATTTTACATGCAAATCAGTCACAGGTTAACATAAAAGGTTTTGAATATTTAAGTATACTTTCCCATGAAGTAGCTTACAGGATTTTGCTATCTCCAGTAAGAGAATTTTAAGTTCCACTCTGAAAGCCAGGTCTAAACTTTTAGGTCTCCTGTACAAATTTTACATAATATATGCACAGAAATCTCCACAGACCTCAGGACTATTTCCTGAACCAGCAGACAGCAGAATTACCTTGGCAAAATTTGAAAGGCTAATTTGAAATGTCATACAGGGAATGCCAATAGATTACATTGACTTTGTAACAATTTCTACAATGAATGGCTGGGACAAAACCAAAAAGACTTACACCAAAAAGGCCAACCACTACAGCTGGCCAATTGGGAAAACAGACAGACAAATTTAAAAAAAAATCCACCAACAAAAATGCCCAGAAACCAACTACAAACAGGGTATGTTTACTTCAAAGTGTTTTGAAACAAATATAGCTCCACCATTTATAAGCTTGTCTTAACCCGTTCAATTTGTTCTGCAACAAACATATCAATATATATGTTATTTTCATATATATACATAGACAACATGCCATAAAACCTCATTCAGGCATTCATCATTTACATATAACCAATAATAAAGGGGGGTGGAAGGTATTTGCTACTAATAGTCAAATGGTTTCTGATTAGGTTTGAAACTAGGTTGTTTAACACTACTCAAGCAGCATGGTGTGCGTCAAGCAAACTCCTTACAGGATGCAACCTCACTAAGAGCTCTTTCTGCTCTCATATAAGTAAAAATAACTGAGTATCAGCATTATAGCTATTTCTGTAATATAGAACAACAATGTAAATTCTTTTGGTAAGTTTATCATTGTATACTGGCAATGGTATTGCAGTGGCAGACTGATTTCTCACATTTATTTTCAACAGAAAAAATGTCCTTTATTTTAACAAGATTAATGTAATTTCCATTATACTACCACAAATGTTTTAGAAATACATGGCTATACATGACCTAGATCACAGAATCATAGAAAAATCTAGGTTGAAAGGGACCTCTGGAGATCATCTGATCTAACTGTTCTTGAAAGTAGGGCTTTAAAATAGATTTTCCAAGGTCCCATTAGGTCAAACCTTGAATACTTCCAGCAAGGAAGATTTCAATACTTCTCTATGTAATCTATTCCCAGAGCTATATAGTTCTCAAAGCAAATATTTTTCCTTTTATATACAGGCATCTAATTAAAAAAAAAACACCAAAAATGAAGAAAACAGTAAATATAAGCACCCTGCAAATAAAAGCAGAATACTAGAATTTAATGTCTGCAGAATATTTATTTCAAGTAACTATAGGTTTATAATAGATGTAACTGGTCAAGTCCATATTCATTATTAAATAACTTGGTAAAATATTGGTGATCCCTTTCGGTGAGTACCTCTGGCACCATCCACTATCCTAAGAGAGTCACATAAGCATTCCCAGATGCCTCTGAGCATGCACCTACTACTACTCTCATCTCTTAGGGTTCCAAGGTGCCAACTCTCCAAGCCTGAGCCCTTCCCCTTTTCTCCCAGATCCCAGGCCTTTGTGAGTCCCACACACTCCTCCATACTGCCAGTCTTGCCCAGCTGTCAGACAGAGGATGCAGAGAGCACCAGTGTAGGTAGTGAGTGAACATAAGCAGCTGCTCACTCTCTGCCCTGTGGGCAGAGCAATACAGACATCTGCAGAGTCTTTCACAGCCCTAGGGCAGGCAGTAAGCTCTTGATGTAGGTCACAGCTTGAGGTCTGTAAGACATTATATATATAAAATGTGTTGAAACCAAGATGATCGAGCATTACAGGAGCAGGGATGGACAACCAGCACACTTTTTAAACAGCAAAACTCAGAAGTGGAGTGTTTATTTGACCCAATGTTGCTTGAGGTCACCTGACAGCACATCAGAGTTAAGTACATAAAGAAACACAAGCCTGTACCTCATTTACTTGTCACACATCAACTGCCAAAAGGGATCCCTATGAATGGAAAAGGACATTAATAAAGCCAGGCTCCTCATGCTGTCTAACCTTATCTGCTGGCAAGAGGCACATTTGCTGATTGCCTTGAAGTTGCCTCGAATCAATCCAGTAAAACAGGCTTTTTTATTACCCATGTTAAAAGTTCAACTTTGCCTTATAACATGCAGATGGTTGTAAAGCCAGTTTTTCTCCACATTGCCAGAAAAGAAAAGCAAATGTGCTGTAAAGAATGCTGTGAGCAGTCTCTAAGCAAGAGAGGCCATTTCACAGCTCTGGGTGCTGGCACGTGGCAGCTGAGGACCACTGATAAGACACAGGACTCCTGCAGTGCTGTGACCATGTGCACAACTGAGGTGACACCTACAGCAACACTTTCTTCACAGCTTCTACAACATTAGGACTCCTATCTACTTTTGTAAAAAAAACTGTAAGAATAAGCATAGTATCTTGACCTTAGAAGTAATTTTACTTAATTAAATAAACAAAGCCTTCTAGTCCCCAAAGGGGGACTACAAAAGGAGAGGGAATCTTTTACATGAACATAGTGACAAGACAAGGGGAAATTCCTTCAAACAAGGAGAGAGTAGGTTCAGATTAGGTATTAGGACAAGATTCTTTCCTGTGGGAGTCAAGGCTAGGTTGGATGGGGATTTGAGCAACCTGTTCCAGTGGAAGATGTCCCTGCACACAACACAGAGGTTGGAACTTGATGACCTTTAAGGTCCCTTCCAACCTAAACCATTCAATGATTCTATGATGATAAGCAGTGGAGGAGACAGACCATGTTTGTTGGTTACATTAATGTGTTCACAAAGGTCTGGGGGACAGAAGGCAGAGGGACAAACACAGGCCAAAAAAATCTACTTTTTGCCTTTGGTAAATGAGGTGATAATAAAGACGCAGTGCTGGACATCTGGGAGACTAAGCAACATGAAGATTAATTTCCTTCATACTCAGTTAACATAGCTTGTAATTGTCTTTGGCAGCTTACTTTGACACCCAAAAGAGATATTTTAAGCCACTTGTTTTATACTGGGAAAGATTTACTTCCTGGGTAATCAGGGAAAAAGAAAAAGCAAAACCAAATACGGATGACCGTAGTACGCAACACGACACTACTCCGAGTCAGTCCAATGTAGCATGCACTGGTTAACAAGTAACAGAGGCTGTAACTGGCAATAGTAACAAAATCACTCGCTCCTGAGAATGCTCACTTGGTGACAGAGCTAACTTTAGACCCCAACACAACAAATTCTAGAGGCTTGCTTTTAAGACCACATTAATTAATCTCTGAAAATTGTATTTTCAGAGCGAATTATCCTTCAAAACTTCTTTTAATAAAGGGTTAGAGTCCTTTTATAAGCCAATGAAAATAGGTAACATATCATGAGAAAAGGTGGTTTCCTGTATAAAACAATCACAACTCTTCTGCAATCCTTTTGCTCCAAGAAGACGGAAGGTTGTTTTGAAGAAACATTATTTATATTGTGTTTTCAGAATCAAGAAGTCAACGCAAATAAGAAGAAATTATTTCAGTGATCAATTACCTTCACCAGAATCATACAATCATTTAGGCTGGAAAAGATCTCTAGGATCATCAAGTCCAGCCATTAGTCTAGCACTGGCACCACTCATCCATTTCCCTAAGTGCCACATCTACATGCCTTTTAAATATCCCCAGGGATGGTGACTCCACCACTTCCATGGACAGCCTGTTCCAAAGCTTGCTAATTCAGTTGGTGAAGAAAATTTTCCTAATTCTGAATATGCCAAACATCATATTCCACTGCATTAGTGTTTGAATACCACAAGATCTCTGATGGCTTGCAAGTCACATAAATTTAGTTAGAAATCAAGTATAGTTAGATGAACGACACTCACAGTAAAATCAAATGCACTGCTATCTCAGGATCTAAAGCCAATCTCAGGATCTAAAGCCAATATAATACTAACATATAATAAACAGGGTTTACCAGTTTAGCACTGATTTTAAGCAACTGCATAATTTTAAACAACTGTGTAATTCTTCTGCTCATAGTGACAAGGAGAAATAACTGTGAGGCTGCAACCCTATGCAATCTGCTCCAACAAAAGTATGATGTTCCCAATTCATTCCAGGGAGATACTACCTGATATATGCAGACTGCTGTTGGCCAGTTCAGGCTCTGTAATTGAACAGTAACAGGACACTTAACATGATACATCAGTTATTTGGTACCTCTGGTCAAAGGCACCAAGTATCACATGAATGAATTGAAAGATTAAATATTTATCTGAAAAATAGTAAAGCACTATCTGTTCAAAAAAGGTATAAGACAAAAAAACTCCAAAAACCACAAAACACACAACCCACAGCTTTTCCCGCTATCAAACACTGAATCACTTCCTAGTTACCAAGAGCCACTGTGCTTCCCTTAATCCTAGAGCCTTATCAGCTGCCAAGTGCCAAATCACCAGCTTCCTTAAGATAGGTACTTTTTCTCCAGATGTGCATTTACAATATGAACAGGAAGCACATTAACCAAAGCTGGAGAATAAACTTAACAAAAATTGAACTTAATGAATAGAAAGCTACTATTAGGACAGCTGCTTTACTACAAGAGTATTCTGGGGAGTTCTAAAATATGTCAGAGATTTTTTTCTTGATTTCTAGTGCTCCCTGAATGGTGTGGTCTCACAAAAATTTCCTCCACTTATTAAATTTTCTGGCAACTACTTCAAAGAAAAACTGTGTTGCTAAAGTCAAACAAATCTGAAAGCAAGAAGAAGGAAAAACCTCCATCATGGCTGCAAATGTAAAACCCTACACCTATGTGCAGTCTTACTAAAAGCTGTTAATTTTACATACACAAAGTATAGCATCACAAGCATTTTGACAAATTAGGAGTTGCCTAATATTTGCACATCTGAATTTTCTCAGTGATAGCTCAAATTACTTATACTTTTGGAGTAAACCAGAAAGAATTGATTCCACCCCAAACTGTTCTCCACAATTCTTGGTTATAAACAAGTATTGGATTTTTATCACTGGCTTGCAACCTTCTGTGAAACAGCCATCAAATGCTACATACCTCTCCAAGCAGCCTATACTGTCTTGTTCTACTATTGCATTTTTAAAATTGTTTTATTAAATACATGGAAAACTTAAGCTTTTTAACTAAGTACTCATGCTTAGCTAAATTCTTAGCAACCTTTTCAGGCATCATACTAAATAAACTATATTTACAAAATCATGCTGTGAAGACAGAAAGGTTTATGATCATTAAAACAATAAGGTCTTTCTGTAAAAATATTATCAAAAGACATGATCTCTTTTCAAACTAATTATTAATAGAATAATGCAAAAGACAATTTTTAGAGTGGCTTATGCTCTACCCAAAGTCAAGCTCACCAATGAGTTTGCATCAAGTGAAAATTGTGACATCTTTTTTAGGCATCTGAGAATGTCATAGATGGAAGTGGCAATGGGCAGAACAGATACTAAAATGGCAACCAGGTTTAGTTTACACTATTATTAATAGAAGGATTGTTCTAATAAACAACTGCACTGATTCACAAATTGAGAGAATCAAGACTTAAAATTGAGTTAGGCATATGAAAGGGTGTAAACCTTAATCAAATAGCAGTAGTCCAGGCAATTCTATGTGAAAGTAGAAACTAGCTGAGTGCAATAATTTTATCTCTTTAAAGTCTTTTGATAATCAACACAATCCACTGACACACTGAACACAAAAATAAGAAGCCAAGGACATCATAGAAGCTTGAACTATACCATAAGTATGAATTTAATGCACCCAGTTGGTCAGGATGTTAAACAAATGTTTTTAAACATGTTTCCAAAGTGCTTTAATAAATCTTTACTGATATACAGATATATATATAGATATAGATATATATATATGGCTAGAAGCATGTGCAAAAACTAGAAATGATCTAATCCTACAGCAACCTCTGAAACCCAATAAGGACAGCTTGTGCTACTAGGTTGTTCAAAGATGCCTTTCTTTCCTACAATAAACATGAACTCACATATTCTGAAAGAACAATGTGAAGATAAGGCAAGCTGTACTTTACCATGTGCTAGCTGATCTTCAACTTGACCAAAGTACAATCTGCTATAACTACAGGCTCTTAATGTGCTAGTTAGAATATCAGCAACACAGTCAAGAAGACACCTTCTTCCAAACCACTAGCATTGAAACCATGGCAAAAAAAAAAACAAAAAGAAAAACTTGCATGTCCTTAACTTCAGGTACACATTCACATCTGCCTCAATCAAAAGCTGTGCCTCTATCCACACCATTATAGTTCCAGAAGCACAGTCCCTCCCCATCTATGTAAGAATATGCAAAAAAAAAACCCCAAATCACAAAAATTATGAAAAGCATTTAGACTGACACAGATGTAGAAACAGAATACTACTGTACATACATGGGATAAAAACCTTAAGTATAAAAGAAAAACCACCAAAAGTGAGTGAAACTGCCAGGATCAGACCTCTGCATACTTGGGCCAATCCCTGGGGAACACCCCATGTTGAACAGGAGGATCCATAGTCACAGAACTGCAGGCTGTGAAGAACAACACTACAGTAGGAAATCCCACATGTATACAAGTCACAGTTCAGGCTCCCAGCTTTGATTCATAACATGCGTCATTCCAGAGAGCGTAACTGTATCACATAACTTGCTAGGGAAATAGCCATGGTTACTCATCACAGCTTGGTGTTATGAACTGCTGGCTTTCCATAACACTGCACACACCAGATTAAAGTCTCTCTGGGGGTGGAGGGAGAGGATAGCAGGAAATCAATGAACAAGATGTCAAATCATAACTACTTTCACACTTCAAAGTGCAAATAAAACAGCATTTGACTTAGTAGTGAAATACTTCACTGTTGATTTCAGCTGCTCCTTCTCTAGAACTATTTTTTGAAGTCTTGCTCAGGCTAAAAGAAGAAAAAAGTCTGGATCAGAATAAATAATAAATTACTTGAAGAGAGGCTTTTTGCATCTTGCTACACAAAAACTTAAAAGGTAGCTTTACTTTGTGCATATGCACATTTAATTTGACCTTTAAACCATATTGTTGAGACAAAAGCCTTGGTTAGCACTACTGGCACCTGTCAGAATCAGCAAAATTACAGCTACCTCCAAAACACTGCAACTGTATTTGCCAGCTACAAAGGCTGAAGCATTTTATGATTTCAGACAAATTTTAGCATTACTTCTTCTTCAGAAAATATTAAAGTGAAGCATATTTTGTACTGTCCACCTTAACATCATAAATTAAATATTTTATCTTGTTTGAACACTTATGTGAACTGAAAGAAAGAGTACACAATTAGTTTTATATTACATTGCAATAGAAGAACAAAGAGTTGGAATCACTTTCTGTACACCCAGTTTTCTTCTGCTTGCAGAGAACTTAAAAACACACTGATTTTATTTTCACCTTGAATTATTTAAAACCTCTTGAACTCCTTGTAAAACTCTACCTCTCACTAACACACATGTACAGGTTTGAAGACTGACTTTTGCTTCACTTTTTATGAATTTCTATGAGCATACCAATTAACATTAGTGGAAGAGTTCCAAAAACAAAACTAGTGACTGAACCTGTGTCTGGTAAGTTACTACCTTAGTAACACAGTATTGATTGAGAGTAATTACCTAACCAATTTCAGAGTGCACCAGCCACCAGCTTGAATTAGTAAGATAAAAGCTGGCTGTTGACAAAGATGATAGAGTAGGTGGCTGTGATAAGGATTGGTACTACCTTGCCTCTTGAAACATACTCACTGAATTGGTCAATACAAACAAGCATGCAACTTATTAGCTTGGCTGTATTTCAACTTTGTGATGCAGGGAAAAGAACAATTTAATTTTTGGCAAAACACCTTTTAGAAAGCCTAATACTCCTCCTGCCAAAAAAGGGATTGAGATCACTTATCTTGAAGAGTTGCTCTCAGCTCCAAACTCTAAAACCACAGTTTCCTCAGAAGTGTTTTTAGTCATAATTCAAAGCTTAGGACACTCTCTCCCCCCCTAACATATGTTGCTGTGCTTGTATCAAACCTAAACTTGCCAAGAGAGGGAACTGATGAAATTACAGCCAATATGACAGATTAACATATGCTCATAGCATGCACATGCTTCACTGCTTCTGGGATTTCTGTTTTATTTGTAAAACTGCATTACCTGTCTAATGTTCTGTAATCTTCATATTGAAGAGAGAAGTTTAACAGAGGGAACTTAGTCAGAGAGATACATCAGACAAGACCACTCCTAATGATTTTCATTTCAAATAGAGGCCATTAGGATAATGTGCTGGTTCAGACTTAGGGACCTAGAGCCTGCAGAGAGCCACCACATCCCTTACGCAGTGATATGCTCTCCTGTTAAATCAGTGGCAACAGTTCTTTGACAGAAGAACTGCATTTCTTAAAAGGAGAAGTATTGTTATTGGATGGAGACAGATGCTGAGAAGGGATAGTAAGATAATGTGAGACAAGAAGGCTCTCCAACCACAGAAGTGTGACAGACAAAGCCAGAGGAACTCTAAGACTGGTGAAGAGGCAGATACAGTTCTGCTTGTATCTTTTTCAACTTTTTTCTGGAAAGTGATTAAAAAATACCTTGCATCTTCCTGAGGAGTACCAGATAGATAATCTGTATTCCAAATGTATGTCCAGAGCCCTTATTTTGGGACATCTGTAACTTGTAAGCCAAGAGCATGCGAGACTCACCAGGTGAACAACAGTTCAGCAGTGCACCAAGAACCTACAAGGTTTTCAAGTCTCTCTTGAGTCCTCTTGACCCAGAAGACGGGAACCCTTTGTTACCATTACTCATGTGTAATGTTTGGAAATCTAAACCAAAATCTAGCAGACAGGCATGACTAGACTTCAGCATGGACCAGATTTCAGCACAACTCAAGCAACCAAATTATGTACGAAGTATCAGTGTTCTCTGCAGCGAGAAGGCTCTTCAAGATTGTGAATGCAGCTGGACAATAGGAAGAAAAATTAAGTCCAAAAAAAAGCTTTATAAAGCAAGCTATTAGACAATGTTTTCTACAGTATCTGATTTTGTAGCATTTCATGAATGCCAGGGTATGAAAAGAAGAAAGAGAAGGAACACAAAGTCCCATAGTGGGCACGTGACCCAGTTTCATATTACAATGCTAATAATAGAAATTAGAACTACTCAGTGAGGTTCAGTGCATGCTGACTGAAGGCAATGGTATCACAGGGTATGGGGAGATTAGAATCAATTATCTCAAGGTATGTCAGGATGAAACTTGCAGCACATCTGTTACTCCACTCCAACTGCTTGTGTACCTGCTCTTTCTCCTTAGTAAACACCTTGACAGAAGAATAATTTACCTCCCATAAATTCCCACTTGTCATGAAGAAAGCCCACATACACCTTCTGACTTCTAGGCTTCGAGAACAGGAAAACACTACAGATCATGAAAAGCATCCAACTCCAAGACAAAACTGCAGGCAGAGCATTTCTAGTTAACACTGACACTTCCCTTTGCTAGATTAAGTTGCCTAAACTCTGTCTCTCTCTTAAGAGATAACCCCAGTTCAGAGTTACTTGATTGATTCAAGTGAACCATCCCATGCTCCAGTCCAAGGTATGGGATGCTTCCATCAGGGGCCAAAGTGCCAGAGCTATGGCTTCTCATCAGTGTTGTGCCAAATCTCCCTTGCTGACTAACATCATGCACTCAACACCACAGAACAAAATGTACGCTGCACTGCTACACACAGGTAGCCAGAAGAGAAACCAATGCTACAAACACCAACAAATACAAGAGGGAAGCAAAATAAATATTTTTTGCTTAATATACTTTTTTGGGAAAACAGCTGAAAAATGTTGCTCTCTGATTTTTCTGTGCAAACTTTCCAGTAGATGAGCACACAGTGTTGCCTCTGAAAGACATCAGTTCTCAAGTTCACAGTTTTATGAAGCTTAGGGAATGTGCTTCTCAGACAAAAAAACAGACCAAAAAAACCCCAACAACTAAAACCAAACCCACACCACAAGGTTTCTATAGAACTTACAATGAATACTTACCACATTTAAAACAAAGAGACTGGTAACTGTGGTCCTTGTCACCACTACATTTTACTTTTAACTGGTTGAATTTTAATGAACAAATACCCCTATGTTTAGATGCCAGCATGGCAAATATATACTTGTGAATGAAGTGACACAACAGAACAACTGCTCACTGTACTGACATTTAGTCCACTTTGGAGAATCTAACATTAATGACTTCTGTGCACAAGACTTCTGGTGTTGTACCTATGTAAGGTTACTCCTCCAGTGTCTATGTAAAACTATCATTTACCCATCAGTGTAAAAAGTAGGTCACAGCTTAGAAAACTATGCACAACTGTCTCTGCTATAATACTGACTGCTAAAAAACAGTCCACCCAAGATCTTTAGAAATCAGCTGATATTTTAGACTCCTGGAATGGATGAAAACATGATTTACCACCTGGTAAGCCATGAACATATTCAAGAAGATGATGGTACTACCATTAGCTTTTTTGTTACTACTTTTTTGTTACTTCTGTCTACTGCTTTAAGCATATTACACCAATAATACAAAATGATGAATTGAGAAGCAGTCACGGAGCTTTGCAATTTAATAGCATATCACTTAACTATAGCTTTATCAGCATCTTACTTTGTACTGAAAGTATATTGGAAGCATGAAGGTAAAGAGTTAAGTACTGTAAAGTAAAACATGGCACTGTGATATTACTCAAATTTATGTCCTAAAATAATGAACTGTCCTGGTCTTAGAAGATGCAAAAAAGTTGATATGGTAACATTAGAAATGCTTATTAAGTCAGAGAGAGAGATGGCAAGTGTTAAGAGTTCTTCCAGGAATCCACAGCCAGCAATATTAGAGTGTTTAATGAAACAAAATTAATCTTATCATCACAAGCTGGTCCTTCCAATGAGCTGTTATGTTAAGTGTACTTAGAACTATGTGAAGTATTACATTTTTTTCTTATTAACTAGAAAACAAAAATGTATTAGGTATTTGTCACCAACCTATCACTTTTGCCACAGGACAATGCCAGAGAACATCACCATCATAAAAATTTAGCATTTGTATTGCATTGGTGAGCAAGCCCTTCTAGAGATGGTAACTGAGGAGACTCTTCTTCCCCACAGCTCTGTTTTCTGACTCTTTCCCTTATGATCAAACCCACTCGGGTAATAGGGACAACGTGCTTCTTGTACAACTAGTTCCAGAAAAAATTTGTTTAAAAAAAAGTGAAAGTGCGACTGCTCTCCAAAGCTAAGTATTCTACACATCTACATTCACATAAATAATCCTTCAATGCAACACTGTGCAAAATTAATACTTCAGTAACATACGCATTTCTACTATAAAGACAGTTTGTGAATAATAGAGTAGCAATACCAATATTTAATAGCATTTAAGAACTAACTTGTTCTGCTTTGTTACACAGTTATTATAGCAGTAGCAATTTGTGACAGGCTGAAGAGTGCCACAAGGGAAGCGACCATTGTAGCAGAGAAGACAAAAAATCCCAACTGTATCTTTGAAAGAGAGGAAAGCAAGGAGCAACAGAAGGAGAGACTGACTAATTACTTCGGATAAGTTCATTCAAGAGAGGAAACAAGAAGTGCTGCAAGATGAATGAGAATTTTATATTAAAAGAGGCATCCTATTTTATCGCTGTTGCATCTGTTCCATAACATCAGCGAGGCAAATAGTTGTCACACTTGACATACATGGATATATCATATATATCTTAGCTATATTACAGATACACTGGATAATTCTTCTATCTGCACAGGGCAAGTCAGCATCCAAAATGCTGAAAAGTAACCGCTGTGGAGCCCCGGCAGCCTTTGAGGTGGGGCAGCTGCTGCTAACCAGTCTGTGGTATACTGTATCTCCGGGCTTTGGGGTTCTGATCCTTCGGCAGACCCATCGGGGCAGGGGCACGGGCAGGGCCGCTCTGCGCCCGCAGCGCTCCCCTGTCTCCTGAATACGCCCGAGGCACTCGGGACTCGAGAATACTCTGAAGTCGGGTGCTCTGCCAATGATTTGGGGAGAAAAAAACGGGAATAGAGAAGAAGCCAAACTCGCCCTATATTAACAGGCAGCAGAGGCAAGCGCAGGGGAGCCCGGGGACGGGACGGGATGGGACCTTCCCCGTGCCCTCCCCCGTGCCCGGCGCTAAGCACCCAAGACGCGGAGCGGAACAGAAAACGGAGGGACAACGCGGAGCGCCGCTCCCCGAGGGCACGGCACGGCTCGGCGGCCGACGGGCTGACACCCAGCCCGGCACGGCCGCGCACCTTCCCGCTCGCTTTCCCCCGCGCCAGCCGCCGGCAGCAGCGCTCGCCCCCGCGGGGCCGGCGGACAGCCAAGCACCGGCGCGGGGCCAGCCGCCCGCCCGGGCACTCCGCCGCCCCGCCGAGGTGCGGGAGGAGGAGGAGGAGGAGGAGGAGGAGGAGGGAGGCGCGGGGGCGGCCCCGGCGGCACCGCCGCCCCCGCCTCCCGGAGGCGCCCCGGCGGCGCCAACTTTCCCCGCGCCCCGCGCCGCTCCCGCCGCCCTGCCCGGTACCTGCCGCGCCGCCCCGCGCCGCCGCCGCCGCCCCGCTGCCCCACGGGGCGCAGAAGGCCGTCACGGCCGTCGCGGCCGCCGCCACCGTGCGGACCGAGGAGAGCAGGTGCGGAGCGCGGCACCACGGAGCCGATCCCGATCCCGCCGCCGGCTCCGGCTCCTGCGCCTGGGCGGGCGGGGCGCGGCCGGGCGGGGCGGGGCGCTGAGGAGAGCCCGCCGCCCGCGCCCGCCCCCTAGCGGAGGGAGCGCCCCGACGGGCCCGGCCCAGGCCCCCGCCCGTCCCGCCGCTGCTCTCCGCCTCGGCTCCGCTCGGAGCCCTTCGGCGCTTTTCGCCGTTCCATCAGGGGGAACCGGAGTGGGGTCACCGCGGATGGCGGGGCCGGGGCTGTTCCCTCGCCTCCCTTCCCGCTCCGCAGCAGCGCTGGCGGGGACTGCCCCGCCGCCACCTGTTCCCGCACGGCCGTGGCGGCCGCGGTCCCGCCCGGGTCCCTCCGTGCCCAGAGCTCCTCCCGGGCTGTGCCCGCTGGCAGCGCGGCACGAGGAGCTCTGGCGGCTGGCTCCAGAGGCTGACATGAGCTCGTACCACGCCGCCGGCTGGCGGACCCTGCCAGGGGACGAGGAACCGGCCGTGCCTCGTGCCATGGCCTGGGGAAGAACGGGACCGACACAGGAGGTGCGAAGTGTCATCAGAGGCCGCAGTGTGTGGCACAGCCTGCCCCATCGCCTCCCCTCACGGGAGGAGGGCAGGTCTGGCTCGGGGATGCGTGTGGTGCCTCCCGCTTCCCCCGCGTCCCTGCTCCCCGCCGGGCACCGCTGCAGCGCCGTGCCGAGGGATCAGCTCAGGTCCTGCGAGCGGAGCAACTGGGTCAGGGCAACTCTACACCCATGCTAATTAGCTGAGCCTTCTTGCAGCGCTAATTAACTGGAGCAGAGTACCTCAATGGTCGAGCAATCCTGTGGCATGTTTTCTCCAGTTTTAAAGAAATTTCCTGGTGCTTGGTCCATGTGCCCTTGTGCTAATGTGACTGTACATGAGATCAATGAAACAGTCCGGTTAAAGTATTCAGAAAAACCCTCCAAAATTGTGTGAAACTTGGATGGTGCTCTCCTGATCTGTTTTGGCCCCTGCCTTCAGCCATCTCTGTTAACTCAAATGCAGGGGTGGGAGCAGGGAGAGAGTGAACTGATGCGCCACGAGTTCCCTGCAAGGGACCCAAATCCAGAAGAAAACCCCAGAGACAGGCCCTAGAAAAACTTAGCAGATGATTCCTTTGACATGGCTGTATTGTTTCAAATTCCAAATTGCCATTCCAAGCTTAGTTCAGGGACCTCTATGCTGTACACAATCTAAATATGTCTGCTGTGGAGATGGGGCATTCCAAAATGCACCTTAGCTCTTGCCATCTGCTTGTCTGTACTGCCCTTCTAGTGAGCCATTTCTTGGGATGCCACGTTCTTGGCTAGTTTGGGGAAAGTAACATGAAGGCAGCAGCTCCAGTGAAGGCAGAAGAACAGGAGCCAGTTTGAGCATGTCTACACAGTACTGCCTATCTGAATTTGAGTATTGGGAGGAGCCTAGCCGTGTCACAGATTTTCCCACCAGGTACAACGCCCACTGCTGCTCAGCACAGCTGATTCATAGGATTTTGCAGATTTCCTACAGCCTTCTCTGAATGGTTCTGTCTTATGCTCATGTTCACTAATACCTACCCTGAAAAGTGTTCTTTCCCAAATGTTTGAGGAAACCATCTAATAATCTAATCTCCCGTCATTTATTAAAGGTACATAAACCTAATTTTCCATGCATTTAAACCTTAATGGAATATTGAGGCTTCATTCTATTTAACTGTTTCTGAGATTCAGAATGAGAATTAGTTCATTTGTTATTTCTATAACATTACTCCAGAATGTGAGCTTATTTAACTCTGGAACAATAAGGGTTAAAAAACATTGGCATTGCCATCTCAAATCAGCCCATTAGGTCAGTGTGTTTCCACCAGAACCTCTACTACTCAGTAAGTGAGGATTAGACCCATGTAATGCTTTGTGTCCCATGGAAGGAAGTTAAATTTTCTTTGAACTGATAGTCTGCATTTTCCAAAGTAGTTTGCAAGCAATAGTCAACATCTTTTCTTTTAGAGAGAGTGCAGGAAAACGGTGCTACATAACAAATACACAAAGTGAACACACCACCAAGGGCCAAGCTGCTGCTCCTCATATTGAAGGTTACTGCATCTTGCCCTTCACATAGTCCCATGTAGTTCTGTAGGAGCATTAATTCAGAGGCATGAGAGCCTATCCATTCCAATTAATCACAGTCAGGACCTGATGACTTTAGAGATGAAATACGAGGGCATCAGGCTTTTGATTTAGTGGTGCAGTTCCTGGACTCAGGTCCAAATCTGTGCAGCAGAAAACTCTTTCATTACAAGCATCAGAAATTCTACTGCTGGGCCTTGAAAGAAATATGTAATCCCAGTCTTCTCCTGAGTAAAGACTACTACTTATTTCATCAAGGGCAATCAGTCATGCCAGTGAAGAAGAGTAACCCCCACTTTTGATTTGGAGTTGCAGATTTAATAGGAACAGACTACAGATTCTATTGCACACAATTACTTTCAGCTCAAAAATTCTGTTCTTGGAAAGCACTTTCCCAGATTCCTTGACTTTATGGAAAGGTAGAGAATCCTATATTATTAAGACCATGGAAGAGAAAAGATAAATTATTACCTAGGATTGCCACACAATGGATACCATAGAAGCACTGTCTCTCACCCAGAGATGATTTGTCCCTCCAAATCTGGTATCAGCTTATAGCAAACACTTCTGAATCCTCTACTCCTCACCTACTTGTTAAAGTTGTGCTAAATTAGATAAGTATTAATTAATTTAGTGTAATTTGTTTTCCTATCACACAATCAAAAATGTGGACAAGATACTAATTCCATGAGAATAACAACCTCAAGTTAAAAAGAAAAACCACTACTCCTCTCAGAAAAGAAAAACAGACAAACAAACCCCATAAAAACAAACAGGATAAAAGTTGTGTCTGTTATTTTCACCTTTTGTGGCTGAGGCATTATTATTTTCTGTAATTACACTAACAAACTCTCTTTTTTCAGGATTCTCTTCCATTCACTGGATGTCTTAATCCCTACAGACTGGATGTCTGTTTTCATACTCTTGAGTATCCAGCTGAAGACATCTAAGACACACTTTTTCAACTAAATTTCTGAATGTGTTTATTCATATCTCTGAGCACTTCTTTAAATAAAAAGAAATCACAACCTGAACCTCTGGTCAGTTTACTCAGAAAAAAAAAAAAAAAAAAGCCCCAAAAAAAAACCCCAAAAAGAAAAAACTCAATTACTGATCAGAGGAAAGAAGTCCAGCTGGAGTAACTTTCTCAGCATCATCATGAAATGTTGTCACAGTAACAAACAACTCTGAGGGCAGTTTGAGCAGCTGCCTAGCCTGGGATCAGGTTAAAACCAGATGAGGAAAAACCTGTGAGTAGTGTTACTTTTAATATAGATAAATTCTGCAGTTAGGTTAGCCAGTAGTGATTTGAGGAAAAGTGTGCAGCTGTAAAAAGTTGTCAATGTTCTATCCCAAGACATGTTAAAGGGCAGGGTGGATGGATCTCTGAGCCACCTGGTCTAGTGGAAGGTGTCCCTGCCCATGGCAGGGTGGTTGGAACCAGATCTTTAAGGTCCTTTCCAACCCAAACCCTTCTATGATTCCATAAAATATCTTAAAATATCTGCACACACACACACACACAGATTTTCAGAACTTAATCAGCCAAATTGAGGAGGAATTCCTTCTTGTCAACAAAAGACTCCTTGCTGTCAGAATCACGGGTATGCTAAAGCTTCTCAAAAAATGGTTACAAATAGGGAGATTGTGTGATTGTTTTCAATTAGCAATTCCTTATCTTAATTCTTCTTGAGAAGGCAGAATTATGATCAGTTTAGCCAGAAGCAGAAACTCATGATGTGAAACTTCATCCCAAATGATTACATTCTGACACAGTTATAACAAAAGCAGGATCTCTATAAGAAAAATATTTGGCAATCTGAGCTGTGGTTACTCTGCCTTATAGGTAGATCTGCATATGCAAGCACAGAATAAACTTCTCTCCACTTCCAGAGACACTACAGTTCTAACCACTGTCCTTATCTCAAGTTCACAAGACATTTAAAAACATAAACTAATTGTGAACTTTAAAAAAAAAAAAAAATCCTAAGTGGCTTAAAGTATGTTCTCATTATCACAAAACACCAGTCTAAATGAATACAGCCGGGGAGTGTGAATACACACAGCCAGTGAATGTTCCCAGCAGTTTGACAGTAAATTGTCTGGCCAAAGTAATTTATGTGCTTGCACAGTCTTCATGGATATTATCCTCCTCCCACACTTTGGCTGACATTTCTGAAAGTGCTTGCATTTACTTACAAGCATGTATGAAGCAAGTCATGTGCTGATTCATGAAATGTGTATCGTGAAATATTGGTTAAACAGAGTGGAAGGGTGCCAGAAA
This sequence comes from Agelaius tricolor, assembly GCF_023055355.1. Taxonomy (NCBI): domain Eukaryota; kingdom Metazoa; phylum Chordata; class Aves; order Passeriformes; family Icteridae; genus Agelaius; species Agelaius tricolor. Next base: position 30,269,173 of record NW_027269262.1, read on the forward strand.
AAATTGAAGCTGAGGATATGCCTACAATGTTGCACTTACACCTAAACATTGAAAGTTGTACCAGGCTGCAAAAAAGCATTTCTAAGGGAAACAGTGAATGTACAATCAATTCAGCCTTTTAACCTTCAATACATTTAAACACATAGCTGGGAAATTTGCATGTAGGTGCATAAAAAAAATTGAGTAATCATTTTTATATCTACTTGGATTATCTGATCAGTAGTATACTGAATATGTATTTACATGAATATTGGCCTTTCTGTTACTGACAAGTGTTCAACTCAAATTATCATTTTGGCATAGTCTTCCTTTACTGCTCCTTATGGCCACTCAAACTTTCCTCTTATTAGTAATATATAATGACTGTAAATTATGAAAGATGGAGACATATTGCTGGAACTCCTATAATCTTTTTTCATTCGCCTATAACAGTATTTCCCCACTCCAGGACATGTCTTTGTTAATCATAAAGTATGATTCATAGGAAAGAAGTGTCAAATAATTTTTGTTTTGTCTAAAATTTGCAAATGTTTTACATTTAGCAATTAACCATGAAAAGCATATTTAAATTAATCCTATTTAAATCAACCCAGCATATAGATTTACTATAGCTGCACAAGAGAAGCAAGATGGTACTATGCTAATTTTCTGTAAAACGTACTTCTTTCTTTTCAAAATTACCACTCCCTGAAGTAAAACAGGAGTCCATTTTAAGTTCTGCATCATTTGAATTTGAGATGGAGCATTGAAGAAAGCTGCTTTAATTGAAGATTAAAAGATATGGAATTGAGCCTTTAGGGAGTGTTGGGCACTTTTCTTGTCATTCTGGTTGATTGATTTGCATGATGTGGGTGGGGAATGTTGTTGATCAGGCTGTCCATTTTAATTTTGTACTGGTTGTGTCAGCTTTAAAGTGAGGGGCGAGCACACAAGATTTAGTACACTGTGCTGCAGGCCAAAATAAGTAAAATAGCACTATATACACTCTTGAAAAGTGTGATATTTAAGTCAACTCAGAATATCATATGCTGCAATACGTTATTTTTAGTCTCATATTGAGCAAGTGCCTTCTCTTTTTTTCTTTTCCCAATTCACATGTGTATAAACAAGGTGGAATAAAAGTCTTTAAACCTAACATGTCACTGTCCTGGTTCACTGAGAAGTACTGTTTTGAATTTAGCAGACAACCAACAAACCTTAATGATGAGACTTGAGATGTCCCCTAAAGGAAAAAAAAAACCTAAAGCTTATTTTCCTCTTCTGATTTACATTGCAGGGTAGGCCAGATTTAGCTGCCATCCTATGTCTTACCACTGCCTGATATCCTATAAAATCACTCTAATTAAGAGAGGCTGGACCAGTCTCCTAATTTGTTGTTACATACACACCTATTGCAATCAGACTTCTCTTTTAAAAAGGCAAAACTCTGCACTTGCAAGTTCTTTGTGAACCATTTCTACCCAGGGGATTTAACTGGGTAACTGTTTCTGCCTGCATTGCTTGTGACACTGCTGTGACCACTGTGAAAATCAAAAGCACCTTCCAACAGATGGCACACAGGCCAATTAGTGACAGTAGTGCTTCTGCCTTGTTCGGTGTCCTATATGAATGGAACAAAAAGCCTTCCCTTTTCCCTGTGTTACCCTACAATGGTGTTCATTAACACTCAAAAATGGGGAAAAAAAACCTGCCACCAAAAAAACAGGTCTCTCTTCCCACCCACTCCCCACCCCATGACAAGGAAACTATGTTTCAGGAGATGAGTAATAGAGAAGCTTTTTTTCTAAAGGTTACAATCAATGCAAAGCAAAGCAAAACAAAACAAAACAAAAAAACCCACCAAAACCAAAAACCCAAAAAATCCAAAAAAAAAGCCAAACACAAAAAACCCCTTAAATATACTTCTGTTAAGAAGTTCTTAATGAAATGTGCAAATGCCTCAGCATTTTTGTATTCAGCACAATTCAGTCCAGTAGCACGTGGGGTTATAATGTAGCTAAGGGGAGAAGACATAAAGAATTAGGTCTGGAGTCTGGGGAAGTCAAAAGCTTGGCTAGACTAATTGATTTTGCAGGCTGATGTTTTAAAAACCTATACAGTGAAAATACTAATGAGTTCCTTTTTTGGAGGGATGAGAAGAAGTTCTAAATTTAACTATGAACTTCCAGTAACTTTCAGTAACTATGAGGTCTTTTGCTCCAGGTATTTAGGATATAAAACAGCTGGAGAGGTTATCCTCCTATGAGCCCTCCAAACATGTCTCAGATATGTCTGGTGCTATTGGTTGTGACAGGCACAAAAAAGCAGAGTGCATCCAAAAACTTAAAAGCTGAATGTTGTAGCACTGAACACACAGATGCCTGGCTCTGGAGTAAAATCCTACATTCAGCTCTTGGGCTGCTTCAACAGAGTACATAGGGAAAGTTTTCCAATTCATGTTGTGTTGGAGAACTGTGTCAGCACATTAAATCAGGAGTGCTTGGTCACTGTTTTCAGCAGAGTGATGCCGGTGTCAGTGGCTGAAAGTGCTCCCTACACAGGTACCTGTCCAATCTCACATCTCTGCCTCAGGTGCTCCAGAGAGGCACCTCTGTTCACTTGGCATCTGTTTCCACCAGTGTGTTCTTATGTGCAAGTAAGTTTACATCCCTTATTTCTGGATTCTAATCAGGACCAGGTATTCTCCAAGCTGTGGTTTCACAGCCCTGTTACCCCAAATGTGAGTGTGGGCAGGAGTGGAGCTTGAGGGACATTGACCATGCATTGCCAACCCCAGGTGCAGCCCCAAGGTCTGTAGTTTGTTGCCTGCTAAACATAAAGGGTTGAGATGCAGGAGTTTTAGATTTAGTCCAAATCCCACTTTAGACTTTCTAGATACCCATGCCGTACCTGACTTTTCATGCTGTTCATACTTATGAACTAATTCTCATGAGAAATGATTTGATGCTCTGAAAAGACTGTCATCATTCTGTGGATTACACACATAGAGAAGAATTGAAAGAAATCGATTGAAAGGTGTTAAAATAATTCAGATTTATAATTCTGACCTCCTGGCAAACTCCTCAATTACAACATCCCATTTATTATTGGAATATTACATATTCCTTGTCACAAAGCTATCTTTTTGGAGGTTACTGAACTGTGTTAAAATATTTGCCACTTTTGAGAAGAAACATAACCTCCTGATTTTCTCCCTCTTTGTTACAAAAATTTCTTAAGTTCAACATGATTTCTCAAAAGTTAGTCTTCGAGGCAGCACAAAGATATCCAGACAATGGTGTTTAGTTTTCTTCTCACTGAATCACCTTGTGATGGAATTTGCAGTGAAGCTGATGTCCTTGCAAGGCAAAAATAGGAAAATAGGCTCTGAATTGCTACTTTAGATACTTAGATTGACTCATTCCCGTCCAGAGTAAATAGGAACAAAATTTATTATCCAGGTCCCAGCACTGCAGTCAAGTGCTCTCATTTCTAATTATTCCAAGCAGAGTGAGGCATATTTTCCCCAGAGTGACCAGGTGCCTAAGCAACCTTTAGAATTGTTTTAGTTAGAGAAAGAAGTCTAATCATTATCTCCTACTTTCCTAGCAAAAGATGAATGCCAGCATTTCTAGATTACACAAGTAGTAAGAGTGGCATCTAATGGCTCTGAAATCTTCAGGATGGTGGAGGAGGACATACTGATTTTTAAAGGGTCACATATAGGTGTTTTGCCATTTTATTAGGAAAGGTAGGAACAAAACAAGAATTTTAGATGCCACTAGGCATCTAGTTCCACTGGGATCTGCAGTTTTTGATGCACAGATGCATATGGACCCTGTGTGGAGCTAGTTTGCTGATGTGTACTCTTGGTTGACTACCACCCCTATAAATAAACAAATATATAGCACTGTCACATGTTCTTCCTTTCCTGCCTTCCACTCCATGTGAAATTTTTATAATTCTTGAATTACAATATGACATAATCACCCACATTTCCTCTGGCAGGACTATCTCTGTAAAGCCTGATAGTTGACAAAAACTGGTTTCAAAGCAGAGCTGATCTCATCACTGATGCTTGTCCATAAAGATGTTTTGACATGAAAAGATTCTGTATAAACTGATGTGTTTGTTATTGAAACAAAACTTAATTTTCATATCTATTCAAAAAGAAAAAGAAAAAAGATGGTAACTTCTTTACTGGATGGAAATGGCAAAGCAAAAGAGTTTTTGAAATTTTCTAGTTGCTAAAAGACTATTATAAGTATGAAAAGAAACAAATTAGGCTGATAAGAGTAGGATATTTGGCCTTTATGCAAATGATTCCTGATGCTTCTCCTCCAAACCTTTCTTTATGAGTCAGTAGCTCCAAGTACCACACACTGAACACTGCTGCAACCTGGTATGCTGCTATCTGGAAATTTCAGATTAGACTGTGTTTAAAAAATTGTCAAGGAACAGACCACAAAATAAAGAGGGGGTGGGGGGGTGAGGAGAAGGGGAGGTGGCAGTAGCTGCTCACAGTGGGTTACATAGAGGCTGCTATTCTGGTCAGAGAATTATTTGGAGCAAAATTGCTACAATTATAGGTAGGGAATATAAATGGAAATTTGAATGAAATATATACAGTTGTATGACCCACTAATGACTCCAAAAAAGGGCGTAAGATGAATGAGTCACTGAGTTTTAAATATAGTTCCCTGCTGCAATGGTTTTATCATCAAACAAGGCTCCACTTGAATTAAAGGGGAGTGAGGGCTATATGATGGGGTCTTGCAGCTATGCCACAGTGACAGCAAAGGCAAAGGCTACACAAGTTGTTTCCATTATAAGCAGTATAAGAGAGAATCATTTGCAAAGGGGTGACTCAGATCAGGGAGCTTTCAGTTTGACTCTGATACAGTAGTTCAGATAAATGCGCTCATTATTTTCTATAGTCTGTGACCTTTCCTGATTCATAAATAGTAACATTTGTTTTTCTGCACAATATTTATTTTAACACTGTTACTATTGATTTCACTGTATTTCATCATTTGTTCCAATTATAAAGTTAGGCTCACTTACTAATATAAGATCAGCAGCTTTCTAAAGGCAAAGAAAATAGCAAAGTCGTGCTAGGATTTTAACAGCTGGGAACAGAAATAGCCTTTGACACAATGCTTTTAAACTATTTTTTTTATTACATGACACAATTTGTTTTTAAAGAACTGTGATGTATCTTACAAACACATGTTTGGCAAAGTATGGTCATTAGAGAGGTAAAACAAACATAATGACTTCTGCTTTGCTGGCCACCAAAACAACACAGGCAAGGAAGTGAAGAATTTTACAAGGTCCTTTGAAAATATAAACCCAGAGACTACACTACAAATGTTCTTCCTATCATTTGCAGTGCTGTCTCTGAAGGTCATTTTTAATTTCAGTCATGATTTGCATGAAGTGAAAAAGTAATTCAGATAGACTGCTAAAGGTTTGTGGGTTTAAGGGGTGATATATTGCTATACAAAGCTTCTGAGTGCTTATATGCAAAAATATGTCACACAACTTCAAGAGATTTTCTTTGCATATTTGAAAAAGTGAAAGGAAACTTCAAAATAATGATAAAAAAGGTAACCTATTTTTTTCCCACTTCCCCTTTCCTGCATCACATATGCATATTTCTAAAGAGATAAGAAAAATGAACTTCACTGCTGTTGTGCTGCAAATGTCTGTAGAGACAAACTTAAACAATTATTTATTTCTCAGAATAAATAAAACAAACAGCAGCTTTCTTTCCCTGGAAATTTTGGCATCATTTACTGATAAGAAACCTCAAAAAGCTTCTGGTATTTAAAAGCTATTAGGAACCCAGTCCAGCCAGCCTTTCTCCTGTCTCCAGCTTGAATGAATTGGCTGGCTCTTAGGAGTGAGCACAGCACGAGAGCACAGGGTTTGCCCCTTGGCGTGGGTGACTGCTGTGCAGCATTGCCCAAGCTCATCCTGTCACAGCAATAGAGCTCAGAGTTTAAGCTGCCCTTCAATCCCTGGTTTAGCACAAGCTGTTTATAAGCTCTCTGGTAGCTTGTTAATGGAACAGTTTACATTGATTATAATGACACCAAAGAAGTAATTAAGGGAGAATATTTTAACTGTACCTGAATTTAACTTGTCCTGTGTTGCTATGCAGATTGTCTGGTGTGTATATAACCTCACCTTGAAAACATATTTGTAAAGGTAGAAGGTAAAAGATAAAAAAGTAGATAAAAGTACTACGGAAATATTACAATATTATATGTGAGGGGGTGCATGTCTGGCTGATTTCTTCCTGTCAATACCAAGACAACTGTTACATGCAAGAGTTTCTTTGAGTTAGCATGTTCAATAAATTCAACCTTGGCAACTGTGCTGACAATCAGCATTAAAGTTATAGACCTTAGGTTATAAAAATCTTTTCTCCCATCTATTGTGAAATTCGGGAAGTGCAGCTCAAAGAAATGGAAGAGATACAGCAGGCCTGAAGCAAATGCTGAAGAGCTTGTGATCTCCCCGTGCTTATTTATGTGATGAGTCCTAACAACAACAACATTGGCATTTCCTGCAAGTCACATTTGTCTGGGAGTCTTTGGAGATTTGTGGCAGAGAGGGCAATGCAACCTCTTCAATGTCTGCAACTTCTGCATGCCTTTTAGGGGTTTCATGGTCTTTCCTGGTATCTCTTGCAGTTAAATATCTTAGTTTCTCTTCCACACACTGGGATAATTGTCACCATGAAGATGGTTATATGTTTAGACATATGTTCATGAAAATCCAGTATTTTTAAGGGGATGCAGTTGCAAATAACCCACTTTCATAATGCTCGTAACTTAGTGCAGAATTAAATAAGATTTGTAGTCTATGCTGTAATAGGAGTATTTAGTACCTAGACTATTTTGTGGGGTACCAGCTGTAGAATGCTATTGCCATTAACTTTGCAACACTAAACTTCATGCAAAAATTTGGTTGATACCTGCAGTACCAAGTGCCTAAATATTAATGGAACTAACACAGATTTTCACATCAAAAGCATGCAAATATTCAGAACTAGTTATTTACTTTTTATAGTGAAGACCTAGAAAAAGAGTCTTAAGTAAAATATTATAGCTCTAATTTTTTGATGGGTTTATTATAAGGGGATTGGTGAGTTTTGTTAAAGAATTATTTGAAGAAATTGACAGTGGTAATCTATATAACACTGGAACAAAACTTATGCCATTTTGATATGAAGGTAGATACTTTTGAAATATTTCTTGTGTACTTTGTATAACAAAGAGAACTCATTTCAATATAATATTACATGCTGAAAATAACATTCTGCCAAGAGTATAAAACATGAAGATTGATTTTCATTAAAATTTTCAGTCAGGAAGACCTTGGTATATATTAAAAATCAATAACTGTTTTAGTCTCTTTTAAATCTTATTTATTTCTATTCTAAGAGAGGATGGGAATAAGAAGCCCAACTGCTGAAAAAACTAGTATCTTTGTGTTAAAATGGGTATTAAAAAATCACATTATATACTTAGGGACTCTAAACTGCACATGCCCAGGTGCCTTATTCTGTGCCCATAAAGAGTCCCATGGACACTGAAGAGGACTGTTCATATGCATGAAGCTAAAACACATTTCTATACAGTTGTAAGTTTAAGAGCTAGTTTAAAAAATTCATTATGGAACCATCATTTTATTGCCTTTATATTTCCAGTGAAAAGAGCATTTGGTACAGTAAATCTTTTTTTTTTTTTTTTTTTTGGTATCAGACAAAACTGCTCTGTAACTCTACACATCATAGGAGAGAAATGAAATGCAGGAAATAAAAATCACTGTCAGCCCAACTGTGCAACTGTGCAAGTTTTCTATGGGACATGTTTTTCCAATATCTTGAAGTCACTCCTCCAGATTGTATTTCAGGGAAAATATGAGAGTTTAGACTTAGAAAGTGACACCAGGATCTAAGCACTGGAAAGCATTGCCTGTCAGTCACTTCTGAGGACAACTTGAAAATGATTAATGCAACAAAATAAATTGAGCATGAACTCAAATGACTTGGTAAAGCTGAGTCATAGCAAAAATTTCTATGATGCTGACTGCCTGAGAAACCAGGCCTTTCTGTTTCATAATGGCATAAACTACTTTTTTTAAACAGTCAACAGTGCTGTTTTCTGGTAATGCAAAAAATCTTCCTTTACACAGAAGACAGATTTACTCCACTTTAAAATGCAGGCAAAGGACCATATCTGCCATACACTGTATTTTTAATTTATTTTATCATTTTCAAAAATGCAACATGAGGAAATGGCTTGAAAAATAAATAGCTCAAAAGGAAAAAGACAATTTGTCCCATAGATGAGTGGGGTTCCAGAGGTAATTCTAGGGGTTTTTTGTTGAAAGGAAATGACCTTATAATTAATATAAGATGGTATGATCAAGCAAATAAAACTTTCCATTCTGAAACTGCAACATGGGGGTTTTGAGCATATGGAAGGGAGGAAAACACTTTTATTACAGTCATACATTTAGCCGAGAATGAGCAAATAGATTATATTTAAAGAATGCTTTTTCTGGTGACTGGGAGTAAGGCTCAGAAACAAATCCCTTAAATCACTATTATTAGTCATCTCAGAGGAGAGAGATATTTTATCTGACTCTGCCCCAGTTTGAAGACCTCTCAGTAATTTTAAGAAATTGAAGTAAAACTACATGAAACTCATTTGTCCTAATTTCTAGGGCCTACTAAAGAGATCCATATTGCAAGTCTAATCTAGTGTAAGGAATTATGCTTTAGAGGGCTAGTCCCCTGCTCCCAAACATAAAGCTTTCTTCCCACCAGCACTTCTCCTTTGCCCTAGAGAGGTTGGGATTTTATTTTTTATTTCAAATATAAATGAAACTCTATCATCTTAATAGAAGTTGGGAAGATTTAAAATTCAAGATATAGTTTCTACATAATGGCAGAATTATATTGAGGCACAACCCACAAGCACCACTTTCTCTTCTTGTTGCATTAATTCATTTGGTGGCAATCTAGGTGTGGTCTCCTAATTCAATTTACATTCAGTTAAATGCCTAAAGAAAAAGAGGTGTGTGTGTGTTTGTTTGCTTGTTTGTGGTGATAACCTCCCAGAAAATTGTCTTCTTCAGAAAACTGCCACCTCTGTTTTCATTACCCTGGAAAACTGATGGAAATTACCATAAATGTGTGTCAGTTAGAAAAAAAAAATAGGAAATGTGTGAAATTGCAGTGTAGCATTTCCTATGATAGCACCATGAACTCATGAAGCTTTAAGAAAAAAAAACAAACCAAAAATGAAATAAATCCCATGGTGTCTTGAGTGTTTTTGAAAGTGTTTGGGCTGGGAAAACCACTAGTCTTTAACAGCAAAAAATACTGTGGATTTCTGCCAAGCTTGTCTTTCTAGGTTTGTATCAATCCATTTTTCCCTGTCTTTCTGGTGGCTACTTGCCTTCTTAGTACCCTAACTCAAGGGTAAGGAATAAAGCTATACTTGGCTAGCAGGCCAGACTGATGAGTCCATATAAACTGCTTTCTTGGAGGCCAAAAATAACTTTCTAATGATGGAATCATGGAATTTTATTCAAATTGACAACTAGTACTTATAGCAAGTGTCCATGTTAAAAAATAATGGTCTGGATGCTTGGGGCACAGAGGACACAGCAGAGCTCAGGCATTACTTCCAGTGACACCCAGTCAAATGGATTCACTGTCCAAGGTAGCCACAAAGTTTACAGGTTTCTATTGGATTCTGAAGTGCAAAACCCAAGAAAGCAGATTTTGTAGAGAGAAGGAAAATATAATTAGATGAACTGACCATGCTGTGCTTGGACATAGAACCTCTGCAGTGTCTGTTGCATCTTTCTAAAAAGAAAATACTTTGCTTCCATTTCTGCCTACATTGTGGGAATTTAATAGGTCATTAACAGTGCCTGATGATTGAAAAGAACAGCATAAAACTCCTGCTCAGCCCTGCTCACTTTCTAGCACTACAAGTAAAGGACATCACAATACCTCTTTGGATGCAAAAGGAAATATCTGTTGAATAAAGTCAACACTTGAACTGAAGAGAGGGTGTGAACAACAGTAGAAAGATACCCGTGAGTAATTTTGTGCATGAATATGCTGGTTGTGGGAGAGGAGTGCTGCTTTGCAGGTGGGTAACTCATGGATGAGTCAGGAGCAACTCTGGTGACAAACCTGCAGGAAGTGGAATTCACAAAAACCCTTCACACTTAAACTGCCTTCCAAAGGATGTCTGTCTTCAACAGCAAATACTCTGACATCAACAGCAATAAAAGTCTTTGCAAATCCGAGAGCTGAGATCAGTCAGACCACAAGAGCAAAGCCTGTGAAAGTGGCCTCAAGTTACCAAAAGAAAGTAACAAACAAAATTATCGTTCTCAGAAAGAGCCAGGAAAAAAAAAAAAACACAAAACAAAAATCCCCAAAAGAAAAGAAAAGAAAAGAAAAGGCAACAAAACGCTCTCAGAGTCATAGCACTTCTGAGAGTTCATAAGGTTCTGGAAATACTGCTGCAGGTTTTGTTTCCTTTTTCCCCCCTCTAAAAAGGGAAGAAAGAATGACATAAACATAAAAATAGCTTTTAAGCTGACAAGAGCTAGTTCACCAGGAAAGCTGTAAGACTTTTCCCCGCTCTGCCGGAGGAAGATGCTGATGTGCCTCTGCACCAGTCCTGTGCCGCCCTCTGCTGCCCGCCGCCCGTCCCCGCTTCCCCCGCCGGGAGCGGCGCAGGGCGGGGCGCGGGCAAGGAGGGAAAATGCCATTGCTGCAGAAGTGCCCACGCTGCCCGTGCTGCTCTGTGCACCTCGGCTGCTACTACACAGCCTTGCACCTCCGGGGAGACGCATTCCTTCGCTTGCTGGAGGTGTGCCCTGTACGCAAACCCGGACCTGGGTGTCCCCGGTAATCCCGCAGCTTCCTTTTTTCCTGAGCAAAGCAGACTTTTATAAAGCTCCAGATTTCCAGCACTCAAGTTCTTTGTAGAAATACCCCAAACCTGAAGGTCTCAATCAAGCAAGAAACTGTAAACTGGAAGTCTGGAACTCTAAGCAAGCAGAGCCTTTTTGGCGTCCAACAACACCTTTGGAAGAGATCCATGCTGCTGTTTGCATTGCAGGGCAGCTGACCAGCCTTAGTCATTGGCCAGGAACCTGTTTACACTAGGTTGCAGCATGGTAATAACAATTTACGACTCCTGGAAATGAAGGGGTTTTGATTTGGGTGGCTTTTTGTTTTTGTTTTAAACTATGTGACATTAGCTGTAAAGAAAACAGTGGAATTTCCAGCTGTGTTAGCCCTGGTGGACTGAGCTGAGGGCTCGTTGTTGCTGATGCTCCTGCTAAACACAAAATACAAATCCCTGATCTAAGGATCTCATTCCGTAACTCCATTTTTCCTCTCTCAAACCCTTTCTGATGTGTATTGCAGCCCTCACACTGCACAGTTCCTTTTCAATACCATTTTCAAAAGTTTTGCCTTTTTCTTTTCAGAAAGCAGTTTGCCATTTTCCAAGGATGCTCCCAAAAACTCTGCTTTGTTTTGCTACTTATCTTTGTTATGATGATACGCTTTTATAAGTGTTTGAGCCTTAAAATGTAGATCAAATTAGATTTTCTGCAGCGAGGAAGCAATGTAAAATGAGGGCTTGAGAGACATGTTGGCTGCTGGAGGTCCTTGGCTGTTTGGCAGCCAGCAGAGCTCCAAACTGAGACTGAACAGAGGAGATGAGTTAACATCAGAGAGGGGAGCCAAAAGCCCTGAAAGAAAGAGGAGGAATAAGAGTGTGACCACTCCATCATGTGGCATGTTCCTGTCTGTGTCTGTCACGATGGGAGGAGGTGTGTTATTGAGCAAGCCACGCTGTTTCTCATTGCCTATAATTACAGATACACCCATAACTGCACACACAAGCTTATCACAAAGAGGATTTCACCTCCCTTTGGACATGAGCAATGCTACTAGAGTTTCTGTCACAGGCAGCACCTTTGTGCAGGTAGAATTTGGTAGAATTCTCCAGAAAGCTGTAAAGTCTTAATTTTAGTTTTCTAGCTACAGTGGTAATCTTGTCTAAACTATTCAGTGCTGTAGCTCAGATACCAGTTCTGGGTCATCTTGTGTAAGAGTGACCCTCTCCACTCCCAGGAATCCCACAATGATAGCAATATTTTTGGAAACATGTGGTCATAACAGGAAGTTAAACACACAATAATCCTATCTCTACCTCACTACTCTTTGTACACAGGCAGAGTCTAGGGAAAAAGAGCAGCTCCTAGTCACTTATAGATCATCTGTGTTTGGACAGTGCTGCACAGTGCCACGTGCACTGAGATTGCAGGACCAGCCATCGTTCCATCTCCTTGGCTGGTAGGTCTGAGGATTTACCTCCCCTGCAGCCCTGAGGGGGTTCAGATCCTGGATCCAAATGAGGCATATTTAAAAAACAAACTAAAAGCCATCTGTTCTGGTATAAGCTGAGAGCAGAGACTTCAAGACCCGCAGGTTATAACTGCTTATGACTTACTTCTGGTGAAGTCAGGACCTGTCCTACATGCCTATAGCCAGTGTCCATGGCTGTCATTTTTCTAGCCAAGAGCTAGATTCCTAGCTTTCCCCAGCTGCCAACTGAGTCCTTGGACTTCTCCTTGGCATTCCAACTGTGATAACCATTTGACTCCCTGATGAGGCTGTCAGTGTGCATAAGGACTTGCTGGACTGGGGGCTTGGGGTCCAATCCATTTCTCACTGAAGGTAAGAGGAAACTTCTTCCTGACATTGCTGAAAGTGCAAAGGGACTACAGCAAAATGAGGGAGACTACACTCCACATTTTCTTTCATAGATTTCATAGCTCCATGAAACTGGGTAAAGAAGTAGTTCTCCTTTACCACTGAGCAATAAAATCATCACAGCCAAGTAAAATTAATATTTTTTTTTGGTGACATTCAATGAAAAATAGCTGGATCAGCAAAGCATATCAACAGGCTTTATCAAATCCTTATAACACTTACTGATATTTTCTAGTTTTTTTTTACATTTCCCTAAGATAATGAATGGGAACAGGGTAAGTACACGCAGAAATTTTCAACTGAGGTGTGTTGCATAAGTTTAATATGGGTTTTAAACATGCTTTAATGAGCAGTTTGAAGGTTGCTACCCCATTGACTTCTAAATATTAGGCTCAAGATCAATTTTATGCTCTTCCAGTTTACTCTGAAGTACACAGTAATTAGTCCTATTTTTATCAGCTAACAGTTTTGAAATTAACATTTATTTGATGCTATTTCTTCCATTTGTTTCCAATATAGGAATAAGATTTCCCCTACATGCATTTGCCTGCATTAAACCTTAATTAGAAAAATGAAAGAACAGATCTTTGAGAATTCAGTTAACATTTGCTAGCACTTCATTAACTAATGCCAAATGCAGGAAGGAAGCAAACAGTCCATTCTTTAAGAAAATTAATGAATGTTAGTGCATTATTATATGGAAAAAATAACATAGGAAACATTATCACAGGCAGAAAATGTGTTATTCCATTCTGATACCAGAGAAGGAGAGGGAAAGCAAACTCTAACTTCAGTTTTGACCAGCTCATACAGTTACCACTGTTGTTTTACATTAAAATTTGCATTTTACTTGTTTCCAACAGCAACAAAAAACATCTGGGTCTGAGTTTACCCTTTGCTTTCTCTGGCTGTAGCAAGCACTGCCCAAGGTAGGGGTGACTTCAGCTCTGCCTGCCCCCACTGTGCCTGCAGACCAGCGAGGTGCTGGGGTGTGCTGGTTGGCCTGGCTGCACTGTGCCCATTGCTGCCACTGCTGTGGCTGAGCTCTGAGTGACCTGCATGGATGCAGCCAGCCCTGGCTGCCCAGAGCTGTGACTTTTTCATCCACAGAGTCATGAAGGGAGTCATGCTGCAGATAACCTAGTCCTGGGAAGTGAGTGCCAGCCTCTGAACAGCTGTGATCTCCAGAGATAAAATCCAGCAGCCCTCCTCTGCTCCCAGTTATTGCCATCAACCAGCCACTGAGTGGGACCCTTGCTGGCCACAGCAGTGCTGAAATCCAGTGTCAAGTGCTGCTGTGGTGGCTGTGCCTCCATGATGATCCCTGCCTTCCCACTGGCCTTGGGACTGGTGACTGGGCAGTGAGCTGCCCTGAACAAATGCAGAACAACACACCCATCTATATCTCATCATCTGCATAGAACTGTCCATAAAGCTGAAATACCAATAGTCACACCATCCAAAACAGAACTACAGTAACTATTGAATGTATAATGCTTCTCAGGATAAATAAATCTTGAGAGTCACAGGGAGCTCCAATAACAGAGGCTATTAAGTTCAGAAAGGAACAGGGGTGTAAATGTCATGGCCTTTTAGGTACTGCGTGCTTTGAAGGAAGATGCCATCACAACATTGTCCTTCACCTCTTCTTTTCTCTTAGAGCTTTCCTGAACCTCAGTGCTTTTGTGCTTAGCTGAAAGGAAAATCCACATGAACATCATTCACTGGGTTCCTCAAATTCATAAGGCTGTAAAGCTCTCTGACTATGTTTCAGGATCAAAAGACAGGACCTTTTATTTCCTCACCCCAATGCGTGGCCTGATGAGAACCCCAATGTGTGGCCTGATGAGAGCAGGTGCAACTTCATTTCAAGGGCTTTAACTTTTCCTAGTTTGTTACAGTGTTAAATATCTTTCAATCATAGCAATAAACAAAATGTCCAGCACCTTGTGATAACAAGTCCCAAAACTACTGCTGTGGAAGTTGGACCTTCAGAATTAATCAGGGTAGGATTTAATTTATAATTGCATTTTTCATGCACAACTTTCAGTAATCTGCTGATATTTGTATTGCTAAAGAAATATTCAAAGTGCTCAGTTGCTCAGCTGGATTCCTGCAGGACCTTAAGAAAAACAAAAACTGGAGGCAATTAGTATCTATAAGTATCTGAAGCAGATGGATCCAGGCTCTTGTCAGCAGTGCTGAGCAATAAAATAATGGGCAGAAAATGACACCCAGGAAGTTCCACCTGAATATGAAGAAGAACTTCTTTACTGTGCAAGTGACTGAGCACTGAAACAGGTTGCCCAGAGAGGTTGTAGAGCCTCCCTCACTGGAGATATTCACAAACCATATGTATGGAATTCTGTGTAATGTGCTTGAGCATGGAGATTGGACCAGATGACCCACTGTGGTCCCTCCCAACCAGACCCATTCTGAGATTTTGTGAAATATCACCCTGGGAAAGGCTGGTCACTGGAGAAATGCCTCTCTGCCTGGCTAATCTGCCACGTGTCCACTGGAAATGCTCACACTAGGAAAGGTAGATCATCACTGAATGCTGGGCTACTACTTCACACACAGGTTTGTGGGTACTCCTGATGGTGATCGGAAGCCATGGCTTGGTCTGGATTGCCCAATGTTGTGTATTAGGGACACATTCTCTTCAGGCTTGGGTGGGTCTCCTGAAGACTTACATGTGTTGCTAAGCAGTAATCTATGTGAATTTGAAGAGTCTCTTTGAGGAGAATGATGATTTAGGTGCTGTACAGAGATAGTGTAACCCTGTGGCTTTTTAATCTCTAAGACAACTAGAACATACAAACTGATTGCACAAGCAGCAGGAAACTGGCATTTAGCCCTGTACCAGATCCTGTCCTGGAAGAAAAAGGGCATCTCTAAAGGTATAAACCTTTGCAGGGCCAATTAGCAAGGAAGCCTGTAGCTTCTTCCTCCTGCTCTGCACCTGCCTGGGCCCTGGTGCTGGAGGTAACAAATGGCAAAGAGTGTATGAAGTGCACTCCAGGCCATGATAGCTCTGAAACCTCCAGCATTTCTCTGGGGAAAGAGAGAAGGGAGGGGGGCAGAACACACCTTCAGCTTTTACCTTTTCTAGATGTCTTGATCCACAGCATGAACTGATGTGAAAAAGTAGGGTAGCCTCAAAAGAACAGCTACTCTTTCTTTTAAAAATAGATGTAATTATTTACAAAATGAATCCAACACCAATTTAGCGACAACCGCAACATTACCAATGGTCCCAAAGGTAAAGCCACAGCTTAGACTGGATGTACAGCTAACATAGTGCATGAAAACTTAATTGTTTATTGAAGCCAGTGATCATTTCAGTGCCTTCATCTTATGATACGTGGAGAGAAAACCTAGTGGCAATGCCACTGGGAAAGAAAGGATAAAAGAAAGTTAGTAACCTTCACTTTGAGGTTGTGTTTTGTTTCGTTCTTTTTTTTTTTTTTTTAGATTTCTGCCTTAAATCAAAATTGGTTAATGAAGTCCTTCACTGTGAACAGTAGGTCGATTACTGTAAGGATTACATTTGTCTTTAAGGAAGTGAATCTTACTGCAATTGCTCCTGCTCAAGGATATTCTAATAAATGAAGTCTTGCGTCCTAATGAGTTTCAAGCATATTAGAAAATTGTGAATAAATAAAAAATCCAAAAACATTTTTTAATTATGCAGGGATTTTCCCCAAAAGTGAATCCATCTCAGACAGGAAGGTGGCTTTAAATACCTGGTCATTTAAGAAGAACCATTTCCAAAGGGAGTATTAGAAAATTAATCTTTTGCAGATGCTAAACTCATGGCATCAATTAATTAAAGAAGCTGGAAATCAGCACAACTTTAGTACAGAAATAGATAAAAAGCTATTAAAACACAAGCATCTTAAATAGAAAATCTGATTTTTTTTTCTTCTTGGTTATACCAGAGTAAATCCAAAATTAGACTTTGGGTTATAAAACTTCCTGAAAAATAATCTTTTCTATCTGCACAATTAAGACTGTGAGATGAAACATACCTTAGGCAAAAACCCCTTAGTTATTGTGAAGTATCAAATCACCACTGAAATAACTGCAGCTGTACTAATAAATCCCAGCAGAGTGCCTGAACCATCCAAGTTTCCAAGCAGAAAAGAACTGTGGTTTGACACCTGCCTATTCTATAGATATTTCAAAACCCATGTGACTTCACCTGAAAATAAAATGAGCCAAATCCAAATTCTTCAGACATTCTCCTTGCTAACCTGCCAATCTCAGTTATTCTGTTCTCTGATTCTGATTTCTGCATTTAATAACAAGTCTGATCATCTCAGCTGAGTTCAGTTGCTTGGGGTTTTTTGGTGCAGTAGCTAATCCATCTTTGTGCAGCCATGCAAAAGTATCACCAACAACTACCACAGAATTAGACCTCAGCAACAAACCAACTAAAGCTGTGAGAATGGGTAAAGTGCCTCTGAACTCATGTCCATAGGGCATAAATCCAAGTTGGCAAATCCAACCAGACTTCCATCTGAGTGGGAGGAGGCATGGTTAATTTGATTAGAAAGTGGCTAAGGTGCCCATTCCTGCTACCACTGCTAAAATAATAGTAGGTTAGGGCAAAAAATGAAGATGACACATTTGCAAACAATCTAAAATGAAGTAGTCCTCAAATTTACCTGTTCCACAACCTGCCAATGCCTTTACAACAAGGGATGTGGGTTTTCTTATGACTGTTTTTCCAACAATAGAAAATGACTTGATGTCAACTTCTGTTTTTGAATGGCATGAACCGAGTTGGGTGGAGGAGGAAGGAGCCAGCCAAGAGGAAATTTGAGGCTTTTTTGTTTCTCCCTGTAAGCAGGTATGCGTTGACTGTACTGCTTCCAAAGGCGTATGCTGCAACTCAGCATTAATAATAGCTCACAAAAATGTGGCTAAACCTGTATAATACACAAGATGTAGTCATAGCACCTCGTAGGACAGCACCCATTATAGTGCAACCTCAAGATCTCTAAGTAGTAAGTCCTCTGCCCTCTGCAAGTCCACCACATTTACAACCTATTTGCTCCCAAATTCCTCTGTCTCAGAATCACCCTGTCTAATAAAGGCAGCAGAAATCAGGGTCATGGGATTTTCCAACAAAATATTTTTACTGGAAAATTCAATTTCTGAGAACTAAAATGGTTCTCCAAAATGTAACTGTTAAAGAACAGGGAAATAAGACTTCCTGAGAAGATACTCAGTGGGCTCTGGTGCTCTCACATCTTGTAATGCTTGTAATTACTTGTGGGTTTTTCAGTCAGATTCCTGCACAGCCTTGCCACATGGAGTGAAAAATAATCTCCAAGGTTTCTGCTGCAGAAACAAGGGGTTGGCAACCCTGAGGTTTATCTTCACTGTACCTTAGCTTTAGACTCTGCAATACAGGGCTGGAAAGCCTCAAATCCCTGTTGATTCAGAGGTTTTCAGACTTATCTCACAGCTGGTCCCTCCTCTCATTGGATCTTAAAAGCCATGTGGCAGCAATGGAAAGTGAACTTTCAAACTCAATTTTATTCCTAAACAAAAGATTTTAACTGTTTACAAAACTTTTTTTTTGTTGGTTTGGGTTTTTTGGTGGAGGGGGTCGAGGGTTTTTTTTGTGAGTTTTTGTTTGTTTGTTTGTTTGTTTTGTTCTGCCACTGTGGAACATTTAGAACATTTTTTTTCTCCATTTGTCCTCACTTGGTATCTTTGGATTCCCAATAAGAAGGAAAAGTATCATTTTCACCAGCTTTAGTCAAAGTCCAAAAATAGAAAGAAAGAGAGAAGGAAAAAAACTCCGAAACCTGTATTATGATCCCCTACTTGGGAAAGCTGTGGAGCTTTCCATCCTAACAGTGGAATTGCATCATTGGTTAGAAAGAGCAACACTCAGAATGGTTTTGCATTGAAAATAGAGATGAACAGAAGAGGTATGGCCTTTGTCATCATAATCAAAGAGTTGATCCTGTTATTTACATAAGATAAAGATTTGTATTTCCCTGCTTTTCATTTAAGTGGGTTTTTTTTAATCTTGGCCAATGAATAAAGAAACTAGTTGAGAGATTTCAGATGATGTGAAAAGAATGAAAAAAACGTATTTTTTATTCATTGAACTGTTTTCATTAAACAAACTCAAATTGTGACCTTTTATTCAGATTCACTAAATTTTTATTTTGAGATATTGTGGAGGATGAAAAAGTTGTCTGTGATACACTTTGGTATGGTGTCCTAAGAAAATAAGGATTGCATTATCATTCTCTCAGTGTGTCTCTGCTTGCCTGTCCTCCTTCTCTCTTCCCACACCCCCAAAAGGTTTTGAATCTAGTTTTGACAAAATGTGTCAGAATGTTCTACAATTCTTACAGTCTCAGAAAAGTAGGCTTTTGAGTGAAGTTGGAAAAGAAACACTATTAATAGACCATTAAGGGTATAAGAACAAATATAAATCTTATAAAACATGGGAGAATTTGCACCAGAATTTCTCATTATGGTCCCACCACTTACAAATCAGCTCATTAACAGTGTTGGGGAATTCAGGTTCTCTGTGTGATGGTCTTCTGGCTGAACACATAAGGAGAACCCAAAAGTTTTAAAGAAGCAAGAAACAGCAAAATAGAGACAAGGATAAGGTTCTGAAGAAACACTGGGGAAGACAAATATTCAGGAATTGCCTTCAGCTAGGAATGGTCTAAAAGGATGTTTCTTCCCACATTTGATCACAGAGAAAAAAAAAAGAAAAGAAGAAAAGAGTCCAAACTATTGAACTATTGTTATTTAATCTAGAAATCTATTGAGGCTGAATGATCTGTGAGAATTATGAAGAAGTTTGAATTGCAAAAAGGCAGGCCCTGAAAGTGAAGAAAAAGCCTCCCCATCATACAGAACATTGCTCCCTGACAGTGATGGAGATCTAGGCTGAAAAGAGCAAACAGGTGCTTTCAAGGAAGTCTTCAGAGATAGAACACTGGACCCATTTAATCCTTTTTTACAATGTACTATGACTGTGAATAGAAGAATCTGTAATGTTTTGAAAAAACTCTTCACAGGTTATTGGTTAATCACTTACATATCTTCCATAAGAGCAGCCTTAAACTTCCAAGTACAGCTGGGAGATGTGGCAATACTGGGATCCCACTAGGAGTGGTTGCACTAGGGGCTCATACAGCCCAAGGCAGAGGAAGAATGAAGATCACACTTGAGAAGGGTTGAAAGTAGGGTTTAAAAAAAAAAAGGTTGCACTGCAAGCCTGAGGGAAAACATGGTGTAAAGCCCAAAGCCATTTAAAAAGCAAAAAATCCCAAAATTGGAAAGATGGTCTTTGAATGATTGACAGAGGAAACAAGACTTTCTTTGGAGCAGCTCCCTGTGAGTTCCCACCTCACTGTTTTCTCTTCAAAACAAAACTCTCCACTGTAGGTAGTTCATAGCCAGGTTTGCTGCCTGGGTGTACAAATCTGAGGGATTGGGGGGCTCTACAGAGCCAGGTGACAGCGAGATTTCCTGAGCAAGGCAACAAAACCAGCCAGGCTGTATGGAGTGCTCTGTAGCAACTGCCCCATGACAGTATTCCCTCATAGTAAGCAAAAGCAGGATTAACTGGTCTGCAATTACCAGGAGGGTTAATTCCCTCCTTTTAACATAAACATAGATCTAAAATGAGATTATATTACATCAGAAACAAGGCAAAGTTTGAGGATATTTGTTGAAAATTGGCCTAATGACTCTTTTGTCATTGTAATTCACACCTTTCACCTTGCTAATATCCAGCAATTGCAAATTGGCATACTACCAGAAAATGAAAGTAGTATCCTTCACTTGTCCTGTTTGCTTATCTGCTCTTTCCCCTTCTTTCTTAGGTACTTTTCAGACACGATGGACTTCCTTTTAAAAGCTGCTAGTCATTTCCAATTTCTGACCACTGTACAGCCAGCTGCCTGTTTGTTTTTAAAACAGGAACCTTTTTTTGATATCAAAGTACTGCTGCAGCCCTATGCATTTTACAGTCCCTGGCTGACAGCAAAAGAAATCAAAATTCCTTAACATGTCTTACACCCACCCAGGATGCATGGCTCCAAGGAATTTTGTTGAAGACAAGGAAGAAACTCAAGAGGACAATTTCTGGACATACTAGACATTATCTAAGCTTTTTTAAAGCTGGCACAGAATAAGTGCTTTGTAGAGACTCAGAAGGGAGCCCAAGCCATGAACTGGTCTGCCCATGTGTGGAACACCACAGAAGGGGTCTCCAGCCATGAGCACCTGCACTGTGGGGTGAGGAGAGCACATGGTGGGCAGTAGGTGTGGCACTGCAGGGGTGAAACCCCGGAGAGGTGAAGAAGAAAGGCAGCTCAGGCTGTTTTGAGGGTGGTATTGCTGAGCTGGGCTGGGCCCCAGCTGTCTGCCTTGCCGGGTCCCCTCCCACAGCAGACAACTCAGAGCCCTGAGGAAGCTGTTATCATCTGCCACCATGAATTACTCGCAGAATTCCTCCTCCCTTTAGTCCTCCAGCAGATGTCTTGTGGCTCAGATTCAGGAAAATCACTACACCCATCTTGGACACAGTAGACAGATCTTCCAGTGGCACTAGAAGCAAGGAAGGAATTTGCCATGCCCTTATAAAGCTAAATTTTCCATGTACCCAGAATCACATGGACTGCAGGGTTAGGAATTGCCCTGTTTCAGTTTGCACAGGCAGCCTGTGCTGCCACTGTGCCCTGAGGGTGATGGCAACATCTCCTACACTGATATATCTTTACATTCTATAGTTTGTTATTTATTAAGTATTCCTTTCCAGAAGAATCATCAGTACTAACCAGACCAGAGAGGAGAGGAGTCCCCTTTGCCAGGAATCTTCTCCTCTCAAGATTCCAGTTTCATGAATCAGATTTCTGTTTAACTCATTTTTTCTGGCGCAAAATACAGCAGATTCATTCCATGCAGACAAGTCACAGCAGAAAAGGATGCAAGAATCTTTCAGGGGGCAGTAAGCTAGCATATGAAGGGAAGAAGTTAGTATAACAAGTCCAATTTGATAGCTGTCTTTTCTTCAAGCACACAGAACTTGCCAAGTAGATGCTCTCTGCTGTCAGCTTTTAGCTTTCTTCCTCTTCCTTATCACTTTGGTAAGAATCAACACTGATGTTTTGTAAACACCTGCTCCCCAGTTTAGGAAAGAACTGTGGCTATGGGGGCAGCAGGAAGATTTTGCAAGAGTTTTGTTACCGTGATGACATGCTCTCAGTGGATATAAGGGCATACTTGATTCACACAACATCTCACAGACTGTTTTCCTCCCTTGGCTAAGTAAGATTTAATCTGTTACAGATTTTTAAAATCTTAAAAAATCTCTTTTTTAAGATTGGTGCAAATCTAAAAAAAAAAATGTGGCATGAAAATACCAAATTGTGAGTCTGAGGTTGAAATACAGCCTTGCCTTTTCACTGAGAGCCTGAGGTGAATGCTGTTTGCTTACTCATCACAGTAACCAGTCTGGTGCATCTTTCCAGGTTTTCAATATTAGATTATCTGAGGATATAAAATCAAATTGGGAGAATGAGTCTGCTGATAGATTATTGCCTACTATAGAAAAAGCACAGGAATGTCATTATATTTGCCTACAAAGAACCACATGTACCTATGAGGTTGTAAAGATGATAAGCATGAACTCGATTACTGCTAATATGCTCTGCTTCATGTCTCAGATATTTCTTTTCTATAATTTTTTGTTAATATCCTAGGGTTGACAAAGTGCTTCAGAAAATTAAACTGATGAATACTATTTCACTGGCCTCATTAAAAATTCAAGCAATAATACTACAATAGCAATAAAAGTTATTGTTAAAAAAACAAACAGTTCCAGCTTAATTGTATTAAATACAATTAAGAAAATGGCATATTAACTCCAATGTTAATAGGAGTATAGTTTATATTGCTAAAATTCTTTTTTTCTATTATGGACACCACACCTAATTCTCTCCTTTTGTAGAGCTGAAAATTAATATTTCACTTTACACATATTTGTTACATATTATCAGCTGGAGCTGGGATAGAGTGCTGTCTGGCAGTTGCTGCTGCTGCTATGCCTTTACACAGCAGAAAAAAAAACCCCAACAGTAGAAAGGCAGAAATGAAAGTGGTATTCAATCAATTGTCCCTCTGGAAGCTGGAAACAGCTGTCCATTCTGCCACTGGGAGCCTGTACATTCTCCTACACTTTTTCTGACATGCTTGCAGTATAGCAACTTGACAGCTCCCCACATTTTCCCTCAGGTCTGGTCTGACCAAGGGAACAGATATGGTGGCCTCACTTTGCACTCTGCAAGGAGCATTCTTCTGCATGCTGTCCTGTGGGCAGGGAGCTCAAGCTACAGGAGGTCATTCAAGAAGACACATCAGGAGAAACCTGCTCACCTTTCTCCTGATGTGGCCAGAGCACTTTAGCTATAAATACCATAATACCAGTGGGGCTCTTCAGGGAGAGTTGGAGGGAATCACAGCAGCAAGGTGGTCTGAGTAAAACTGCAGGGCTGATGGAAAGTGTTACCTGAGGTTCTCCAAAAGTCCTGTTTCCTCATAGATTTGGATTGAGCCCTCACAGCCTTCATCTGTGTCCACAGGCAGTGGGAAGACCTGCACTTCCCCACCAGGAGCATTTTGGAGATGAAAGCCATCTGTGGAAAACTGACTCTGACTGGAAACCAAGTGCTCATTAAAGCCAAAGGGTCCCTCCCACAGCAGGTAGTCCTTCAGGAATGGGCTGCCCCAGCGTGGGCCCCCCACACGTCCTGACAGCAACCCTGCTCCCATGTAGACTCCTCTCTCCACAGGTCCTGTCAAGATCCTGCTCCAGCCCGGGCTCACCTGGGGTCCTTCAGGTACCTCCACCCGCTCTGCTGTGGGCTCCTCCATGCACTCCAGACGGATCTCTGCTCCACTGTGCTCCTCCATGAGCGGCAGAAGCACAGCTGCCTCACCATGGTCAGCACCACAGCTGGCAGGGGAACCACTGCTCCAGTGCCCAGAGCACCTCCTGCCCCTCCATCTCCACTGACCTTGGATCTGCAGAGCTGTTCAGCTCTGTATTCCCACTCCTCACTCTGGCTGCAGTTGCTTTTGTGCAGTAAGTTTTCCCCCTTCTTAAATATGTCCCAGAAGTCCTGCCATTGCTACTGACAGGCTCAGCCTTGGCCAGCAGTGGGTCCATTTTGGAGCCCCCTAGCACTGCCTCCATCAAACATGGGGAAATTTTCTATCAACTTCTCACAGAATCCATGCCTGTATCCCCTTCTCCAGCTATCAGAACTTCAGCACACAAACCCAATACAACAAACATTCCACCTTCTGTCCTCCCTGGAGTGAGGCTGGTCATCAGTCCTCATCCAAGGTCTTCTCCTCTCATGGCCAGAGAGGGCAGAGCCCTCAGTGATCACCAGTGAGGAGAAGTTGATATTGCACAGAAAGAAAAAACTAAAGTGGAAGCAGCAAGGAAAAACAGCTAACTATGATACTGAGACGTAGAAGGAAGACAGCTTGCCTGAGCCCTCCTACAACATACAAACAAATCCCACAGGCCAAATCCAAAACTGCAGAACAGAACCATAGTTTCCATAGGCTTTTCTGTCACAGAAGCCATGACTACTAGCTATTGAAAAAGACTTAATGGTCAATAGCTTCCTGCCATCTCAGATAGTTACAAACCAAGAGGAATGCAGGTGCTGCCAGCCTGTCCTGTGTCATGGCCATGGTGGCTGTCACATGGCATGCCTGGGGAATGCCACAGTTCCAGAGGAACAACGGTCCCTCACTGCTCCTGAGGGTGATCTCCATGGATAGAACAACACCTTCCTACAGCAACATGCTTTTGTCTTCCCCCTGGATAATTTCTCTCTAGCAAAGCCTAGCAGAATTTCCCAGTATTGCTTTCTCTGAGCATGAGCTTCTTGTAGGATGGTTGGCTAGCTCCTA
The DNA here is from genome assembly GCF_023055355.1 of Agelaius tricolor. NCBI lineage: Eukaryota > Metazoa > Chordata > Aves > Passeriformes > Icteridae > Agelaius > Agelaius tricolor. The sequence goes on from NW_027269262.1 coordinate 30,293,972, forward strand.
CCTGCAGGGAAGGCAGGGAGGAAAAGGCATGCTCTCTTTAATTTAATAATTAAAATAAAATTGAACGAAAATGAAAATATTCTTCATGAAATGTGGTTCTTTCTTTTTTTCAATAAAGAAGAAAAATGCAAATAAGAATAGTGTCCCAAATAGTTCTGATAAACATCAAAACTTCCACTTGAAGAAAAAGAGTTGCTGGAAAACATTTCTGAGGCCAGAGAGAATTCTGTATTTATTAACAGGCAAAGTTCAAAAGATTAATCATACAAAGTCTTTGATATTTTATCATGCAAAAGAATAATCTTGATAAGAAAAATGTTTTGGCAAGAGCACCCTCACTGTTGAACACATGATGGTTACTCTGGAAGAGGGAACAAGATATAACTTGTTGAAATGACACTGTAAATGCAGAAGAAAAGCAGGTTTTACTGAACTCTGGTCCTAGACACTTATGTTGGTTTTTGTCCAATTTCTTGCACTACCTCTCACACAGCACCAGTGAGAGGAATGAAATAGAAAAGCCATCTCCTTCATGCCATTTATTTTTCTTCTTTCTCATTCCTGCTGGTTTTATTGTTGGGAAAGAATTCTCTAGGAGGCTCACAAGGCCATTTGTCTCTGAATCACAGAGAGCAGCAGGCAGCTCAGTGAAAAGCCACACTGGGGGAAAAGAAATCCAAACCACAAGCCATCAAGGTGAGTTAGTATTTCCGCCCCTGGTTTTGCAAGGGATTAACTATTAATAAAGATTTAACTAATCCCTGCTTTGCCTGTGCAGCTGAAATATTAATAATGGCCATACATCTTGTAGATCTGTTGTATTTCCTCCATGGCAAGTCTGCAACAGTGAATATAGCTCCAGGCTGTTTCTATATTACTGAAACTCACATCATTGTGCTTTTCTGACCCTTTTCCCCCATTATCATTAAAAAGAAAAAGGAAGAAGTGTTTTCTTCTACTCAGACTCTTCTGTCACCCTCCATTCCCACCATATGTTATTTTCCTTCTCATTATCTCAGCCACAACAGTAAAAGTACAGAATGAAGCACGGACAAAAAGCCTGGAGCTATCTTAGAATGCCTTATGTCACAAGAATTACCTAACTAGCCAGCTTCCCTTTGCAATCAGATTTGATATGATACCACAGCTGGAAACCTGTAAAATGCTTTTAGTTCTGACTTTAGTTCTGCCTCTCTCTTCTTTACATATTTTTTGTCATCTCTAGAAGTTTATTTTCTTTACTTTGATTTCACAAATATTCTTATTCATGTTTTAGGTTGCATGAATGTCTGAGGTTTGTAGAACAGACTAAACCTTGGTCTTCAGGACAACCCACAACTTCTAGTTCTATACTAAAAGCCTTTAGCCACAACCCATAAAATATGGACCACTATGGAAAAGGTTTATTGATAATCTTTTTTTCTCTCCTGGTTAGGAGGTACCTCAAACTTCAGGACAACTTAATTTCTAGCCTCATAAATTCTCCCAGTGCTATTAGCTGTACCCCAGCTTCACCCCTGTCTCCTCAGGGTGGGAGGAAGGGCAGGGAAGGTGGGCATCCATTGCCTTCCTAAAAATAGCAAAGGAGGTGCAGGGACTTCAGTCACAGGGGTGTTGGAAACAGGCCAGCTACTGTATGTGGAAGCCAAGGGAAATGCAGATGGCAGTCTCAGTATTTTGAGCTGTTGTGATCTCATAATATGAAATCAAATAAAAAAACCATCAGATTTGACCTTTTCTAATTCTGGACAAAACGTTATGAAGGACACTTTTGGCTTTCATCTCTCTTCAATTAATATGTACCTCCCTAGCAAACATTTTATGAATCCCATTGGTTTCTGTGCAGCAAGAACAAATGTTAAAAGAAACCAATCTAAAGGAAATGGTTTGGCTTTTGGAGTGTTGCGCCTTTTCGCTATGATTTTTTTTCCTTTTCCTTTTTTAAAATTTGTTTTTTGATCTCTACTTTATTCTTTTGTCCTGAAATTACAAAATTGGTTCTGAACTTTGAATGCAATTGTTTATGACAATAAATCAGTTGACTTCACTGTTTCAGTGCCATCCAAAATGACTTTGTAATCTGGAAAAAAATAATTGTTCTGAGGAGAAAGGGAGCAATGGACATTTCCCAGGCTTTTTTGACCTTCTGAGCAAGAATTGGAACTTGCCTAGTGGTTTAGATGATAATCTATCTACCCAGTGTGTGGGTGTGCTCTGAGTCACAGCCAACATGTGCAGTCACTTCTAAAACAGGGCTTCCTAAATATTTTTGTAAGGGTAGCTTTTGTTTAACTTTCATTTGGCAGAGTCCCACATTGGGAACAGTCAAAAGCTCAGGAAGGACCATATGTTGCATGTAGAGCTGCTAAGGACAACTTTGAAAGTTTTCAAATCTTTTTCTCTCAAACAGAAGAAGAAAAGACTCACCCTTCTCCCTAACATGATTCAGATATTACTTTTTTCTCACCCACTTGCCAGAAAACCACATCTGTCAGACTTTGAGTTTGCAACAACTGTCTGTCCACAGTGAAGATAAAGGTCTTTTTGTCTGAGTTTTTGTTGATTTTCTTGGGGGGTTTTCATTTGTTTTGATATTTGGGGTTTTTTCAGTGTTTTGTTTAATTTTGTTCTTTTGTTGTTGTTGTTGTTTTTTGTTTATTTGTTTTGGGGTTTTTTTGTGTGTGTGTGCTTGTTGCATTTATTGTTTTAACCCATGTCCAGCTACCAAAACTCAAGGGGCATTCTGCTGAGGATGTTCCAGGCAACTGTAACCCTGTAAGTCTGAGCAAACAGGATACAGTGGCCATACAGGCAGCGGGTACTGCAGAGATTTCTGCAAGAAGTATTTTTTGGATACTTTTCTCCCTGTTACATAACTGGGAATGGAGATAATGAACATGTTTCAGCCAAAGCATCAGAGGTGTTACAAATTGCTTTCTCTCTAGGAGGCCCTGTTATTAACCCAGTTACTCCTAGTAATAATACCTGCTGCTCTGCAAATAAGCCTGAAAAATACACTGGGGCCAGATTCAATAAAGGGCTTTGGTGACTCAGCGTTAAGTTGGCGTAATACCCCGTATTTAAGATCTCAGGCCTTTGAGCAGAGTCTGAATCCTGAGCAATAGATCTATAAAGTGCACAAAGAGTGTTAGGAGCTAGCAATAACAACCCCAAGGAGCTTAGCATGTACCTGCACAGACCTAGCCAATAAAGCTGGCTGGGTGGGGAGGGAAACCTTAAAACCTACCTGTCAGACCTGCAAGGAGATACTTGCATCTGGTTGTGATCTGCAAACTGGATCCTTTCCAAAATAAAATTTTTTGGGCTTTTTTGCCCCCTTTATTTATTTTCCTTTTTCTTGTTTTCTCCTTCCTTTCAGAGAACTGTGCAGGCCTTAAGCTTTTTATGTTCCCTCTTTGCCATAGTTTCCACACAACCACAGCAGACCCTGCTGCTGAAGCAGTGACCTGGGAATTGGATGTCCTAAGTTTGATTCCTTGCTTTGGCTGCACAGTGTGCGTGGGAAGGGGGCTGCTGCTCCTGCCCACCCTCCTTCCCTCCAAGCTTATGCCTTTAGCAGCTCTAAAGTAGGTCAGTCTGAGTGGGATGGAGGGATGTGCTCCTCATCCTCCATCTGCAACTGTGCAGGAAACATTTCAAGAAACTACTCCATAAAGAGAAAGAGCATATTAGGCAACTGAGTCAGGTTTCCTCATGCTCAGGACACTCACCTGGCATGAGGGCATCCAGGCTTCTGGCCCTTGTCTCTGCTTGGTTTTTTGTGTTTTATCCACTGGTGGTTGAATGTGAATGACAAGAAAAAGAAGTCCCAGTAGGAAAACTAAAACTCAGGCCTGTGCAGCTCTGCTTGGAGTGAGTAACCAGCACCAGGCTGGTGGCATGGTTGAAGTGGGACTGCCTGTTGCCAGAGTAGCCTCTCTGCTGCTGGCATGGCTGTGTCTCAAGAGGCTGAAAAGATTTGAGCATTCTCTGTTCAAATAGGGAATGAAAATCTCCAAGCCCTCTAAAGTAAATACTCAGTCTACTATGAAGTGCTCGGGCAGAGAACAGGAATTTTGAATTTTGGCAGCAAAAAGCAAGAGTCACTCTACATAATAAGGTGAGAAATATGTTCCTGGAAGCTGAGTATGGTTAGAACACATTTGTGGGACCAATTGTCCCTACAATAGGCTTAGTTAGGGGTATGTACAAAGTGACACTTGAATTACCCACTCAACTCCACTAAGACTGGGACATCTCAGGATATAAACAGCTTCAAGATCTTGGTAAACTGAAGAGCAAAAAAGCTTTTAATCACCAGCAGCTTTGTTGGGATTTTAGTCTTAAATGTCTCAGCTGGGTCAAGTCCCAGGTCAGAAAATCTGATGTGGATTTGACACCTTGCTCCTTTTAAATGAGCATCAAAGAACAGAGTCTCCTGCTCCAAACTCCATCACTCTGGAAGGAAACACCATACAAAATTTTGTTCTCAGTTATATCATTACAACTTTGACAGCATAACTGGGCCAAAGATATGATAGCAGGATTGCTTTTTAGGGCTTTTTGTTTTATTTTTCATAGGCAAGGTTGTGCTATGGTATGGCGAGAAATACAAGTGGACACCTCACTACCAACAGCTTTGTGTGGCCAATGCAGTAGAGCCTCTACCCCTTGGGAACCCAGTAATGCAAAAGTGATGAAGATACTTGCAGATGTGATTGAAGAAAAAAAACCTCAAGAGAGTCAGAAACCTTCCTGGACCCAGAACCAGATGTGTGGGCCATAGATGTGTGTATGATGCCTTTGAGATGCGACATGTATCCTAAGTGATACTGCAGATATATTCTGAGTCCATTTTAAACTTCCTCCTGCTGTTTTGTCCCTGCACATTGTTTCTCTTTCTTGCAGAGTTAGCCTAGGCCAGCCTCCCACTGTCCCCCAGAGCCCATCTCCCTGCACGGGGAGCTGCACGCCTCCAGCTGCTGGTAGCATTCCCACCCGCGTTACCACAGCAGCACAAACAGCCAAACATTAAACACAAGGATGCTGTGTGGGCAACGTCCCTGCATCCTCCAGGCTCCTGAGCAGCCTTTATGCAGCTGCCAGGCCCCTGGAGGAGCCTGCAGAGTTTGGCAGTTTGTTCCATCCACTTTTCCAGCTAAGCCTGGCATTTTTCTGGGACATATAAAATAACCTGTGCAGAATGAGCAGTAAGCAGTGGTTATACCAACTTTGTGCAGAGAAGATTTTTAGTGGCCATTCGACTCAGGAAGAACATAAGCTGTTTCCCCACATATACTTCTCTGTAACCTTTGACAGGCACATTTGTCCATCTTACATGTCTGCCTGGGCTCCACCCTTGCATTGCATAAGCCCTTCTTCCAAAGATAATTCAGCACACAGGAATTCACATGGAAGTATCTTGCAATGTGGCTCTGAGTGGAGAAGCATGTGAATAGCATGTGTGTTGCTTTTGGCTTGTTTTCAGTTTATTTTCACTTCCTTTGGACATATCTGATCTTCAGAAATTAAGGAGTGATACAGACTTCATTTCCTATTAGCTGACTACAGCTATAGATTGGATTGACATAAACTGATGTGTTAATTTGGCAAGATACCAAAAAAATCAGCCAAAAAAGCTGACAGGCAGCACAGTTCCCTGGAAAACAGATTTCCTTAAATAAATCTTTTGTTTTGACAGTATGACAGCTCTGTTCAAGAACTGTATCTGTATTGGAACAGTATATTTTGATTTCTCCAAGACATGCAATTTAACTGTACATGGCTTTTTAATTCAAAATGTGCATTTACTGGAACTTACAAAGAGTGTGTTAGATAAATTAGAAATTGATTCCCTGTTAGGTTTTAAGAAGGTAGCTGTTCATCAGGAGATAGCTAGGGCTGTTTTTCTTGTGGTCCACCTGAGACCAGTTCTTAGTCTGACATTATTTAATATGTTAATCCACAATCCAAACAAAAGAAAAGAAGTCTTTACAGGCAAATTTGAGAAGTGATTATAAAAAGTGATATTGCTAACAGGAATCACCCTGCTTTGAGGATGATCATTAATTTAAAAGTCTAAGTCTAAAAAAATGCCTTCTGACATGACCAAACAAAACATTTAGATTTGAAAAGGAAAAAAATGAAAATAAAAAAAAAAAGAGACTGAGAATGAGCAAGTGTCTGGGAAAAGTGTTTCAAATAAAGACTTTTTAAATACTCCTCCTAGGCAACCACCATATTTTTGTCTTCTCGAGACAGAGAGAGAACAGATATTTCCCACATCTTCTCATTTGCACACACATAACACCACAGTGCTGCTCTTAGACAGCAAGCATGAAATATATTAACTATACAATATTTTTTCAAATCTGAAATCTAAGTAAGACATCCTGAAAGTGTGTTTGACATTTTATAGCTGAGAAACAGTGGTCAAAACCAAGCAAATGAACAAAAAAAACCCCAACCCTCCCTACAAACATAATTTGTGGTTGAAATATCTTTGTTTGCTTCTAAGAGAAAGTTGGTTTGCTTTTAGAATAATTGAAAAAAAAGTAGTTATTAACTGCATGACAGAAAATTAAAGTACAAGTACAAAAGTGTGGGGGTTTTTCTCGAGGGTTTTTTGTTTGTTTGTTGGTGAGTTATTTTTTGTTTTGATTTGGGTTTTTGTTGGTTTTTGTTTGCTTGGTTTTTTGTTTGGTTGGTTGTTTTTTGGGTTTTTTAATAAAGGCTTAGACCAGTGTGATTTTGTCATATGCTCTTCTAGAGTTAATAAATTAATAAAAAAATAATTCTATATTTGGGCTTTGGGAATGTACAAATATTACCTAAAGAAACAGCCTAACTTAAGATATTCAAAATACCCAAAGATATGAAACTATTATTAAAACAGATGATAATGCAAAGGGAGAAGTGCAAAAAAGATAGTTTCTGTAATTTTCCTTAGAAATTTACATTTGCAAGCAGCTGTTTAGGAATACTGTGTAACTATGTCACATAGTTTAGAAGTCTGTTTATCCTGTTCTAGTAGCAACAACATATTTGATACACTTTTTTCTTTCTAAGAGGAGTAAAATCCATTGTAATGGCTAATTTACTATTTTTTCCTTTGAAAGCCACCTCTGCCAAGAGAATTTCTAATAGCTTCAACAGAGTTTGCTCTAAATACCTGGTGAAATATGGCTACAGACCACAGAAAACCCCAGCTCATATTCCCTTCAAGGGAAGAGAAAATATTCACCTGCGGACTGAATAACATGACACTACAGCACTAGACCCTCACATTTCTATGGAAAACATGCCATGTGACTAACTGGAGGCTGATTTTTCAATGTTCTGACCATTCTGGTTTGTCCTAGAGGTCAAAAACCCCAAATATCTTAGTTTTCCCTTGCAAGACTTTTAGGGAGACAAATGGCATTAAGCAGAAGGCGCATGGAAAACGCATCATGACAGACAGCCAGACCTTTAGTTCAGGTATAAAGTTTTGAGTTTCTTGTTGACTTCACATAGCAACAGGTAGAAAACCAACAGCTCCCAACAAGTAGGTCCAGACTTCCAAAGACATACCATGCTTAGCAGAAAGAATTTCTTAAAAGACTCAGGTTTTTATTTATAAACTTAAATCTCCAGCAGGTTAACCTCTTGGAACAATCCAAGATATCACTTAGTTTTGAGCTGAAAAGCATCACCCACTGAGGCATAGTTTGACCCTTTACAGCTAGAATGGACCCATTCAGTGCTCTGTTTGTCTTTTTAACATGTCAGATACACACAAGAGCTTAATACTGTAAATGCAGCAAGGCTGTTCCTCCCCATAGTCCTTTCCTAAGCCCATGGGGTAACTCTGTTGGCTTCAGGGGGGTCACTCCTGATTCATGGCACCAGAAGGTGTAATTAGTGGACCCAGCTCATCCATCCTGAGGTATTACATGGCTTCCTTCCTCCTATGGATTTAGTTCCTTTGGGCTTGATTTGATTTCTCTATGCAATTTTTTCAGCACCTACAGTGCTGCGTGTCAGATTTCTGTGAATTTGACAGTCAAACTTAGACTGAGAAATCTCTCTCTCTCACACATGCAAATACAATGACACACAATAAGAAGTTAAATTTCATACACAAAACTGAGCAATTTGAGAGGTTCAGTGACTTTTTAAGTCTTCCATAAAAGGCAATTGCATGATTTTAACCCACTATGATTCCCATTTTCTATCTAACATTAAAATGAACAACAGAAAAAAAAAACAGTCCATGAAACAAAACCAATAATTTATATTGCTGAGGTTACAGCAAAGCTAAAAATAAACTATTGTAATCCTGCTTTTTAAAAAACCTTTTAATAGGACACTAGGCAGCAGAAAAGAAAGTGTGGTTTGATTGGGGTTTTTTAATAGCACAGATATTTTAACTCCAGGTTTCATTTAAACTCTGTCACAGTCAGTTGGTTATGAGCTTCTAAGTCAGCTCAACAGGACACTGTGGTAAGGATGATTTTTATCCCTCTCTTGTCCTTTGCATATACAAAGCAGGGAGTAGAAAACAAGACAAAAGTGAAAACGTCTCTCAACAGATAAACTGCATTTTGCTGACATCCCTGTCCTATTCTGCTCCCAAAAATGAACACAAAGCCCCGTGCAAGGTGATAGTTTTACAAACAGAACAAAGACAATCCTTCATTCTGGAGTAAATTTTAAATAACCTAATCATGAAGCAAGCTAGGCCATTCAAAAAGCAAATTTCTTTAGTTGAAAGGAGAAGGTTTGGTTTTTTTTGTTTGGGTTTTTTTTTTTTTTCACTGGATTTTGTTCTGGCAGTGCACTGAAGCGGCTTCAGGACATACCAGTTCTATTTCTACATTTGCTTAATATTTTGTTCAGACATGTCCAGTCCACACTTAGTTACCTGACTTTATTGCAGTCAGCTACATTTCTACCTTTCTGTCATACTCATCTTTAGCATGCTGGAAATCTGAATTAGTTATTTCACTAGTCTTTTAAAACATTCTCAGGCATTTTAAAAGCCAATATGTAGAGATTTTATTTGGTATATAGTATGTATTATATTTTCTGGTAATAAAAATAAAATTTCTTGTTCACAAAGAGGTTCTGTGACAGTGTGCTTTCAGGAAGGAGGGATGGATTTGGGTATGCTCCCACTGTACCCTAATTTCAGCTGATATTTGGATAAAATATCAGAAAGTGTGCTGATGTCAGGAAAAACAGGCATTGCATTGTTAAAAAAGCCTAAACTGTTGATTTTAATCATGTCTTCCTTGAAAATGCTTTCTTTGCACTCCAGTCTGCTTCTTAAGTAACTAAATCAAAGCTCATTGTTCATGTTCTCTACCACACAAGCAGCTCCACACCACAGCACTTTGCAAATACAAACAGAAAGCCGAAGATTAAAGCAAGTTTCTTCAAGAAGCTTTTATATCAGAGTTGTGCATACAAGCATCCTTTCTTTTGCTTGCAAGCACGCTAATCGTATTTCAATTGCATGCCTACAATATAAAGCTAATAGCTTCCTTATTTCCTTCTTTCAGCATTTCCCCTCTATTCCCTCAGTCTTTTCAATTATACAACCTAGATAATTTCTTTCATTTCCTTCCTCCAGCACCCTGTTTTCATTTCTTATGCAAAATCATATTTGGTCACTTACACTTTTCTGGAGGATAAGCACACGATAGCAGCATCTCTTGCTCCACCATGGTGCTGTCTGTTGCAGAGGTCAGTGGTCCCTTGAATAGCGCTTTAAGAAAATATTTGGGAAAGCTGAGCTCACTCATGCAGGCTTCTGATCTTCTCCAGTACTCTTGGCTTCTCTGTGTGCTGTCACATGTTAGCCTCCCTCCTGAGAAACCTGTGAAACGGGTCTGGCAACACGCAACTTGTGTGTCAGAGGAGTTTTAATTGATTCATTGCAACAGGTACCCACCCTCATTAAAAAAAAAGCTGTTGAAAGGAGTAGTCTCTTAGCGCCTCGTTTGAAATTACAGAACCTGCCCTGTGTCACAGCTGGTGCACTTTAAAGGGAAACTGCTTGCTGGGTTTGCGAATGCACAGGAAATAATTTCAAATCAATCTTAACGTGGCAAATAAACCACAAATAGCGGGAGAGTTTGGAGCCTTCTGCACTGTGGGAATGCAGGAATCCTTCTGCTGCACAATGAGGTGGTGAGGGCTGCCGCTGCATCTCTCCAAGGTGCGATGTCCTGAGGGACAAAGCAGCTCCACATTGCTCTACAGAGTCCTCTGTCTCCATGTTCAGCCACTCTGATCGCTGCTGAAGGGGAAAAATTGTGTGGGCCTGATTTCTGAGGAATGCATCTTCAGGAGCATGAGGTTATCAGTGCCTCAGTGCTTGAAGGGAGGATTCCTCCATGCAGCAGCCATGGAGGTTGCTCTGCCTTTCAGCAGCCCCTCTACCCACCCAAGGTTCAGTGAGGAGTCTCCAGCACTGCTCTGCAAGCCCCTCTCAGATCAGTTAGCATTTACCTGTTACCCCTGTGACCAAGAACTGCAGGTGGACCTGATTCTGGTCCCATATCAGCTTCACATCAGGGTGCACTTTGTAGTACTCCCATAGCAGTTCCCTACTGTTTTTACAAGCTGCTGATACTATCTCCAAGTGAGGCTGTGGTTAGCAAGGAAGCAAAAAGCAAGAGACATGGGATTTATGCCTGACTCTGCCTCTAATTTGTCCTGTCACCTTGGGCAAATTGCTTTACCTCTTGGTGTTTCTGTTTCCCCATCTCTACCACGTGCATAATTACAGTTCACTTTCTTTGGGAAATGCTTTGAAATCTCTTTACAAAATGCAGCGTGAAAGAGGAAGCTATCATTATGGGACACTTGTAAAATATTGGGATGTGGCAGATAAACACCAAGCATATGAGATATTAAGCATATAAAGTGTTTTGTTTAAGAAGAACTTGACCTTATTGTAATAATGATTTTAAAAAAGAGACACTCCTACAGAATTTGGCAAAAGCTCAGAGTTTATTTTCACAGTGGAATGATGAGAGAAAAATCTAAATCAATTCGCACTTCTAGGATCACTACGCCCTCCTGGAAATAGCAATTCCACCAGAGGCTCCTCGCTGGAAAATGATATAATGTGGCAATTTCCTGCTTTTCTTTCACCTAGGTTAATAAAATCTCTCATTTTATAGCCTGTGACTACTTACATTATACTCAATAGGTCTAAATCCTCACCCTAATTTTCTTTCTGTCTCTTTGAAAACTGAAACTCAACAATGCTTACAAAGATTGGTTTTGGTTTATTTTATTCATGTGCAGGTAAGATTGAACAGATTGATGCAAAGTTGTGTTTTCCAGAGGTTAAATTCACTCATATGGGAGCCTTATAGTTCTTTTAATACTTCAGTGAACAAAATGAAAGGGGTGCCCAGAGAAGTTGTGGCTACTCCATCACTGAAAGTGTCCAAGGTCAGACTGGTCTGTACTATAAGGAACCTGGTCTAGGGAAAAATTTTCCTGTCCATGACAGAGGTCTTGGGTTAGATGATCTTTAAAGATCTCTTCCAACACAAATAATTTTGTGGTTCTGTGCATACTTTCACCCACTTCTGCAGTGTTGCTCACAAGGAGCCTTCCTCAATGGGGAACATTGTAAAAGGCACAACAATGAACTTATTTTCCTCTGGACATTAGAGCAAATAATTTTTCACCTGCTCTGCTTGGGAAGACAGCAGTAGCTGGGCTGTGAGAAGAACAAGAGGATCTGCTTTGGCTTTCCTGCCTGTGCTTCTGCTGCCATAATCCATGTACTTTCACCGTCAGGCTGAAGGCATCTTAAATGATGGTAACATTCTTCACATGATACACTGAGGACTCATATAAGCTTGAAAAGTAAAACAAATTTGCAAAAGCTTTCAGGACTTATATTGTTTGTGTGGTTTGTGAAGAAGCAGTTACTGCTTTTTCCCCCTGCATACTCTTCCTGCAGGACAATTCTCAATAGATATTTATTTATCCACTGTCCTGCTTATACTAAAATCCTTAACATGGGTGGTAGCCCAGAGATTAAGCTGGGAAACACTGAACTGAAGATAAGTGGATGTGGAGAAATAGCTTTTTGTGAAATGTCCTTTGATTGCACTTAATACTGACACATTCCAAAGGCTTACCTGAGTCTTGAAACATAATTCTCTACATGACTTAACATGGCCAGCCAGCATTATTATAGACCAAGATAATAATGCATATAATAAATGCGTAACCTACTTGCTTCTTACTCCATAATCCACTAACTTCAGAGTCATGTTTTAGGATGTCCTAAGGTTACTGCACTGACAATTTATAGTATGAGGTGAATGACTTAGAGCTGCAAGCTCAGAAACTCTTGGAAGGGTGTTCGCAGAGGAGTGTGTATTCATTTGCATTGTCTGAATACATATAGTTGCAGTAGGTGACTTCTCAATAATCACATTCTCAAATGAAGCACATTACCAAACTCATATAGGGTATCAGATAAGCATAGTTTGAATGTCAGTGGAAGGAACTGTTAAAAAAAATAAATAAAAGATTTCTGTAGAGAGATAGTATAAAAATTGCACAGGCAATACTTAGATTTTTTTTTTTTGTCCTCTGTGTAATTCTTCCTGTGAATGAAACATGTAAGGAATTAAAACAGTTCCTCAATCTTTGGAGATCAAAGGTACAGTCTGAGTTGTTTCCAACTTTTTACAGCACAGAAGTGGAAACTATCAATTGAATCTGTGCTATTTGTTTGAGGTCACACTTGTATGAGTGAATGCATTTGATTAAACATCAAATCTGAAAACTTTTAATAAGTTAAGTGAACCAATATTGTTAAGTTTAGCCAGAACACCAGGAAGAGTAAAATTCACATAAAATAGCAGTCCGTTGCAATTACGAAATTAAGAGTATGAAGTGGTATCAGCCATCTATGTCTTTGGACAGACTCCAAACATTCAGAGTGATGCATACATTTCTATGTCAGTTACTGCCAAGTGTTCAAATGACAAACATCCCATAATTGCAGTCCTTGATCTTCCAAGAGGCTCGTATCTATAATTATGACCATTGTCTGAAAAAAAATCAAAACAACCTGGGCAATTGATGCTTGTTCCCACTTCTGTCACTGAAGTGACAAAATAACCAAGTCCTGCTCTTACCTGCTTCCTTATAATGCTACATTTGCCCTCACCTCAATATCTTGCTGCAACCTACAATCATGTGTCATTCATTTTGTGGAACTGATCAAAGCTTGTTCAGTTGAAGGCTGATTTGGGAATATGCCAAAAGTCTGAGGGTGGATGCTAACTGGCATCCAATGGATCAGGTTTATGCAACTGGTCCTTTAAACAGCACAGATTTTCCACTACAGGTAATGACTGTTATCCAGTGCTCTGTGAACACCAAGTCTTGAACACGTTGGTGCAGAGAGGTGTGTTATGGTGTCATCCAGACCATTTGGGTAATCTTTGCCTTTCTGTTCTAACTGAAGAACCTTAAAATGCTAAATTTACACAGCAGGACAGTGTTTGTTTGAAAAAAAGATTTCTGGTATTGCTGCACAGGTTACAGGACTGGGGCAAGCAGAGAAAAGGGAGCCAGAGCTCTCTTTGGAAGAGGTAAAGCTCACTTGGTGAGAAACTGTGCTGAAACTGCTGCCTTGCCCTGGAAGCAGTGAGCTGAGAGGTTATGAAACACAGAGATGCCAACCATGGCACTAGGGGAGCACACATCCACATCACCTGTGTGCAGGTGAGAGGCACAGCACACACTGGGACCAGGGCTGCTGTGTGTAAAAGGCTTTAGGAAGTGCAATCTTGTTCCAGCTATGTTTAAAGGAGAGGCTGTATCCTGAATTCCAGACACCTGTGGTGTAGATCCGTGCGTGTGAGGTGGTCAGCCCAGGCTGTCTCCACAGTCATGGAGAGAACCAGGCATGCTGAGGGCATGAGTCGTGTGATCTGTTCCAGACACATCCTTTAGGAGGAGCTGAGCCATGCCCTTGTTCCCTTTGAGCACTGATTCTCTCTCCGTTGTCTGTCAAGGGCACTCCCCCACGACCAGCTCTGAGGTGAGCTTCTGCATTTACGGAGATGAATTCTGCTTTCCAGATGCTGCACAAAACCAAATAGGTTCCATTTGTTTTTCTAATCCACTTTTCTATCTATTTTCTCAGACAAGGGGATGAATAGCTTTCCCTAAGCTGTGCCTGCAGACTCCAGGAGGACCCTGGGACCATAAAAGTCAGAGGAGCACAAAGCAACACACAGCATTAGCAGTGCTGAACATGTCACTGCCGAGCAGTAAAACTAGGGGACCAGCATAGATCACCTGAAATTTATCTTAAAACAAGATTTTCTGAACATGATATTAAATTGTTGAAATTTTTTTTTAGGTTATTTTGGTTGTTCGTTTGTTTGTTTTTTAAATTTAAATTAAACAGCAGGTCAATATCGATTTCTCAAGATCATAAACCAAATATCATCACATACTTTTAGACAAAATCTAGCTCAAGCATCCCCTGGCAGGGTAATTTCTGTGTGATGTGTATCTGCTCTCACATACAATGCAGATTTCTGAAGAGCAAAGAGTGGTAAGATAGCTTGATACACTGGCTACTTCATCTGGAGTCATTTCAATGAATGCAGATTTAAATACCAGCCCATTCAACACTACTGTCAAAGCTTTTCCTTCTATACTATCAGTTCCTTAAGGTAAATGAGCAAATCCCAGCAGCTTGAAAAGACCATGGGAATGAAGTCAGCCTGCTAAGTTGCTGCAGAAACCTGAAGGGCTCCAGGGACAAAAGGCTGGGAGGAAGTGATGTGCTTTCCCACTCTCTGTGAGGGTGATGCAATGTGTTGTTATCCAGTGCCACTTTTTTTTTTCTCTAGCTTCAGCTCAAGGGATCAACAAACACACCTGAAGGCAGCAGGGATGTGTTTAAACAAAGGACATGTGAACAGATTCAAACCTCAGACTTAAAACAGGCAAACAAAAAGACTGCATAAGGGAAAAAGGAGGCAGTTGTAGTAATTGCAAGGGCAAAACCATGCAGAATAATGAACCCAGCAATAAACTGCTGCCAGCACACACAGATTTCCAGTTAAGTCTGTAGGCTGTTCCACTGCCAAATCCTGCCTGTTGAGGGAGGCACAATCAGGTAGAACTTTTTTTAAGGATTAAGTTCTTTTTCCAACTTGTCTTCTCTCCATATTTGGTTATGTTGTGGTGTGAGCGTTTGGCTGGTGAGCCAAGAGGGCTGATGCCTGCACCTGCTTTTGCTGTATGCTCCCACTTGCAGCAGTTCCCCTCACAGCCCCACTGGCTTCATTACTTGCAGCCTTGAATTGCTCAGGTCTGTAGCTCTTTGTTTTGGCAGTAGTGAGTCATGCTACTCCAGCATGGATGAAATAACGTCAGATGGAAACTGTGAAAGCTCCATCTTACTGTCAAAATTTCATACTCTGGAGGTAAAGATTATTCTTGATGAAAAAGTAGGGAGAGGTAGATATTCATATATCAGCTCTGGAATTCTTTATCATGACAAATAAGGGCAATATACAATAAGTTCTCTTTTAATGTTCCTACATTAAACAGAAAAGGAAGAACTTCATTTGTTGTTAACATTCAAAATGTATTGATAGAGAGCAATGTGTCCACCACTGGTTGTGCTTGGACCATTTTCCACAGCTGATCTCTCCCAATCACCCTAAAACAAAGGAGTCAAGAAGCCAAATTAATGTAGCTCAAAAAGGGAGGATAGCTGGAGAAGGCAGAGATATGTCCCTTGGTTGTGGAAACCTCAGTTAGGTGTCCCCCTCAGAGTGCATTTGTGGCTGGTTCCATCTCTTAGATCTTCTGAGAGTACATGAGGGACCAGCAGCCTCCTGGAGCAGTACAGGGTTAGGTGTAAGCAAAGCTGGCTAAACCCCCTGTTGGGCATGTTCCTCTTGCAGTTTATAATTTTAAATGATTGTCTGGAATTTAATCTATTTTTCAACTACAATTAGCATAAACTGGCACTTCCTCACCCTTAGTGCTGAAACTTATTTTTGTAATGAACAAAAAAACCAGAGAGGTATAATAACAAGAGGAAGAGGGTAGTCTTGCCTATTAGTCAGTGCATGTAGCCAGGTTCTTTTAAAAAACAATAATTAAGCATAAACAGACTAGATCATAGAATCATTGAATATCCTGAATTGGAAGGCACCCACGAGGATAATTGAAGTCCAATTCCTGGTCCTGCACAGGACATCCCCAAGAATTACATCATATGCCTGAAAGCTTTGTCCAAATGCTTCTTGAACTCAGGCAGGTTTCATGCTGTGACCACTCCCCTGGGGAGCCTGTTCCAGTGCCCAGCCACCCTCTGGGTGAAGAACTTTTTTCTAATATCCAACGTAAACCTCCCCTGACACAACTTCAGGCCATTCCCTTGGTCTTTTCACTGGTCACCACAGAGAAGGGATCAGTGCCTGCTTTTCCTCTTCACCTTGTGAGGATGTTGGAGACTGTAATGAGGTCTTCCCTCAATCTCTTCTCCAGGCTGAACAGACCAAGTGACCTAATCTGCTCCTCTTTTGGTTTCCCCTCAAGGCCCCTCACCATCTTTGTTGCCCTCCTTTGGATGCTCTCTCACAGTTTAATGTCTTTCTTGCATTGTGACACCCAAAACTTCACATAATATTCAAGGTGAGGCTGCCCCAGTGCAGAGCAGAGTGGGACAATCCCCTCCCTTGCCTGGCTGGCCATGCTGTGCCTGATGCCCCCCAGGACAGGGTTGGCCCTCCTGGCTGCCAGGGCACTGCTGGCTCATGGTCAACTTGGCTCTGACCAGGACTCCCATGGGCCTTTTTGTGGTGCTCCTCTCCACTATCTCATTTCCCTGTTTGTCTGTCCCATTCTGGGTGCAGGATTCAGCACTTGTCTTTATTAAACCACACATGGTTGGTAGATAATTCCAATCTTTGCTGGAAATGATAGACAGGAACTAGAGGACCCGCTGAGGGTATTAAATGTACAGGAAATTCCTAGTGTAATTTTGTAGGTCAACTGAAAGATGGGGATTATTCCGAGTGGAGGGCAAAAATGCAACCACAAACATTCATTTAAAAAAATCATAAAACTGATCATTTAGGGTGTAGGAGGTTGCTCAGAGTTAGCTGGAGGGTTTAATTACCCTGCATTTCTTGGATGAGTAAGCTTCTTGACTTCTTTTCAATGCGCTGACCAGAGGATATATGTAAGCTTCACTGTATTTAGTAAATACCTTAGGGTAGACGAATTCCAAGTGACATCCCCATGGTTTCATGCAGCAAAATGGTGACATGTCATCACCACCATGTTATCATCACACAAATTGTCAACATGGCCATGTTATTCACTACTGAGTGTGACACATTAATGACATGGAGTGACATTTTGTTCCTTTTCTGCACCTGTAAGTCTCAGAAGTGTGGCTCCTTCCTAGCCTAGTTTTTAGTCCCATTTGTAGTCCCTTTTGTATTGACACACAAGCATGACTCTTGCACACACACTACAAAGCAAAAAGTGCCTAATAACTATATCTCCAAGTTTTATGAAAGTCTAACACAGAAGGAGCTGGCCACCATAGGATCCTGAATAACAAAAAAGCCCTGCAGAGGCAATTCAAATTTGGGCAATCTCTGAAAAAAGCTTAAACCCTACTAGATTATTTGAGCCATATTCAACAGTTGAAGTGAATTTGAAGCTCCAGATGCATTAAGCTTTATTCTTAAGGAAGAAGCTAGAAATGTTCCTGTACAATTCTACCTGGACTAGAGAGTCAGATGTGTCCATGCAGACCAGCAAAGCAAATGTCTCCCAGTCAGTCAGCAAGACAATGGGACACCCTCTATTTAACCACCTCACTAAGAACTCTGCAAACTTGGGGTGCAGACCAAAAGTCAGGTAAGTGCTCAGTTAGATTTTTGTCATCCTTAGATGAAAGGAAGTGACATATTTGATACACATTAGCTTAGAGATCAATGGCAAGAAACTGCTTTTAAAGCTGCATAGGACCAGTATTTCAATAATACAAGTTTTAGAGGTATGCTAGTTGAATTTAATCAGTCTCCACTTATGTTCATTACACATAGATGATACTCCATCTTCACATAAGGCTCTAGATTTCTCACATATATGTGTGAAATGCTCCATACCTTAGCACTTTGAAGTATTGTATCCATTGATCTCTTTGCAGCTATGCACACCCACACAATTTTAAGGATTTTTTAATGTTTTTAAATACTCTCTGCACTAGAGGATTTCATCTAGCTTATTATCCACTTGGCTACTGATTTCTTTGGCATCTGTGCTTTGCCTGCTGGGAATCAGGAGATTCAACCAAAGATCTAAATAAAAAAAAAAACCACAGTCTAGGCTTAACTTTATTGTCTTCATTCAGGTAGCTTAGATGTAAAAGTTAAACATGTTGTATAGTAGATGAGGTTGTTGGGCAAAGTAAACATGAGTGTTTAAAAGAGAATATTTTAATGCTTGATCTGACATTAACTTCCAAATGGTGATATACTTATTCACATAGCTATTCAATATAACTTCACTAACAAAATAATTTCTATTCAGTTTATTGTACCATATTGTATCATGCTGGTTTTATGATAACATCTGAAGGAAAAAAGAAAAATTAAAGCTCTATATTTAACACTATGTATACATACACTTCTAACATTGTGCTTCAGCTTACCAAAAATATACTATCCCTTTGTGGCTTATAAAAGGAAGTCTGTGATAAAAAGCCGGCATAAACCTCTCAGTGTTTCTGCTGTTAATTGCCCTGATCTTATGAATCTACATGCCATGACTAAAAATCTTACTGCTCTTTATGTAGTCACACACTCCAGCATGGAGAGTGAAGGCATTGAATAGTGGGTCTTACAACTGTTTTATAAAAATCTCTGTGAACAAGAAATATTCACAGCTAATAGATGCCCTTACAGAAGAAGATGTTAACATTCCCTGGAAAACAGATCAAACTTGTTTATTATCCACACAAGCATGCCTCTCTGCCTATGAAGGAAGTGCCTGCAAAAGAAAGCACAAATGTAACACTGAAGAGTTTGAAATGCATCTTAAGATGCTTTCTCAGAATCTGTTACTCCTTTTGACCACTACAGTTTTTAAACCATAATTCTAACCAAAACAGCTGATAACACAAGTTAGTCCATGAGCTGATGGAAGTGTTTCATTCTTCTTTCTTTGACAACTCTCAGTGCCGTGTTCTTACACTGACAGTGTCAATTTTCTGTCACTTGTGGCTTTTTTATTATTCTAGGATTTATTATTTTTTAATTATTGTATTTCTTAAATAATTTATGGTTTGCAATCTGCTCTTTTTTGATATGCCCCTTAGGACCAGGTAGTTTGTAATTCAGTGAGTGTGGTCAGAAGTGGTCCATTGGTAATTGAGAAAATAAAGGAAATAAGGTAATTAACAGGAAACGGATCCTATTCTTATTTAGCACATATTTTATGCCTTGAGAAAAATAAATCTTTTTCTGTGTTTGCTGTTAGATGTAAAGATCAGTGATCACTGCATTCCAAGTACTGAGTAGCAAAGGCTTTGAAAAGAAGTGTGAGCTACCACTGTGTGTTGTGCATTTCTGCTTTTAAGGCCAGATATTCTGTTTTGTGATTTATATTAAAGTAACATTGGTTCCATTAATTATATTTAGAATGATACAAAGCCAGATATAAAAATAATAGATAATACATCTGATGCCCTGAGCAAAGATCCACTAACCAAAAATCCCAACCCCTTTGCAGGATTTTTTGGATACCTTATTCCATGAGGCAGTGGTACCTCAGCATATAATTCAAGAACTTATGACGTGAGCAGATGGGACTTTTGCTGTGAGTCAGCTCCATATTCATGATACAACTTCATCAGCATTTTAGCCCAGGTGAGGAGGGCGTGCTGAAGTGACTCTCAGTTCCTGGACCATTCAGCTTTGGCCTAAGAGAGCACTAATTGGATTAAAACTCCAGCCACAAAAAAGCAATCACTCCTTGGACTAGAACAATCCCTGTGACAGAGATTTTGGACATGTTCTGTAGGGCCCCTGCACTTGCTCTGCACTGATTGCTAATGTAGACATGGCCTCAGGGTGCTCAGTGCTGCTACTTCTGTAAAATATTGGTGGGTTTTTTGGTGATCAAATCACATCACCTCTGATAGTCTATGTTTCTTTAAAACAAAAAGTCTTGGGGGGAACAGACCATATTAAGGGAGGGAAGTGTTGGCAGGATAATTGAAACAATTCAGTATCATGGAACTGACTGGGGTGTGGAGGCTGGGGGCTTCTTGATTGACTTGGTTCCAATTTCTTACAGGAGTTTAGCTTTTTCTATATATTAAACTAAGAATTAAAGCATTTTAACGTTATAAAAATGTATTTTAAAGTTATTGTTTTGTTTCCAAATGAGAATATATTACCTTAAAACAAACAAACAAACAAAAAAACCCAAAAAACCAAGACAACCAACTAACTAACGAATAAAAACAATTTATCATCTAAATCCTTGAAAAAACTTGCATGATTTTGAAATTCCAGAGTTTCTTATAGGACTAGGTTTCATTTTCAAAGAAGCTCTTTTTTACACTATTTCTGAACTGGCACAACTATAACAGATATGGCCAAACACGTGTTTCAGAACAAAACCATATACTCCAATTCCTTTCAATAGCTGCTGACACCTTGCACCCCATCTCTCTGCTGAGAGCTATTATTTCCCAGGAAAAGGTGGCAGAAAATTAACTTATAAATCCAGATTTCTGGTAAATGCCCAAGGAAGCTCACCTTTGCTCCTGTTAATTTGTCCTCCTGCAAAAAATTCCACAGTGCTCTGCATTCATGAAGTTTTGTGCAGTTGCAAAGAGTCAAAAGAAAACAAATTTCTTTCCTGTGGTGCAGGCTCTGCCCCTTCCAAGGAAGAACGTTTCTGAGCAGGCAGAACAGCAAATATTCCCTTCCTTTCCTCACCTAATGCCCTGCCACCACCCACAACATTTGGACTCCTCCCAAGGTCAAAAATGACAGTTGTTTCTCTTCCCAACCTGAAAGATACGGCATTAAAACCATTAGCATGAAGGTGTGTGAATCTTGGAGAGCATGGAGTTCACCTGCCCTGCCAAGGCAGTGGAAAGATTTATAGTTTCTAATTTATTTGGGTTGCACCACTTTTATTGTGGTAAAAATTATATTGCTTTTTAAAATCCTGCTACTGCTGTTCCCAGACAGGAATGAGTGGATGCTACAATGTGTTTTTTTTAGGATTAGCCACATAAGAGCGTGCACAGTCAACTTTGTGCTTATACAACAGGTTTTGGACGTTCTGGTAGAGCATCTAATGCCAGGAATGGGCTTTGCAGGTGACCCCAGTTATGGCCATTTGTCTGCAGGCATTTTGGTTTTATTGGGCATTGTCTTACCTCACTTTCTGTGCAACTTCTCCCTCTTGCCACCCAGCAGAAAGGTTATCATCTCCAGCAGAACAAAACCCTCCGGTGATCTCAGCTTGGACACTGAGAAAGAGAGAGATCCCCTCAAGGAAGCAAGGACCAGAGGGAGAAAAGATGCTCAGGATTAGGGCAGTGGTGCTCAGCTAAAATGGTTCAGGAAAAGGCAACCAAGAGAAACCAGAGAATGTTTTTGGTCATGGTACTGTGAGCCGCAGCTGACAGCTGAGGCCTGGTACCCTGAACTACCACACATGGGAGGCAGTGGGATGATTTGAGGCCATAGAGGGCCTGACTCAGCCTCCTGGGCAGCAGGGGTGGAAGTGCTGACCTGCTGTGGCCATTTGGGTAAGCCAAAGGCAATAACCTCATTTGAGTAATTCCAAGGTTTTCAACAGTTTCTTAATCTGTGGGTAGCCACCCTGCTGTGTCATGCTTTTTAGGGAGAGAGAGGCATCTTCTCCAGGAATGGCCAGCTTCCTTTTCTCCTGGTTCAGTGTCAGCAGCTCCTTTTCCTGCCTTTGCTGGGGCATGGAGATAAAAAAAAGAATTATATATATATATATATATATATATATATATATATATATATATATATATATATATATATATATATATATGTATATATATGTTTAAAGTTGCTGTTTATACTGGAGAGAAAGGAAAAGGTTGATATATTAGCAAAAAATTACAGAACTTCCTGAAGGTCATATTAAGGCATGCTTCCTGACACCAGCTTCAATTAGTGAATGGACTCTCGGATTGCTCTGGAATTCTGCTCATGTCTAAGAGCTTCCTCTTAACCCTTGACTTGACTAGTCTTCAAAAATCAAATTGCAAACAATATCAGTTTGCCAACACTGTGAGCAAAGCACACAGTTACTTTAACTCCTGCTAAAGAGCAGCCAATCACACTGCCCTGTGACTCAGTTATTCATGAACTGGTCTAATTTCCCTGTGAAAACTTTAAAGAAACTTTCAAATTGCTTGCACACAAATGCTTTTTGATCAGCTCAGCTCTATTTTTGGAACAAGCTCTCATGAACACATTAGCAGTCAGTCCTTCTCATATTTATATTTTTCATTCTGTCTGAGTTTAGGGGAAATATGTGTCATTTATAAATTGGCTTATTATAGCTTTGTGTTGAGCTCAAATGTGGAACACACTGGTCTAAATTAGATTCCATCATTATTTTAAATTGTAGCCCTAACAGGGGAGCTAAATACACAATTATATACTCATAATAACACGACTCTGGCCAAAGGGCAGTGGGGAGGGGTAAGATACTGACTGAGCCAACTGGTCAAGCAACAACACAAGTCCTTTATACAGCCAGCCATTCTCCCCAGGGCTTCCTTGAAACCCAAAGAGCACTGTTTACATTAGAAAACCTTCTCACAGAGGAAGCCCAGGCTGGGTTAGGAGCACTGGCTCTCCTTACATGGGGCCTTCTCCCTCTTTTCACTGCTCTGGTGACACCTGGCAGCCCTGGCTTGGCTCTGAATGTTGGACTGGCCTTTAGATGCCAGCTCCTGTCCATAGTGCCCACCTATCCATGTGTATGGAAAATAACTGGCTGTGACAGTGCATTACTGATAGATTTCCATCACAGTATTATGCTGGGTCTCTGGGACTTTGGGTGAAAATTTATGATGTTTTTAATGAGATTTGGGATGCGTCTGCTCTGGAGAGCTGGAGGCTGAGCACAAGCAGACAAAAGCACTTGATACTTACTAGGCACCCTGAAGGATAGGTCCTGCTTGGAAGAGTCCCATGAACTGAGAGTTAATCATTCAAAGAAAAAGAGGAAAGATAGCAACATGATGTAGGTCATGCTCTGGAAGAGCAGATTAGGGATGGATCATTTGCAAATGCCATCCGGCTGGCAGCCACTCTCGCCCCCCTGGTAATGAAATACACTCAGCATTTGCTATCAGTATGAACAGAGTTTAAGATTATGTATAGGCTGGACTTGCAAAGCATGACTTTTCCAAAGGCACAGAATTTTTTAGCTTGTCTTCTTCACACATTTAGAAGTATGATCCCCAGCTATCAATATATACTGCAGTGCAGGACAGGGTAAGATTTCCATCACATTTGTTACTGAGATAGGTAAAGAAATTCTTTATTCCAAAGCTCCATTTCATCAGTATTAAGAGACATTTCTGATTTGTGAGGACTTTCATAAGATAAGTATACACATGCATTTATAAAATGTTCTTAAAATATATATCACCAAAAAAGTTGCTGATGAACCCAGCTCATGAAGTACTGCAAATCTCCACCCTACTGCACATTTAATGAGGGAGACAGCAGAACACAAGCGCAGATTTAACTTATTCCATACCTAAACTGCTTCTCAGTTAGAGCAATGCAAAGGAGATGAAAACAAGAGTCCAAATTGTAACAGACTCATTGCCCACTGTAAGTGGAAGAAGGAGATTGCAACTTGCCTTTCTAATTTGTTCCTCCCTCTTCCTATCAGGCTGGACAACTTACCTATGTGAGTGCTTCTGCACCCCACAAAAGGACAATACAGCCTCCATGCACTGAGCACTGTGTGAGAGATCCTGTTCTCTGGGTCAGCTCCAGCCCCAGGGCACAGCCTGAAGCAAAGGATGTAGGGGTGTGTTTAATTTGCATGACCTCTCCTTCACAACTAGAAAACCAGGCCAAAAATAATTTCCTCAGGGTCTTTCCATTGATTCTTACTTGAAGGTGCTGTAAAAATACAACGCGAGGCATATAAAAATTCAAGCACCACTCACAGATCCACTTCTGAATAGCTTGAAGAAGAGAGGAAATAAAAGTGCCTAAAAAGGCAGGGCATGGATGATTACATGTGTATTTAAAGCATCAGTATTTAAAAAATAGGAGGGAAGAGGAGACCTTAAGCTTGAGTGAAGTTCTGCTGCAATACACAGTAACCACATCATATTTCACACACAAATCCATGAGGAAATATATCCTCTCCTCAAATTCCCTAATTCACTGGCCACTGTTTCCTTCACAGCTTCTTCTACATAAGAGTGTGTAACACCACCACTTTTCTCAGCAGTTACAAACACTTATCTGATTAAGATTTTCCAGTGTTTATCTGGATGCTTTGGGACAGTCAGACCTTGAAGGAGAAGGTCTTACCTGCACCTACATGCACCTCCCTGCCAGCCAGGGGCATCTTATGAGTGGGGTGAAAGAATTGCCTGCTGTGGGAAAGGAGCAGCTCAAGTGTTGGTTGCTCCTCCTTGCCACAAGGTAGGACCAAGGCCACCTTGTGCAAGAGCACATTGCAGGGACCTGTAGGAGCCCTGTCCCAGAGCACTGCTGTGTCTCACCCAGGGAGAAGGGGTTAGTGCCTCTTTTGTCAGTCACGGGCTCAGCTGCTGAGAGCCACAGGGCAGGGATTCCCACCACCCCGCCGGGTTCAAAGGGATATGCTAAATATATGCAAAGGCATGAAATCAGATGCAACAGGGAAAGGGAAGGCTGATTATCTGTGGACCTTCCAGAAGGCTGCACTGTGCCATTGCCTCAGGGAGGAAGAAAAAGCTCCTCGGGACACGGGTCACACTTGCTGTGTCCTTGCTTCTAAGCAGAGCCAGTTAGCCTTTTTTTACTCTCCTTCAGCAGTAAAATTAGGGGTAAAATCAAGAGAAAATAAAGTGTGTTGTCTCAGATCAGGACAGATTAGGTTGTCAGAGCTTTCTTGTCAATAAAGGGAGAAATAATTGTTTTGGACAATATAAGAATTCAATCATGTTCATGGATAGTAATGGCCAAGATTATATTGCCATGCATTTTATGCACCAACATGAAAGGGCATGGCACATTCTCCTGCTCATTATCAGTGAAAAGTCTGATTCCATAAAAGATGAAAGAATTACATTAATCCACTTCCCCTGCTATTTTGGAGGACAGTTGATGTCTGATCACAAAGTGTTCAGAGGTGAGTGGTGACCCTAAGCAGAGGAAATGGAGAAAACAGGTTCTCTTGGTGCCCTGACTGGAATGGTTATGCAAGAACCAGGCACAAACCATTTCATTATCTAGGGCAGGCACTGTCCCCAGGGAAGGGAAAGGCAGGGAGCTCGAGGCAAGAGGAGAGGTGTTGTCAGGGACAGGGGCATGTGCTGCAACGTGGCAGCAACCAAGGAGGCTTCTGTCCTTCTGTTGGGGAGATGAGTAACCCTCTCCAGGTGACTCAGCTGAGGTCTGATCAGCAAAACTGCACAGAGCTCTGGGTACCCCTCCTCTAGAAAAGAAAGCTTGCTTTCTAATTTCTATCAAATCCCTGACCAGATGGAGGTCAAGTGGTGCCAGCAATCATTTCTGGGCTGGGAAGACTGACTGGTCCAAGCTGGGAAAACTGACTTGAGGAAAGTTAGGTGACTGGGATAAGCTACAGGCAATTTCTCTGACAAGATTATTTGAAGGGTGGAGGTGAAAAAGGGAGACAAATCATCTAAGGCAGAGTAAGCACTATGGCCAGATCATTATGTACTTTTACAGCACTTAAAGAGTGATCAGACATTTTATGAAACAAATGAAAATCCATGGTCTGAGACCCTTATGCTCTAATCAGAGGCATAACAGGATGCATGACTGGAAGGAATGAAAGGCAAGAAAATGGAGATTGAGGTATATAATAATAAGTAATGGGCTGAAACTAAGACAGGACAAACTTAAACTGAAATTAAAATTCAAATAGATCATTAGGGCCATTGCAAAATCATCCAAGAAAACAGATTAAATATTCCATTTATCACACCTGAACAAAATGTCATGTATAGCATCACTTGCAAAATGCATGAAAGGATTTCTCCCTAGAGGAATTCACAAACTGTTTCAGACAGTAGAAGGAACAGAGATGAGGTCTCAGCAAGGGGAATACAAAAACAGTGCAAAGAGCAGAGCACTGGGCACAAGCATTGGCCTCTATGGACATTGTCTCATTTGTCCTCAGAAAATGCAGGGCAACAGACATCATATAGAGACCCATTACACCAGTGATACACCACTCAGCTGGGGTTTTCATAAACACCAAGAATGTTTTTGGAAGCTCTTTCTGTTGTGTCAAACATTAGGCCTGGGCCTGTATCCTGATTTCCAGAGAGATATGGGCTTGATTTTTTGTCATCTTGCTTCCCAGTAAATCATCTAATGCAATCACATCCGTAACATAATTCTGCATCCCAACACTACCACCACACTTCAAAAGACAACCTAGGATGCAAAATAGCTGTTCTTTAGTAACATTTTTTCTTTAACATTGAAATATTGGATGTGCACAAGACCATCTTAGGGGAATTTTATGCCAGAAAGTCTACTGGTGTAATTGCTAATTACACAGGACCTAGATTGGGATCAGCTCTCAGGGCAATTTTATTGATTTCCTCATTCTATTTCTGATTTCTTACACTCATTCCTCACTGACTTAGCAGCAGTGAAAGTGCTAATTCCTAGAAAAGTTGGGGCAGAGAGAGAGAGACTTCCCTCACATTCAGCACAGCCTCTGGGAGTAAACTGATCCACATCTTCATCACTAGGTGAAGTAACATTGTTTGCAAAATAGGCCATCTTTCCAAAAAATTTCATTGTTCTACTTTACAAATCATATTCCACAAGTAAACACATTTCTCAAGAAATTGGTGCATCATTCACAATTTTGTTTTCCTACAGAAACTTGCTTAGGAGCCTAGGAGCTGATAGTTCAGAACTGACAGAATGGTCCGAGTAGCAAAGAAAGTTTTTTCCAGTGTGGCTGAGCCTGAACACACTCATTTTTGAGCAGATAAGATAAATAGAACAGATAAAGCTTGCCATCTAGAGGAACTGTACAGAAATCCACTTTTCTTTCTACTGAACCTGTTCTTGCAGATACTCATTTGAGTGTGAGACCAACAAGAGCAAGTGACACATTTTAGTATTGATCAGAACTCAGCAGCTACCAAAGAGATTGGAACAAGATGATAGAGAGACCTGCCTTCAGCTTGTCCTTTTGCCGTCCAACTTTTCCCTCCTTTTGCACCTCGTATAAAGATCCCTGCTCCATCTTGCTCCCACAACTACTCCATGGTGAGATTCCCTTCCTACTGCTTTCTGTGTAATAATGAGAAGGGACAGCAGAGCAGAGGGGTGAATCCCTGCCCTGACATTTTGCTGAGGTGGAGTCTGGAGGATAGGTGAGGGAAATGCCTCAGGGGACTGAAGTATCAATTCAAGACATCGTTCTCTGCTCACCACAGAAAGACAACCTTTAGACCATGAAGAGATCACAGGGACAGAAAATAACTCAGGCCACAATCTATTGGACCTGCCTGAAAAATGCATTTGATAAGGCAGGGGTAGGATGGTACAGCTGAGTCCTGCTAAAATCTCAGAGGCACACTGCAGTGCATCTCCTGGGTAGGAGATGCCTCTTGGCGGGAGCCCCAGAGCAGCCACATATGACTTGCTTGGTAAAGCTGACAGGATTTCCAAACCTGTGTGTGGCTTGGAGTGGAAGGAAGGTGGCCATGGTGGGCAGGGATGAATGCATCCAGGCAGCCAGGCCAAGAAAAATCAGGTCTCCTGCTCTGGAGGTGAAAGCAAGCTCCCCTGGCTCTGTGCAATGCAATCGAGGCTGCTGTGCCACTCACCCTGGCCAAACACACAAAGTGACTCCCAGCTACTTTCTCTTGCATAAGAGTGTGTCACATAAGCAACAGCGGTGGTGCAATTATTTGTCTGGAAACAGCACTGGGCACAAGGTCAGTGACACTGGTTGCTAAATTGCCTCAATTTCAGACCTGAGCTTCCGCCTCGAGTGCAGACCTTCAAAGAGATGGTGAGAAGAATGAGTACCACTCTCATTTCACTGGATGGAAAGTAATATGTCCTTCCAGCTTCAGGCCTAGCAAAAACAATAAACAGAGCTTCTCATGATTTTCACATTTGGGAGAACTTATATAATTAAGAGAATGACCCTGTCCTGCTTCTCTTGAAGTCAAAAGGAGTTTCTGAAGTTTGCATGAATTAGAAATGTAGAAGTGTTCACTGTGCTTTTGCCTTTTCCCAGTCACACTGATATCAGAAGATCACGTCAATGGAAGTCAGTGAGAGGCTGCCAACTTACGCCAGGGCTGGATGCGACTGATCGTGAGCTGTCATCCCTCAGGCTAATTATGAACTCATCAGTTCAAGGATTCTTCTCAGTTCACTTTTAGGGATCAGTGTGGTTAGTCCTCCAAACCTAATTTTTAGTCTTACAATGACATACCTAAGTACCTATGTTTAACTTCTGAGTTACCACTCCTTTGGGCTGGGAAACTGATAACAATTAGATGAGTTGTCCCCAGATCAGTGCTGGCCTCATATTTCACCCACCCTGCTGTACCCTGTTGTTTAATCATACCTCAGTGCTCTTAATGAGACTCATTTGTCTTACTCTCAAGTTTCATACTGTTTCCTGCTTTACTGACTTTTGTGATGAAAGCAACAGAAACACTGCTAATTGATGCCTTTCAGGTGACATTAGCCTTTGCAAGAGCATCCATCAGTGGTGGTAAACATCTGTCTGATAAGAATTTTCCTTTTTATATTCCACTTTGAAAATTTAAAAATAGCTAAAGCTCTGCTGATAAAGGATAAGCAATACACAGCTTTCATCTGAGAAATTACAAGGACAGAGAGCATGGTAACAGAAATCTCTGAGACCTCTGGTGGCATGGTGGTGATTATAAGACCAAGTTAAGTAGACTGACAAAACCCTTTCATCAAGAGCTGCCCTTTGCACATTAAGTTGCATGAGCATAAGCCTGTGAACAGTGTCTGTAATAGTCTGTGTGCACTGTCAGACTGGGTCAGCTCAGGGGCAGCAAGAGTCTCCAAGTTCAGCTGTTAGCTGAAAAATAGTCACCTTGGTCTTTGGCCCACATCAGTTACCTGGCACAAAGTAAAAGTCAGGGAGAAAATCAGTGGAACTGACTGACTGAGGTATCTAGGCTTGTGCAGAAGCAGACTGACCACTTTGGTCTTAATCAAAGCAGTTACTGCTGCTTTCTGTGCCAAATGGAGAATGATCCTGATTGTCACACAGAGAGAGTTGAGTGTTTTCAAGAGCACTTATCCTAGTTCAGGTCTTGAGGGCACTGATATGCTACAACTGCCCTGAGCAGTGTCCCAAGACTCTATCCCTGCTCAGCCCAAGAGACCTGTCTCAGCTCCATCAGCACTGCCCTCTGCTGCAATAGGCTGGGGATGAAGGATGCTGGAGTTAGGGAACCCTTTTTGATCCCTTTGTCACCAGCCAGGTGATCCACTGCTATATTTGGTGCTGGCCTAGGGCTGAGGGAAATATTTGATAACATCTCAAGGACTCTTCTCCCTCCATTTTGCTGCTCTTCTCTAGGACACCAGGATGATGTTCATCCTTGAGATCAATTCCACATCACTGCAAATATTGAAGTGTTGGGAATCTTCCAAGGGATCTGCTGGAAAGGCCTGACTTTGTACAGCTCCTCTGTAGTTCAGCTAGATAACATGCATATGAGGATATCCCATCAAAGGAAAGAAGAGCTCATAAAAGCAAGAAATGTTGATTGACTTACTAACAACCTCTGCCTGGAAGTAAAAGACTTGGCTGCAAGGATTTTCAGATTCACAAACCTCAGCTGCTAGGCTTGCAACATTAGCCTAATACAACAGAAAAACCAAAAAGTAAAAAAATTTGGAATCATTTTGAGCTCTGCCACCTCAGCAGACAAAGAATTCTGGTTCTAACAACTTCTCAACTTCTTTACAATACAAACATCTTACTGATCCTGGTCCAACATCACCTTGGAATTCATTACCTATGCATGGGGATTTCAGAATGGTACTCGAGGGAAGGTTTTCTGCTCCCATGTGATTATAGCTTTTATATGTTGCACTGAGACATATGCCAGGTGCCAGGGAAAGAAAAATGAGGCTGCTCAGCAGTTCAGGCCTTATTTCGTTCCCGTGCTTACCTAAAAATCTCATTGACCTATTCTGCCTGATTCACACTTTTTGCACTGTACATGCTAAAGAGAGAAGCACAAAGATACATTTGTGAACAGCTGTCAACTTTCTCTTGCCTGCTGGCAGTGAAACAGCTGATTAACTGCTTTCAAATATGGTTCATTTAGTAAATTAGGAAGTGGTACATCTTTGTCTAAAGTTTCAGAAGTACTTGGGCTGCATGGATATTTGACTGTTGCACTGCTCAGTCAACCCAATTTTTATTGAGTGTTCAGCTCATGCTTCTAGGAAATCAAATTTGTTAAGTATCCAAAACTGGGTATGCAGAAATGGAACTGCCTCAGTTGCATATCAACTTTCTGAATATTGTGGAGATCCATTTAGAACATATTGAAGGAAGCAAATATGATTACCACCAACCTAGAGAGGAAATGTGAGTTTACTCAGCAAAGAAGAGTTTAGTTCTGCTGCTGACTTCCTTCAGACCAAGATTTTAAACACATTCCAGTCTTGCAAAGAATGTACTAAACACCCCGCTTCTTCCAATCCTTGAAAATAAACCCCCAAATTTTCCTTGATTGAGTCAAGGAAGGTCTGAGGATTGCAGCACAGGATATATGAGGTGATGTTGAGGGAGTGGGTTTCTTCAGACTAGAGAAGAGAAAGCAAAGGGCTGGGGGTACAATTACCTATGGACCAGGAGTAGAGATCAGTCTTCAAAAAGATGCACAGTGAAAGGATAAGAAGCAACAGCCTGAAGTTGAATTTTGGTCTAAAGAAGGATTTCTTCATCAGAAGGTGGAAAAGCAAAGGACGAGGTTGCCCAGAAACATTGTTGGAGAGACTCAAAACTCAGTTGGATACAGCCTGAGAGACCTGATCTAGCCCTGAAGCTTGGAGCAGTGTTTTGAACTAGAGGACCTTCAGAAGTCTGTTCAAACACAGCTACATTGAGAGCTCCATTACCAAGAGGGCAACCAAAAATTAATGAATGCTAGTAGCATTCAAAACAAAATTTCACATGAATGAATTCATGCAAAGCCCATCATAAACATTTTTAAAAATGTATGAAGTTGCTACTGCACAGCAATATTTTGACTCATTAAATGAGGAAACTGGCTTATAAAGAAAAAGGATTCACACTGAAATACACAGTTTTCTAATCTCATGTTTTTTTCTTTTTCAAATCCAGCTTTGCTTTTAGACAGAAATGAGAAATAGCTGAAAGGTAGAGGGGAGAGTTCACTTTTAAGGCAGCATTTCCCCATTCTCAAGTCCATTCATGAATCTGTAGTTGCATTTTCAGATGGGTTACTGGGCTCATGACTCCTATTGCCCTAAGGGCACCAAGGGGCCTTGTTCTACTTACAGGCTCTAAAGAGGCTTCATCTCCTCTGCCATTCATGTTCAGACATCCTCTTCCTGCCAGGTGCAGTTATTTCTTCCACAGAAAATCCAGGTTAAGAAAGGCTGAGTGTATGTCACAATAATGCCAGCATCAAGAGGTCAAAAATCATGATGTTTCTGAACCAATAAGTCTTGCTATAGCTAGAAAGCTTTTCAGCTTTTCATTGCAGTATTAAGGTCAGAATTTTCCTCTTTCTGAGAAAGAGTGCATCTCTTCACGAGGCCTTCCCTTATGATTTTAAGGTTTGCTCTGTCACGTAACTATATTGATTAGCAATTTTATCTCCATGCCCACATCCAGCATGAATATCTCTGTCAATAATAAGCTGATAACAACACTATTTCAGTGACATCTATGATCTGGCAGTCAGGGGGCTGTAAAAACAAGAACTGGTAAGACAAACTGTGGCTTGGGTATTCAAAACCCAAGAAATTGTATTTTTTTATATTAATGTATTTTAGAAGGCTTAGATAGTTTTGTTTAGTTCTGTTATTCACTTTTATACTTATTTTCATATTATTTTTAAACTTAATTTTCTTCCTACAGAGAAAGTGGTAGAAAATCTAAGCATGCTGTTTTCATTTAAAAAATTCCATGATTTTGCTGTATTGTGGCACTTTCCATCTGATACCACTTTGCCTCTCAATCTCTACTTGTTCCTTCTGGCATAAAGATCATCACTGGAGACTTCAGAAAAATAAGAACACCTACTTAAAGTAAATGTCCTAATTCAAGTTTCTGAGAGAGAGGTGTGTGTACTTATGGGGTTTCTCTTCCAGCAAGCATTCCCTTTGAACCTCAATGTGATGCCTGACTGCTTCTTCTCTTTGATAAGTGCCATGGACATTTTTCCAAATGGCTCATTGTGTAATATCACCATCAGCTAATTTGTAGTCTCAGTTTAGAAAGCTGTGTCTTGTTCAGGAATTTTCAAAGTTCAATTCCTCTTACTAGATAGAAATTATAATTTAAACAAATATTTTGCCCGTCAATATTTAGGGGATGATAGATGCAATCAGAAGAAATGCAACACAGGTTATAATGACCCTCCCAACCCAAGCATTCTTATTTGAAGCAGACCATTGATTTAATATATATGCAGATAAATATGCTAATTTAATACCTGACAATCTCATTTAGGTCACATATAGCTTCTTAAATACATGATTGATGGCTTTTATTATCTATGCACTTAACAAAAAGGGCTGGTAGGAATCTACTTACACTCTTCCCAATGTTTCATGCAGGTCCCTGCTCCACACAGCTCTCAGTCTTGCTTGACTGATTTAACCAATTGTTTCAGATTACCCACTCAATGAAACCTCAGATTTTCCCTTCCTTGACATGGTCTTCACTTTGCAAGTAAATAGCTCCAAATTACTATGGTGTGCCAGGGGGAAAGGCAAGGGAGACCGAATGAATACCAAGTGACTCCATGATGCCAGTAGGAGACATAAAATAGTATAATAACTTGACAAAGTCCTTCCCTCAGAAAAAACCATACACAACTAGTGAATGAAAAGTCCTCCAAGCCTGGTAAACTAAATTAGCAATGACTGTTGGGTTTTAATTGATATAAAAGTCTCTGGCCACAATATACAACCCTGTGCTACAGCACAAGGCAGCAGTGGCAGCCTTCCAACATTGTCCCTGGGCCACTGTGACACTCCCTCTCTCACTCTCTCTCTCCATCCTGTTTTCTAACTGACCAGATATTTCTGAGGAGCACTGTGGCTTATTCAAAATTCTGGCTGACAGAGGAAGCAACTCAGACAAGAACCTTCACTTTTCAAGTGTATTAAATCACTACATCGAGCTTTGGATAGGAAGTCAAACAGAGAAAACTTAGATTCTTACAATCATTGAACCATTCAGTGTGGAAAACACCCTTAAGACCATTGAGTCCAACAGTTAACCCAGCTCAGCCAAGTCCACCACTAACCATGCCCCTCAGAACCACATCTGTGTGTCTTTTAAATACCTCTGGGGATGGTGACTCAGCCACTTCCCTGGACAGCCTATTCCAATTCTTGACAACCCTTTTCATGAAGAAATTTTTCCTAATATGCAACATAAACCTCCTGTGGCACAACTTGAGACTGTTTCCTCTTATTCCTTGAAACAGAATAAAAACACACATTTGATCCAAGAAAAATTTAATTTAATTTCAGTATTAAAGGGTTTGTTGGGAGAAACTTCGAAAGGAAATGCAAAGGCTCCAAGGATAAGAAATAATTGAAAGCATTTGGCTAAACCAGTGAAATTACAAATATTTAATTCATGACTCACAGGAATTACATCCATGAATGATGGATACTGCAGAGGCTCATCTCCATTTGTAGAATGGGTTCAGCAGTGCAGGATCTTCTGTAGTCTTCTAGTTTTCTGTAGCTTCTGGAAATAATAATTCACAAACTTTTCAACAGCTCTATCTGATTAATCTAGCATAAGTACCAGGAAACAACAGACTTGATATTAGATCACTGCTGGCTTTTAAAACACAGCCTCATGGAAAACAGCCCTTTTAGAAATCAAAAGCTGATTTCACTTCTGGACTGAGGAACCATCTCTGCATTAACAATCCTGGCCAGAATGCTTTAAATCAGATGGGACACTTGCCTCTGAAAGCCAGCAAAAAGCATGAAAGGGGCTCAAATATGGTACGTACTGGTTACTGATGTTGAATTCCATAATCGAAGTGTGTTGAGAAGTTTTGGTTGCAAGTTTGGAAGAGATTGGCTCACAGAAGGAATTTGGTTTATGACAGAAATGTACCTAGTTATAGGCTATGTATGAGCCATGCAAGGAAAGGGGCTTTACATTTGAGATCCATATCCTTTCAAATTTGCCATGAAACTGCTGTACTTAGTCAAATTCCCTGATTTCTCACATTTTGTCTTACTTGGTGGGTATTTAAGACACCCCTCAGCAATTCTGAGTGGCAAATGCTACAATATGCAATTTTTTTGTTTCTCTCCTTTCCCCATCCTGCCTTTGCAATAATCTGTTCCCCAACAGCACAATTCATGAATATCATCCTTAGAGAAAGACTTCAAAGCACCAGCAGAAAAATTACTAACTTTTTCTGTAACACATATTTCTGGGATTATTAGGAAAGTTTCTGATGTACTCTGCCCATGACAGTGATGCTCAAAGATGCCCCATTTCAAACTTCCCTAACATCTCTCCCTGTCCATAGTGCTGAGTGAGTCACTTCACTCCTCATGCAGGAAAACTGCCTATTTTCTTTTCCAATGGAAAGGGCCCATAACCACCACCTAACCAAGTGACTAGCAAAGAAAACTGGTCGGCATGAAAAGGAGGGAAGAGAAGCCTCTTAAATGGTGCCTTGCCTTAGAGGCACCTCTCTGTCAATGACTTACTCTGAGTTCTCAGAAAGTGAATTATGGGCCTAAGGATACCTACATCCTTTATTTTCTGGGGGAAAAAAAACCACAAACTGGGTGATGAACGCATGTGCATCACAACTTTCTCTGAAACTCTGACTATAGAAAATGCCACTTTTCTTTCTCTCCCAAAATTTTTCCTGTTCACTCTGGCCTTGCCACTGGCACACCTACCAAGAGGTCAGAAATATAGGTACATTTTGATTTCATCTTTTGATGACTATAACTCATATTTCCCCTAATGGCCTATTTTGAAACACACTTGAGAGGTTCTTCTCTGGTCTTGATGAAGTTTCACCTTTTAATTACACACTGGTGGCCAGAGGAAGGAGACAAGGCTTCCTCTGCAAATGAAGTGTCTCAAAAATCCCAGTGGAAAGGAGCACTCTGCCTTCTCCTCCCCTCTCTGGGGGCTATGCCTATGTTTTCCCCCAGCAGTTGCCTCATGACAGCTGTATAATGCAGAGACAGGGCTGTACCCACATTTCACCTCCATTGGCGTGACCTACCTGTTGTGTTGCAGAGTTCTGCTCTTCTTCCCCTCGCACACTCTGAATCAAAAAATGCATGAACAATTAGCTCGAAGTCACGTGTGGATGCTGCCTCACTGTGCTCATGTCTGTCTCCTGCTGGCCCTGTGAGTCACAGATCATTTCCACATAAACCTTATGGGAAGGGAGGGACAAGCCTTCCCTGTGATTCCTACACACACCAACTCCTGTTTAGTCTTCCCTCCTGACTGACAGGTTAGACAGTGAGGAAAAACACTGTTGGATCCCTCCAGGCAAAGGAGAGGGAAATAAACCATCTCATCTCACCATCTCACCCTTGGTGAAAGCTCCAGCCTCTGGATAACAGAGATGGATTCAACAGGACTGACTGTACATATTTTAAAGGAAACCAGTGATTATGAGCTCATTTTATGCAGGGCCTGAGTGTGCAGCTGATTGACATGTGGCTACACAGATGGAGGGAACACCTCACCTGTGAATCCCAGCAGCAATGAAACATCCCTTCAGTCCTGAGCCACGTCATCCCTGTGCCCAGCCATGCCTCCAAGCAGAACTGAGCACCTCATAAGCCTGAAGGTTAGGAATGCAACCATCACCAGCAGAAACATCAAACACAATACATATTTTATTGGTTTAATTTCCAAGGAAGTTAAAAACCAGATGGAAAAAGATTTGCATAGCATAATCTTTACAATTTATGAAGAATAATCACATTTTTATGCAGTTCTTTGTTTTGATTTGGATGCAATTTTGACAGAAAGATGACCTAAAATTTTTAATATACTTTGAAGGACACCGTTGAAAGTATATAAATTGTAAACTTATTTGAAATATCTTAGTCATATCAGAAAACACAGAGCTCAGAAACTTCTCCTAAAAATGCTGATTTCTGTTTTGTGATTTCAGTCTCCTGGCTATTATTAGAGCTTGTAACAATCACCATTTTTACCTTGAGATTTGAGAAGGGGCTAAGTCTCATAGAGAATGGAATGTGTCTGAATAATTAATTGCAGGTAAATAAGCATTTGGTTTTCAAACATATAGAGGACTTTCTAGATATAACACTCTGGAAATACTGTATTAAGTACATTTATTATCCATATAAGGCAAACATATATCTGCAATTATTATTTAATTATTAAAAGATTTAATTTGGCAGTAATTGGAGTATTTAGATCAAAGAGCCTACATTCATATGAAGTGGTCTTATTTTCTATATACTTGGAAAGTTAGGAAATAAACCCTTATGGAACACCTAATTTTTTAATATAGGGTTTCAAAGTGTTTATGCCCCTTTTGTATCTGCAGTCCTTGGGGTTGCAGTATGCTAAATTTCTTCTTCCTCTGAATTATTTTTTCACATTATGGGAGGGTTGTTCTTTCTGCAACCTTACAGTGCATGCCATTTAAAAGTGACTTTTCATACTTCAAGATTTTCCAGAGTTTTGTCACTGAGAAGAATTTGTCTTCATCGATGGAAAGACATATCAGTACTGGCAGGAACACTCCACTTACTAGAAGGGAAATATTATCTTTTATTTAGCTGAAAGATTTCTTATGCATCTTCCATCAATCTGAAGTGTTGTGACATTTCCTACCACTGTACCACAAGGATGTTCCTTCTGGGAAATGCACAGACTATACTAATGACTGTGTTCATACATCAGAGAAGATCTTCTTTTCCCCCTGTAAAATGGCAAAACTATTGATGTAATATAACCAAGCCACAGCAGAGAGAATGTGTAATTGACTGTAAATAATAGGTCAAAATGACCAAGAATGACATTTTTAAAGTTCAAATCCTCTCATCCATAGTTATCATACATTGCATTATGGATATTCACAAACAGTATTTGTCAAGCCACTGTGTACCAAAGTGACTTATTTTGTACTAAATGCAATAATGAGTGAAACAGAACCTTTTGAGGTTGCTTTCAATTTCCTTTTCTAACTTCTGTGCCATTTTAAACAAATGACACAGTGGTGAGGTGAAGAGGACAGAGCAGAGCAACAGAGATCGCCGAAGGTCAGCATACAACAGGTCTCTCCACATTAAATCTGCCAGAGCTATGCTGGCTTTCTACCCAACAAAGCAATGCTCTGCATAACAGAAAGCGAAGCAGTTAAGAGATATAGATACCAGGAAACTGCTTTTCAAGGTTCCAAAAAAGCCTGCTCATTACAACCTCTGATAATTGACTTTTAGAGAGATAAATTCCTTGCTTTTCAAAGCAGGCATCAAGGAGCAGACCTTGGGCTCTGAAGTGGAAGGTATAACTCTCAAAACTGATTTTCAGTTTACATACATATGAAAAACCTCTCTCTTCCCATGTATTTTATGGCAGATTGTAAGAAACAGATAATGTTTCTTCTCATTTCCATTACAAAGCTCTGCTGAGAGACTGTTCCAGCTGAAGTGAGTAAAACCAGTTCTTCAAAAGAACAAAGAAAAAAGAAACCATACATTAAAAAAAGGGGGAAAAAAAGGAAAGAGAAAAAGAAGAAAGAGCATTTTTGAATTCTGATTTGTGCACTGGGTGGTGAGCTTCCCTTTTCCCATTCTCTGCTGCTCTGTGGTAGTCGCTATCTTTTCAGAATGACTGTTTGACCGACTCTTTCACAAAGCCGCCTGCCTCCCTCCAGGGATATGCTCAAACAACTCAAGGATTGCTTCAGCCAGAAGCACTTTCACACAGCTGGAGCCAAAATTGCCCCCAAATCATACTGGATGAGAGTTTTGACGGTGCTTTTAGCAGGGTCAAAATTTTACTTTCCAGATGGCAATAGAGCAGCCATTCTAGGAGAATTTCATCTTCCAGAAGGACTTCCTGGAAGCATGAAATCATCCCATTGCTAGCTGGACCCATGTTGAGGGTCATAAAACACCTGGCCTCAATGTATTCAGTCTTGATTTACATCAACTTTCCACATGGATTTTCTTTTTTACTCCGTGTCTTCCTTTATTTATTTTTTGTAATTTTCACAGACTTCAGACTAAGGTTTCAGACATTTGCTCTCATAAATCAGAAAGCACGAGTCTTGTTTAGGAGCTGCCAACAGCCGTTTAAGAAGAGCATTATGAAATGAACAAAGGTTAAGAAAAAAGAATGCTTTGACCTGTTTGTGATGGAGAGCATTCAAACTCTCAAGAGTTCCCTCAAGTGGCCATTAGAGATTGCTGAGAATAAACAAAGTTTGCATAGAAAGTGACTGTATTACTTGAAAAATCTCTAATTAGAGATAATGTGTCAGCATCCACAAATGTAAAAGGAAACAAGAGTTGGAACTCATAGACCCATGAAATGACTTGGGTTGGAAGGGACCTTAAAGACCATTTAGCTCCAACTCCTCTTCCATAGGCAGGGATACCATTACATAAAAAATCCCAGGGAAGACATCACATAAAATAAATCAGATGGAAAAGTAACAAATGGAAGAGAAAGAAGTTGAGAACAAATGGATGGAATTCCTTCACAGGGAATGTGTCTTGCAAATGAGTCCTCATTATCTTTGTGCCGTGTTAGCGTTCTCACACACTACTCACACAGACTTCCCAATAATTCCCCCTTTTCCATTGCTTTCACGCTGTCTACACATCACCTTCAGTTTCCTTTTGGGAAAGCTGAATGCACTACTACTCTCATGCCACTCTTCCACTGTTCTCTTCCCACCCACATTGTTTCTAAAATATGTCTTGCATCCTCTTCTAATTGGGGTTTTGACAAAGCAGTAGAAGGAAGCAGTGTATTGTTGTGTTTACTTTCCTTCATTGAGATGTGGCTTTCTGATAACAAAGTTGGGCTTGTTTTGGGAGTCATCCACCAGTAAGACTTGATCAAACCTGTTGCACCCTGAAGCAATTGTGCAAAATAGAGTTATGGCTGCTGCAACCTAATCACAAGCAAAAACATGTAGGTGAGCTGTAATTATCAACAGTTTTGCCATCTGATAACATTTACAGCAAACAGAAAATTACCAGAAGCAAATGAGTGGAAGCTTTTTCTTTTTTTTTTGTGTAACTGACTACTGACTTTTCCCTGTAGTTGCATAAAAATTTCATCTCCACCCGAGAATCTATCCTGAACATTTTTCTTCACTGGATGTTGGAGGTTGAATTTCTGTATTCTCCTTCAGCACTGGAAGTACTTGAGATCCCACTGATAAAGTATCTGAAAAGGATGAGCAAAAGGGCTGGTTCATCAGGTATATGCCAAAGTTTGTCTGAAAAAAAGCAAAATATTTATAAAAGATGCAATACATGTTAGAGTAATCAAATCTATAGAGGATCTCACAACCCAGATATGTTTAGAAGAAATATATTGCTTTAAGAATAAGGAGGTATGTACTATGTCCATGTAATTAAGAACATTCTTAACTCATTAATTATAATAGACTGGTAAACAGAAGCTAATGCCATGCTATTCAGGAAGAATAACTTAAGTAAGTGGATAAATAACACAGTATTTCATCATGAGCTCCATAGTATCATGTATGTAATTCACACTCCCTCACAATCCTGTTATTTAATGTCTGCTCTGGCTCCTTGACAAATGCAGTTATAATGTATTGTCACAAACAAAGGCTCTGCAGCACGGAAACACTGGTATGTTCCAACAGTAAAGAAGTCTTGCATCTCCCACCATGAATGATGCACCTTGTAAACAGAACTTTATTCTCCCTAGCTTCTGTGAGTTTCCCTTCATTTGTTTTTTATGAATATTCTAGTATGTTTTACAGAAAATGTTCAGAAAATTCATATTATTGTTGCTTCCACTTGTTAAGTGTCATTATCTGTGAATCCATCCTGCATAAATATTAGAAATACTTATAATATCTCTTTGGGATACTGAGTAATATAGAAAAGAAAAACTGAATATCCACTTTGCCCACTGGCCATGCAACCCTCACAGGCACCAAAGACCTGATTTGAGTGCCTGCATTCTTATGTGAGGTCTTGATCTCAAGCAGCTGAGCATTACAGTTGTGGGTGTGATCTGGAAATGTCACAGGAAGAGACTGGTGTGGTTCTGTGGTTTTGTTTTCCAGCAGTGGAGAATTTAGAAACATGCAAGAAAAAGATTTGTCATCGCATGACAATATTTTCCAAAGAATTAGATAATAGTTAATCAAAAAATACGTAAAGTAGGAAAAAAAGGAACACTGAAGACGTTGTTAAATTGATAACAGATTTTTAGACTTCAGAAAGTCTTTGCTCTTTAAACAGAGGACCTCGGAAACCTGATATTAATTTTCTTGTCTCTTGCATGTTTCAAAAAAAGTATTTTGATTTGGTAGACTATAGCTAAAATGTACAAGTAAATAAATAAGCAAACTAAATACAAAATTCTATTATCCTTTTCTATTTCCTGATTACATTTACCGCCATTGTTCAGATCAATGATTCTGCAATTGAGTGAATTACATTTAGAGCAGGTTAAAAAAATAGTAGGCAAAAGGGATTACAATAAAGAAAAAAAATAGATGAATTTAAGGGGGCATATTTCACAGATTAAATAGTAGGCAGTATGTTGTCTCCTATTCTTGCACTGTGTAATTAAATAAAGATGAAGCAATGAGGTAACAGAGAACATCTCCTTAGTGGTAAGAGAGAAGTAAGTTTGAGACCTACCCGCAAGTAAGAGAGGTGCTGTAAAGCAGTGATCTATCCAAACATGGCCTCAGACCCTGAATTTGGGTCTTTCTGCTTCATTTGTAATCCTAAACACCAATGAGAAAAATGGGCCCTAAGCTATTCTTGGCTACCTCTGCTATTCCTTCATCCCACTGGCATGGGACATCAGAGGGCATGAGCTGGACCTCTCAGGCCTATCCTACTGCTGGCACTTTTTGGGTACCAGTGGCTGTATTGGTGTCAATGCTTCGTGGACACAGGGCACATCCTTGTGGTCAGTGTTCTAAAGTTACTGCTGAGGAATGACTGCAGCACTGTAAGAGCCCAGCCCTCTAGCACAGTGACTCTGTTCGACCAACCCTGATGCTGTAATGGTGTCAGGAACTGTTTCATGTAAAATGTTAAAGTACATGGTCTTATTTTTCCATTTTTGCTTTTCTCTCAGTCGTTGACAAGTTTCTCTATTGGCAGAAATTACGCATTTTTCAGCCTTGTGGTTGAGAAGCTGGATTCACCTCCTATACCCTAATACAAAAATGACAGTTGCCATGATTTTGTGTTTTTTAAAAAATCAGGCCATTATAAAACAAATATTGTAAAATTAATACTAGTTCATGCTACACCACATTTCACACAGGAAGGAATTTCTTAACTCATCCATGTAAATGAGCTTATTTGATGCATGAGAAGTTTTTAATTTATATTTACTGTATTGTCATCTTGATGTATCTTAAAATCAGACTAAAATAAATCTGGGCAGATTTTTCACTGTGAAGAACTTAATTTACCAATTTTTGTAATTGAAAATTATTTAGCAGTTTTTTTTTGTTTGTTCTTTTTTTTTTTTTTTTTTTAATGCACCTTAAAACATTCAGAATTACTTAAAAAATGCATGTCTGAATGCATCTTTTCTTCAGGAGTTCTCAAATGCTGTTTTAATACTGGTCCTTAGTATTTTCTTTCTCTGACTGGGCATCTCAAGTCTCAGTGTTTTATTCAATGAGTAATGCCTAAGGAGTTTCCAAGGTGATGATACACTGATGGTGTACATATTTTAGTACGAATGCCTGTTTGGAATTGCTGACCTCTTTTTTTTTTTTTGTGAATGTTATTAAAACCAAAATTTAGCCTATAAGTGACAGAAGTGGATTTAACATCTTTTAAGTAAATTTTCCTGCTTTTTTCAATAGTTACAAATAATGACTCAGCAAGTACTGATAACAGCAATCACACACACCCCCCTGACAAGCAACCACAAAAGCTTCATCTGCCACTTCAGCTCTCTTTCAAGAGAAAGATAAAATGTAGAAATCCTCACATTTCTGATGAAAAATGAGGCTTTCAGATGCAGAGATTACAGCTTGCAGAGTTATTACAGTGAACCTCATAATCTCTGCCTGCTACCTTTTCCTGACTTCAAGGACATTTTATTCTGCAAATAATCTTTCCAGAACACACCAAGAATGGGGCAGGGAGTGCAGGACCATGAGCGCCATGGCTTTATTTGGTAGGTGAGACTCTTCCAATGTAAAATGTTACAGGAACAAAAAATTTAAAGCTTCTTGATTAGGAAAAAGTAGACCACT
Organism: Agelaius tricolor; assembly: GCF_023055355.1. NCBI lineage: Eukaryota > Metazoa > Chordata > Aves > Passeriformes > Icteridae > Agelaius > Agelaius tricolor. The sequence continues at coordinate 30,337,002 of NW_027269262.1, forward strand.
TCACTGCTGGGAGAAAAGGGAAAACATAAATATCCTTGCCAACAGTGAATCATATGATAGTCATCACACTCACTTAAAGGAGAAGCTATGAAATGCTGTCATTCTTGCATGTTGTTTCAAGTTCATTTACTGGATCAACAGTAATATGCTCTACTCAGAAATTCACTGACAAATACCCTGTGTACACTATCCCCTTCTGCAAGACAGAAACATGAGGGGCTTCATCTGACAAAGGCCTGAGGTGGGATGTCTCCGAGCTATGACTCCTAAAGAATCAGTTAACACAGACTGGAACCTGGTAGAGAAATACTCTGCTAGAATGTGTAACAAGCACAGAAATCATGCAGCATGCTAACACTTAGCTTTGGATGGATGAGTTCTGGATTTTGCCTCTCAGCTGCCATATCCAAGCAGATAAATTTACCTGTCCAGGTCTTTTCATTTGTTACATATGTTTGTTTCATATGTTATTTGATACAATAACATAAACTCCCTCTCATCCAAAGATTTGGGGGATGAAATTATTAAAATGGATTTTTCTAATGTAATAATGTTTTATTAGCTTTAGATTTACTAGAATGTAAAGCCTTACAAAATAGGAGAGAGGAAGTACTCACTTCTGACATGCTGATTTTTTATATTGGAAAAAGGTAAAATTTTAAGCTGGCATAAATGAAACCCCATATTGCTCTGTTGAAAATATCTGGACTGTAGAATGCTTCCTTAAGATCTGATCTTTTTTTGCTCTACCTTAACTAAATACATTTTCCAGTTCAGTCACCGATGAGAGAAGAGAACCAAATTATTTCAGAGGCCTATTAATTGCAACAATCACTGTTCTCAAATGTTCCAGATATTTGAATGAAATGCATTGCATGGTGTAAAGCCCTGTGTTACTATGAAAATAATGATAATGATGCATCAGATATGAGAGGTAATTTGCTATCCTTGCTAACATTTCACTAAGCAATCCAAAGGCATGGCATCTAAGTCTGCAGGAAAAGAAGCTCTCCCAAGGTACAATGAGATACATAAAGGAGGATCAACAGGCCCCTGAAAAAAACACAAGCTTTTTTAGTGTATGAAGGCATGCGCAAACATAATGGATTTCCCTTGATGTACTGCTATCCATACATTCAGACCAGGGCAGACTGCTAATGCAATAATTCCCTTTGCTACCTTGCCAGCAAGTCCCAGCTTATAGCACTGCTGCAAATCTACCCACAGGGCTTCCACTATCATTAGTGCTAAACTGCATCTGCAAAACACCAAAGAGAGGCAGGAATGCTGTGTTCTCCCTTTTCCACCCGTGTGTGTTTTGTGTCAGGTGGTGAGGCATGTGAAACAGCATGTGGCCATTTGCTTAATGGAGTTATCTAGTCTTTCCTAATCTCCTGCAGTAACAGAGAGCACTCTGTCACAGGAGGAGAGCTCATCTTTCCAGTCAAGAATTACAGAAGGAATCCTTTATGAGTGTTTCTTCAGAACGCAGAGCTCAAGTTCACTTTATAGAGGTGTTTACATTTTGTGTCAAACAATGATATAAAAGATTTCATAAAAAGCAGCTGGCAAGGCTTCAGCACCATGCTTTGCATTTATCTGGAAAGATGTAAATTGCTTGGGTGGCTAGTTACAGTAGCTGGTCCTGACTTTCAGCTGCAATACATCTATGCAAAGGCTCCATCTTTCAGTTTGAAGCACCAGGTTCTAAGAGTCTCAGAGGAATGGAGAAAAATAGGATTTTAGAAATAAATATTGAACTACCTCCTACCAGCCTTACATTATTTAGCTCATTATTGAAGTTCATTGGCAGTACTGTTATTTGGGCTACTTGTTTGATAAATTTCAATGTAATTTTTTCAGGTTGGTGCTCTTGGAAAAAACAATCTAAAATGGTAAATATTGACATCTGGGTCTCTTTTCTATCTGCAATATCTTTAATGTTTTGGCAATCAACTTGCTACAGCAGCTTTCCAAAGACCTGGGAAACGATCTTAAATCTTATTTTTCTGCAATAGTTGTTTTTGTAGTTTGAATCAGATTATTGACAGATAGGAGCAAACACTGCTGATTTCCTTCACTGAATCTGCATCTGATAGAAGAAAAAAAAAGAAAATTAAGTGTATTAGATGACTCTTTAGCAGAAAAGCACATGGTAGAGAAATGAGTCACCAAAGGATTAGCTCTGCGATTTAACACAGTCACATGAACTCGATGTTCTTTCTCTCTCCCCACTGTGAGCTGTGAAAGGTTTGGATCAGTGTCCTCTGTTAGGTCTGCTGAGCACACTAAAAATGCCATAGTCCTTCCTGGGTGCTGCTCAGAGGTAATCAGCTGATGCTCATCACCACAGGGGTGACCTGCAGGAGGAATAGTCTCAGAGATCTTCTCAGACCAGACCAGGCAAAGCTAGCAGTTCAAACTCTCCCTTTCAATTGTCAGCTAAGCTCATCCTCATGCAGAGCAGGGCATGCTCACAAGATCCCATCTGCCAGCAGTACTAAAGGCTGGGGAAAAAACAAAAAAGGCTGAATGCCCGTGTCTTTGCAGTGTGGATATCGGCACAGCTGAGGCAGAGAGAGCTCTCCCCCGCGGTGATCAGCAGCGCCTGCCTCGTCTCGCAGCGCGGCTTTTATCAGGCGCCAGCTCCTTCTTGAGAGGCTGGATTGCTCCCTTTGCCTTAGTCCTGTTTGAATGAGCCACTTGGTTCTAGCAGTGCATCATGAAAATCTCTTCATTGTTGATTAATCACAGTGAGAGAGAGAAGCTCATCTTTGGTGTGGGAAACATGCAGAAGATGCTGTTCCTCTCCTGAGAATCTGCATCCTGAGTAAGGTTTTATTGCCATTTTCTCGCTGAGTACAGAGTGCTTTTTACAGAGGTTTCAAGTCATAATCCAGTAAAACCCATATGGCCAGAAAAAGTCCTCTGCATACTCCACCTCATGTTGCAGCAGGAAGCATCCCTGTCCTGAGTGTCCCAGATGCAGCAGCTGTGGCTCACCATTACTCAGAAAGGGCCCCTGTCCTCAGGCTACCCACTGTGGCCAGGAGCTCATCTCACAAAAGCTCAGTACTGTGGGGACCTGGAGCAGAGCCTGCTGTGCAAGCCTAAGTCACCTCAGGTCAGCGGGAAGCTGTGCCTCGACAGCCGGCCCTGCTCACTGCACTGGGCTGGCTCCGACATGGAGCCAGAGGAGCTATTCACCAAGGACAACAGCCAACGAAAAGAAAGCCCTTTGTCTGCTTAATGAGTCACTGAGACGAATCAATTTTTTTTTTTTTTTTGTCCAAACATAGAATGCAGTATTTGTAACTTGTTTGTGCATTGTCTGGTTGAATGATTTTCAGCCTATTTGTTACTGCTCTGTGCTGGTGCTGTGCCCCGTCTCTGGTGTTTGGCGGGTACTGGCAAAGCTCCCGAGCCCCGACTGCCTGAGACACTTTAACAACAGGAGCTTAACCAAGAGGAAGCAATGAATTTTGAATAAGGATTTTCAGCTAAATAAATACGTATGAGGAGATTTGTGGAGCCTTTGGGATGCCGAACTGTCTGGCCATCATCTGAGTGCTCTCGATTCCAAGAAGCAACACAAACTAAGGAAGCAGGACCTCAAATAAACACCTGCATTTCTCACTTACTTTTTGGTCTCTTTCCTAAGCTATTACTCTCCACTTTGACTATATTCACATCTGCTCTGTTTTTCCTACTAACTAATTTCTCAGGGTAAGAATAAAGTTTAGTCTTACATGCCAACTGTATAATTTCAAACACTTTCTGATTTTTCAGCCTATTTCTTTTCTTAAATACATCAGTGCATCAGCTTGTGTTTTTCAGACCAAAATAAACACACTGTTAAGAAATACTTATGAAATAAAAGCAAGCACAGTTAAAAATAATGCATATTAATGGTCCATTTCTGAATTAAAAATGTATTAAGCATTTCATAGAAATAAACCATGCCATATCTGGGTTGTAAGTGCATCCTCTTTTTGCAGAAAAAAATCCAAATGGTAACAACTTAGCTGTGAATATTCGCTCAGCAGATATTTCACTACCCATGCAATAAAGTCACTACATCTTTCATTACAGCTATTTTGAAGTTCTGTACTGACCTTTCTACCTCTGGCAGCAGACAGGGACTGCAGAATTTCTTTGTTTCGTTCCCCAGACTGTTGATCAATGCAGATTATTTGACATCTGCTACATGGACCCACAACCTGAAATTTTAGTTAAAGAAAGTTCATGGCTGTTTATCAAAGCAGTACAGCATTGAACAGTACAAGTTTCTGACTATCATAATATATTAAACACATGCCTTTTGCATACCTTTTCTGTGGTTTTTGAAACTTTCATTATGTAAAAGGTCAAGTCTGTTAACCTAAGGTAGTAAGACTACTGGCAAAAGTCTCACTGAATTTTTAATTCACTTTTTTCTTTTTTTAAGGAAAACTTTCTCAGAGACAGGATCTGAGAAATACCAGACATTTCCATATTTGTATTTCCTGATGGCTCCACTTCTTCTGTGGGTTAGCAGGGCTGCTTGCCCAAAGAACTGAAAACAAAATTAAGCCAATGCCTCAGGATTCAACCCAAAGAGGATTTTCTTGGGACTGTTTTAGTGCAGCTGAAATGCACAATATATTTCTTACATGCATGGCACTTTCAGATACTCAGAATGTAAAATATTTAAACATACAAGTTTACTTAATCAGAAGAAATAAGTAATCCTCTATCATCTATTACACATGATAACATCATATGTAGTTGGTCTTAAAGCTAATTGTTGCTTGAACTAAAGTATGTTTTTAGGGGAAAAAAACCCCAACCCTGCAACAAATTTCTTAGAGCTTTAAAATGGAGAAGGACAACATATTGCACTTTCACTTAACACTGTTTCCCTAATTTTAGCAGTAATTTCTGTACATTACAGAAATTATGTCTTACAGTATAGCCCAGTATACACATTCTACTTTTGTAAAATGTGCCATAAATTTCAAAAAGGGCAAATAATTAAACTGTACACTTAGAACATTTTATGTGCTGATCTGAAGTGGTATTTCAGGTTTTAGAGAGGCATCTGGACTGCCTGTATAACCCTTCAGCGTAATCATCAACATCAAACATCAGGTCTTTTAGAAAATTATTTTCCACAGCTCTATTTTTTTAATTTAAAGACAGAGAAGGAATTTTTTTCCTGCTTTACTTTGTTCAACAGCTTCTACTATTTTTGTGGCATAAAGAAACATTAACATAATTTCTACTGTTACTACATAAGTATCTGAAAAAGGACCTAGCAGAGATGGGAAAAGACAATGTAAGTTACATAAGCCTTTCTATTTTTGCCTTGTGTTCCTAAAGTATATCAATGCCAGAAATAGGAATGCCTTTTATTTTGTAGTTTTACAGTAACTTATCAACAGGATCCTCAGCTGAACTCCCCAATGTAACTCCAGCCTCCAACAAGCTATACACCATGGATTTTGTTCTTTTTGTTCCTCATTTCTTATTTATAGCAATTTTTCCTCAATTTTCTGTAACTTATATTGCAACTTACTGATCAAAGTACACATAAGAAGAGAGCAGATAAGCAATATTTTCCACCCTTGCTGAAAAAGTTTTTTACAGCATGCTGACTAGAAAAAAAAGAGTGATGCCTATCACATCTCCTAGATTTGACCTCAGTACTCCTGTCATTCACACTTAAATGATAATCTCTAAGAAAACAACAACTAAGCCGCTTTCACATCCTAGGCAAAGCATCTTCAAATACAAATTTCATATCTCTTGGCCAGACAAATTCAGGAGAACATTTAATACATGTGTGCATCATTCCCTTAGGTGTCATGTAGCTTTTACAGATTCTTTGTTAAGAGCTTTTCTTGAGAGAATGCATTTACAAACAAGGTCTGACTCTTCAGCATTTTCCTTACAGTACAAAGGACATTATGTTGTTAGCTATGAGCATACAAAAAAACCTTACCAGGCTAGAATTAGAAACATTCCTTGAGTGAAGACTAGGATAAGATGTATAAAACAGAGGGCAATAGACCATGACTGGTCATCACTTGTATTCATGTCCAATCTTTGGCCATCAGTTGCTTGATTTGCAGTAACGTGAGGTTATATTTGGACTACTGTGCTAAACAGCTACAAGTACTCTCTGCTGATGTGCTGGCTAAATATGTGCTGTAAACTTCACCTAAAAAACCTGATTATTATTCAGTTCAGATAGATAAAGATAAGAAATGCTATGAATTATGAAATTCAATAGAAATGTGGAGAAATATGGCAAAACCTCTTAAATATACAGAAGTATGTTTGTCACGGGACACATAACTTTTTTTTTTAACACACTTCATAAATTTCACCTGCACAAAGTGTGCTGCCCATATTCTTTGATTCAGGAATCAAAGCCTTGTAAAAATTGGTTTGTCTCCAGGAATCAAAATGCTTTGTGATACCCTGGGGCACAGACAAGAGAGAAAAGGTCACACCTGGAATTGCAGAGCACCTATTGAAATCTCAGCCCACTCCTCCTCTTCAAAGGACTCCGGTGCACTGATGACAATGTTGGCACGGAAACGTCGGATCAGTTCTTCTATTTCCAATGGCTCCTTCAATCTGTCTCACAGAGTTGACAGAGCAAAAGAAAAAATAAAATTATTAACTAATTTTGCACTAGTTGTTTGTGCTGGCAGACTCTGGTGGCTCATGTGATTAGCAAATGCTTCTCCAGAATAACCTGGACCAAGTTTTATTACAAAGGCTATGGGAATGGCACAAGGTAATCAACTAGAGTTTGTAACCTCTCAGCCATAATATATAACCCTCTAGGTGGCTTCTTCAGAGGTATAACCTGGAACTATAGGTATGAAAACATGTAGATAGGTGATTGTGAATCATGTATATGAGAAAATTCCCAAATTTTTATCATATGTAAGGCTAATGGTAACAAGTAAAAAGATATTTTCCGTTAGTAATCATTTAACTTGTTAAATATTGTAAAAATAGAAGCTTCTAGAACCAAAGTCAAATAAAATTTTATTCTGCACATGCTGCAATGTCAGAAGGGACAAAACCAGTAGTTGCTGAAGGTGAAAAAGGCCAGTAAAATAATTTTATGAGAGATATATCATCATATTATTATTATTTGCCTTTGGGAGGCAGCAGATTGCACCAAACGATAGGTGTTTTAAAAAAAATTAATCTCTGTGTGGTGATATCTCCCCCTCTTTACAAGCATTTGAGCTGCCAGAATGTAGATTTGTGTCAGTGTGGAGAATGTATATGAGACAGAAAGAGCAGCAGACTGCATACAAATATCAGAAATCTTGCTGCATCTTCGAATTGCCGTTCTTCACTTTTCTTCTAAAGGAGAATTTGAAAAGTAGCAGAAAAGAAAAAAAGACAAAAAAAGACACTGTAAATTTGCCAGAGGGTTCTCAGTGCCATAGTTAGTGGAGAAGAAACTTCTTTTTGCATTAGCTGTTAAGGACTTGAACCATTTTTGATACTCCACAAACTGTACTCTGACAACTTAATGATATGACATCCTACAGCAAAGGCAGAAACCTGGGTAAGCAGTGAAGAGAGGCATTTCTATCCCAAAAGAAAAAAAAATGAAGAAAAAAGTAAGGACATACAGTTTAAAATATATTTCAGTTAGAGAAAAACCATGCAAAATCAAAGTACATTGAAAACTTCACATCAAGCAGTCTTGGCAGAGATGGCCTGCTAGGTGATAAAAAAGAGCTTGGTTTTATTTTAAACAGTCTGGATGATCTTCTCTAGCAGACAAAACTGCATGAGGATAATCTGCCTGTGCAGACTTTCAGTCAGACCACAGAAGCCCAGCTCCACCAAGCCCCAGTGTTCACAAGGGCTCTGGCAGCCTGGGGGTAGAAGGTGAGATGAGAAGCTGCAAGGCTACAGGATTTCCCTCAAGATCCCACAGTTAATCCCATGGCTGAGACACAATTTGTAATGAATGCAGGAGGTGGGAGCCAAGAGGAAATGTAGATTATGCCAGTGCTCATACAAACAAGAAGGAAAATAGCAGTTACTTGTGAACACATTCAATTATGCTGCTATGCTTCCCAGCTTTGCTGTGGGCTCTTGGAGTTTGGCTGCAGTGGAGCCTCTAGTTTTGACTGTGTTTTGCAAAATCTAAGCGCCTGACACCGCAGCCTGCACTAGGAGCATCAAAAGCCCAGTAACCTCAGAGCTAGGCCTGCAGTGTCCTGAGACAGCTGCTAAAAAAAACTTCAAGCTCCTGCGAATCTACTCCTTGCTGCTGAACTTGAAGACTGCAACGCCTCTACCCGACCTCTCTGCCTTCAACATACTTGGGCTCACATCCAGAATACTTCACCTCTCTTGCACCTCTCCCAGCCCTCAGAAATGCTTGTAATCACTTGGCAACGTGTATCTGAGTAAATTTCCATTATTTCTTCTGCCACGAAACATGAATTGGTTGGATGGAGTGGCAGGTACCTTCATCCCGCAAATACCAACATGGATCTGTTTTGAAAATCAGTGTAATGTGCCAAAGTCAGCCTAGGTGCTTTGGATTTTCACAGCAGTGGGCTCTGCAATGAAGAATGCATTGCCTCTATTTAACAGGCAAACTTGAAAATTAATATTTTTATATTAATAAATTTAATATATTTATATAAATAATTAATATTCTCAGGGTTACAGTTCTAACAAGAACATTTGAGAATTAGGCCAAGCCATAGGGATTTGCCTGGAGGTAATCTATAATGGAAACAGCATAGAGACAAATGTCTACAGGTACATGTAGCCCTCCAACAGTATACTGGATTCTAATTTTTAATTGAATTGCTGTTTCTGTTTTAGATCACCTCTCAAGAGCCGAGTGCAAACTGGAAGACTAGTTTTTACTTATGGAAGATACAAAGTGAAATTAAAAAAACTTAATTGAAAATTGAAATTGTTTTGCAAAATTTAGCAGGTTTCATTTAAGCAAAACTGAACTCAAATGCCAAGAAGCTAAATAATACTCTCTAAAAACCCTTCAATATTTAATAAAGACCCATAAGTGCAGTTCTTAAAAGTACATTGGATAGTTCAATATTTGGAAAGTCCATACTCCATAATTTAGTAACAGTGCAGAATGAGAATGCTGTATATCTGAATTTATTTCTCCAGCACCCAGAGAAGGCACTGCATGGCAAAATGCATGGAAGGGAGGACACTTCCAACTCACACTGCAGAGTGAAAAGCCAGATGCTTCTCAGTCACCATTGCAGCTCTGGTCACATCTGGAGTTTCCTTTGAGGAAAAGGAGATTACAAGCCTAGTTGTGCTGGAAGATATTAGGTGTAAAATCAGTGATTGATCTGATGTTGAATGTCTTACTGAAGTTCATTCTTCTCCTTTGTCCTCACTTGGTGCTTCTTAGTCTTATCCTTGTACTCAAATCCCGTATCTGGAAAGTTCCACACTGAGTCTTATGGAAAAAGCCCATCCTGAGTGAGGGATGTCTGCAAGAAGTGCCCTCCCAAGGAGATGTAACCCAGCCAGTCAAGCCTCACAACAGGACATTAATTGTCACTGAGAAAGGGTAGTCAAAACACTGAGAGATGGACTGCTTCAAACCTTTTCTACAATTCTACAATAATTTCCCATGATATTCTAAAATTGCCCAACAGTCTGCTCCAGAAGAAGGAAAATCCTCAGACAATGCAAGCCCCAGTGGTCTTGGTGATGCTTCATCCAGTCAGTTGTTTTAAATCCTGAAGCGATATACATATCCTCCTGCAGATATACAGATACATATATCCTCTTCTACTCAAAGCAGGAATTTTCAATGCAGGGGATGTGCTTGGTGGGTGACTAAAAGAAAAGAAGATGACTCCAGTAAGAAGCAAGAGAGAAGTTTTAAGAGACAGGAAAAGAGGGCTCAGAGACAAATGCTGGGGGTGTGGGATGCACAGACATAATGGAGGACTTGAGGGAAGATTTTTTGTGGAATTTGAACCTTTCCTAGTTATAGTCAAGAAATAAAAATTTCCTGTAGTCAGTATATGAAAATTTGTTTGGTAATGGGTTTGTAATCTTTGAACTATGGACTGACTCAGTGTTTCATTTGCTACTTCTATCTCCCACTTTTGTATAAGTAAAGCCAAATTAAATTAAGAAATAAAATTATTCCAACCCTGAAAATACTTTCAAAGTATTTCTGTTGTGCATATTCTAAATCTTAATAATTCTCATGGGAGAGAAATGGTTCAGCCAGACTTTATATTTTTACCTGCCAGACAATTTATGTTGAGAAAACCTCTTTATCCTTGTTCTTCTGACAAATAGAAGTTGGCTGGTTCTCAATATCTTTCCACCAAAACATTTGACAAAAATTTCATTTAAATTTTCCTAAAGATGACTGGTAGGCAGATGATGCTCATGCTTTTAATCCAAATTTTCAGAAAACATAAAATAATTAGTAATTATAGCAGTTTAGTAGCTATATATTTTTTGAATGTTGAAAAGTAACTATCTCTACATTTCCACATAAAACACCTATATTGGCATCTTATGGCAAGATTCTGGAATCCAAGATCACCAAGAGACATTTGGAGACAGAAGCATCTTACCTTGCAGAAATGTGTTCTTTCAGCTGCAGAATGCTTGCTACATTTATCAGGAGGTATTGTGCTTCATTCACAAGAGAGAGTGAGATGTTTGTAGCAGATGACAGACCTAAAAGAAAAAAAAAATCAATCCAACATTCTAAAATGATCATAAAAATTAGTAATTTCACCTCATCTTTCCTTTGACCTCTTATTCATTCTCATTACTAGTTTATTCATTTGGTTCCAGGCACTAAGGAAATATTCCAAGGATGCCCTCCAACCTGCAAATGGTTATGATGCAATGCAGTTAGAAACTGAGATAGAGGTGAGATTTTAGCAAATTTGTAAATTACTTTACAAGAGCAATATCTATGCATTTTCAATACTCTTTCAAATATTTTTGTAATGAAATTAATCTCTGAATAAATTATTTGATTCTTCATGATCATTTTTCTAAATGGTTTCTTTGAGTTTCCAGACAAAATCATGGTCATGATAATAACTTACCCCCATACTGGCACATCTGTACATCTTCACCAAATTTAACAAGTAGAAAGGCAGCAAAAAGTCAGTTTGGGTATAAACAAAACTACTAGATCTATACTGGATAACTCTTTCAGCTTTTATCAGGGTACCTATATACTGTGTGAAGTACATGAGCCTGATTTTTGCATAAGGAATCACAAATATTTTTAAGGATGACAACATACCTTTTGCATTTTTCTGATGTGACTTGCTTTTCATGTCTGAACTTTGTCTTATCAAGCGACATGGACGACCAAGAAACGCAGAGAGCCAGCCAGCAATTCTTTCTCCACAGTCATACGTTTTTACCCTATTACAAGAAGAGAGGAAGTTTAAATTTGATTGACCAAACATTAATTTGCAAAACAGAAGTCAAATTGTGAAGATGTTTATTCTGCTTCCTTCAATACGAAGTACAGAATCTATATTGTCTGATGAATGTCTGATGTGAAGGTCTGCATGACTCTAACTTTCCTCAAGTTTACTCCTTTCCTCTTGAAGTTGACTTTCACAAGATCTAATTTAGTTTGGTATGGAAAATTACTATAGAATAAAGGATTAATCATAACACTGAAGACACTGAGTCTGAAGTACAATAAATGGTTGTACTTCATATAACCCATATAACACTATTACAATACAGTATTATGAAATAGTCACACTCTGGTCTGTAGATTTTGCTAAAAACAGAGAGGAATGATCTGAGTTCAATTTAAGACTGCTTTGCTGTGTGTAATTTTTAATGATCCCATCAGGTACAATGATGTTATCTCTCTAATTTAAATCATGTTTGTACTAACATTTCATATTAAAACATGGCTCCCCTAACAGAGGCCAGGCATCTCTCTAAAGATGATTTCCATTACTTGTAAAATGTCTAGTGAGTTATGCAAGCTGGCAATAGAATTGCCTTCTTTACCTGGATGCAATCTTTCCTAGAGGGACTTTGAAATCATCTCTCAATCCGAGAAGGCCACTGATGCTGTTTGACATTAGATTCCTCTGCCCTGAGTAAACTTAATGTCATTTAAATCTCCCAGACATCTCGTTTAAATTAGTTGTCTGGGTTTCACTCACAGAGAATGGAATGAAGTAAGTAGTTTCCATCTATATTAGACCTCAGGATGGGATGACCCTCACTGTGGAAATGTTCAACTCTCTACTGACCACATAAAGAGATTTGACTGATATCTAACTTTAAATGTAAGAGGAATGTAACTTCTTATGCTGACCTAGGAAAGATTCCTATAGCAAGTAAAGTGAAGTAGTTGTGTTCCTATTCTCACCCTGATGTCCTATCCAGCCTAAGAAGTTGATCTGCGTGGAAACCATCTGCTTTGTGAAACAAGAAAACAGCTACTCACAGCAAAAGGTGCTAAACCCAGGACTGAGAGGAAATTGGCTTGGCTTTACAAACTGCTCTGTTGTGTTCAACTGAATTTCACAGGTACAAAGCCAGCAGAAGTGAAACTAAGGAGATTTTATAATCCTGCATGGTCTGGTATCTCTTCAGTGCTTATTCTGAATTTTGAATTATGGTGCAGCTCTGCATCCCTCTCCCCACTCAGAGTGGACAGATGTCAACCAGAGTTGCATCTACCCAGTGATGCCCTAGAACTGGAATGGTGTTCTGGTATGAGTATGAGATGCAGGCACTGTGTCAAGAAGGAGGCCAAAAGGTGAGTGTCCACATGAGATTTCACAGTCTCAACTGTGTTAGGGAGAAGGCTGTTAATGAGAACACATGAATCTTCCATGATAACTGTGCAGGTGAAACAAATTCCTCCAATATTTTTTCCAGCTTCACAGAGGTTCTAGGGGTGTTTAAAATCTCTCTTGAGCCAATTGCCTCTGGCAGCCTGTAGGAAATTAATTCTGTATAAATCAGGAAGAAAGTTTTGCCCTCTCTTTATACACTTATTGTTTTGAGTCACAGTGGCTGAGTTAGAGACTCACACCATGCTTCGTATTTCATCAAATGTCACTGTGTAGTTTTTGTATTCCAAAACAAGTGTTTTCAAATTGCTTTCCCTTATTGTCAGACCATTTTCTGAGCAAGTACCATCATCTCTTCAAGGTCTTAGTCAAAGTCATTCTGTTGTAGCTCAATTCTACTTGTTTTCTGCTTGTGTTTATTTTTGTGGAGTATAACTTTACATCTGTCAGCATTACATTTCATTTGGCACATGTCAGGCAATTTATAAAGGAGAGCCTATTTCTCTCTGATTTCACTTGCTGTTTGCCTTGAGTTTCCCACTCATCTTTCTATTATGTCATTTAGCTTCAGTGCATTACAACTGGTCCCTCTAGCAGGGTAATTTACAGAACAAGAAACAAGGACAGATGAAGTCTGAATATTGATCCCATGGGATATAATACAACAGGCTCAGTTCACCTTGTTCTTAACTACACCTTTGTCTTCTACTACTGCTACACTTCCCTTGATCTCTTTGATATTGCAGCCTGTCAAAGAGGAGGTTGTGTCCCTCCTTATTTCAGTAGAGCAGCAACCTTGAGCATTTAGAGTCTTCTTCAGCATCAATCCTATCAACATTGCTTCTACTTTCATCATTTATATCACTGGTAGACATTGTACCAGAAAGCCGGGTCCCTCTGATGTGAGCAGCCCCTGCTGGGATGAAGGCTAACGCTGATGAATTGCTTCAGAAGGGAAATTTGGGCTCATTAAACTTCCGCGGCTGCTGCGAAATTAAACTTCCTCACATGACTGCTTGCAGATTCTACATCATGTACTTTTCTCAGTTATCTCAGTCTAAATTCAGAGTAAGCCAACAGAACTGGATGAAATAACAGCATCAGAGCACAGAACTAATAAATAGAAAATACATTCACTAGGCATTTCTTTCGAAAAAAAGCCTTTTAACAAAGACTTTTGGCTCCACTGCTCACCTTAAACATGTTGCAGAAAAGACCCCTGACCACAAATCACCTCCTGTCCTCTTGCAAAGCACTGTTTTTCTCATTATTTTTGGCCCTGGAGGCTCCTCTGCTGAAACACTGGAAACTGGCATAAATGGCTATTGGGTCTCTGAACAGTTTCAGAGGCTCATCAATGTTGTTCGCTCATCCTGCTTTACTTCTTGTCTTGTTTATTTGCTAGTCACAGTCCACTCCTTGCAATTTGCTTTCACAACCCTTTTCTTGTTCATTCTGTTCTTTCCTTCCTTCACAGAACTCTAAGAAAGTTTCCCATGAAAACTTCCAATTTGATACAATAAAAATGACACAGTCAGTTACATGAAAGAGAAGCTACAATAAACAGTATGGCAACAAATTTTATGCACACAGAGAGAAAGATAACTCAGGCTGTTTTATAGCCTGTAATAGATGGGCTTACCATGGGGAGGCTAGGGATGAGTCAATACTAAGGGAAGTGGGACAGATGGTTAAAACAAATGACTCTTGGGTGGGTTCTACTACCTGAGAAAAATACACTTCTGAGGAAAAGATCCTCTTTATCATCTGAATAGGTAGTAGAAAAGAAGGAGAAGATAATTTTCTGCATGGCTCCATGGGGAAATTGCCAGGTCTTCTGCTGGTTTGTTTATGTGTTACTCAGAGAAGCAAATGTAGAGGGCTACAAAAAATTAGTATACCTTGGTGAAAGGAAGACATAAATCTTTAAGTGGCTCTTTTAGTTGGATTTACCAAGAGACTCATTGAAAAGAAACATAATAGATAATGCAAATGTACTTTAGGAAGGCACTTGATACACTGCCACTCAGAAAACTTAATGAGACTGCAGGAAGTTCTTAGAAAATATGATGAATAAACACTTAAGTTTATGGATAGGAAATAATTTTATTCCTAATGTTATATTCACTAAAGTGGTATGTCTCCTGATTAGAATTAATGTTATTTAACTTATATACCTGCAGTCAAGATCGTTAAGGGGACACTGAACAACATGGGTGGTCAAAACAAAATTACAAAGGGTTGTAAATATGGAAAGCTGTTTATAACTTTAGAAGGTTCTAGCAATTTTAAATCTGTGCAGTATGAAATGGGCAAAGCTGCTAACATCATCACTATTAAATGTGGGAACTGAATTCAAGTCCTTCTGAGAGGTAACTGGGGACACCTCCTTTTCTCATGCTTGGAGCAAGTAAATAAAAAGATCTCACTCATTAAAGTGAGGGCAAAGTCAGTTTACTGTACTGTCCTTCCTCTCCCTTTTTCATGTTTTAAAATTTTTTACTGTTTTCTATCAGACATGTTGGGCATCCTAACTTACTTTTTTAAATTGGACCACTCTCTTGGTCCACTAATCATTCATTGCTTTCCACCATTTTTTCCAAGGACTTCAGTCTGTGTGTACATCTGTTCACATCCTGAGTGCCACTACAGTGATTTTCAGCTTCAGTACCTTTCTGCTCTCCCTTACCTGTGTGAACAGACTTTACTCTCACAGATCACAGCCTCTTTTCCAGTATTATCTTCTAGTGGCACAGATATTGGGTCCATGCCTAGGTGGGAAGACAGAAAGTCATATTTAAATAAAAAAATTATGAAGAATGACAGGATCATGAAAAAAGTTCCTATTTTTGCTCCTTAGCACAGTCACAGCAGCTTCATTAACAGCAAATTAAAAAATATTTTTTCTTTTTGCTAGAATTATATTCTCTGCCGGCAGGTGGCTCCAAATGATAAAACAAAGTGCAAAGGCTGCAGATGACCTTGGTACTCAAAGCATATTTAAAAAATAAACAATTTCAGCTTTGAGTAATTTCCTTCTCTGTTTATCTCAGGCAAGAAAACTGGCACAGAATTATGGCCTCAGTCACGGTTTCTGTTGAAAGGATGGTTCCTCTGACAAGTCAGGAGATGATATTAAACACCATCATGCTGGAGTAGAAGGACTGAGTGATCTGAAAGATGAAAGATGGAGGAGGGGGGAAGAAAAAAAGAGGCACAGTCTGTTTAAAAAAAGAAATATTCTGTGAGACAAAACTACGATAATTTAAAGACAAGACAAAATGTATGGAAAACTGCAAATGAGACAATTATTTCCATCTATTCATCTCCAAGTTTAAACCAGCTGAGGATTCCGTGGTAATGATCTATTTTAACTTCTCCCACATTTTTCTCATCTTGAACAGAATGAGCCAAAGATATGGAAAGAGTACTGTAGTTTGCTAGAACCAAAAAGAAAAGCTGTTCTACTTTTCTTTCTGTTAATTGAAAACAATAATGTTAAATGAAGAACAAAGTGTTTTACTGTGTGACTGTAATGAATCCAGCTTTTCCATTACACTGCAACACATATTAACCAAAACTTTGACTACACCCCCATTTCCCAGAATTATAACTACATATTTTGATATTATACAATATTGTAAAACAAAAAAAAAAATCATGCTCTACCAGCTCTGTGATATGGTGAAATCGAGTTGGCTTATTTTCTTCTGAAGAGTAATAAAATGTAGATCAGATTCATTGTAACACCACTATTGTAATTGTAATACCACAACTCTGTTTCATGCATGTTTTACAAAACAGAAAGTGGTCTACCTCTTCTTTGGTTAATTATGTTAGTGTATGTCGTAAGTGAAGACAGAGGGGGAAAAGTTGGTTTCACTTAAGAAAATAATACATGTAAAAAATGCTTTGAACTACCCTGTAACAACCTGAAAAATAGCCAATGTTATTGTCTTATCAACTAGAACTCTTGGGCTTTGAAACAATTAAACATTAGAATCATTCCTTCTGGAAAAGACAAGTTTGAAACATTTCATCCTGCAGCAATCTTAACTGTTACATCTTTCAAATACTTCCTAAGAAAGGCATACTCACAAAATTTCTTAAAATAGAATTTCAGGGCTTTAAAAAGGCTTTTATATACCAGCAAGTGTATCACATTTTTATTGAACAGTACACATTTTACAGTGATGTTTAGGTCAGTTAAACATTGTTAATTACAATTTTATTCTGTCTTTAAGGCAAAAAAAATAAAGTAGAATATTGCCAGTCACTAAAGTGCAAAAGCTGTCATTCTCCATGGTAATTTGCTTGATAATAAAATTCACAGATGTGCTCACAGTATTAATATAAAAAAATCTTATCGTTATAGCTCCTATTTTCAATCAATGAGGAAAATTAGAGATCTGTTATTTCAATAGACTGAAATATAAACCATTCATGTATATTCTTTCATCAGTGTATGCACTTAATTCCCATTATTTTTATTGGCAGTAACACATGACTATTTGAAGGCACAATAAACTCCATAAAGTGCAATTAGCTGCTCAGTTTTGCCAGCATTTTTCTACTCCAATATTTTAAGGTGCCTCCTCGACACTCAGAATTTCTCCCACTGTGCAGTGACAAACTAATGCTCAACTTGCCAGAGTAATGCTGATTGTTAGCTAAAATGGAAAGAGAGAAATAAGTCTTTTCCAGAAATGTATTCTCAGCTGAATTCTGTTTGGCTACACATTTGTGTAGGTCAGGAACAAGTGCGATGTAATCTGTGCTCCCACGCATTTGATGGAAGAGGACACAGAGATTTCCCTTGATTCTCACTCCAGTAATAGGGTTTCTGGAAATGAAGGCACTTGCTCCTGCCCACTTTTCAGTTACTGGGAGCCAAACCTCTAATAATTTCATTCAAGACACATGAAATTCTTTCTCTCCACGAAGTCTGATTTAGAGTTAGGTACACTGATTTTCTCAAACTGGGTTCTGTGATAGCAAGGCTTTGTTACACTCTGAACAGTAAACAAAATAGGGAATGCCTGTTAACAACCTCATTGCCTAAGAAAATAATTCTGACAAAATTAATAAATGCAGTTTCTCAAAATTAAAATCTCACTCCCTCTGAGGAAGAAAAGTACAGCCAGTGAGAGAGCACACACAAGCCTTTCCTCTCCCTCTACTTTCACTTAACCCCTCCGTCAGAGATCCGGGAAACACCTGGAGCTCCCCAGCTGCCATACAAGCCAACTAATTTTGCAGGCATGCCAGGCAAAGATCTTAAGCCTTCAGGCAGCTTTGGGCTTGTGTAGAGCCCCACTGTGCCATCCTTGCTACCCACAGTGGACGGGTGGCACGATTGCACAGCTGGGTTGGTCAGACAGCAAGTTCTGCCCATCCACAGCTGGGGCTACAGAGACACCCAACATGCAGGGGTTAAAGAACAACACTGAAAGGGTGTCTCAGCAAACAGACAATTCAGCAAAAGGTGTTGAAGTAGTTACAGTCACACTAAATCATGCTGACAAATTTTTCTTGGACAGAGAAGACAGAGAATATTAAGCCACATTGAAATAAAATAGCCATAAACAAATTTTCTACTAATGAAAAGTTCTAGAGGGAGAGGAACACGTGTGCCTGGAGGGGAAGAGAGAACAGACTCATTATGTTTTAAAAGTGGCACAGATAAAGTGTTCACCATAACCTAACAGTGTAACAGCAAAACGCTCCTAAAAACCGCTGCGTACCCCATCCACGCGGGATCCGCTCACTCGGCTTCAGGCACTTACCAGAGGCCCTATTCCAGCAGCATCCTCGCCTTAGGCTCTCTCTTTTGGAGAGAGGCGCCTCCAGCCAGCAAAGCACGCCCTGGGCGGAGGTGCGAGCCACAGGCTGCGCTCCCAGCGGGAAAAGCGCGGATAGCAGCGGAGCTGGCAGGGAAAGCACCGCGGGTAGGGCTCCTGGCAGAGGCGAAGCAGCCGCCGGACTGCGCTGTCACCGTCACCTGCGGCGCTGGGCTTGCACAGTCACCGAAGCAAGGGCATGGCAGAAATGGAAAGAACAGAGAAACTCAGCACAGGAACTGTGAGGGCAGGGGGAGGAGAGATGGAGGGAACAAAGCTCAGCTAGGAAAGATGCATGCGGCTGTGGCTGAGTAAAGGCGGTTCAGGTGGTGGCCTTCCACGTGGATGAAGGAGCGGAGCAGGAGGAGACCTGGAGACGGCTGTCAGTCACCAGGCCAAGAGCTACAGATCTGAAATAGCATTGGCCACCAACACAGGCAGCCAAGGTTCTGAGCTTCAGAACAACCAGCCTGGCTCAAGAGAGTTCCACTGCTCCCCACCACAAGGATCTCTGCTCACAGGCAGCATTCAGCTTCAGGCCCTATGTTTGCAACCAACTACAGACAGGCTGGAGGTGTGGTGACAAAAGCAGCAGGGATTAGTGTGGGATTTGTGAGGAAAGAGTCAATTTATTAAATTAAATTTGTCTGCCATGAAATTATTTAAGTGGGAGACATAACACTGACCCATGTTTGTGAAAGGATAAAAGATAAAGATTAAAAATTTAACACCAACAAACAAATAATGGATTTAGACTGCAGGTAAGAAGAAAGAAAACATAATAAATATTGGAACAACTTCCTACAGATTTATGTGCTCAGCCTTATCCTGCTGGTTTGTGTGTGCTCCCATCATTGTGCCATCTTAGGAGGAGTAAGCTCTGGAATAGAGTCTCCAAGAAAAAGACTCCCATTATCTCACTGTCAAGAATTTTAAAAAATGCCACAGGTTGTAAGACCATCATGAGACTAAAAACCAGCAGGACTACTAAAAAAGAGGCCCCAGATCACCTCATGGGCTAGGAGTTTGGTAGCTAGAGTCATTATACAAAGAATAAAATGACTCCATTCTTACACACTGGCTGTACCAAAGCAGGCTTGTAAATAAATGGCAATGACATTGCCATTAGAGCATACTGATCAATTACTTTTGGGTAGAAAAATGATCATGGACTTGGACAATCACTTCTGTGGGGAAATGGTTCTCACTTTCATAGGAAGGAAAGGCAAATGACAGTGAAAATTCCAAAAAAGACACACAGTAAAATGTAGAATTTAAAGGCAAATTTCACCCTGGCACTAACTGTGGCAAGAGATTGTAAATCTCAGTAAATCTCACCCAAAGATCAAATGGGTGCCTTGACTGTCACTTTTGTCTGGGGAAACTTCTTCCTGACTCCCTGAAGTATGACAGGTCTTACTGACAGGTGTTATTGACAGGTGAACATACTAATGGGTAGGCACTTGTCTGAATGAGTGCTAGCAAGGAAAAAAAAAGAACAGGCTCAAAATGGTCAGAAAGGAAGCGAGATGGTAAGGAAATAAATCTCTAGAAATAATTAGTTCTGAAGCACTTGATAATTTAAAAGTTTTGGGAGAAGGCTGTCTGTGCAACTCTACTATAGAAATTTGAGGTGCAAAGTGCTCCATGTAGAATTGAAATGAATTAATGATAGATTTTCAAGGAAATAGTGCAGAGGAAAGAGAGGAAAGCAGCAGTGTATGTGTCAGTGGGCAAGTCTGCAATCCCTAAGAAGAGACTAGCTTGTGTTTGGGATTGGAAACAGAAAATAGTAAATAGATAATTAGTTGAAGTATCAAAATGTACATTTGAGAAACCTATTTCAGACAAAAAGTATCAACAAGTCAGACTTAGTTCTATGGAGGGTGCTCAGACAGTTGGAGATGACAGCAACTCTAATGTATACACAGAAAGGAGACTGTGGTTACAGATCCACTCATATGGATTTCTAAAAAAGTGTGAAAAATCTGAAGACAGGTTCCCTTATTTTGCTCTAGCTGCTGAAAATGTGGGCACGTCTATTATTAGTGGTTAAGACATTATGGGCTGAGTAAATGTGGGACCCCAGAGAAATGATGAACACTATTCAGACACATGCAAACTCAGCATTAGTAATGACTTCTGTGCAATTCAAACCTGTTCCAGTGTTCAGTGGAAATGGCACTGTTATGAAAGTAAATAATTTTCACCCCTGAGTAGTAAAGGCCTTTCTGTAACACTTTACATATTTTTTTTTCATTTTTTTCCCCTCAGCAGTGAATAAAAAGGATTTTGATAATTCCCAGGAAGCTCAAACATCATAAAATATTTGCCTGCTAGTGCAAGTATTTAATTGAGTTACATAATGTCTGGTCCTTATTTTAATTCATCCTAATTTCCACTGAAGACTTTACCCCTCTAATCACACAGATGGAAGGAGGAAGAGAGATACAAAATGGGAATGTTTTTGTCCAAGGTGTTTAATGTTAAGACTTCTATTCCTTACCTTTGCAGCAATAACAATCCCTTCAGGCTGTGGGACTTCATGCTATGGAGAGACACTAGTCAGTAAATTTCCACTTCTGTCTGTTCCTTTCTCCATCCTGAAGCATTCACTTTATGATTGCACATAGGGAGTCACTGTCTACTCTCTGCCTGCCCAACAATAAGTTAGGAAGCCCCCCAAGGGCTTCATTGCCCACAGCTGGCACAGAACTTGTCCCTAAAGTCACAAGAAAGGATGCACAGCATTCAGTAGTTTGGTGGGAGCATGCAGGTGTCCCTGCCTAGAAATCTGACACCAATAAAGAAGGGAAGGAAAGGATATTGTTTACTAACCTTCTGCCTGAATGACCATAATTTTTTGCTTCAGATCAATTGAGGGGCTCACAAGACACAACCTTGGCTCCTGCTTCTGAGTCATGCAGACTCCATTCTGGTTTACAACCATCCAGTTGCGGTCATACAGCAAACCCTGGTTTCCTACGGGCCATTCTGTAACCTGGGAAAGCATTAGGAGTGGGTACAAGGGTTTAAAAATGTTTGCTGCATTAATAGATTCATGCTGAAAAGAGAAGAGAGGGAAAAGAATCTGTTCATCAAAGATAAAGATATCACTGCACAAAGCTGACAAAAAAAGATCAAATTACTGAAAGTTGTTACATATTATCATACAGTTTAACAGAGCTATAAGAATAAACAATCTCCGAAGCACTCTGAAAGATGTCTTCAATTTTATACTCATCCATTTTTAGGACCTATTCCTCCAGAAATTTTCATTTAACTTAAAAAGCACAGAAATTTTATGGGAATTTTATGAATTAAGGCAAAACCAAAAAAACAGAAGGCAAGAAAACGGTGAAGTTGAAAATTCTGAAAAAACTTGTTTTTCATAAAATGGGACCACTTTATCAATTAATCCATTCGAGAAAATCTCTGCCACTGAAGCTTCTGGTTTTGCTGGGAGAATAATAGTTTCTTTAAATTCCCTTACAACAAAACACATTGTCTTCTTTGCTATCTGTTCTTCCATTATGTCTATAACAGCCTTTACATTCAATAGCCCATACAAGAATATTGTCCTTGCTTTCACATACATTTTTCTGGTGAAAAGAACATCTGTTTCTGATGCTACACAGATGGTAATCTTGAAATCCAAAAAGAGAGCAATTTTAGTAATGCCTTTGGGTGACATTAATATCTGCTTTCTTCTCCAGAATGTTAAAATATTAATACCATTCTTGTAATATAAAGCTGGCCACCAACATATTCTTCAGCTCACATATGCTTTCTAGTCACAGATGAATAGGGAGAAAAGTTTACAGTGGAACTTTGTTGAATTCTTATAGAAAAGCTGAGCACATCTCACATGGATTAGCCAACAAAAGATTTCAGCAAAACCCTATTGAGTAAAAGATATGTCAAGCACAGCCTGATGCTATGAAGAACAGCATGTCTGGAAGCACTAGCTAGATTAATTAAAAATCACATTTTTGTTTATCATGTGATCAACCCAAAACTTGACAGACCCTAAAATATCTCATTCTTATAAACTTTTTCTGTTTTTATAGAAGCCTGCAGCAGCACCGACTGCCTGATTATAGAAAGCTAAGGGCAGGCATGGTAGAACTGAAAACTTAAAGCATCAAAGCTGAAATAAAAACAATTCCACCACAGTGCAACCAACTATACTGAATACAGAAAACAGAAAAATAAAAATTAGGAGAAGAAATATGTTCTATCAACCCCCTTGATTTATAATATTATTTAGCAATTTTTAATGTAACTGGATAAAGTGGATGAAAATTCTGTGATAAATAGAAATTTTAGGTCTGACATGTCATCTGAAATCACATTATCCTAGAACCTCAAACTGTCAGCACCTCAGCTATATGAACCTTTTTCCTTGTCTATTTTAGGAGAGGAATCAGCCCAAGGATTGCCACATCAGCTGAAGAATACACTTTTGTTCTTAGTGGAAATTATTCTTTGGAGAGACCAGCATTTTTGGTTATCCTGTATAATTTGATTACAAAATGCATTTGAAGAGCTGGTGATCATCTGAGAGCTGCAAGAATTTCCTGCTAACAAATCTCCCTTCCAAAAATGAAGATCATTAATTGGTAATACATCCTCCCACGAATCCAACAGATCTCTACAGGATTTGATAGATATTGAAAGCAGAATAAACTAAGAAAGCAGAAAAATAGAAGACCACAAAGTTTCTCAGTTCCCTCTTGCAACATTCAGTTGTTTTGGTTCCACTTCAGGACAGCAATCTTTTTCAGGAAATAGCTTAAGCATTTGCTTACCCTTCACTGAAGGCAAAAGGCTTTATGAGCAAAATAAATCTTCTCTTTAATCAGATAGTTCTTGCATGCTGACAGGCATTAAAGGGTAATTCCAGCTAACTAGCTAGCAGATATTTGGAAATAATCAACACCTTCCATTCAAGATACCTCTGACAGGTTTGAAAAAATGGCAACTAACACCATGCTTCACTCAAACCACAAATGTGATGCAGCCCATGACTACAGGTCCTCAACCCATTTTTCCCTCTTCTTCTGGGTATTTGCCATTGCAGTGAGAGTCACACACTGTGCCCTGCAGTGAGTCTCAGGCCTGTCATGGATGTTCTCTGTGCACTGTCAGGTGCCCAACTCCCTGTCCACTTTTCAGCTCACTGTATTGTACTGTATTGCTAGGACCCTGGTAAAGGGAGTTGCAACAACAAAATAACTGGCTGCCTTGGATGGAGAGTCACAGATGGCTGTGAACAGCCAGAGCTGGTTTGCTGCTAATACTGACACTGGAGATGACCAAGGAAGAACACATTCATTTCTCCTCTCAGCACCTAGGCCTGTGCAGAGCATATCCTGCCCTTATTTCAAAGGGGCTGAAGGGATTGTTAAATAAAGTAAAATGGAGCCAGTTAACATACATGGCAGTGAGCAATAGTGCATTGTATAGCCTGTAATGTGATTCCCTGAAGTTGCCTGGCCATTTCTGGCTACTGGGACAAATTGAAAGCAGGAGGACAGAAGGAAAGCAGGGAGTGAATGGTTTTAGATAGATAGCTGATAGATACCAGCATAAACCTTCATTCCAAGCATGGCAGGTGATGATGCATGTTAGGATCATTCAATTTATGGTCTCCTCTACCTGTCATGAGGATCATTACATAATACAGCCAGTACTTGGTATTGTCCCATCTGCTTTAGTCCATCTTTTCCTATCACATAATGAAAATATCCACTGCAAAAACATGTGGGGTTGTTTGGTTTTTTCTTTATTTCAGATTTTTCTGTAAAATATTTTGTGCTGCATTTCTCCCATAGTTCACACTAATGCCATCATGAAGGCCAACACAGTTTTTGAACACATTAAAGGAATCACTAAAAAGGCTTTAAATTATCTAAATTTAAAAATTTTAGTGGTCTTACATATAATTTATCCAGTGATCACTAGGAATTTGCATTGTATTTTGAATTAAAAGCTAGTTTGTCTTCTCTGTTGAGATGCAATTTTTTATACTATGAAATCTACTGTAAGAATAATAAAGTTATTAATTCGTTATTAGTTTAAATTCCTAACCTCTTTCACTAGGCACATTGCATTATATAATTATGCAAAAGTCATCGACATGAGAGATGTTCCTGTTTAAAAATGCATGTTTAAAACACATTTTTATACTGGAAAAAATAAAGTGGTCTGGGATGGAGGTTACTCCTTTGCTTTTCTCCATTTAATAAAATAATTGTAGGAAAAGAACACACATTTGAGAAGCTGAGCTAGAAAACTCTGCCCTCTGCTTCCTGCACCATGTGTACAAAATCCATGGGACAACAGTGGCCAGGAACACTCCACACAGTTCTGCAGAAATGACCTGACCTGCAGCAAGCTAACAATCTTCATGCCAAGTTTCATCCTCCCAGCTGCCAAAGCACTCTGCACTCTCATTTTCTCTGGAGGTCAAGAACCTCTCATACTAAACCACTTAGAATAGAACAGAAAAATCAGAGTTTGGGAGAGGAGGAGATTATGTGACTCTAAAGAGGAGATCAAACAGCTGTGAGTTCACACTCACATCCTCCTCAAGTTTGTCCTCCTGCCACTAATCATCTATCCTGCAACCAGCAACTCTGTGGGCAGATTTCAGTGGCAGATGGGCTGAGTCCTGCTCACAGTTATCTGGAATTTTCCACTGCACACATTATTTTAGGAAAACTCAAGTGATCATGTAGTTACAATAAAACCTAGTTACAGCACATGCTAAAGGTCTGACCTCCCATACCAGCAGGAGGCCTCCACTTGAACCTACAAATCCATGAGCTTCTGATCTCAAGTATCAACGTATTGGAAGGTGAATGAATTTACTACAGCTCAGCATTTGAACCACTTCTACCTTTTCACATCAGCTGAGTTACCCTATAACTGATAAATAAGGAGATCAAATTTTTAATTGGGAAAATACTGTTCTACATTTCCAGCAACTACAAAGCATTTAAAGCTATTTTAGATGATTTTCAATTCTTGGATTCCAATCAAAGACTAAAGCTACATGATTACTTTAGAACTACTTTAGAAGTTTATGCATTTCCTGAAGTAAGGAGATAATAAAATGTTAAGTGAGAAGTCTATGAAAAAAACACACTAAACAAATGGCAAAAGAATAGTTTTGGCTATGATTCAGTCTTTTCAAGATAAAGCCTAGAGATTCTGGCATAATCAATATTTTAGAAAGCAAAATGATTTCCAGAATTTGATTCCATTTAATTGTGGTAAGGTTTCTTCTCTAGCATGTCTTGCTTCACACTCCAGTGCATGTGACATACATTGTTTTCCTGTTTCAAGGTGATACAGGCTGAAGCTGCAGTAATGACATATAAAAACATATATACAGATACATATTGGAAGTTTCTGCACTCTGCAGGGTCTGGGTCCTGGCAGTCATGGCTTTCCTATTCTACTCTTTCTCACTGGGAAGAGAGTAAGCCACTTGGTGATTTAGAATGGGATTAATTGAGTTTTAAAGTTCATTTTACAAATGGTGGTCTGTAAGATGGTATTTTATCTCTTCTATAGGCAGACAGTGAGACTGGCAGATCTTTCACAGGCTGGTTATAAATGTATGACAGGTCTAGAAGTGCCAGTCAGACTTTTAGGAAGAAAAAACATGAAGAACATCTGGTGGACAGGAAAAGTCGCAAAACCAAACATATTTTTTGCAGGGATTTACTTCAATATAAAAACCCCATCAAAATACTCTTTTGACTTCAACTCCTGGCCTGCTCTCCCAATGCAGTGAAAGCCCTTTCCCAGCGGATAACAACAATTTCCCAGTTGTTAGGTCAACTTCTGTTGTTCTTTTGCATGCACTCATGTACCTTCCATAAGCCACATGGAAACCATATGGAAATGCATAAAAATTACTGTTTAAGTAGAGGAGAAGAAGAGCTAAATGCTCTTTATAGTCAAATTCCAGTCCCTTCCAGTACCATACACAAAATCCAGTATTTATTTAATTTTCTGTTACTCTTTGGCAATACAGGCTCTGACAGTGCTTAGATTACAGACCTTTATTGTATGTAGCTGAGGCTTTGTCATAAAAAAATCAAAACAGACTTCAAAAATTACTCTAGACATGCAAAATTAAACCTCATAATGTAGTTGCAGATTTTATATCTGTTTTTAAATTATTCAGATCAGCTAGTGTTAGCCGCATAATCCAAGTTGCCTTGGATTCCTCTTGCAGTCAATGAAAAGAAACAGAAATATCTAGGAAAATTTATTTCTCCTACTGCAGATGCCTATTTTATGCTAAAATGAATAAGCAGGTATGCATCTCTCACTGCTTACAGAACAGTGTTGAGCTGTAGAGGTGGAAGCTGAGGTAAGAAAAGTCCTGTTTTCACTCTGGGGCCCATTAACACATGCCTGGCACAAGCACTATGCATGAGGCATGGGGATTTCCCCCCTCCATATAGAACTGCAGTCCTGTCTGCTGGGGAGTACCAGGTTTGTGCGAATTTATCACCTAAAGCTGTTTCCCCTCACAGAGCTTGAAGAGGAGAAATCTGGCTCAGCTTGTGGGGAAACATAAGCTTTCTTTCATGCTGAGGTATGTCTTACCTGCTCCTGGGCACAATCACTTCAAAGCCTTCCTAGTGCTGAATGTTGTGGCATGTATCTCACAACACCAGCCTGCATGTCAAAAACAGAACTTAACCCCAAAGGTGCATGAGTACTGCCAACATATTTCAGCAGCTTCCATACTGGGCTTCTCTAATACAGCTATGAAAACTGCAACACTTCAACAAAGGCTAAAAAATTTTCACAGGAAATGGGCAATTAATTTGATTTTCTAAACAGTTTGATCTAGTGGGAAGTTAATAAGGGGTGGAAATTGTTTGTTCAGGTCTCATTTGATGCTCAGGATTGTGTCTCTGAATTAAAGACATCATAAGCCAATCCAAATTTAAAAATACAGACGTTTGGTTGATCATTTAATAGTGTTTAATTGCCCAACCATTCTGCACTGAGAAAGAAAAAAAACAAAACATTATCAAATCAGCTGAGAAGCCCTATTTGAAATTCAGGAGATTCGTCACTGGATTTGACCCCAATTTTCTCTCAGATGTGAGACACTGACCTACACCAGTAAGTTTTCGTAAGGAAAGTTATATCATTATTGATATTCATTAAATCACTTCCCAGTATGGTACTAAGCAGAGTGACATCCTAGGTCATGTGTGGGCCATACACCTATTTCATCATGCATTACTAAAAAAAAAAAAAGTCACAGCTAAGGTGATGATATTATTAACTTGGTAAAAAAGCAATTAAAATCTTCAAAGAGTGAACTTTCAAATAGCACAGCAACACTTAAATGTCATATTTCTGCGGCAAATGTATTTTTAATGATAACATTTCTTTGTAATGTAAATCAGCCGCCTCTCAATTATAACATGTTAATCAAGTTACTTCTCAATTGCTGCCTACCCTTCAATGCCTACGAGTCCATCACATGTCATTCTGTAAAAGCATACTAATTATTTGATTATATTTTAGTCAAGTTTTGCAAATCCAACTATTTTCTTCAAGACAGCACATTACGTGCAGATTTGCCAGTTGTGGGGGAGGGGAGAGCAGAAGACACATTTACCCCTCCCCTGTAACTTCAGCCTAATTCAAAATCCTTCAAGGTAGCCTAACATGTGGGACTTGATCCCAGAACCTGGAGAAAAGGAAACATGGGTACCCACACCCTGCTTCCTGGTATGTCATACACACAGGTCTGATGAAAAACACAAGGCTGAGCTGCACAAGTAGTTCTGAATGGCTCAAAGCACATACCTCAAATGCAGAGCAGGATTTGATTGGGTAGAGGTAAATTTTGGCAACAGTGATGGGCTTGCCACCTTTTCTATACGTTGGCACTGCAGTCTCAGAAACAGCTGCCCTCATGCTTTCTGCCTCAGGTTCTGGTGGCTGCCAGCTGCCAGTTGTCTCTGCCTCAGATGGAATATTCCCGAGTTCTCTGTCAGAGATTTGCAGTATTGGAGACAATTCATCTGCCTTGTTAAATGAAAGGTGGTCATCTGGAACAGACTCTGTCGGCAGCTTTGTAACAGACTGGAGAGCAATCTCAGCATCCGACTTGGAGAGTCTGGTGGCTATGATGAAATTCAAAAAAGTCTGTGCATCTTCAAAAGAAGACATGTAGCCAAAGGATATTCTCACAGAACCAGTGGGACGTCCATCAAGTAAGTCTATGTTATCTCCACAGACATGGCCAGCCTAGTTTGAAATAGGAAGAAAACCAGAGAGCTGTCATGATACTTTGCTTTATTTCTCTCTAATTTTACCTAGTTATTAATGAGTCTCTTAATTCTAACCTGAAAAACTGCTGTAAAAAATAGAAGGTTAACTCATCAATACAAAGAGAAAATACCCTCAATCATCTTATGATTTACTTAGACTGTGAAGATAATTTTGAGCTGCTTGTTCTATTCTATTCTAGGGGAAGAGATACTTCCCAAAAACATATAAAGAATCACTTAAAGGTTGTATGTCCCATGATGGTCTGCTCAGACAACCTCCAGGGATATTCCAGTCTCACCTGCATAGTTCACTGGGATTCAAACTGTGATGTTACGTTCAGATAAGAAAACAAACCATGAGATGGCTGATTTTTGGGGGAAGTTTTCTCAACATTCACTAGTCAGAAAAGCACCATTTTATACCACCAGTGGCTTTATCATGGCTTGTGTTTAACAGTCCAAACAGCAGAGAACTAACTCATTTGGGATAGCAGCAAAGCAGAGACTTGAATCTAGAGCTCAGACATCCTAAGTTACATAGGAATATCCAACAAATCTGTCTTGCTGATCCATCAACACATTGCTTTTAGGGTAAAGGGAACTAGGCTTCCCTCCAACACTTCCTCCTTTGTAGAGCACAAGTTTCCACTTGAAAAAATTTTGTTGAAAAATTTTTTGAATGCCCTATAGTGACCTCCATGTAGATACTCATCTGACAAGTCTCTCAGACAAGGCTCTATGGAAAACTCTCCCTTAAGAGAAAAAGTTTCTCATTCTTTAAGTGAGTCATTGAGTACTGCAAGCTAGAGTCCCCCTTTGTTCATCCACTTAATAGTAGCTCACCAATGGACTTAAGATTTAGTCCAAACTCAGCATCCTATTTCCTAAGTGCAGCAGCTGTTGGGTATTTTTTCTCAGAATTTAATTTATTTACACATTTCTGTCACATTAAAAATGGACACATGAATAGTTTATTTACATGAGGTCTTTTTTTTTTAAGCAAGAAATGTCACAGGACAGTGAACACAGATGCCATTTATGCAAGGAGAAATAAAAACCCCACATCTATGTCAAAGCATGCAACACAGTAGCAAATATTTTAATGCAGTGTCAAGTAGTTTTCATCCTTGACAACAGAGCAGAAGCAATATTTTCAAAATTAGGTTGCATGCATTAATATACCCTTCTGTAACCCTTCTGCCAAGTATTGCTTGATTGACTGAGGAGAGAGGTTCCTACTGTGCAAATAAGTAAGCGAGTTCCTACATAACACTCTAAGAAAACTAACCACACTTCTCCAGGGACACTTGAAGACAGAAAGTCCTCCCTCACAGGCATTTTATCATGTACAACTTCATCAGGGAAGGAAGAATACAGCCAGCACCCTGGAAAAAGATGAAACTGAAGTATATGTGCAAATAATGCGATAAAAGATGCCTCCCTCTACACGAATGTTGTCAATAACTCATCCTGATCCTTCTCAAAGCATTGATGGGCGTGGAATGTCCCCAGATAATGACTGTGTAACTGTACCACCTCATTATACAACCTTTGGCGATTAAGTGTCTCTCCACAAATTTAACTTTGGCCTATCCCCATTTAAATGGCACAGACCTAAAAGAAGTCACTCACTCCTTTAGCAAAATCCTCCTTGTATAAGGAGATCCAGGAGCATTGCAGCTGGTTATTTGGCCTTTTTCACTTCAGCAAAAGGGTAGACTGTTTTTTGTTTTCTCAGAGGAGAGAGCTTCCATGGCAAGTCAAAGCAGCATTTTCCCAAGGAAGTTATTAAAGAACTGCAGAAGCCTTTAAGAACTGGTGCTATCAAGCCTGCATGTAAATGTGCTTGCAAAATTACCTATATGTCTCTGGGAGCTATAATATCATTATAGCCATTAGATTTTTTTTTACCTTTGAAAGAACACCATTAATAAAGTTTTTGATTGTTCTGAATTAATTTACTGTAATTTCAAACTCTGACAAATATGCAGACAGGAAGCCTCCTCCACTTCAGTGTAATACATATCCTGCTATACATCTTTTAATGACAGCTTATGGAAAACATTAGTAATCTTGAAAACAATCTTTACATTCATATTCTAAAAATCTAACACACCAGTAATCTAAGTAGATTTCATCTAAATTTGCTTCATTCTCTGAGATTCACTGCGTATTTGCCTTTACTGTTTCCTGTCCAATTTGCACATGTATTTTAAATTGTAACACCCAACAGCAACAGGTTTACAATTCTTGAGCATTAGTATGTACAATAATTAATTAGGATACTTAAAGAAAAACATGAGGGGAATTGTCCAGGAAATTCTATTCTGCTGGAAATCTTGATATGCAATTCCAAAACCAAACAATTGGTTTGCTATTCTCTGATGAAATAATAACAAGCAACACATACTTCTCTGCATCCATCAAATGATTTTGTTTCAATACCTCATTTCAATGAGCCGAGTTTCAATCATTAGTTCCTTAACAAGGTAAAGCAGTTAAATGCTTAAAAAAAACAAGTCAAATTTAACTTCATTTAAAGTCACAGAGACTCAAAACCATGGGATGTGATGCACTTTAGGTCTTAACTTCTAACCACATTCAGAGACTAACCTGCAGGTTCCTTTGGATGTCCTCATTGCTTATGTCCAGATGCATCTGGCAGGCTCCAGTGTTACAGAAGCAGCCTGTGCGAACGTGTATGTTGTGGAGACTTGCCATGCTGTCCACCTTCCCAATCCAGCAGAAGACACAGGAGAATGAAAAATAGACATTTTAAAAGTTGTGGTCAACAAGATACAGTGTTTTAAAGGTAGAAATCCATGGAAGTAAATTATTTGTCTAAACAATTAACAACTTACTGAAGCTTTTACCATTCCCATACGGATTTTGCATTTTTCAACTTTGTTACTTCAGCCAGAAGAAAGCAGTGGTAGGAGCAGAGATGTTTACCTTAGCATTGAGCAACTACTCCACAAAAAACACACACAACCAGGTCCTGAGCCTATGAATGCCAGTACATCTGCTGAATTTTAAAGCTGTGAACAGGTTTATTCACATCAGTGCTGCTAATTACAGACCTGCAGCCAGGTGTTACTTGGTGTGTTGTCAGAGCCACCACCTGCAATTGCCTCTGAAGAGACTGAAGAGAAGCCTGGGGCACCTTTTCAGGTAGCTAAAGAAAACCTTGTGCTCCAAGGATCTGAAACTGCAAGTCCTCATTACAGAAACTGATGGGATCTATGGGATTTTGGCACACAACTGCTGGAAGGATCATCCCCTCAGTAAGCAGTAACGTTTGCCAGGACAGGGAATGAACTGGAATGTCTCATTGAATTTTGTACATACAACCCCCAATCTACCAAGTCCCTGGTGCATTTCTTCCTCATGCTGTTTGGTATTACACCATTTCTTTATCATCCACTGAATAATGAATGGGCAGAAATACAATACTTGATGACAAACTGGCATGAATAAATTATGAGAAGGAATGAAAACAATGTGCAAAGAGAACAGAAGAACGTGCCCATATGTGCCTCAGAAGGAGACATATATATGCATGCACTGGGAGGACAGCACTGCAAGGGATACAGATTGTCAGGGTTTCAGAGCACACCTAAGAAACACTACAGGGATCCTCTTAGCACAGCTAAGAAACCATGGAACCTCACTGCAGGAACCTGGAAATGCTTTATATTGATCCTAAAAAGCAAGAGCAGCAGCTGATAAGATTAGCTGAGCTACCACCAGCTATTTCTTTGATGAAAAATGATGAGCATTCCTGGTCAGGACTGCAAGAAAGGACAGCAAATAAATGAATGAAATCTGACCCCCACCTCTACCACAGACTCCCCAAACAACCTTGCACAACTTGCATTAACCCCTTTTGCTCCTTTTATTCAAAAGGAGAGCTGAGATCTTGCCAATGACCACGCTGCAGACTCAGGGGACTCCGCCGCACCAGGGACAGAATCCTCCATGCAGGAAGCTCGGGCTCAGCTGGATGCACAGCAACAGCTCAGCCTGAAGGGGCAGGAAAGGGAGTGTCAACCAACTTACACTAACCACTTCCCTAACTGTGAGCTCATGCTTCGTCTGAGGTAACAGTATAAATCTTCAACCCAGCTTTTGTAGCTGGCTAAATCTCTACTGGCTGTTATTACTTTTAGCATAAATTCCCTCTGTACAGATCAATGGCCCAGTACATATACCAAACACTTTCTGGTATAATTCAGTCTATTTTCTGTCTTGATATGTCAATCTTCTATCTTCTGATATCTCTGAGTTTAACTGTGTGCACCAAGCACTTTTAAAGTCACTCTTCAGTGTCTAGAAAACCCAAGCCTTCTGTTAGAACTTACTCCATGCTAAAATAACTCAACCTAAATAGTATTTAGCTCTGCTAAAAGCAGTTAAGAGTTATTGGTTTGTTTTTTTTTCATATGTGGGACCTAAGGGTCTCTGCACAAAGATGTGCTGTATACAAAAAAAATTCTACATTGCTATAGCGTACAAGTTCTCAAGTTCACATTTCAATGAGTTATGTGCCACTAGTTCACTTCAAAATTGTTTGATTCTCCAAAACAGACATAATCAAAATAAATCCATATATACAGACCTGGAAAGCAGAGAATACAATCAGCCCCAAGATCGCTATTGATGATTAATGCCTTGGAGAATATCTTGTGTTTAAAGCATTTTTCTCGAATTGAAGTTTTAGTAAGAGGCATCTGTTGAGAGAGACTGTTGTGGTGTCGCTAGCTTTGTTTTGTCAGAAGACTTCAATATGGGAACAGTGACATTTTCTTGATGTCTTTTTTAATTTAGATGAGAAAAGTTGTCATTCTGCCATAGCATGGTTTGTCACGGTGCTAGTGACTTGTGGGCGGATCTGTCGTTCTGTTAATCATGACAAGCAAGGCAAAAATCATGACATACTTCACTGCTGAAATCGTACAGTGTTTGGGCTTATTTACTCAGTATACAAAAACCTTTAAAATATAGAATCTTTTTACTATTCATACTTTTTAAAAGGAATGTTCCTGGGGCAGCCTTGTCGATCAAAATGTATGTAGTGTAATACAGTTTCCATGACACATCTTCAAGAAATTCCAAACAGGATTTTTAATTTTTTTTTAAATTTTGTCAAATAAATTATTATTGTTCTTTAATGAACAGTAATTTCACTCTAGCCATGCAATCCAATCCTTACCTACAGTAATACTTTAGTTGTAGTATTTATCAATCTGTACACTGGACCAGGATTACTGAGACATAAAAACATGTTCATTAGAGGAATATGGGAATTGTCATTCAGGAGAAAAAAGGTAAGTTATGAATAGATTTAGTATTAACTGAAGTTCATAATCCCCAATGTGATAATGTGCACAGACCTTGGGAATGTGTTGCACACTTTTCACTGGAAACAATGGCACCATATAAAGAACCAGTAAAGTCAGTACTGCAAAAATATCTGTCCCTTGAATAGATGCTTGGTTTTCCCTTGGACATATGTTTTGATTTCTTCTCATTTATTTTCACCCTTGAAATACACTACTTGGAGAGTTAATTTAATCTCTCTCTGCAGTGCTATCACATAGCAAAACAAATGGAACATAAAACATCTGTTACAGTTATTTTGATAAAGAAAAGCTTCCTTAAATAAAACAAATCTTTAAAATTGTCATAAGGAGCAATAATGGATATTGAACTCAGGGTTATGAAATACAGAATGTCACTTGCAGCTCTGTCTGTAACAGCAGAGGGTGATTTTTGGGAGCCAGGAATTAATTCATCAATGTAGGCACAGAAGCATGAATGGTACTAATGGTAAGTACACAGCTTCATGTACTTGGATTGTCAGTTTTGGTGATTCCCTGGATCTGATACTTGGAATTACTGTGCTTTGGTTTTTAAGAGATTAAAGACTACAATTAAACTGCAAAACAAATGCAGAAATCTTGCAGCATTTTACTGATTTCAGTCAGTGAGGACATGGTAATCAAGCCATCAAGCTATCTTGGAGTCCCTTCTGTCTCTCAGAGCCCCTTGGCATTCATTACTTTTTTTGAAGCTCTTTACTGTGGGCTTGGCCCTGTAGACTGCTTCACACCCCAACACTTCTGATGTCACATTGTCTTGATTTTTGACAAGCAAAATGTGATTTTCACACTTCCAAGTAATGGTCTTTAAATTTAACAAAGATACGTAAAGGAACTTTCCCTAAATCAATTTTTTAAAACAGTTAATTTTTTTCCATCAATGAGCTTTTCTTTAGTGTTCCCAGATAGATCAAATGCTCACCTTTAGAGTTTTTTTCAAAGTGTTCTATCTGATAAATACATTTTTTTTTCATATAAAAACTATTGAGGTGGAGAGCTTTCAGTTTAATGCATTACCCTACGCTAGTCCCCTCTTGGAAATCTGGTATTTCAGTTGATACTCATCAGCTGGAAAGCTCTGAGAAGAAATGAGATTCTGGTCTGTTCTGCTTTCCCATTCCCTGTCACAATGCACTGGTGACTTCTCTGTGTTTGCTAAATGACTGACTTCTGCCAACAATTCACTTCAGGGCTTCTGGGGCACTCAGTGAAAGCTGTAAGTTTTTCTCTTGCTTCAGGTTTCATTGCAATAAGTCTGAGAATGATACTTGCTGTAGGTATGTAAATGCTAAATGAGAGTAAAGATTTGCAAATAGCACATAATTTTGCATTATTCCTAATCAACTAAGTCTAAGACTTTCACCAAGAATGATGAATGCTTTAGAAACCTCTGCTGAAGTCATTCCCATAGGATGCAATTCTGTAGCTCTTATTCAAGCAAGTACTTATTTGTGTAAGTTATCACAAGAATTATTCACATGAATAAAGGAACTTTTTATAACACATCATGAAGTGTTCTGAAAAAAATAAAAATCATATAATTCAATACTGGCAAGTACTGTCCTTCAGGAATTGGGATTAGGACTTCTCATTCTGCTTTCTACAATGCCAATGCCCAAGTACCAGAGCAGTTTGTCTGTCTGATAGATTTGCTCATTACAAGAATTTCATTGCATACCACTGATGGCTGGTTATAAAACAGGCTTCAAGATGCTGTTCTCCACATCCACTGGTAAATTAATTCACTGATTCATGGCATGGAATTGGAGAGAAAGTAAGCTAGCTCTTTCTGTCATCCAGCATTTGACTGTGAAACGCTGTTGCTGATGCAAATGCATACTTAATCTTGTTAAATACAATTTAATAAGAAGTAGGTCAGAAGGAAAAAAAAAAATCAGCACTTGTTTCCAAACCATTTAGTGGGGGGGTAGGGGGGAGAAGGAGGAATTTTACTTGAGTTACAGTATCATTAACTGTTTTAACTGCATCGTTTTCTACAACAAAGGCATTTTTTTTTCCATCTCAGAGAAATAATTTCTATGTGGGCAGATTCTCTCAGTATTGAGTAATCTGATCTTCTCCTTTTTGCCTCTCTAGTTGTTGGTAGTGGTTTAAATTAACCAAAGAGAGGACATATATCTCTTCTTAGTTTTCATCCATTCATCACTTTGACCAAAATCCCTTTGGTAGAAGGCAGTGAAGTATTAGACAGAGATATTAAAATGTATTAATATTGTAAAGTTCAGTGTCCTGAATATACTTGTTCAGTATAAATGCTGTCTTATCAGGAACTTTACAGCCGATGTGATAATTTTCTCAGCTAGTTTTAAAGACAGTCAAATAGCAGGTAAGATTGCATGAGAGAGAAGCAAGCTGGAAATATTGACATAATTCAAAATATGTGGTTTGTCACTCTGCAGGAATTCTCACTTAGGAGATGGCATACACACAGTGAACTGCAGGTTCTTCATGCATAAAGGAGTAACAATAATTTTACATTTCTGATAACCAGAAGCTAGAAGATTTCTTGGGGATAGGGTGGCTATAAAAACAAAATGAAACAATGAAACACAGTCTTGCTAATGGATGACCTAACATTTTTTTCAACTGTTTTTTTTCTTTCCTGCTGAATATGCAAGTGAATTTGAATCCAGCTATTTGAAACGGAACAGACTGATGAGTAAACCAAACACCTTGGTTTTCTTTTTTTGATTTGGTGCCTTAATGACCATAGCTCTCCAACCAATGACATCTTCTCTTCTGGCTTTTTTGGGTTTTTTTCCTCTCCAGTTCAAACTGCATTCATTGATAATAAAAACCTGGTTCACTAAAATGATATCAGGGAAAGGATAGATTTCAGGAAGAAAGCAAAGCAAAGGAACTCAAGCCCTCAGTGGCTTCATAACTGACTTCAACAAAGCATCCTCTTGTGAATCATAGAAAAACGTCTGTATCTCTCCATCCCATTGAGCATCCCCAGGTATTTTGTAGGCTAAAGGCTTTTAGTCAAATTGCTGCTAGTCAG
This sequence comes from Agelaius tricolor, assembly GCF_023055355.1. Taxonomy (NCBI): domain Eukaryota; kingdom Metazoa; phylum Chordata; class Aves; order Passeriformes; family Icteridae; genus Agelaius; species Agelaius tricolor. The sequence continues at coordinate 30,374,409 of NW_027269262.1, forward strand.
AAATGTTGAAGCTAGAGGAAAACTACACAGAAGACTAAGCTATAACTAATATCAAGAGGGATAAAGGGGAACGTAGCAGACATATACAACCGGAAACAATGCCTGGGAATAAAAATGTGCAGTGCATGCTACTGAAAGTCCAGTGACATAGGTTTAATTCATGTCACAGTCAAAATCTTCTCCACCATTTCCTATTTATTTTAAGGCTCTTAAATCCTCTTCTGTCTGTATTTAACCCCTGAAAACAGGGATAATAGAACATAGGGAGGTTGTGGGGTCAAATTCCCATATTACTTTAGTTACGGTCACAGGATCCTATACAGTGGTGTGGTGGGGAAGAGGGATGTGGGGGCAGGAAGATGCAAACAAGGAAGCAGAGTAACAGAGAAGGTGGGGCCAGTCTCTTTTTGTCTTGAAAGGCTTCAGACGGTGGACTGAAACTAGACACTGCATGCATTCAAAAGCAGCTGATCTGCTTTTACCAAGATCAAGGACAAGGGAATCCAGTCTAAGCTCTCAAAAGTGCAGTTCTTTTCTTGGTACCATGTGGGTTTTTTCCACATTTCTCCCATGTGACAAGGTCTGTAGTTTAGAGTCGCAGTTTGGCCCTGTTACCAAACAGAAAATGTTTAGCCTTCCTCATTCATCTTGGATTCTTTCATCTGAACAACTATGAGCATCTTTCTTTTATCTCTGTTCGTTTCCTTAGCAACGTGCAAGGACACTCCAGAGAAACAGTGTCAGACAACACCTTCAGTCTAGTCTTTCATGAGGCTTTCTAACCTTGATCAGCTCTGATGTGCAGTTTAATAGTAGGCAATTTCAGGCACACTAACTCACATGTGTCGTTGTCCCCCTGCAATGAGATAAAACAGAAAGAACTCAGCCTGTACTCTGCCCCTACTACCTCAGCAGGAAGAGAGCTTCATTACCTACTAACCAGGTTTGCATTTCTCACATTGAGCCTCTGAAGTACAGCACCTCCTTTTGTTCAGTCAGTGATCAACTATTATGATTATGTTCAGATCTAGATCAATGCAGCTGCCTCCTATATTGTGAGCTCCTTTTTGCAAGGGTTGTCTTGGAGCACCCAGTGCCATGTCACAAAAGCAAAGATCCAGATTGTAATGATTTCTTGCCAGTTTGAAGAAACAAGGTACCATTTATTGACACGCCAGTGTGGTTTACTGCATTGCTGCTATCTCCCTGGTCCAAGACACCCACAACACAATTGGAAACTAATTGGAACCAAGGAAATCAGTATATGTTCAACAGGAATCTTCACAACAATCTTTTTTTCCTTATAATCTTGTTTGCATTCTATTGTGCAGGTCCATCTGCCATTCCTGGCTTCCTGAAATCAATGGCTAAATCCATAGCTAAAATCAATAGTGAGTAATCAACTCAGCAATTTTTAGGTAGCTATTGGGAAGATGGCCAAAAATCCCATTAAGCAAGTTAGAGAACATTTTTCTTTCCCTGAGTCATCAAAATTAATATAATGAGTAGTTATGCTTCTAAAAGCATTAGTGTAACTAGCTCAGAGTCATATGACCATTGCTGCAAAGCCATTCTTAGCTGGAATTAAAAATTGCTGGATTTCCATTTTCTGTGGCCCAGATGAAAAAATGCTGCACTTACAAAACTGAATGATTGTTTTACACGGAAGTAAAAATAAACAGATGGGGAAAAAACCCTAAAAAGACTAAATATAAAGAGCAACAAAAATGTCTTGCTTAATAACTTTCTATGAAGATTTATTTCAAATAGGTTAAATGTAGTAGGAGGTTTCCCCCCTCATTGCCCACTTTCTCCTATAGGGATGTGGTATGAATTTCCAGACAAGTACTGACAAGTAGTACCAGACTCTGTTCAGTCTGATCCAAATGACTTGGTATCAACTTCCTGTGCATGGGAAATGCTGTGGCCCACTTTTTTTTTCACTCCTGTAATTCACATGTTGCCATTGCTCTAATTCTGTACACCATGTGTACAGTGGGCTGGAGATGATCTTCCAGTAAAACTAAAAATATTGTCTAAGACACAAACAGCAATTACTTTGAGAACTCAACCCACTTCAGGTATTGCCTAGTCCCTTTTATCAGGTAACGATAAGCAGTGATATGAATATGTATTGAACCAGCTGTGTGTATATACAAATGCATCCGCCACTTGATATCTGAAGATTTGACAGTATTTAACATATTTTCTCTCCACTCCTGTGAGGTGAGAGTAAATTGGGAAGATAAGGCATTGAATCCCTCAAGGTGACACTGAAAGCCTACAGCAGAGGGAAGGCATTACACCAGGCTGTTGCCAGGTCCTGGTTACTAATCTAAGTCTAGCTGAACAATTCCTTAAGATATTACTAAAGGAACAGGATGATTTTAAAAGAGAATGTTGTGAAAGCAAAGCAGTGTACTTACAGTATAAAAGCACTTCCAGAACTGGCTATCACCATGATATTTACCTAGAGCAGCTACTTTTTTGTGCATTTCCCATCCTGCCTCACACCACTTTGTCCTCTGCTACTTTTGTTTGCAGACCTGTCCAAATACAAGCAGATGGAATAATTTCTACCTGCATACACTGCTCTGTCTCTTCCCTCGTCACACCTCACCCATACAACACTGCTTCATGCTTCTTGTCCAATTCTTCCCCCACCTTGGATGTCTGAAATCATCTATTTCTGCTTTTCTGCCCAAACTGGTGTCTCTTCCTTTGCCCAATACATGTAATAATGGAGTCATTCTGGAGTGAGAGAAATTTAGTTTAAATACTAGGAAATATTTTGCAGTAGTGAACATTGTACTGCATGTAAAATGTAAAAATTGCTGCCATCTCTGAGAGTGTAATTATGGTGTGGTTATTTGTTTCTTGCTTTAATGAAGTCCCAGAACAAATTGCCTCTGATAAGAAAGGTTTAAGTAAAGATGACCATCTAAGATATATTTTTCTCCCTCTACATCTCAAACCACAGGGTTGAATTTAGCTCGGCTGCTAAGCTGCTTATGAGAAAATTCACTAACATAGAATGCTTTGGATACAGAAGGAAAAATGAGATTAAAAGGAAAATGAAACTTTGTTTATTGGGGGAGTCTCATACTGATTTTGCCTTCTTCAAGCAAGGTGCTAATAACACCATGGTTGTGGGTTTTATCCTGTATGGGCCATTTACTTAGGGTTGGACTTGATGATTCTTGCAGGTCTCTTCCAACTCAGAATATTCTGTGATCTGGAACTAAAGATTATACTTCTAACATACACTGCTAGCAGAAAGAGGCTACCAGAGTACAGAAGGTGTCACAGTGAGTGGTTGGATGTAAGTGACTTGAGGCCACACATTCCAATGAAAGACCCTGGTCTTCACTTCTGAATGATAGAAAGCAAGGGAGAAAAGGAAAAACCCAGTGGGTCATCAAGTCAATCCTTACTTTACATTAATTTAAGAGTGGCTGAGATGGAGGAAAGTGGTCATCAAACTGTTTTATAGATTTAGACAGAAGGGATGCACACTAGAAGTTGTCTCTTGAGAAATGTTGATTCTTTTCCTTTTAATTGAGAAGTGGGTGAAGAAAGTCAACTCAAAGTCTAGACCTCCCTTCACTCTATCTAGATTGATGAGGGTGAGCCAGGACATGCTAATGTATGCTCCTAGGCAAAACTGATTATAATATATGTGAGCAGGGTTCTCAGTCTTGAGAGGCAAAACTCATTCATATGCAACACTGCAGAAGAGCCTTCCTTAGGCAAACCAAAATGTTTACATTCTCTGTCTCTGGCAGCTATTCCTGTTATAGCAGTTTGTCTATCACACACAAGTGTGAAGTGGTAGGCAAGAAGGCTGAGACTGCTAATGGACTGATGCTCATTCCCTTCCTGACAGGATCTTTAGGGGACATAGCAAGCATATATGTACACTAAGGGAACTTTTGGAGGTGAGCTTATCACAGCAAGTTACTTGTGCTTTAGGTTCAGGCTCCAAGCTAAGGAGTGGTGAAAAAGCAGAGTAGGGATGGATGCTGGTAATCCACAGCTGAAATGTGAAATGATGATCATTTTTCAAAAGACAGCCAGGATGGTTTGCTCACTTTTTAAAGCCCATTACTGGCTCTATTACGCACAGGAGGAGAAAAAAAATATTGTCTCAGAAGATCAGAAGGGAAAAAGAAAAAGTTAGGTAAAGGAAGGGCTATTTTTCACTGCTAGCATAACACTGAACTGAAAGTTGTGGCTGGGAAAGAGCTCTCCAGTGCATACAATTCAACAAATATTTCAGGTAAGCTTCCATCTGGCCATCTGTGTCACCTCTTTACCTTCTTCTGGCTTCCAAACTGACTTTATAGAATAAAATGTGAAGGGATTATAAAATCACTCTGAAATTATCTACTGAATATACAAAGAGAATTTCACAGATCTCATCTCTCTATCAAAACAGAGAGAAGATTTCATAAATTATATTAGCATAAAAGGTCTCCCAGAACAGAGATGGTGATGTTTCTTCACATCTGCAAGTGTGAAGAGAACATACAACATTTGCACTTTGACTCAGTTTATAAGAAATCCACTTTTTTTGTGTGTATGATTGTTGTTTCAAATCTATGTTGTTCTCTTATGACTGTTCCATTTCTTTGACATGCAAATCAGGTTGGACTTCATAGAGTCCTATGCAAGTTTTTGCAGAAAAACAAAAAGATGGCAAGGATGCAAACTGAAGCGGAGTCATTGCTGTCAGTGTTCAAGAGGCTGGAAAAGACTTGGAATGACAGAATACATAACATTCATATATGCTGAAAGCTGCAGATATTCATTGTTAATGAATGAGCTGATGATTCTCTGTGTGAAGAGTTTGCTGCATTAGCTCAGCACCAGATATATATCTGTAACACCATCTTTTGTTACATCACAAGCCCTCTTTAAAGTCTAGGGCTGATTGCTTCTCTTTTTCTGGTAGCCTCCCAAGGAGGCAGAAGATTGACAGTGTGCTGCTTTAATGTCCACTCTTCTGCCTCTATCCTGCAGAGGTCCTTAATCTCTGCTCCTGCACTTTTGCACCTTTCCAAATTACCAGTCTGTCATCTGTCCACACTTCATTAGCACCAAAAACTCTAATGCTGGGGAATTATCCATTCTTGACTAGACAAGTATATATGAGGAAGTCATTTGGCAAAAAGGCCATCTTTATGTCCTGGACCTGTCAAGTACTCGTCATAACTCAAACCCTGATCACAACAGGGGCTTTTTGATGCTGCAGTGCAAATAAACACTTAACAAAATGACAGAGGTGCTACTGCAGAGGACAGGCATCTTGCGTGAAAAGAATACAGGTGTCCTCCCAAGTGATTTCAAGAACAAATTACTACCAATAGTAGTCTGTGAGACAGCTTTACTGAAGGAAATAATTTTCATGGAAAGTATGTGGTGCAGTTCAAAGGAGGAAATTTAACGCAGTTTTAGTGCTCAAAGATGAGGGGTTTATGGAAATTTCAAAATGGTAGTAGTTTAATTTCTAGATAAAGAAATGTTTCATGAAAAATCTAAATTAAAACCAAAGCTTCTGAGCGACTATTGTTGTTTGGGGTCCACAAGTCCCTCTTATTTAATTGTTTTAATTACCATTTGGAGCAAAAAACTCTAAACTAGTATTTAACTGTCAATTAAACCAATGATACATATAGGATACAGCACAAGTTTATTCCAAGTATAATATTCTACGACTGTATTACCCTTCAACAGTCACAAAGAAACATTTAAATGAAAAAGCAATTCAACCAACTTCCATAGTTATTTCACTCCTACCCTATCACTTCTTAACATCCAAATATTCTGTATAATCTATATTGGGACAGGAGGCTATAAAAATTGTTGCCATCTCTGAGAATGCAATCATGGTGTGGTTATTTGTTTTTCACTTTAATGAAATGCCTTCATTTGCTCTTCAGAGCTACAATGAAGGTTTTACTCAAAGATGAACCTGAGATTGTGACTGTTTCCTCTTGGTGCAATTGACCCTATGTATGTAATTCAAGAATGTTTGTGTTTATGGCACAATCTTGTTAGCTCTGGTAATTAAGTTGATAACACTGACAAATAGATTTCAACCATATGAGCAGGTAAGAATTACTTTCTTCCCCATTGCTACACAGACGAAAGACATAATTTTTTCTCTGTTCTCATTTTTCAGCAGTGGTATTACATGTCATGTATTTCACTACACGCCTTTCACATGCTAAATATCTTGGGCTTAGTTCAGAGTTTTGAATATCATGCCAATTATGCAAATCTTGAGGCTTAAATGTAAGCTTGGTATCCTCTGAAGACAGTGTCTACTTATGAAGTCTTTCTTGCCAATCTCAAGTGTTCCAAATAAACTGCTCCAAGCCTCCTCATAATATTTTCTCTGGAATCAGCTGGCCATATCATCCTTTTCAAGCTACCAAACATTCATGTCCAGTCACACTGTGCCCTACAACAGGCAATGTGCACATAACAATTGCCTGTCAGAGAGGCAAATAGAAGTGGTTTGATGCCTGGTTATAAGTAATTAATTATAGATCAGATATCATCCATAAAGGAATAGGACATTAGGTCCTTTCTTTCTCTTTTAATATGCAAAGATAACCTGAGTCATTAACTGGTGTCCACTCATAGCAGGTAAATGCCATCCAATTTTCCCTTCATAAAAAATTCCCCAAAATGTTTTTTGGGAGCCTTCAGAAACAGTCTTCTGCTGACTCCACTGGATTGCATGTGGAGACTGCCCTGTGAATCCACATGAATGTGCAGACCATAAACACCACCAAAGCAGAGACCACTATTCCACTTCCAAACAATTAACAAAAGTATTGGATTTAACTTTGATTTCACTAAACCTATATAAATTTAGACATGCATACAGGTATAAAGAGATTACATAGTCAGTTTGATGAAGGTTTCTTTCTGTTGTATGTATTTTCTTTGTATTCATAAACAAGAAGCAGCAAAGGTTTTTTCTCCCCCATAACTTCTATAGGCTGTCTATGAAAGAATTTCATTCCATAAAGAAGCCAATTATATATATATATATATCACACATGTCATAGCTTTGGAAAGAATAGTGCTTGTTAATTTCTAGAAGTCATTAAATTGCACATTATTTTAATTAAACAAAGTAGTCTAACAGGCACTGCAGATGAGAATGGGATGCATTTGAAAATTTTATAGCTCTTCATTCCACATATGCTAGAAATCTTCGGAATCTGGTGAATAGCACAATCCAGATGATACAGATGAATAAAGAAGCTTTTTATGAGCAGCCACTGTAGCAAACAGGCACAATGGATTCATAAGACTATGAAAGAATTTTTAATTTGAGAGTACGGTTGAGTTTTAAAAAGTGAAACACGGATCAGCCAATTTTACTAAGTTGTGAAAATCAAAAATCAGAATAAAGGTTTTTATTTAATCAAAAAATGGAAGCAACATTAAAGTATTTGGGGAGTTTTACAAACTCAGTTGTGTTAATATCTCCAATCTTTTCTGAACATTGTCACACATATTCAAGGTTACATAAATGACTAATTAATTCCTAAAATGTGGACTGCTTTGAAATGAAATATGGTGAACACTTGCTGCTATTTAATAGCATTGGCTAAAAAACATGCATTTGAAGAAGAACTAATTGAGTACTCTACATTTGGCCATCCCATGTTCATCAGGTAAAAGCTTTACAAAAATGTAAAACTCCACCCTTGCAGCTACAAAACAAATGCTTCACTTCTATTCTCCCTAGTGAGAAATGAATCCCTTCCTGTAGACATATCTCCATGTTCTCCTCATTATCTTATTCTCTCAGGAAACCAAGGGAAAAAAAGAAGAAGCAAGCAAAACAAGAGCACTGTGGTTTCCCTGCCTCCTGCTGATGAGCAAGTGAGCAACTGTCCCCTGTGTGACCCACTGCCTACATGGTGCACAGCCATGCACACAATTATGGTCACTCTCTGCTGAAGGGAGAAAAGCCTAATGAAGCTTCATCTTAAAGACACTTGCTGTACCTGATGGATAAAGGCTACAAAAAGCTGCTGAGAAAGACAGCATTTAAGAATTTATTCAGCTTGAATCTCTCTCTTTACACTGATCGTTCAACTTTATTCCATGGTTGCTCAGGAATATTACAAGAATGTAATTGTTACAACTGAAGGGAAAAGAGAACTCCTTTCATTGGTGACTGCAATATTCTGAGATCTAATTTCACTTGTATGTCAAAGCTCCAAGGCAGTCTCTTTATCAGCTTTTCCAGACTTGCTCTTCAATTCCCAATTTTGAGTACTCTAGAGAAGGAAGCCAGCAAAATATCAAACTGCCTAGTCAATGTATCCTGTTAAAACAGCCCACTTCCAAACTTCCTATTTGTGGAGTAATAAATTTGTAAGATATTGCCTCTGGCTATTACGTATTTTGTATTGTGCTAGCACTATATACCGGATTCTTTTCTACTTATTTAAAAATGGTGTGTATATGCGGTGCAGAGCTATGAAGAAACAAACCCAAAACCTCAGAAAGGACTACTGTGAATAAAAGATTTATGTTAGGACAAAGAATTCATTGTGAGCATGCTTAAACGAAAGTACAACCGTAAACTCAAGTTAAGACAAGAGAAAAACATACCTGTGAAAAGCCGAGCACTTGTCCATTTTCATCGAGCACATTAAAGTTAATGATTGGACCTTGGGCATCAGGATTCCTGAAATCTGTGTCACTGTAAATACGTACTACAGGAGCCCCATTGGAATATTTCAAGTTAGACAGCACAGTGTAGGTGTAGTGAGCTAATGCAAAGGTATGCTGCTTTATTTTCTCCATTCCACCTGCAAAAGAAAAGTGCACACACATGTCAGGTGCATTATTTTTATGGCAATGTAAAAAAAGGATGATTTTTCATGAATGGCGTGGTGTGAGGTAATTAGCACAAAATTGATAGTTTTGTGTTTCTTTAAATGCACATACAATTTTCAAGTCTTTCTTTCCTCATGCAGAAGTTTCAGAAGTGGTGTTGCACCAACGACTTATCTATAGTTAATCTACTGTAGAAAGCTTAAGTTTCACTGAAATGGTTTACAGTGGAATGACAAGATTTATACTTCCAGTGTATACTTAAAACTAAGATGTTCTGGTGCAAATTAATTGAAAAACAAGTTTTTCTCCAGATTTAATTCTGGAGACCATGGGAACACAGACAAATTCTCTATCACAGAAAGCAAACTGTTATGTCTGAGATAAAAATAATAAAATTCTAAACGTAATGACAAAATAAAAATGTCATTTTACAAGGAATTTACTTGAACAATGAAGAATTATTCTTCCACGACTTCTTTCTACAAAAGAAAAAGGGCAGTGTGAATTCTTCATTGACTACACCCATGCAATATGAGGAGTCAAGAGAAACTTTACAGACAAGCTTTTACAGAACTTGGCCTGGGAAAAGCATAAAGAGTAAATTTTCTCTTTTTGATACACTGTGCAGTTTGGAAAAGAGAACTGCAAAGAATTCCTGACAGATGAAGATCTCTTCAACATCTCTGCTCTTTGAGGAGAGGTTGTGTTTTTGCTAGATGTCCCTTTTGAAGGAGACTCCATTATGCACACTGTGCACTGCATTATGGTGGGTCTAAACCATGTGGAAAGAACAAAAACAGGTGAAGAATCATCAAAGACCTCTTGAAGTAGAAGAGCATTTTTCTTATTGGGTTTTAGACCCAGAGCATTTTCTGTAATGCTGAGTATCCTATTTGAGGCTTACGATCATATTTCACATTTTATTTTACTTTTTTTATTAATCTTTGTAATTATGAATCTCACACTTTCTTCTGTGCATATTACATTTATATCTGAGTATGTGTAAAGTTCCACACTTGAAAATTTGTAATCTTGTTGACTTTTGTGCCTTTATTCATAAAAATTCTGTGTCATTTATGAATGTATATAAAGGGAAAAAAAAGATATTTCTCCTGACACCCAGAAGAATCTGTTATTTTGCTTTTTTTTTTTGAGTTTCTCTATGATGTCTTATCTCCTTTAGATAAGCTGGGAGAGAATACATTATAAGCATAGTAACAGATTAGATATAAGGTAGAAGCATATTTTTTTGGTGCTGGAGAATAATAAAGAGGAATAAGATATTTAATGAGATACTAACATGCAAAGTATTTGCAAGGAGGCATGCCAGGAGCTAATCAGTGCAATTTCTAGATGTTAGCCACAGTAAACTTGGTAAGCATCTCTAGAAGATTTTGGTCTGAAAGATGATTTGTACTTTTAGAGTCTCTGAGAAAAGATTGACTAGTCAGAAATGTCCTAGTCATTGTTGGGTAGAAGAGTCTTGAAACAGCAAAAAAGGAAACCAAAACCACACACACACACACAAGAAGTTATTTCTGAGCATTTGCCAGAAAGTAGCTGTCTTAAGAGAAGTGACTGCCTTGTCAGCTTCTGAGATGTGTCTAATCTCCTGATTCAGAGCTTTTCCAAACTGACAGGAATCTTTTAATAGAAGATTAAACTACTGTCCTTGTGCCTGGTTGAAGAAATCACTTATTCAGAAATTTCAGTCACTTATTCACAGCAATCATCCCTGCTATCATTTCTACATTGTTTTCAGCTATTTTCCTTTAAAGTTTCTTAATCACATTTCCTTGTTCATTAGCGAAAAGCTGATGAGCCTTTTAGTTATTTATTCTGACAAATCCAAATGCAATAGCCTGCAGTTGCTTTCCTTCCCTGTGATTGGAGATGGGAAGCTGTGTTGCCAGGGTCCCATATTTTTAAGAAGCAGAATAGGTGGTAATTAGGCCTGATGTCACAGAAAACCTTGTGGAAAAACTGCCAACAATCTGAAATCTATTCTGACAGAAAAAGGGATATATTCAGAAAATAGCTATGATTTATTTTTATTTTGTTCAACAAAATTATCTGTACTGTGTATTATATAAATACAGTGCTTACCTCATCTCCCTTCTAGGAGTAAGAAGGAAGGGAAAATAAAAGCCAGAACAAATCTCTATTTGAGAATAAAAGCAGTAACACATCATAAGCCACCTTCTATTTTGTAAGACTTACAGTTCAGAGAAATCATCGATATTTCGTCTCAAGAACTTGCTAGGAAGGACTCAAGTACCCTGACTTCTTCTCAGTTTAGGGTTTTTATTTCCTACAGGTGCATTATTTCATTAAGCTGAATTGAATCTAGTTGCTCCTGAAAATTATTTTAAAATTAGGAACAATTTATGCATTCTATAATTTGGATGAGAATTAATCCCATGTCTAAATTACTTTAGATGAAGTCTATCTAATACCATCCACAGTATTTATGTGTGTAGGAAGACATTCAGCACAGAGAATGTTCACAGACTACAACCTGCACTCATTAGTAACGTTGTGGTAAACTTTTTGAGCAGAAGAGATTGGCAAAGCAAGCTTCTACTTACTTTTGTGTACAAACCTCCTTGCCAAAGTATTCTAGCAAACCTGTGGAAATGTTGGTACACCTCATATTGCTGATATAGGTTTGCACACTACAGCATTCTGATAGGTCAACACCATCTCAGACCTGCCATCCCATATTATACCTCAGATTGGCTATTGTAATGGAAACAAACACTGTTCAAGTATGGAAAATTCAGAGTGCCACTGCACTGGATAACCCACACATAAATTTAGTGTCAGCTCTTCCAAAGGAATTGCATGTATGCATATGCCTCTCCACAGAGACTGTGGGACAGTTAAGTCATATGGAAGAGAAGGAGAAGTCATGCCACACTTACAAGAGGGTACAGACTGTGTGCATTCAAAGTATTCACAATTGTTATCATGGTGTAGGAAACCCACTGCTTGTCTTGCCTGCTGATAACATCTTGTATTTGCATAACCTCTGTCTTGTTAGCTGCTTATTCTGTGCAAAATAGAGTAAGATTTTTTTCCCAGTGGAATTTTATCTAATCAGATAAGTCTGAGATATACAGATGTCCAATAAATATTCAGTAAAGAATGATTCTGAGTTCGCATGGACGTGGTTTTGCATTACATAATGGCACACATATAATGGTATATTGTCTCCTCACCAGAAGAACCAGGATTTCAGCAGCCCAAATGTTCAAATGTTAGCTCTTCCTGAAAGAGCTGCAGACAAATAAGCATATATCAACACCTATAAAAGATTTTGAATAAATAGATTAAGATAAAGCAGAGACTGGAAAGGAGCCTCTAGAATGAAAGACCTGGTGCTTAAGGTTTTCAGGCTGTACTCAGAAACCTCTGTGATCTGCATTCAAATACATTTTTTGTCTCTCTTATTATGAGAAGCTTAATACTGGAGATAAGGAAGAAGAGAGATATAAAACAAATTCACAGTTATTGTTCTAACTCAGTGTGAAAAAGCTACAGAAATTGAGATTTAAGTGGGACAAATTTTATATCACTCCAGTAAATCCAAGCTCACATATATGTTTGGATAAGAGAAAGATCCTGTCAGCATCACCTAATAGATAGCAACGAGGTAAAGAAATAATGAGCTGAAATCTCAGCAAACCAATCAGCAGGGAGTGAGACCATGATGTACCACCTTCTACTGAATCCCAGATGAGGCAGATAACCATGCAGGACCAGTGAGTCAATGTGCCATGGAACCTGGAAATCCTGTCAAACATTTGGAGTCCTTCCTTCATTTCCTCCAAGAAGCATACATTAAGATTAATTTCTGAGCTTTTTTTTTGGTGTTCTTTTCTGCATAGGTCTGGATATCTCTGACTGAGGTCTGTCACCTATTTAGTGTTATTCTTCCTACTAAAATAATCTCTTGAGGATGAACTTGGTAATGGTAATTTTTGGCAAATGCGAGTGGTTCAGCTTTAAACCACATTAAACAATGTATTCGAACCACTGCTATTCTTTACCACTCCTGTTTTAAACAAAATGCTGCAAACACGATCATGAAATATTCTTAAAATGATCAAAATCCCCACCCCCAAAGTGCAACTCTGAAATATTAAAAATAGAATACAAGAAAAGAAAAGAAAGAGAAGAAAATATAATCAACTTGATCAGTCACCTCTTGGTAGAGCTTCTACATTTATAAAAAAAAAAAATAAATATAACCACTCCTGGTGAGTTTTTCCCCCTAAATTATGAGAATTGCTTCCCTTAGTTAAACCAAATCTAGCCTGTTTCCCAGAGTGAAGAGTAACAGCTGCCTAGAAGAAAAAAAATTTGAAAAACGTATGTAATTTCTCATCAGTTACAATGAAGTAAACAAAATATATATATTTAAAAAATCCCAATATATGAAAATGTCCTTGTGGGTTGGCTAACAGCAACCAAACAGAGCTAAAAAACTAAACAGTTTTTAAAACAGAACTAGGGGTAGAAAAGCCACTCATGGAATTTCAAGATTACAATTAATACATTAACATTTCCTTGGTGTCACAAGAAAAGAGCTCCTCTGATGTAAAAGAACTGCAATACTGGTCATAACTGTTACCAAAATCTCATTCATTTAATTCAAAATAAACCCCTGTAAATGGCTTACCAGCCAATTCATAAAAATATTTATCATCCACATCCACAGAAAAGGCACAAGGCATGGACAGATTGCAAACCCCTCTTTCACTCTGACTCACATGACCAGTTCAATGAACTTGATCTATAAAACACGTGTAATAAAAATTATTTTGGGGAACAGAAAGTGGGGTAGACCAGGACTGCTTCTGCAGATAAGGTGACTGCATTTGAGAGCAAGAAGGGTAAAATCTGTGTCTCCAGCTGTCATTGGTACCTCTAAAAAATAATGAAGACTTCTTTCTGAAGTTAAGATGTAACAAAAAGAATTACATGAAAAGAAAATTTCGGTTATGAAACTATGTGGTTTTTTTCCTGAAAAGTACATAATATGGTTTGAAAGCACCTAATCAACTGGCAAGAATCCATATCACAAGATTAGTGTCCAGATTGAAACTTTAGCTGGACTCCTGAAACCTAATTATGTACTTTCTGTGTGTCCAACGTAGAGAACTGTGTTACACTCTCAACACAACTAAATCCATGCAGAATTCAATGGGTAATAGGGGGGCCTTTTACTCTCTCAACACTAATTCTTTGCATAATAGCTTAAATCCTTTTATTCTCCTCCTTCTCCCACACCATCTCAATAGTTTAAGACTGTGGGAAGCAACGGCTTAATCCTCTATTCAGAATGTTATACTGAAACCAAACATGAAACACATATTCAGTGTTTATCTTAACAAACAGAAGGCTCTTTGATGCCCCATCTCCCACTTCTTTAGAGAGCTAATTCAAGCTCTGTTTTCACACAGTGAGGGGAGTTTGAAGTCTCTGTTCTAAATAAAACGAGCAGCGCATTCTGAAAGAAGCAGCTCCTAATTTTCAAGCATCATAATGAGAAATACTTTGCATTAAAAAAAAAAAATTGAGAGTTGCAGGAAAGTTGTACATGCCAGCTGTCTGACTCAATTTTAGTATAAATATTTTAATTACAGGTACAATTAATTTTCAGTTAACTGCTTCTTAGACTAATAGTGATCTAAGAATTCAAATAAGCTTAAAAATGTAAGATACATTTAATTTACTGTTTGAGGGTATTTCTGTCCATCCTTTCTTTCCTTCCATGTGCCCATGCAGTACTCTCAGCAGAGGTAATAATTTCAAGATTACTTTTCAAACCATAAAACCAGCAACATAAAAGATGACTGGGGAGTCTCTCTCAAAAAGGCAGAGCGCCTTGCACACCTCATGGAAGCAGCATTCCAACTGTACCTCCAGAGTGCTGGATGACATGAGCCCACAGAGATTTCTGTGAGAACAGCAGAATCATCCCTAAAAATATGTATTTATGTGATACTCACATTTTACCTCTAAAGGCTTTATCTCCCAAGGTTTTTCTCAGTCCAGCAGAACAACTTCTGCTTATGATTCTGTCATCTTAAGGACGAAATGCAAGAGAAGCTGGTACTATAAAAGCACATGAATTCTCCTGGCAGCTGATAAAAACCTGAATGTTACATCCAGGCCTGTTTTCTTCTTTATTATGAAATGTCTCTGTCCTTTGTTTAATGGAGCCTGCTGTACACAATTCCTTGAAGTCAGCATGGGAAAGCTTAACTGCTACTTGTTCCCTGGAATTTTTAACTCTCCACAATTAGTCTGCTAATACAAGGCTTATAAACCTCTTTCTTTGTCTCACAGCTATATATAGGGAGTTAAGAAAATGTAAGATGAGGCAGTAAGTCTTAGGTTTTCAAGCCAATAAGACTGATTTGACCCTGATTTTGCATGAACACTTATTTATTAATTTTTAACTTACTTATTCAAGTCAGAAGCAACTTTCTAATCACTGTAACATAGCTGGAGGAGAACCTCTGTCATCTGCTCAGCTAAACTGATACTATCATCAGATCTGCAGTTAAGTCGAATTCTTCCAAAAAATAACTTTCCTTTAAGACCCAGCCACCAGTGCTACTTGATAGTATCGTGATTTTCTAACATCTTCACAATTTTGTGAGTTGTTTGTTTTCGTTTTCCCCTGAGGGGAGGTGCAGACCAATGGATACGAACAACTTGCACCAAAAATAGACTGAATATAAAGAGAAATCCAAATTTTGGGGGGCCCGGGGGGAGGTTGTGGGAGGAAATTTTCCCCTCAGCATCCAGAGAACCTTTTGAAATATTCTGAAAACCCTGATAGCTTCCTTCTTTTCCTTCCTAAGATGACAGATCCTAATCTAAAGCCTTGCTAGGATATAAATAATTTTTGCTTCAAAGCTCACGCTGCCTGTATTAGGTGAAGAAGAATGGCTAATGCTGTGCCTAGAACTCACACCTCAGTACCCCTTGGTTTGACTCTACCTTCCTATAGGTTTTGTATTAGCAAAATATTTAACAACATTTTTGGAATCTCTCTGTTAGTGAAATATTTTAGTGTTCATAGCAGCATATTGATTTGCTGTACATCTTTTTCCTTACTTGTAATTTTGGTTGGATGCCTTTCCTCTTTTTCTCTCACAATCTATGAACCAAGGCTTTTCCTGCCAATATATGAAGTAGAGGGATGCTCCATCTCTGCTCTTGTGCAGCCTTTTTATCCTGCTCTTTCTAAGGCTCCACAGAACTTTCCCATCAGAACAATACAGAAAATACCACAGTTCATTTAATTAAACCAAGAATCACAATACACGGAAAGAAAAGTTTCCAGAGAACAAATTCATGATGCTGACTAGTGATGGAACAAGAAAAAAAAAAATCCTTCAATTTCCCCATTCTCTATTTGTAACATTCAGGAATACAGGAAGTTAGTAAAATAATTTCTATACTTTTTATGAAAAGAACACTATTTTTCTTAATGAAATTTTGGATTTATTGATATTAATAATTTTTAATAGCCTTAAAGGATGCCTTGCTATTTGTTTCGCATTCTCAGACTAGGTATCTGCTGGTACTGTAATATAATAATAATAATAACAACAACAACTACTACTACTACCATGGAAGGAAGGGTGTCATTAATGAAACAATGGTAATAAAGCAAATACAATGAATTATAAAAACTGCCTTGAAATTTCTCTTATTTGATGTCTTAATCATTGGGAAGTATGCAGTCAATATTAAGAAGTGCTCTGAATTCTGGAACCTCATGCTAAACTGAATCATGCCAGAGCTTCTCCCAGGCTTTTTAACCAGGCTAATGTTGTTTTAACAATTATCTACACTAACACCACAAGAGAGACCTATATTTAACATATAATCTGCCCTGAAGTCACAGCATGAAGTCTGCTTTACATCTTTTGAGGACCAAAAGGTGACCCACCAACACACCTTCCCTCCTGTGGCTGTCTTTTCTGACTGGATGTGGCAGGCTGAGACCTCTTGAAGCTCATTGCTGAGTTTGTGAAATGAGTGAACACACAAAACATTCCACAGATAGTGAAAGGAAAAACTGAGAGCAAAAAGTGGCTACTTTGGCACAGTGTTACACACTCTCAACACACAAGTTTCAGCAATGATGTCATAGTTCCAGCCTCACTTCCCAAGAGTTCATGCAATAAAAGTGAGATGGCCAGTGCTTCTTAAAGTATAGCCATTGCTGGGGGATGCTCAGCAATCACTCCTGTAAAACAGCACCAGGTTTTTTTTATAAGCAGAATGTCCTGCAGTGCTGGCTGGCATAAATAACCTTCTGGGAGGTTTTTATTACTCTGTTCATTCCTCTGAGCTTCTGAAACCCACTGCACCATCATGTGGTCTCTGTCAAGGGGCTGATGAGCAATAAGGAAGTGTGCTGGATTAAGACTGAACACTTGTAATTTTGCAAGCACGGAATAGGTATTTTACTCAATTGTAAGTTCAATGAGCAGATCTACTAAACAGAAGACTAGAAGAGAAATCTAAGGTAGAAAATGTTGATATTATAAAGTAATTTATTGCAGTTTTTGCTTCCTTATAAAGACTGTAGGTAGTGTGCTTGTGAAAAAAATAACCAGTCTTGGCCTTATATCAGCTTCAATAAGCTGTAAAGCAATAAATCAGTCAAAATCCGTACTTCAGATTCAGTTTAGAAGAGTTGAAGTATTGAAGACATGAGCAATTCCTACATGCACCACTTGCTGTAAATCAAGCTCCACGGTGACCTCGGGAACTACCTCTGAAGAGACACTTGGGCAAGTTAAAAGAAAACACTGATGCGAGCAAGGCACCGGTGAAGGATGAGTGCTGCCAACACAGAGGGATCAACTGACGGTGAAAAGAAGCAAGGCAGCAAGCACTGAGAAAGCCCTGGCCTCTTCCCATGGCAACCCATTACATTATGAGCTCTGCAGAAGGAAGGGAAAAGGAGTAGGGGCTGCTGCAGCTCTGTCAAATGAGGGACTTTGCAGTTAAGCTGTAAACAAATAGCTTGAAAAAAGCCATTTTCCTCATCATTTCAGTTTCAAGTATTTTTTATAACAGCAAGGCTTTAGAAATGAAGGTCCAGTTCAAGGCACTACTGTTCACAAAATTCCATTTTTAGGTAACAAGAAAAAGGCAAAACAGCAAAGGTTTCCTTCCTACAAGGCAGGGATGAAGCTACAACACTCATGAGATATGGAGGGGCCCAAATTCACGTATCTCTTCCCTCAAGGGGCTTCACACTCTAGTTTGTCATTACCCATAACAATAAAAAAAAAATCTTTTACTTCCCTGGTTTCTTTGGAGCTCTCAGTTTTTGGAATGCTTTTTCTTAGATCCACCGAAGTGGTAAGAGTAGTTATTGCTCTTCAGACTGTTCTATGAGATTCAGATTTTAACATGTTAAAGAAGACTATCAGGGCAAATGAAGGGAAACAACAGCTCTTCTTGTGGCTTTTTTTTGTTATTCAGTATTACCTACCATGCATTTCTTTCTTTCTTTTATGCAGCATATTTTACAAAGACATCTACAATGCCTTTATTTGTAAATGGAATTATTCAGGAGAGAATCAATTGAAGGAAATAACAACACAGATAATCCTTATTACTTTCCTTTTCATTCTTGCCCCACCAAGTGCAGTCTTGCTATTGTAAATGAAAAGTATGACCACAAAAAGAACTTCTTATTTAAAGCATCATGAAAAGAAAGCCCACAGAAATGACTCACATTGTATATGGCCATTATGCCTAACAGGCACTGAGTGTTACTACTGTTGGCAAAGAAAGTTGGCACACACTTAGCTCCATGACCTTTGGCCACACAGAGGTGCTGCACAACATGAGATATGCAAATGCCATACTCACAGCAAAGAATCTCTTTTCATACCTTAGCCTTGAATTACAGAACTTGATGAAATATGTTCATCTTTTTCTTTTTTTTTTCCTTCTTGAAAGATGCTTATCTCAATACATGAGATAACTTGAATGGCTGCAGTGGCAAACAAGACACCCTTGTAGATAATGCTGTCTTGGTTTGGAGTCTCTAGCTGACCAGTCAGAAGCCCTGGCTTGCAGTTGAAATCACTTACCCCTATTAAAGGTTATTATTATTTAGTCTATTTCATTTATTAAGTGAAACAGATATTCTTATCTGAAATGAACTAATCAGAATGGCTGTCTCAGGCTGCCCAAGCTTCTAATACTTCTCTTGACACAAACTCTCTAATATTTTATTGACTCAACCTTTCTGGCCTCACCATACTTCTGGTGGTCTTACATGCCCAGGTGACAGTCCTACAAGAATTCCATCACCCTGCTGAGGTACTTTGCAGGAGAGAGAAGACACCTAATTCAAAGCTGCAGCAAACTTTAGACCAATTAGAAGTGGAGTGATTAATCAAACTGTTCAAACATTTGACTGCAAACCCAACAGGAAAACTTGTATAACTAAGAGGTGTGAATTTAAATGCATGGCAATACATTCAAAGGCTGTATGCATCAAACATTAGTGCAGCTGGCATTTCATGCAGAGCTGCTATATTCATTTACCTCTCCAAAACCCTTCTGTCTTCTTGGATATGGTAGGATAAAAGGGAAACAATATGCAAACAGTCAGTCCTGTTTCCTTTCACAAGAGCAATAACAGTCCCACAATTTTGTGGGTTCCCATCTGCAACATCTTTTACAAGTACTCAGTAGCATTCTTCCATGAATCTCCTCAATAATTTTTAAGAATTCAAGAACATCTTCAATGTTTCTTATAAATGGTTTGAATTTACTGAGCAGTAAATTTTCAACAGTGAAATTTTACTAAATTTGTGAGACCAAAATGCAACTGCAAGGACATCAACCATAGTGTGTTGTTCTATTCTAGGGTGACCAAAAGTGACACCAGGATCAGATGAAGCATTTATCGGATGATAAATTAGCTTGGACTGTGATATGGCTTCTAAACCCTTTCCCCTTTCATTATAATACCTGTTGTAACTCTCACCAGAGAGCCTTTTCAAAGGAGAAGGCATCAATACAAACTATGAAGGGAGGTCAGAAGATGCAGGATGAGCTGGCCTTTTATGGCAATGGAAGGCAGTGACCTTAAACTCTCAGGTGAGACAAAGCAGTAGTGACAGCTACACTGCAAGTCCCCCTTCAGCAGGCTGCTGAAACTTCAGGAGTTTGGAACCGGCCTGGGAGGTTTTTTTACAACAGTTAGCAATTTTCCTTTTTCTTGTCTTCTCACATACTTTGACAACCATGCTCTCCAGAGTATGAGGAAGCTTATGTGACATATCTCTTGCTCTCAAGTATTTGTAACAATATTGTGTTCTGTCCATTTTTCTTAATTTCTTCCTAGTTATTCTGATATAAAAAAATTCCACATAGTGTTGAAAAGTGATAGAAAAGCCTACATTTTGATCTAAAGAGAGACTCTCTAATGTCCCAGACAGTTCTACTCTCTCACATGCCATCTGAAGATAGAAGTGATTAAAACACCCCTTGTAAAGCTGGAAAACAAATAAATAAATTGATAAGTAAAGAAATGATGGCTCAAGCACTTCTTTCCTTCTCTATATCTGATCATGCAAGAAATAAATTGATTAACATCCTGAAGTTATGATGAATCACAGAATTTTTAGGATCAGTAGAAGCTGTGTTGAATCATTTCACCTATCTTAGACACAGAACAGAAAAGAAAAAAGGGTTAGAAAAATTAGTTTTATGGTCCTGCAGAGACTTGACTCACCTGTAAGGTCAGACCAATCAATCAATCAAAAAAATAAAAACCTTTCTTTTTGAGGACTTGTCAATGTGAGCCCTGCCAAACGTACTCATTACAGCTCTTCCCTTTTTTCTTTCTTTATCAGAATGATGCTGTCAAGTTCAGTATGTGATCTAATATAAAAGCTTAGATCCTTCTTTATCAGAGCAGATAACAAGAAGTGTTGGTAGCAAGACAGCATGTTGATTATTTCTGACTAAAAGCTGAACCTTGAAGGCTCACTTTACTCAACAGCCAGAGACAGCAACCGTAGTCTTTATTTTCTTCTGCAACTCCAAAGCTTTGACTTAAGTCACACCACACTTTCTTGTAACATATGATGAGCTCTGTTACAAAGGATTAATTTGTTTCCCACATCTCATACAGTTCTTTTTTCCCCCCTCATTTCCACAGCTCTTTATGAATAATATTCTGGGTATGTGTGATATGTTTGTAATTTTATCTGAAAATACTCAGATTAAATAAACACATCACTATACTGCTCAGCTATTTCGGCTTTTTGGCTATGCTGGTATTACTTTCCTGCAGACTTTGTCTCTTCATCTATAGGCAGGGAAGAGATGAAGGAGGGTGTCAGGGGCATCAGGCACTTTTAATGTCAGCTGCTTGTAAGCCAGGTTAGTCAGTAATGTATTCAGAGCCTATTAAAGCTGACAGGATCCTCCACAGCTGTAAAGCTCTCCTGCAGTAACCAGCAAGAACATTTTTCCATATCCTCTGTGATGCTGAGATGCAGATCCATCCTTCAAAGTGCTTTGAAATTCCTCCACGCTAACTGAATGCACCCCATTGGACTTCATCTCCTTAGTTTTCATATTTTGTTTGCAGCAGAGACAGTGAGTATTTGACCCAAGACAGAGGCTGGATCAGCCTGTTTCACACAGCTGCTTGTCGACCTGACATTTATTCAAAACTCTTCCCATCAGAAGAGAATGATTTATTACTGCCACAGAGTGGCAAAATGCCAGGAGACAGATTTTGAGAATGTCTGCTTCCATGAACAGGAAGATATTATCAAGACTAATTTATGAAAAGGAGAGCAAAATATATCTTTAAAACCACTTAACACAGCCATAAAAATATATTGCTTTTAAATGCCTACGATGTTATTCAATTAATGAATTGGTATCACTACCCTCAATTTAAAAATTCCAATTTATAAGATTCTCAGACTCTATTTTACACCCTTTTTATTTCCATGCTCCCCCTTTTACTCACCTCCAGCTCTTCTAAATTATTAAAGAACATAATGAATTTCACCAGAACCTGTTGCCACAGGACATGTGTGCTAGGAGCAGGGCCTGGAATCTGCTGCAAAGGCTTGGAGATTCCCAGAGACCACCATGACACTGGTCACCCTGGTCCTGGGGGTACTGAAGGAGCACAGAGTCCTGGGGTGCCCGGCTTCCAGGAGAGCAGCTCCCACTCTCAGGAGGCAGCATTTGGCAGAGGATGCCAAAGACAGCCATGGAGATCCTTTTGGAGAACAACAACTCCCATCCTGCTGAGGGGCTGCCAACTCTGCAGAGGAGGTGCCAGGAGAAGGATGGGGCAGGAGGGAGAGCCCAGTGGTGGGATAGGGCCACACTGAGCTCTCTGGATGCTCAGGCCAGGCATGCCAGCACTGGGGGGCACACTGTGCCAAGGCAGCCACTTTCATCTCACACCTCTTCCTCCTCTTCCCGCACATGGGCCAGGGGCAGCAACATGCAGTGCCTCAGGACTGCCATGGCCAGGCCTCATCCCCCCAAGGGGACAGGCTGCCACTGCTCCCAAATGCAAAAAACTTGCTGATACTTAAGCTGAGACAAAGCACAGTTTTAACTTTCAGAAAGTATTTTTATTATCTCTAAGCAGGTGACAGCCACTGCAGGTATAAGAACTATCTTCCTTTCTTGACTCCAGCTTTCAGTAGTCTTTAAATTTCCTAAGCTTTGAAATGAAGATCTTCTTAATATCAGAGAAAGAGGCTTAGCATATGAAATGAATTATTAAACTCACATGAGATGCATCCATTTTGGAGATGAGGGATTGCATGAAAGAGAGACACACTGTGATCTTTTCCTTCTTGTCACTCTCATATTAAAACAAATGCTGTATCATTATTGGGACCGGTTTGTCCAAGGTCACTCAATTGTTCAGCATTTACAAGCTGGCAGCTCATCACAGGCAGAAGCAGCACATATAATCATTATTGATGCTGGCAGTCTCCACCCTCGCTAATACTACTTGTTCTGTCAGCCAGTCCCTGGCTTGTCGCAGGCAAATGGAATTATTCTTTGAGCTGTGCCTCAGATCTGCAGTTCAAGGGAGCTGTTTGATGCTAGACCACAATTAAATACCAAATGGTGTCATGCCTATTTATGGAACATGCCAGGTCAACAGCTACTGATCAATTAGGCTCAACTCCTCCCACCCACAGCTCAACATGAATGCCATGTCGTGTGGTGGGCATCTCTGAGGGAAAGCACCTCACCTCCTCCCACGTGTGAAATGGCTGAAGAGCTGCCTTCTCAATGCCATTGTAGCCCCCCCTCTGGGGGCTCTCCCTTGGAAAGCATTGATCCCATCTTCCAGCTTCAAGTGAACGACTCCATTACTCAGCTCCTACTGTGAGGCAGAAATATACAAGCTATAGGAATTCCTGGCTCCAGAGCCTTGCAGAAAATGCCATCTGCTCTGTAAACTTCAACAACTTTCCCCCCATTTTATTAATCCTCTTCAAAATTTGCATTTGTAACTGCAACTGCTGAAATTTGACACTATGTAAATGACAATTGTATTTATTAACATGAAACCAGGTATTTGAGTTTTCAGCTCAAAACTTTAAGTAACATTAAAGTATGATCTTTTTGGAGATGACAAAGAATTCTGATTAAAACTCCAGAGATAAATGATCTCATAATATTTTTTAAATTACTGAATGTTCTTTTAGTTTATGTGTAGCTCACTAAATATGCCAAAGTGGCAAGCACACCTGGAATGCCACACAGATGATACAGAGAGAGACAAAATATGTATTGCTGAACTTGCTAGGAACTGCTGTTCCATCAAAAAAAAAAATCTCATGAAGTCCACTTCCTAATGTTGGTAGAACACAGAAAAGCCATCGACTACTAAAATGTTATAACTATGCTTCTCTTTGGTACCTTGGCAATTCAAAATTACCATTGATCTAAACCACTTCTTGCTAAGAACCAATACATAAAACATATCTCTCCAAGTATTTTTTTTTTTGCTGAGGAAAACACTAAAATCCAATAACAGAGATGAAAGCACTTGTTTCATGAAGATCTGCTGGGCTTCTGTTAGAGAAACACTTTTTAGAAAAAGAATTTGGGAAAGGGACATAAGCATATTTATGTAGATGTACATAAGAAATTTTAAGTTTGATGGAAAAACAGGTGTGTATTGCAGATAAAGTTTCAATAAGTTTGCTCTAAAATGAAGATATTCTGCTTAAAGAAATTACCGCATCAGCACTAGCCTCTTAAATTGCTTGAAAATAAAAACTTTATTAGGACCTCAATCCTGGCAGTAATTAATTAAATATCATTAATAGCTACATGCCTGTAAGAGACTACTTACAGAAAAACCTAGTAAAGCAAAATCTATTTGGCTACCCTGCAGTTACTGTGAAAGTCCAGATAGTTTAATAGAAAATTTTTCCTTTCTAGAGGTTGGACGCATTTCAGGCTTTCATATGGGATTCTATATCCAGTTCATTTTTCTCTTCTAATTGCTAGTGTATGGTTACAAATGTAATAGAAAAGCTTTTATTTTCTATTAAATCCTTGATAGCTTTTTCAGGAAGGGCTAAACTCTAAATATTTAAGATTCGTTTCAGTGATAATTTTTACTACACCCATAAAGAGCTCACAGGCTCCATCTTCTTCCCTTGCAACCATTCCCATAGGTATAGGATAGATTGATTGTTCTCTGAATGGTACAGTGATCTCATGAACCACAAGAATAATCCACTCTTCCTGATTCTGTACTCATGGAAATAAATGAGAAATTTTGGTAATGATTTAAATTATTCCTGAAGCAGATACATAGTCTACATATCCAAATGCCTGTTATTACCCAGTTGCTGATGTCCTTGTCCAGCTTTTCAGAAATGCTTCCCAGCACAGCTAGGATTAGTGACTGCAAAAATTTGGGCTTAACCTTACAAGAAAAATTCAACTTCAGGTATGAAAAGCAGGTTTCAAGGATCACCCTCTTAAGCTAAGAATTGGTCCATCCCAGCAAGCAGGAAACATAGTTAAGGCAGCAGACTTTCATGGATGAAAAAGGAGCTCCCCACTAAACTAAAGCACAAGAAGTAGGTGACCAGGTCACCCAGGAGGAACACAGAGCCATGGTTCAAACATGCATGGATTCAATCAGGAATTTGGTAAGGAATGTAACTGGTAACAAGAAGAATTTCTACAAGCAGAAGTCCCGCTGAGAAAGGACACAGAAAAGGGTAAAGGTTTCAACGTCTTCCATTACTCATTTTTCACTGGTGAGCCTTCCTTTGGGAATCCCAGGCCCTTAGCTCAGAGGAAAAGCCTAGTCCAAGGACAACATGCCATCAGTGGAACAGGATCATCTTATGAAACCCTTAAAATAAACCGGGCATAAACAACTTCATGGGCCCTGATGGGATGCTTCCACAAGTGACAACGGAGCTGGTTGCTATTGCTTACAAGGCCAATCTTGATAATCTTTCAAAGATCATGGTGATTGAGAGAATCTCCTAAAGACTGGGACTGGAGGAAAGCAAATGTCATTGCTATTCTCAAGAAGGGCAAGAAGGAAGATCCAAGGAATTACAGGTGGTCAGCCTCACCTCAGTCTCAGGGAAGGTGATAAAGCAAATGAGTCCAGAAATCATTTTCATACATCAAGGACAAGAAGATGATCAGGAATAGTCAAAGATTTACAAAGAGCAAAATATGCTTAACCAACCTCATAGCCTTCTTCAATGAGATGAGGGAAGAACGGCAGATGCTGTTTATTTTGACTTTGTTAATTTTTGACACTCTCTCCCATAAAATCCTCACAGACAATCTGATGAAGTATAGGTTAGATAAGTGGAAAGTGAAGTGGAACTGAAAAATGGCTTAACTTCCAAGCTTAGAGAGTAGTGATCAATGGCACAAAGTCCACCCCAGGTGTTGATACTGAGTTCTTTGCCATTGAAAAACTTTATTAATGGCTTGGACAATGGAGCAGCATGCACACTCAACAAATTTCCAGATGATACAACTAATGATTGCACTGCCAACCAGAGGGATCTAAACAAGCTGGAGAATTATAAAGTTTAATTAATGAAGCTCAACAAAGAGAAATGCAAAATCCTGCATTTGGTTAGGAACAAACCCAGGCACCAGAACTGGTCAGGGCCTGACTGGCTGGAAAGCAGCTTTGTTAGAAAAGGGTCTGTGTGTCCCAGTGGACAACAAGCTGATGACCTTGTGGCAAAGGAGGTTAATGGTATCCTGGGCTGCATTAACTGAGGTTATCCCTCCCCTCTATTCAGTGCTGGTGAGGTACCTCTGCAGTGCTGTGTCCAGTCCTGAGCTCCTGTCTTTGGTTGGAAATGGGGGTGTGTATTCTATTCCTACCTGTTAGAGGTGGGGCAACTCCACAGTCCAAGATGTAGTGGAGTGAGTCCAGTGAAGGATTACAAATATGAATAAGGGACTACACCATCTCTAATATGAGAAGGTGAGAGAGATGGAACTGTTCAGTCTGGAGAATACATATTTCAGGTGGGGATCTTTTTGATATGCATAAATATCCAAAGGGAAGGTTGTAAAAAAGATGAAGCCAGGCTCTTCTCAATGGTGCCCAGTGACAGGACAAAAGGCAATGGGCACAAACTGAAAAAGAGGAAATTCCACATACAGGAAAAACTTGCCAGAAAGCATTCAACCTTGAACTGGAAGAGATCTTTTTCTTCATTCCATTGAGTAAAACATTTAGTCCCTCCATGGGTCTAGAAGAGACATATGGACTCATTCAAGCAAAAAGGCATGCCTATTTATGCTGCTAGTTTAGTTTTTCAGTGATAGATTCATTCTTCTCTTATATGGACACAGTGACTAACAGTTTTAATAACCTGTGAGCAGCCAGACTTGATTACGACTCTCTTCATTGCATTATAAAATTCAGTCTCTTTGAAGGGAAAGCAGGGTTTCTACACAACTGTTCAAGAAATTAAATTCCTGTTATATATGAAACTCTAATATATTAAAAAGTAGTTCTGATTTGAATTGCAAATATAAAGTGATGAAATTCCTGTAAAGTGAAAATTTTCAAAAATCACCACAAAGTTAATGTCCATGAACAAACATCTTCTCGGTATCTTATAAACAGGTTTTAAAGAAGTAGTTGCTGGAGTTGCTGAAGATGTAGAACTCATTGTCCTAGAAGTATCTTTCCACCAAGTACCTTTTGAGTGATGTAACTGAAAAACTCACCATGTTGGTTAGTTCTGACTTCTGAAAACTTCTAAAGTTAAAAAACTCCACATCTCATTATTGTTTGACAGCATTTAACAAGATGTATTAAAAATAGCATCTTTAAAAACACAAGAAAATCTATAACAAATTAAAATATTTTTATTTTCTAGGTACACAATCCACATTTTCTAGGTACAAAATCAATGAGATTTCTTTGAAAAGAAAAACAAACCCAAAAGCTCAGAAATGATACATTCCCAAAAAGGATTTAAATTTCATAAAAATTAAATGTCAGAAAATAATTTGGTTAATAAATACATTGCTGTCCAATACATCTGCAAGCAAAACCTGTATCAATGTCATCAAGGAACTTTG
Source organism: Agelaius tricolor (assembly GCF_023055355.1). Taxonomy (NCBI): domain Eukaryota; kingdom Metazoa; phylum Chordata; class Aves; order Passeriformes; family Icteridae; genus Agelaius; species Agelaius tricolor. The sequence goes on from NW_027269262.1 coordinate 30,401,946, forward strand.
CAGAAGACTCAGCTCTTTCTAGAATTACCATTCTGAGATTTGATAGACTCTTAGTAGGCCTCAACACACAAACAGAAGGAAAATCCGTTTCAGGATTTAACAGTTGAAGTGATGGTCTACAATTCCTTGGGACTTGTCACAAACCATCATGGGCTTGAGGGACAAGGAAGACTACTGAACTTTTCCTTCCTGACTGCTGCCAACTTTTCCTTCTGGCTGTAATCTATGAGGCTCATCAAACAGAAACAAAGCTCATATGTGAGCACATAAGGACTTCATATGAACTTCCTGGGAGGAGAGACTCACAGTGCAAGGCACCAGTTCATAACATTTCATGTGGCCCTTGAGAATTTTCCACATTTACTGGAAGTATAGCTTCAGTGCACAGAGGTTGCTTGGACACCTAAATTCATTATTGCTGACTTAAAGGGGAAGGTTTGTAAAGGGACTTCTGGAGGAAAACATTTGTAGGTCCCGTTAAAGCCAGGAAAAGAAAAATCTGAGACTAATAAAATTTCTTCCTTTTCAGAGGAGTCCTCCCCTATGATGAACTACAGAGTAACATCTCTATTTTCTGGTTAAATCTTCTGGTAAAATCTTCTCATAAAGATCTGTAGGCTATAGATAAGTGGATATAAACTATGCTAGCTCCAAGGCTATATAAGTTGTAATAAATTCTGTACAGCCTCAAAATAAAGGTGTCCTAATCTCATTTGTTCCTTCTTTTTTTTTTTTTTTTACTTTCATATGCTTTAAATTCAGTACTAAGCACAGGTCACCCAGACTTGCATTCCACCTGCATCAGCTCATGAAACCCATCCTGAGGTTTGTTATCTGGCTTGTTATTTATAAATTCATTTACTCAAGTAAGTAGTAACCTATTCAAAGTATCATGAAACCTTGGTGTTGAGCAGGCTTAATTAAGCTTTGAATACCCAATTAAATAACCAATTAATTAACATTATTTGGAGGAGGCAGTTATAATTTACCTGCAATAGTATAGTATGGTATATTCAAAAATTTCTGCTAGTGCTAATCAAGTTACATTGATATATTAATAATTAATAAGACCAGATGAAAAGAAACCCAACAGTAAGAACAGCCACAACAAATTCTTCCTAAAGGTAGTGTCAGAGGTTCCAGCAATAGGAAGATGAATCTCAGCACTTCTCACTACCTAAAAGTAATGTCAGCCTCTGCCATCAGACAGTGGCAACAGAGCCCAGTGCTGCCCTCAGCAACCTCTGCTTGAACATTCTCTCCAAGGTCCTTACAAAATTTAAATGCTTATTCCATCACCACTAGATGCTAGACACAGAAAACTAACAAAATCTGCTGAAAAAATCAATCCCCTGATCTGTTGATGCACATCTCCAAAATATCTGCCCAGTAAAAAACCACATCCACACAGACTAATACAGAGCAGGCAATGCTTATCCCTGGTTGCTTTTCCCAAACATGCACCCTTCATCCCCAGAACCACAGGACCCACACAATTATTAAAACCTGCCATTTTATATGCTTTATGCCACTCCTACCTACCCTCTCACAAACATCAGTAGATCCAGTCCAGGTTTCTCAGACTATATCCACTCCTTTTCAAGGATGCAGAGAAAGCAAGTGAGGAGGCAGAAACTCAACAGTTCACCTGGGTGAAAGAAATTCTGCAGCAACTTAAGAGAACACTTCTGCCAGGTAAGTGGTTTTGGGAAAGTTGGGATAAGGGGTTCAAAGCAGTCCTTTTGTCAGATATATGAACTCACTGTTCTTCCCTACTCCTGGTTTGTCTATTGGTTTTTTTCTGGTTTTGTTTGGGATTTTTTTTGTTTGTTTTGTTTTTAATTTTTGGGGTTTTTTTAAGTATGTAGTGTTACACTGGCTTTTAGGTAGAAGGAAAGAATTGATGAGTTGCCAATTTTTTAATTTTCTTTCCCTTGGCCCCTAAGGCCTCAGTTCCCTTTAAAATTTGAGGCCAGGAAAATCTTGCAAAAATTGCCCCTAACTCCTTCTGATGTGATTATAAGTCACAAACACAAAAAGGTAGTCAAAGACTGTTAGCAGGGAGAATGGCAAGCAATCTTTAAGTGTCTCTTCCACCCTGTGCTGTAAAGCAGCTCTGGATGCTTTCTTTAAATCTCAAGGCATTAACACTGCTTCATAGCCATTCTGCCAGTTTCATTAATTGCACTTCTATTCCAATCATTTCATAAGTGGACTGTACTTATAATCTGGCTATTTATCCTAATGTTTGATGTTTCTGAGTCACATAAATACATTATGTTTGAATGCAGAGAAGTACTTTGCATGACAAATTTGAGATTTCTGCCGGAAATGTTTGACTGAAATTTATTTTTGCTATCCATAGGGAATAAGCCTCCACATTATTTGATTGTTATTCACATTTTGGTAATCGCATTATGAACCTCTACAAAGAAATGAAATGGCAATGTGCCTTTTTTTTTTTCCTCTAAGAGCACATGTCTCCCTCCCCCTTCCAGATGCACAGACCTTGAAAAGGCATTAGAAAATTAAAAAGCCAACAGAAATGAAATAATGTATCTATGTTTGAATATTCATTAAAATATGACATGGCTTAGTCACTGCTTGCCATTTGGATGGTGCAGGGTGCTTAGGCAAGCTTAATGCAACAATGGGAATTCAGTCTTGTTTTTAAAGGATGGGTGGAGACTTCAGTGGACATATTCCTAATGGTGCTCAGCTGTACTAATTCTATTAATATTTTTAGGCCATAAATCACCTTACATCAGTTGGTGATCTGACTTTATGTTGTAAATAAGACTTCAGCAAAATAGTAATAGATCTCATTTCTGGGCATTATTCAGATCCATCCTGATATTTCTCATTCTCTCCAGCAGCTGCTCTACCTACAGTGCTTTATACTAAAGACCACATTTTTTGTCTAATGGAGTTTTTCATCCTTGATGTAGTTTGCCCTTTGTTACTGTGGTATTACATACATTCTTCTCTCCCAGAAACTTCTAGCAGCTCCCACCACTGGCAAAAAATTTACCACACTTTATCTCATTCTGTCTAGCCATTATCAAACATCACAAGCATAAGAAAGGATGACAAAAAAACATCATTGGGTACAAAAACCCATGAGCCAAATTTATTTCTTGTTTCACCTCACAAATTGCAGCAATCTGTTAATTGTGTCCCCCACTGCTTTTAGATTTTATGAGCATCAAATCCCAGCAAGTTTCTTTTCCTCTGGAATTTGATGAAAAAATGCAACAAAAAAATAGAACAAACAAAACTAAACAAAAATGCTGCCTCTACTCCTACCCTTTGTAACATCTATTTTCTAATTGGAATGACTGATGTACTTCCTAACCCCTAGCCCTTTGGCAGCACTTCAGAATCTCTGTTCTATTATACTGCCCTGAAACTCCTACTGCCTATGGTTCCACCAATTAACTAGCAGGAAACCTCATCTTCTGTACTTGCAAAAAACAGGAAGGTAAGTTGTGGTGGAATGCAGACTCAGGAGAGCACACAGCCTCCCACCCAAGCACAGCTGCTCTGCTGAACCAGTTGTGCCTGTGCTCAGGGTGAAGAGGAAGGAACTGCACAACACCATGGGCACATTTTCAAGCGGTGACCCAGCACCTCAGGCTCAGCCCCACCACAGGACAGCATGTGGCAGATGTAAGTCTTTGTAAGACATCACCTCACAGTAGTCATACAGAAATAAGGGGGGGGGAGACTTAGGGTTTTATTTTATTTATACACATTACACACATTTATACACATGAGGGAGAAACATAAGACAAATAATAATTATATCCTTTTTTCAGTTTCATAACTTTCTGTGCTGGATGCAGCCATTGGCCTGATGCTTTTATCCCCCGATTACTGACAACAGGTGCCCCTCCCCAGCTCTCTCCAACCGCAAATCAAGAAGCCAGCCACATATTCTTCTCACAATACCTTATGCTAAACATACAGCACAACTTGAGATCTTTCATGTTGGACAGTGAAATAATTTGGAGGCCAGTCAAAGCCAGTCCTCTGAAAATTGCCAGTTATATTTTAGCTTGTTGCAATGTAAAAGATAAAACACGGTTGCAAACCCCATACAATACAGACTCACAAAATTACCTATATAGAACTACTATTTTATAGGAGCAAAATCTCAAAGCATAATGAAAAAGCTATGGTTTCTTCTCAAAATCTCATGCACCCCTTAATGGGGTTGCTCAAGTCACACTGAGGCTGATTCAACATTTTGCATTGTCAGTACGTGATGGATGTACAGAACTATCTAGTTTGCTTAGCTGATACTTCTTGAAAAGGGTAAGAATTCCTTCCAGACTTGCTACCAATGTAATGTCCACTAGTCATGTAGTGCGTATTAATACCAAAGACAGATAAGTGGCTTAGTAATTTGATGAAGTGATTAATAGAAACATGTCAACCCATTTAACTGAGTAATCATTATCTTCACATAATGTTTCTCACAATTAAACTTGCACAATCCAAACATCCACATGCATTACCCACATCAAGAAAAAGATATTCTGGAGTTTGAACTTCATTGTTTTCCTTAATAATTGGATGTACCCAGCAGTTTAACTGCCCAGATCAACAGTGTCTTTTGGCTAGCTCAAGGCCCTCTCATCGATCTTTTGCACACATGGTAAATTATTCAGACAACAGCAGCTTGTAGACCCCAAATCCTTTTAATGTTATTGTTCTTATTGAATCAAGTGGCATTGGAACAATTGGATTGTACTCAGAGTTTCTTTTCCTGATTCCACCCCCTGTTTCTTGAACACTGGCCTAATTCTACTGGTGACTTTCTTCTAAGAATACCAAATGCCCTGTGGAACAGCAGGAACACGAGGTATTATGGGAATGCTCCAAACACAGCAAACACTAAGAAACCAAAGATATGTGGGAAAACAAGGAGATTTGTGTTCTGCTAAACAGGGTTTTAAGTCATACAGGCTTCCTTTTTTTTTTTTTTTATAAGCAGAGACACATCCCTAAAGGATGCCACTGATTATTTTAGTCTCTGTTCATGTGAGCACTCATTTATGCTGCTGCTTATTGCTGAGCACTCTCCAATTCTGTGGATGTACTTGTGTGGTGAGGCAATCAGGACTGCAGTACACATTTTAGATTATAAGAAACATCTGATTTATAAGGTGGCACCTAAGTATCTTGCACATTATTCTCTAAGATAGTCCATGGAACCTCTGTTCTCCACCCACACTATGTTAATATATAATTACTAGGGGCTTTATGCCTCTACCGCCTTTGGACCTTACTCATGTTTTTTAGCTTCTACTGACATAAAATTCAAACCTCTGCCTCACAGCCTCTTTCAGCCTACGCAGCACTCTGGTTACAGAAAACAAAATTCTGGCACCCACAGCCCTAACAAGGATTGTGAATTCAAGCATTCGGCTTGAGGGTTTCGTGATTTTTATTTTTGGAGACAGAGGTGGATGAAACTTCAGTTTGTAGGTAGGGCTGCCACCTGTCTGAGCTCAGAGTAGGTGCACTGACTACTCAGCCTCTAGACATCAACTCTGGCCAAGATTTGGTGGGGAGGGCAGGGGGTGGGGGGTGTCTGGGAACAGAAATTTCCTAATCACTTAATCAGTAGTGATGACGGTGAATTAGCAGCAGATGGTGCAAACCAGAGCCTAAGTAAAATCTGAGTTTCATGTCTCTCTAGAAGACCTTATTTATCTGAAAATAAAAAAAAAAAAAAGTAGATATTCTCACACCAGACAATAAAACAGCGGAGAAGAAAGAAATTACAACAAAAAAAATTTCTAATGATACTTGCTCCAATTGAAACTGGGTTGAAAAAAATAGTTGAAGACATCTCCATTAACAGATGTGATACCATTTCCAAAATCCTACAAAAACAGCAACAATGAAACTGCCACTAATCTCAAGAGGGGAAAAAGCGAAAAATAAATGTAAAAAATTTAAAAAGGTGCCTGGAAGCACCCTGAAAAGGCACTGGCCTGTTGTTTTCAGTTGCCTATATAACAATTTTTGGTATACTTCAGAAAGTAAACTACCCACACTTGGGCCTTTACCACTAATAATTAGAAGCTGAGTTTCACAGCTTAACATATAGCCACAAGAAGTAAAATTAATAATAATTTTCATGATTATGTGAGCTACATCAAAAAATAAACCCTTTCAAGGCAGACTTCCACCTCTCTCCCAAAACAGGCTCAAACACAAATGTGTGAGCTCCCAACCTACCCTGTTGTCTACTCATTCACCTAGAATCAATTTGATCCAATTTTTCTTTAGTATAGAAGAAAGATCATTCCACTGTAGAGAGTTGCCAAAATTTATGGAAACTTGTTTTTATAAATAAAACCAGCTCAATAATTCTGATCCCCAGCCTTGCTCTCTAATTTCTGAGATGAAGTTATTTTAAGGTGTGAACTAGCCATGTCCAAGGAGTGAAACTAGTTCAATTGTTATAGGACTGTACTCTGAAGATATCTGTCAAAGCCACCTGTAAATGACAGCTTTCCAAGCAACATCTCCATGTTCTTTGCCAAAGATTATTGGGTAGGTGGCATCAACCACTATGTCTCCATTAACACCAATAAACTATGGCATTTTATATTATAGAATCATAGAACCCTGTTGTCATCTTATCGCAAAGCTCCCATACCTTCTTGGTGATTTCTTATGTGCAGCTCCTCACAGCACTGACTCCTCCTTATTCACAGCTCAAGAACAAACTCCAGTTCTCTCCTCCCCTAGCTAACCCACTCTTTTGTAGCACTCCTCTTCTTATTGGATACAGCTGTGGCGTATTAAGGGCAAGCCTTATCTTTGTGATTAGCAGTTCCTTATCTTTGGTGATTAGTAGACCTGCAACTACTCAGGTGTGAGATTACCTTCTGCACTATTCTCTTACATTCTATCCCTCCACAGAACCATTAAGGTTGGAAAAGGTCAAGATTGACTACAACTATCAACCCATCACTGCCAAATCCATCACCAAACCATGTTCCTAAGCACCACACCTAAGCCTTTTCTGAATACTTCCAGGGACAGCGATTACAAGACTTCCCTAGGCAGCCTGTTGAAATGCTTGAACATCACGACTGAAATACTGAGTTGTGCTGCTGGACACTCAGAAGCAAATACCTTTTTTTCCTTAAAGGTGTTGCCAGTGTAGTTATGGTAGCAAAGTCCTCCTAACATATAGTTCAACCAGCTCCTGTGACAATACTCAACCTAGTCTGCTTGGGGAAACAACTAAGGAAAGGAGAAAGGAGGGAAAAAAACCCCAAAAATATTTTCCCAGCTATTACAGAATTGCAACAATTGCAATTAAAGCAGCTGACAAATGGAGATTATTTGCCCAGTAAAGCCTTCCTTTCATGGAAATTAGGATGTGGATGAAAATGGGGAAATAGGGGGTGTGATATGGATGAGCAGATGTATGGATCTCAAATCTGGAATTAGGCAGGTACACACAGAGTCCTGAAAGCATAACAGAGATGAAATGGCATTTCAAATGTATATAAACTTAGAGTAATATAAAATGAGTGCTTGTAGGAATGTAGCACACAAATGTCCAAAGTAGGTTCAGTAGGATGAGTAGGTTCAGAGAATAGGGGCATTTTACTTGAATTAAGCTAATCTGAAAAAAATTCACTTATTTGAGCACCTCAAATAAGACCTTTAAATATATTTTACCAGTAGTGATTGTGAGAAAAGGAACACACTCCAACTGGATGGATGAGATGCTACTTAGTGTCTTGAATCCACAGGTTACCCAAAAAGGCAAAGCCTAATTTTGAAATATTAAAGACCTTTTGTTGGGACCATGTAATCAATCATCTGTGTCTTTTCAGTTCTGCTTTTGCACCTCTGCAAAGCTATGCCTGTCCCAAGGTATGTGAGTGTCTCCTGGGGGGGTAGCAAGGCTGGACTGCAGAAGCTGCCAGGTGCATTCCCAGGGGTTCCTTGAGGACCTAAGCCCAAGGGGGACCTGCTGGTAGTTCTGTTTGTGTGAGTCTTGTTCCACCCTGACAGCCTCTAGGTGTTTAAACCACAACTAGAGCAGGTAGCACATAAGAGCCGAACCCTCACCTAGAATGGTTCTATTGAGAGCCATTAACAACTGGGCAAAGGTGACAGCTGAGGCAGATATTTATTGAAAAAATAAACTGCAAGTGTGGAGCAAGCATTAGACATGAAACCAGTCCCTGTAGGCAAAACAGCTCTCCCAATTATACCCTGTGGTTTCCTTCTTTCCATTTTATATTGACTGAATCAAAATCAATGGAGACTGATGACAATTATTGGGTGATTTGCAATGTTCTGTTCATCTATAATGGATCATAAACTCCTTTTCTCTGATATGCACATTTCTGCTAAAAGTAGCTGGCTGTTCAACAGGAAGCAACATTAGTGAGAAAATAGGAAAATTTTATTTTGCTCTTATTGATTTTGTATCTGTGGATACACTACTTAATGCTTCTTCCAAAATAATACATTTAATGCTGTAGCACATCTAAAAGCTTCAAAGTAGTCATTTCCATATTAGCAAGTCTTTCCTTCAGAGATGTAAGAAATGGCATTGTAGGACCTGAGGAGGAGAATGCCAGTTAACAAATTGCCAGTAGATGTCTCTGCTAAACACACTGAAGGGAAAATACTCAGTTTGAAACTTCAGTGAAATGCAAGTGGAAGTTTGGATACTTCAGCTGAAGAGCAGGGTAGGACCAACTAGGTCACTAGTCCTTTCTGAAGACTACTTTAAATTAGTCACAATAAAAATGGCATTTACTTAAAACTCAGTGACTCTCAACTTAGTTAAATATTGAATTTGTCTCCTGATATTATCTCACTGAGTAAGGAGACTCAAGAAAGGCTAAGCTTATACATTAACATTCTTGACAGAAATTATGAGTGTAGAGTCTTCTGGAAAAACATTTTTATCATTTAAATCCTAACTTTTGTGAAAACAAGCAGTCCTTCCTACTTCCAACAGAGAACTTCTTTATTAAATATTTTTGCCTCAAACTAAAGTACCATTACATGGAAAAAAAAAATAGTTTTAGGCTGAAATAGTGCAATGCATGGTAGAATAATTATGTCCCTGATGGAAAACATTCAGAGGTTCTCATATTTTCTTTACATCTATATGTTATTTGGCAATGATCTTATTTGCAAAAGCAGAGCTTCTAAGCAAAGAAACTAAGATTAGTTTCTCATAATTGGCACTTGCCGTTAACATACAGCATGATTTTCTGATTAATAATGAAAAAAAAAAGATCTCAAAAGGCACAGATCAGCTGGAAAAGCATCTGCTTAAAATACACACACATAATTAGGAGAGGACGTCAAACAGACTTGATTACATATTTCATGGGTATGTGTCAAAGAGTGTAAAGCATTTGCCTTAACCCCAGGGTGACTTCAAGAGGATTTACTATGTCTAGTGTTTGTGATTAGCACCATATAATCTGGATCTGCTGAACAAGTGGAGTTTTACATGATATGCAAATTTCATTTCACTTTAATTTAGCCCCTTTGGATTTAGCATAAAATCTCTGTGTTGCATGAAGGGCTGAAACAGCTGGATCCAGTTAACTGGGAAATTAAAAATGCACTAAATGAGTTAAGGCAATCCTTGCCATGGTAGCCAGCACACACTAGAATGGGCCCCTGAGATTTCTGAGGGGTGGCTGTAGTGAGCACCGGTAACAGCAGCCAGACCGTTTCCACAAACACCAAAACACTGATCCTTCTCTAGTCCCAGTGTGCTCTAATTTTTCATAAAACTGAATTATTTCACCACCATGCCAAGGTTCATTTTCCAGGGGCATGTTAGTAAGGAAATCGTTCACCTTATCAGTAAAGGAAATTAGCACCCACTAGGTAACATTTTATTTCCTTGTTAGTATATCAAGATGTGGCAAAAAAATAATTAGCAATACATTACCCTGTTTAAAATGAAATGGAATTAATTTATTTGTCATTTAATTTGTCATTCCCTTCCAGGTTTTAGTTGGAACTATACAGAGACAATTCTTGAATATTTCATATACATGTTTTAAGAATACAGCTGAACAAGACTTTTTTTCCCCCATTTCAAAAGGCTATTCTAAGAATAACAAGGTCCCTCACCTAATCTACCACTTGAGGCATCAAAAAGTCTTTGGAAGATCTGCACCCAAGTCTAAAAGCTGCCACTTCTGTATTCCTTTGAAGAAGATGGTTTCATAGGACTTTATCTCTTAGCAGTGATAATGACAACTTTGTAATGAAAATGACAAGTCCTTCCGGTCCTAACTGTATTTGACACAGAAAATGATCTTGGGAAAAAGTTATTACAGACAGAAAGTGCTTCTTATCCAAGATATCTTTTGGCCATATGTAGGCAATGCTGCATCATTGCACTGCAATGAGTAGATCTGTTTCACTACACTTGAGTGCTGCTAATATTCCTGTGGCTTTTATTGAAGACTTGGTCTTATTGTCTCTCAGTAGGGGGTACAGCAATTTCTCCTGCTTTATTTCCTGGAAGTGATGGATTTCACAAGCCTATCTTAGGCAGAACTGGGAACAGATTTTGTATCTACAGTATAAAAAGTAGCCCCCATCTATTAATCCAAACTTGCCTTCCAAACACATTGTATGTGCTTGGCTGCTTCCAGGCAGTTGCACAAGATGCCTCACCTTCTTGCTCATTTTGTAATACTGCCTCTGTAATTGTTTTAATTTCATCCATAGCCATTAGTAAATGCGTGCTCACTTAAGTCTGTTCTTCCTAATAAATTAACCACAGTCTCAACAATGGCATCTTTTGATGCAAAAGAACCAACTGAGCTTTCTTTCCTCCTAGTCTGCTATAAAGTCATTTGAAAATTAAAACCACCACAGTCTTCTGAAATCAGATGTACACACACATTCTTCATATAAGACATCTTTTTTTTTACCATAACAGGCACATTTGCACCCTGAAGACAGATTTTTTTTTTTTTTGCCTTTGCAGGATAGTTTGCTGTCAGACTGTGAGCCTTTCCCCCTCAGAGAAAGCAACATCTACCTGAATAAACCTGGATTTGAAGCATGAAATATATGCTGGAAATCAGAAATCACTCCTAGAGTAATGGGCAGATAAAGGTTTCACAAATAGAAAGCCTCCCCTCAGGGTTCTTCCAGAACATTTCCTGTTATGCTTTACTGGTTTATTTCAGCCACAGGAAATGTAGAACCTGCCCTGCTCAAAAGAAGCTGCAGACCTAAGGGAAGCAAAAAAATCCCAAAACTCTACTTCCACCTTAACTAATCTGGTAGTTCAGTTTGCTAGTTCCAAAGGGATCATTAGCAGAAAAGTTATATAAAATTAAAGAAATGCCCTATACCACACTAAGCTAATCATCTAAGCTCCTTTAATAGACAAAGAAAAGAGCTGATATTGCTGGCTTTAACTCCTCTCATTCTAAATTTCAAAGAATTTAGAGGGATCAGGCTGGTGAAGTCACTGTCTGTTCCACTGATTTCAGTGGGAATCAAAATGGTAGCTCAGACATCATTTGTTGACAGCAAGATAAGGTAAATGCCATCCAGATGTTAAATGCAGATCTGAAAACATATTTGGTTACCTAACTCCCTGCTCCCCTTAAGATTAGTATTTATGTGATTTAATAAATGTCAAGTAAATTTTGTGCCCAAGGAAAGGAACTCAAGTATCCCAATTCCTCACCTGTCTCCCATATTAGACTTTTCATGGGCCCATTGACTTCAATGGAAGCATTCAGCAGCGTCCACACAGATGAAACACAAGTGAAAGTCCTCACAGTGAAACACAATCTCATATTGCAAATCTAAAAGGGAACAAGTGCAGGTAACTCCTCTGTAGAGGGTCTGACTCATCAGTAGGCCATGGTTTAGTTTTACAGCAACCATCCGATGTAAGGCAGGAAACTCACCTTTCTTATTATAATCCCACACGTAAAAAGAAAGATACACACGCTTGCAAAATATTTAGACTGTACAGTTGGTATTCACATTAGTGAACCCCCAAATCCATTAAAACTATGAATGAAAGCAGCACTAAGGATGAAAGCAGCAAAACACACAAGCAACATGGTCCAAGTTTAGATGATGTGACCAGACAAGAGTAGGATGAAGCCACAAACTCTACACAAAAGAAATCCCAGAAATCCCTGACAATTGTACTTAGAAGAACATTGTTTTTTTCTGGCCCCTAAACTGGATGACTTATTTAACCTTAAGTTTTTAAACACAATACACCTGAGAATCTGTGCAGTACCATTAAATGCAGGCTGCCAAACATCCCATCACTGACTGCAAGCAGTCCTTAATGGAGCAGAGCAAAACACAGCAAAAGTTCCAAAGACAAAGTTAAAAAACTAAGTTACCATCACCATTTAACATCCTGCACTACATTTTGTTTTGGCTGTTTTGTGGTGCAATTGTCTTTATGAAAGCCAAAGAAACCTTTACTCTGTAACAACCAATCAAGCATCTGCTGAATTAGAAGCACCTTTCAATTCATCATCCTTAGGAGACTTAGACTGCATTTTAAAATTTCTTCCCCTGCACATTATATTTTCTTCTGAAGTGAATTAATGTTTCCTGAACAGACATAATAATCAAAGTAAACCTTATAACACTAAGTAACAATTGATGTGTCTTTGTTTCATTTTTAAAGCAGATGAAAATTTACTAATAAAAACACATACCATAAACCATACGTTTAAAAATCATATATATATGTAAGACCTCTGGGAATGGTTTAAATACACATGCACATCATTATGCAATTCTGGCAGGAAATTGTTCTAAATGGAAGTTGAAACAGGTGAAGGATGTATTCAGATGATATCAGAGTCAGAAACTGATCTGTGTGTTTCACAACACTGACTAACATCAAAACTCTGAGTTACTTTCCATTAGTGATTTTCGTCCCTATCTTCAATAATTACACCAGCATATTTCAGCTAGAGCACATACCCAAAGAACTTCAGCAGTGCTTTTATTACACATTAGGACATGATTAATAATAACAACACTTTGTTCATTTTGCTTGTTTCTACTCTAGGCTGTTTCCAATCCAGAATGAGAATCATTGTGTTTGGGGAGTGCAAAGCAAGTGCTCCAGTAGCTACAGCAAAGTGAGATTCAAAAGTGATTCACATCTGACAGTGCATTTTGCCACTGAAAACTCTGACAGATGAAGTGGAAGAAATATGCATAAAGAGGCTTAAAACAAATCTGCAGTCCTTCTGGATTACTAAGTGCTTCTACAGCATGCAACGGCTTTGTTGTATACACCCAAGTGCTAATAATCTCTGTTCAAAAGGAACACTGTGCCTTTGACAGAAATTAAATAATCTGCAAAACTCCATGTTGTCAATGATATTCAAGGAAGAAAAGGATAGTGAGAGGAAATGGCAACTGCAAATCCCTGAATCTCTTGTTGCATCAGTTGTGCCAGGAACATTCAATGCCTCCACAAATTGAAGAGCAGGGCCCCCAAAACCTTTGTCTCACAGCCAGCACAGAAGAGCCAAGAGACCTGATATGGCTGAGCCACCCTTCACATGAGCTTTGAAAAGTTGACACATAAAAATGCATTTTATGATGGAAAAAATCCAAGCATGACCATAGTTGGGCTACATTCTACTATTGCCTTTGAGTGGCTTGTTTCATTTCCCTTCTGTATGATTAAATTCTAATTAACAAAAACACATCACATGGAAATTTTTGTGATTATGCTTACATGCACATACATGTAAGCATAATCACAAAGGTTTTAACACGAACATGTTGCAAGTTCCTACTTATCTGGAACAAAAGCTCAATTCATCTTTGGTCATGGAAAATGGTCTAGGCTCAGGGCAACTTTGCAGAAAATTCTTGGATCATGTGGTGATTAAAATCCTTTACAGAACTCCATTTTTTCTTCCACTATGGATTTCTCCAATCTCTTATATCTCTTATATAATATCTTATATCTCTTATATCTCTTATATATTTGCCAGCAGTGCTGGCACTTCTGCTTTTCAATGTGGCCAGAATTTGACTAGACACTACTAAAGTACCTAGACCATACCAGCACTGCTGAAATTTTAAAATTACAGTATTTGTCAAAACCATTTTTTATTTAATTTTTCAATTTTCTCCTCTCCAATATAGGTTTCTTCTTGTTTGCTCTTTCAGTTGATGTTTTCCCATCTTTCTACATTTTAGCACTGTTGGAAAAAATGTTTTTAAATTTTTAAAATATAAATATTTCTAAATTTTTGATTTTCATTCTTTATGAAAGAGTTTTAAGTATGAAAATTTGAGCCAGTTCATATTTTTGACAATTGAAAGATCTCAACACTATTTTTTTATGCCTCTCTTCTACCGTGTCATCCACTGATACCCACTTCATTCAGATTCAGGGCTGAGTGTTTCCCCTCAGTCTAGTATTAAGAGATTTTTCAATTGTTTAGATAAATAAGCACCAATAAGATGGATGAGAAATGCAACAGAGGAGGTGCTATCATAAAATCTCACATTCATGGCAGGCGATGCTCCTACACATTAAACCAAAGCCCTCTTTCCAAGTGTACATGTTTTTTTTAAGAGTGCACATTTTTGAGAAGCATTCTGTACTACAAGAACATATACTAAAGGCTGGTTACTGATCCCTGGTCTCCATGTTGAGCAACATAAAATAAAACATCCTTACTTGTTGGGTTTAGTCAGACTATTGATGTGGATGAAAACTGCTATTGATTTCCACATGAACTAGACCTGAAGCTTCTAGCAGAATACTCCTCACAGAAGCCTTGCACTGGGAGGAAGAAGAAACCAGAATCCTTCAGATTAATCATGACAATAAACCTCCACAGACACTAGCTGAAATTACACTAACCTGAAAAGTACATGGCCAATGTCTCTCTGGAGTCAGGCATCTTTTACATCATTATGCACTTTATGACTTTATATAGGAAATCGAAGAGTGCACTGGAGAAGGGAGGTTCAGACATTACACAATTAAGTAATACACGTACCTGATAAAGAAATCCATTTCAGGAACATCCTTTGTTAATCTGGCATATTCTACATGTGGAAACATGCCATGGTACATCTGCACAGCCTGTGGTGCAAGCTTCCCTGGCCAGGTGTCATCTCCTGCCCTGTTCAGGAGAGTCCCTGCCCCATGGCAGCAAGCACAGAGAGATTGTGTTTTTGGGGTGCTGAGCCAGACAAGCAGCAGTCTATCTCGGAGGGAATGTGCCTTCTCATGGCACATGAGTATCACCCTTCACATACAGGTTCTGGCTTGAAGTTTTATTTGGGACTTCAGCGTTAGCTCCAGGGGCTGCAAAGGTTGACTCAAACAGTGTGAGTCACTCAGCTACTTTCTAGTGTTACTTTCCTATTGCATCTTTTGCACTATTGTGAGGCAGATGAGATGTACTCAAATCTTATATATCCAGAACAGTATGGACCCTTTTTCTTCTTTCAAATTACACTGAAGTCTCATCTTCACAATGATGAACATAGACAGTAAAACTAGAAAGGAAAATTAGCTAGAGCCATAAGAAATATGATCAGACCTGTGCCCTGAGCATAAATCCAGAACTGCAGTCTTCAGTATTAGAGTTATATTAACTGACCTGTGAGTTTTTCCAGAACATCAAATCCATGCTTCAGAGCAATGATATCAAGAAAAGAGACTGTACCATCTTCAAACCTAAAGAATGGAATAAATGAGCACAGTAAATACATCATGCAGGTATGGTATCGATTTTAAATCTATTTTAAGAGTTACTATTTTTATATTCAGTGAATCTAACTTGTGGAGTGGGAACTCTTCCCTTAGGGATTCATCTTCCAGTCTTGTAGTGTCCTGTGGCAGAATAATATTGTTCTTCAAAGCAATAGAGGTTCACATAAACAGTTGCTTGCACATAGAAAGATATCATTTTCTCCTACACAGAGTAACTATGTACTAACCTACATTAAAGTAATGGTTAACAGTTATGTGTCATGAGCTAATGTCACAACCCTAAGTTACCTTCTGAGAACTTAGGGAATAGGTGAGAAGACAAGTGGAGACTTGTGTCCATCCCCCATCCCCCAATGTAATTACACAGTTGAGTTAGAAGGCTCCAGGAATCTGGTGCAAAGAGGAATCAGACAAAGAGATCACTAACAAATCTCCCTTTGTGCGATTCTCCTGGAAATTAATTTTTGACTGACCTGAAAAAAGAGCATTATACAAGGATGGGGTGCATCCCCTACCATCATCTTTTAAAGGAAACACCAAATAGAAGCAAAACCACTGGATTTTATTAACTACTTCAGCCATTCCCACCGTCCAAGAGAAGAAAGTGAAGCTCCAAGGTGAGAACGTACTCAGGAATTGATGCACAAAAGTATTCAAGGGACCAGAAGGGACACCAGGGAAGCATCAAAATGTTTCATTTAGGCTTTGTGTGCACCACAGTCCACAAAAAGTTTTAAGGAGAAATCATTCATTTTGCTTCACCACAAAGAAGAATACGGAATAATGTAACTGATGAAGTCAGAACTGTACAGAACTCAATACTTTGCAAGGCCGAACCTGAGGTCACAGCAAGTCTCTCAGGAAGGAGCTATGCCCAAAACTGTAACAGTTAAGGCTGGAGACGAACTATCCCAAATCTCATCATTCAAGTTTAAAATTAAATTTCATGAGATTGAGACCTCCAGAGGGACCTGGTGTTCCTTGGATCTTTCTCGGAAAGATCAGATGATATCTAGATTGAAGAATGAGTGGACAAGGTGGAACATAAGACACACACTCTTGGGCAAAAATACTTTAAATACACGTTTTTGACCAGAAAATAGAGGATTACATTTTTCTCCTGGGTGCATAATTTTTCATAATGCATGTTAAAAGCTATTGGTGCCACAATTAAGTATGTTTTGTGAAAAGGCTCAAAGTTTAAAAATGTCATATATCAAATGCTTTTTCTTTAATAAAATAAACATCAATAGAATAACATAATAGCTCTCACTTCTATCATAACTTTTCTTACTTCCTATTTTATTTTTCTAGAGTAATAGTAATAGTAATCAAATATTTTCAACACTGCAAGTGACACAAGCAGGTAATGAACATATTAACCTTCCAAAAATCTTTGGTAAAGGGCCACACAAAAGAAAAATGCAAGAGTATTGTGTATATACAATGATATGTTCAGCTGCAACAAAGGACGATAGAGGCAGGAAATAATTATAAACCATGTGAAAAGAGAAAAGTGGTGCACCACTACAAGGATGAATGATCCAAAAGAGAGCACTTATGTTCACATATTTTAACATAGCATAGGCCAAAAAATTCATCCTAGAAATGTCTGAATCTTCCCTACTAATTATTAATAATTGATATTAAACTTTTGAGAAGAAATCTTGCTGGTTGTCAGTGATGAAATGTAAAATGGCCATTTGTGATTTAAAGAGACCTAACACCAGGAATATTATCACAGAGACCTGTGGACCAGTATCTGAGGGAAGCATTACTCTATGAAGACAGCCATAAAGAATGTGGGAGGATGAGGAAGATAAGGCAGAGGCTAACAGATGTTTTGGAATTGAGCATAGAAACCTTTTGCACTGGTTGCAGAAAAGGTCCCACATGTCTGCCAAGGAGAGATTACAGAGAGGATCCATGAGGGAGAACTGACCTGCTCTGCTCAGTTACTCACAGTGGCCAGCAAAGCAAACAAAGCACTGGGAACTGGACCAGAGCAGAGCCACTGACATTGAGCCCATCAAGGAGACTGCAAAATCCCCAACAATTTTATCACTTTCATAGTGATAAAACCATAGAAAAGCACTTGAAAGGGCAACAAAGGTGCCAGCCTAGATTATCAAAGACATCTGAGTTGTACCCATAGCAAAAGGGGAGGCAACAATTGCATTTCTGTTTATCAGATTTGATTATTAACTAAGCAGACAACTGCAGTACATCCAATGCTACACAATAGGAGATATACACGGACCATGTCACTTCACTCTTCTAAGATCTTACATTTTTTTTATGAAAATAATTCAGAAATTTGGAGTCTTCTCTCAAATTAGAAAAAAAAAAAAGAAAGTAAACAGAGCTGTGGGCTTTTGGTGGTCAAACCTTATGCTCCAGAACAGGCCAATTGTTGTGGCATGATATGCATCCTGCATTTAGTCTTTCTGTATCACAAAAAAAATTATCTTCCGGCAGCTCCATGGCAAGAAACAGAAACCCCAAAAGAAATTAAAATAATGCTAAACATATCTGCTCAAAGATATGAGCAAGTCATTTTTCTGCAATTTAGATATGGACTGTTTTGCAACATTCCTCTATTTTCTTTGTTCATAGGGCCCCCTCTATTCCTACATTACCAGCTTCCCTGTTCTGATTAAGCACGAATATGTTGTTATTCCTATAATATGTATATCTACACTACTTCCAGTGCACTTGACTCTCATATATCCTTCAGATTTAGTGAATGCCTGGTGTTCAGCCTCATGTCAAAATTTTCAGGAATACTGTATTAATTCTGATATTTTGCACATTAAGCCTTAAGTGCTATAGCAGTAGTGCCATGGTAAAACATGACACTATGAAGGGCAGCTGTTCCCTTCTTGGGACACAAAGAGCTCTCCCTCAGAATATTTAACCATATTTAAGATTGAGAGGAAACGTGCTCCTTGAATTGCAAAATACTGGCTTCAGTGGCTATTTTTTTGTTTCGTGCAATTGATGCTTCAAATAAACTGTTTCCCCACTCAGTGGCAGTTGCAGTGTTAAAATAATCAGTTCAGGACGAAGTTCATTTGAATGCTGGTCTGGAAGCTACTTCCTGTAGTAATCAAGATTTTGCAGCTGATGATGTATAAAGGATACTTACAAGGGCTAATACTGTGGAATACCAACCCAAGGAACAAGAAGCTTACCTCTCTTATCTAGTTCTTATTATAATTGATCTCACTTAATCACATCTGGGATGAGCTCAGTTGCTTAGCTGATTGTGTTTGTGAAGCGCTAATAGCATTTCACATCCAATTGCTATCTGACAAACTGACTAAGCAACTCGTGGCATAACAAAGAACAGAGCAGCATGCCTAACATCTGTCCAGGAGTTATGAAGCTGATGAGCTGCTCTCCCTTTCCAAGTCACACAAAAACTCTGCTTTTGGAAGCAAAAACTTTTGAGTCACAAGAGAAAAGTATTGCTTTACAGTGAGCAGTCCTGCCTTTAGGATCTTCCTAGGGATGGAGATGGGCTAGTCTTTCTTTGAATCTTTATTCAACTGGTTATTATCACACTTCTCTGTTACACTTCTGCATATAAATGCTATTTTCTAATGTCACCATCCCACACTTCAGGGCAACCGAAACACAGAAGGAAACTGTGACATCTTGGGCAGTTTCAATTCATCCTGCCCTTAGCCAGGCCACCTTTTTGCAGAAATATAATGACAAAAATTCTGGCCTGGACAAATGTGATTGGAAATAAACTGCTGAAGGGCTGAAAAAACCTCTTCATGTTTGAAAATAGAACTTAGAGGAAATTTGTTGGAAGGCAAAAATATTACCCTGGAGTTGTACAGCACTCACTTAAGACTTCAGAAATTCCCTCAAGACCACTCAACCAATGCTGAGGTGGTGAAATATGTTTCAAAATATAAGCTATTCTGCATATAAAAAGTATACAAGGGCAGGCTTTTAGGTGCTTTGGGTAGAAGCATCTGCTTCCGGATTGGGAATGCTGACTTGTTTAGCAGGCAGATGAGTGATTGAGTTGTTTGAGGGTTTTTTTTTTTTGGTTTTGGGATTTTTAAAATTATTTATGCAGATTAAGTAAATTCAGATATAGAGACATTCCATCTGTGCATAGAATCACAGAGTCATAGAATACCATGCTAGAGGAAACCTCAAGAATCATCTGGTACACTTTTCTTTGCAAAAGCATGGTCTAGAAAAGATGGCATATTTTATGCAGCTAAATCTTAAAAGTGTGCAATGTTGGAGAATCCACCACTTCCCTGAGAAGATTATTCCAATGGCTGATTGTTTTCATTGGGAATGTCCAGTCAGAATCTCCTCAGGAGTAACTTGTACCCATTACTCCTCATACTTCCCATGTGATTCCTTGAATAAAAGGGAGTTTCCATCTTCTTTGTAGCCACCTTTTAAATACTGGAATATGGTGATAATGTTTCCCTTCTAAAATCTAAACCATTTGTCTTACTAGTCACCTTCAGCATGCTCAGCAAGATCCCAAACTCCCCAATATTGTGATCACAAAACCATTGCTAACTGAGATATAAATGAAAGTAGTTTTTCTTGGTTTTTGTGGAGCAAATCCAGCAGTGCCTCTTTCCCCACAGGCACAGCTAATATACATATAAAGAGGTGGTTCTCCACACATTTCAAAAACTTGATAAATTATGTTAGCTATTGTTCTTCCAATAAATGTTTAGGTTGTTGAAGTCATCCATAAGAACGGGGTTCTTGGTGATTTGAAGCTTGTTTAGGCAACCCAAATATTGCTTTGTTGGCCTTACTCCCTTGGTTTGGAGGTCAACAGCAGACACCTCCTGTGAGATCCTCCTCAGAGATGACTCCTGTGATCTTAAGCCAGAGGCATTAGATAAGGCATCCATAATCACTGTACTTGACTTCTGTCCATTCAAGGGTCTCTTTAACTTGGAGTGTGACTCCTCCTCCTCTTCTTCCCTGCCTGTCTTTATGAAAGAGCCTTCAACTATCAATTACAATACTCTACTCATGCCAGTTGTCCCACCATGTTCGAGTTATTCCTACGATATCATAACTTTCTGACTGGGCATGGAGCTCCAGTTCCTCCTGTCTGCTTCCCAGGCTGCACGCACTGATATGTATACATTTGGTAGGTGGTGTTCTAGCTCTCACCTTGGGAGGCAGCTAAGGAACATTTCCATATGTGCAGTTCCTATCCAGAACACAGGCCAGAGCACTGAAACTTTGATAAAAATCCCATCACAAGGTCAAAAATAATCCTGCTCATTTGAGAGCATTGCTGAGTCAATGCAAAGTGCAGCGAAGGAGCACAGGGGGAGCATCACTGTCAGCCAGCTGCCACTCTCCCTTACACCGGGGTAATGACTCCATTCAGGTCAAATGAATAGAAGTCATTCCCAAATTTCTAAAGCAGGTAAAAGAGAAAGCAAATCCACAGAGAATGCATATTTCTTGAATAAGCTGCTTTTCTTTTTTTTTTTCTTCTTTTTCTTTTTTTTCACTCCTCAAGAGTGGAGCTGCCCTTTGAAGTGAGATGTTACATGAGTTCCTTTCATCTTTTCAATTCATTTATTTTCACCTAATTAAAAAATACAACAATGCAGAGAGGTTCTTGGTATGCATTTAAAAGTAGTTCATTCAGATGCTATTTTTCAGCTCTAACAGATACTCCATATCATCACCACATGAAACATCTGTCCTGGGAAATTCAATTTTTACATTTTATATATTTTCATGTTTATTCTAAAGTGGCATTTTCTGGAATTACAACAGCACCAAGGGTATACAGTATGAAGCTCATGGCTGAAGGAACAGACTGTTTTCAGTCATATTCATGTTCTTAGGTTAGTAATTGCCACCTCTGATATTAGCAGGGGAACAGATTTTAATTGGTCTCACTGCTTTCCAACATCAAAACCCCACATTTGCAAAAGGACCAATATTTGTTTTGCTTTTCTTTAACTTAAAATATATCATTACTAGGCTACAAAACCTTTAGGGCCCTGCTCTGCTCTTTAGAATTTTTATCAACTCCTCCTGAGACAAAGTTCTCAGGTACTTTTCCAGGGTATTTGTGTGTCTCCAGAGGACAGGATTCCCTTTGCCTGGCTTTGTCTCCCACAGGTGATACTCTTCATTTTTAGCAAATTTGCTAAGTGACAGTATTGATCACTTTCTTAACTAGGGGAAATCCTGGTCACATTAACACCAAGAGCTGAACTTTAAAGCAGCATCTCCCAAGACCAAGCATTTGTCTGTGGGCTTTTTGGTCCTCTACTAGTAAAATCTTTGGAACATGAAATGATCCACAGATGACTAACCTCAGGTACACACTCAATTTTGACTAAATACTTATTGCTTCAATGGCATTCACTTTGTTTCACACAGTGAATGCCACTGAAGCAAGTAAATAAAATTAGCAGGTAGCCTGTTGTTACAGACACATATGCTACCATTAAACCATTCTTTCATAATTACCTGACATTTGTGTAATTGCCTGCACTGGAGCATAGTATAGAAAGCCAAGAACTTAAATGGGAGGAGGGCAGTAATAAATGTTAGACCTCTGAATAATACACCTATCTCACCACTTCAGCAACCCCTTTTTTACCTCTGTTAGTGGCACATTACACAATCATGAACAGTGATTTTTTCTCATTCAATGAAAGGAGATCCAGTGCCTTAAAACCAGCCACTTGTGGAGGAGAAAATGGAATTAATAAATCAATCAATTTTTATTTTTCACATGTCTCTGTGCATCTCTCCCTTACGTACAATTTGACAAACTCCTAGCTGGTAACTTTGCTCACTATATATATCTAGAAAAATCTTCCCCATTTGCACTGAAAAGATTAGCAATCCTTAAGCCTGTTACTCAAATTGGTCTGAGCGACACACTGTGATTTTGTAGATTATCAGCTCCTCAGAGCTCTGAAACAATGAATAAATTATATCTCAGGGATAACATACTCCCCCCACCAACCCCTACAAGGACCCTCCAAAGTAAAATAATGACAAAATAACTTTCTTTTTTCCCCACTACAAGTCATTGGTCACAAATCAACCAATGCACTGCATGTCACAGGCCAAAAGTTCCCTTCCAAGTTCACAAAATGGGCCAATATATCTTCATTGCATTGCTGTGGCAGATGGGGAGAAACAAAAATAATCTTTCTCTTTTAAATTCCATTATACAAAGGGATATTTCCTTGAGGTATATTAAATTTAAGTCTTTAGGAACATGAGGCGTGCTGGTTAACTACCCTCAAAGAATAATATGTTCAACTATCAGCTTGTTAGCTACCAATTTATACTCATTCATCTTGACTTGTAACTTATTAATGTCAACAAGAACCCCATTAAGGTGCAATTCAGTGTGAGCAGGCGTATTGCAAATGATTTCTGTATCTGTCTGAGTATTTAACATTTGATATGCATTATACTCCCATGATTATATATCAATAATCCAAATGTTCACACCTCTGCTTCCCATGGGAAAGTAATATCCACACATAACCTCAAGTAATAGTTAAAGTGAGCAATTTGCAAAGTGTATTTGCATAAACTGTTCACTGATCAGCTATGAGTAATGAATCATTAATAAAAATTCAAAGCCCCTTCTTTGATTTTCTTCTTAGGAGGTAGGAAAGGATGAAAGACATTCTGGAAGTAAATGTTTCATAGGAAAGAATCTGACCTGCTGTAACAATTTTTCTATGTTCATTATAAACAGATTTGTTTATTTCCTCATGAAGATTGAGAGGTAATCTTTCATCCTTAAACAGGTAGATTTGGGATAAAGAATAACTTTGTAATTAACTGCTAAAGATTTAAATTGAAGTATCAGTTTAAAAATTGGCAGACAAAAAGGGATCCACTTGGACATGAATTCAGTCTTAAAAACCTACACCTAAAAATACGACTGTGGAATTGTAAGTGCCAGTGAGGCAGGCCCAGAGCAGTGACCTTGGATAAGGTTAGCAGTAACTTATCCTCATATAATGGAGAAAAATCCCTATGAGTGCTTTCCAATGGGTGGTCTCCGTTCTGTACAAAGGTCTGTGCCTTGAAGAAGGGGTTGCTGTGATGCATGAACTTTATTTCTGTTTCAGATAAAAGTGAATTCAGCAAGACTTCTGAGCATTTTATTTCCTCAGTTGGGGAGTGTGTTACTGATAAATAAAGCTTTATAAAGCCTTTCTTATCAGTAACATGTATAGGTAGGTCTGTGTGTGAAAAGACTTCTCTGATGTCATCCACTTCTTTCTCTAGCAAAAAAATTCTTTCCAGAGCTAATTTTCACAGGCAATGTATACCCAAGATTAGCAGAATGCATTGGGAGCTGTGAATTAGAACCATGTTAAATCACTCTGTGAATAAGAACCATGTTAAATCACTCTGTGTTGAGTACATTTGGAAAAGATGTGCTCGTCTTTTGTGGCAACCCAAAACCTAACTTAACTTCAGATGTTGTTACTGTCTGTAAGACAGAGGCCCAATGTGTGCTCAGGAATGTGAGGGATCTGGACAGGCCAACTGTACAAGATTTAACAGGGTGAAGCACTGAGACCTGTGCCTGGGTCACAACAAACCCAGACAGTGCTACAGGCTGGGGGCAGAGTGGCTGGAAAGCTGCCCAGTGGAAAAGGGAAAAGGGGGGGATCAGTGATTGTTTAGCCTGGAGAAAAGGAGGTTTTGGGGGAATCTTGCTGCTCCTTACAACTTATCTGAAAGGAGGTTGTGGCCAGGGGGGGTCCGAAGTACCAAATGATAGGATAAGAGGAAACAGCCTCAAGTTGCACAATGGGAGGTTTAGATTGGATATTAGGAAAAATCTCTTCATGGAATGGGTTGTCAAGCTTTGGCACAGGCTGCTCAGGGAAGTGGTGGAGTCATCATCTCTGGTATTTAAAAGCTGTCTAGATGTGGCATGGAGTGACACGGTCCAGTGGTGGACTTGGAGGTGCTGGACTAACTCAGCTAAAGTACAAGCAGCAAATAATTTTAATTTTTATAAAATGGAATGAGTTAAGTGGATTTCAGAAACTTTCATGAATGTGCTGAATATTTCATAGGTGTCAGCAAGAATATAATGTTATCAGTGTTTTTGTCTTTTACTTCTGATGTGAACATGTATGTAAAATTATTGTAGTTGGTGGCATACACCAACTACAAGTACTAACAAGTGAGCACTAACTAGCTAAATTCAGTTTAGTGTATGATATATGTAGAAACAGCACTGTGTATCCAGAAAGGCTGGCAGCTTGACAGAACTGGCATTATTAAATTACTGCTATGAAACAGCTTAGGTTCAGACTAAGGCCTCATTAGCTAGTTTGCATTTTGAGACCTTTGTGGTAACAGTGAAATCGTCAAAGAAGAATGGGACAGGACAAATACAAGGAAGACTTTAGCTAATAAAACATTCTAAGGTATATGAGTAGCCTTACTATGCCTAGGGGATACAATCAACTAAGACTTTCACAAGGAAATACCCTTACTGCTTCTGCAGCTCTTTCATGCTTGAAAAAAATTAAAGAATTGTATAGTAAGGTCTGCTACACCAAATCAGGTGCATCCTGGTAACTACCTGGTTTACTGCAAGCTATTTTTCCACTTTGGGACTTTAATATGCAGATTTCTTCCAATGTTTTTTTTTATTTTTCACCATTGCTGTGAGGCTTGCTAATACTTCATACTACCTTGTGAGGTCAACAGGTAGTACCTCAGTGATGAAGACTGGAAAATTGAAGAAGTAAGCAACTTTTCTTTCCAAGGATCAACTTTAACTGATTTTCCAAGCATGGACTGGGTATTGGGAGGTACCAAATTTCCAGAAAATTGAATTCACAGCAGTGATACTGAATTAGCAAGTACTCCTGATTTCTCAGTGTTTTAAGCAGTTTGCAGTTTATACTGCAGAAAGCCAAGAACTCTTTCCATGCAACTGCCCCTCCTCCAAAAGGAGCACAGTGATGGAGACCCCAAGAATTTCATGTCCTCATATAATCAAAGTTCTCCTGAACCTGCACTGATAAGGTCAGTAACTGGAAATCCTCCAGTCATCCCAATCTAGAAGAAAGCATCATCTGAACTAACAATTCCTTCAAGAAGTCAGGAAAATTCTGGCATGTTACCAGGCATTGCTGATGCTTGAAGCAGGGAGCCCAGGGAGATGACTCCTGTCCCTGACTTTGACAGAAAAGAGCATGAGTCATGCAGCTGAGGAAACAACAGGGTAACGGAACAGCAGAGGGTTAGGAGTGTGTGCATCAATAGAGAAATAAAAACCTTAATATTCATAGAAGCATTTGTTATGTAAGCAATATCATCCCCAGCTATCACCCAAAATAGAAAACAGGATAATGAGTGAGTAAGAAAGGCAGAGATGTTTTTAAGCTAAGACAAAGTACATGGGCTACAAAATGGAGGGATCAGAGCCACTCTAGGACACAACCTTATTAGTATGGGGTAGAAAAACAAGCACAAACAGAAATCATGCTAAAGAAAACACAGATAAATATAGAAGAGACAGTGATGAAGAAAACTGAAATGTTTTGAATTGAAATGTATTTGGTGAGATGTTCAAAATAAGAAGAACTAGTTGCTAAGATTCTGCTATAGGCTATGTAGCTATATAGGAAAAAAAGTTTTTGGGTCCAAGAGATACTTTTCTATAACTCTCACAGAAATAAAATAATTTTTATTCAAGCAAAACCAAGAAAACAGAAATGGTCAGGTTGAATTATTGCTTAATATCAGAGCCAAACCCCAAAAAACATTTTTAAAGTAAAATAATTACCTGAAAATGGCTTTTACAAACAGTTATACAATACACAATAGGAGACTTTGACTTATTGAAACCCTGGTCATAGGAATTACAGGTTTACGTGTCGCAGACAGATAAACAACCTCAAATGAGATTTTGAATGTGACTGGGGCAAAATGAGATATTAATGAAGCTGCTTGACCAGGAAAACTGAACTGAAATCATCAAATACTTAGATAAAGAGGAGACTTAAAGTTACTTGAAGTTGAGGTTAAAAAATAGATGGAATTTGCATCCCAAAAGTATGAAAGAAATAAAAAAACCCGAACTTTTAGAGAAAGCCTCCAGTAATAACCTGCACTAAAAAAAACACCCTCTTATGAGAAATGTTAGTACTTCTTATTAATGATGACATCAAATCAGAAGAAGTGCTGCTCAGGGAAGGAAGCTACTGTTGGAAAGACAGAAAAAACAGGGATAAAGTGAGAATTCCCAGGAGCCAAGCCCTGACAAAACAAATCTAACTGTACAGTGAACTATTCTTTATATACAAACAATGGAAAATATTATGGATATATAATAACATATAAATATATTTTAAAAATAAATAAAAATAAAAAGAAAATTATTATGATTGTTATTCAAGTAGCAAAGAGCTGGTGGAAAAGTCTGAAAACTACCTGAGTACTTGGACTCAGATTTTAAGAAGGACTGATGAAAAGCAGGTCAGGAGAGGGTGACTCATGGCTGAAAGTGCATGGAAAGTATCAAAACTGAAGTTATTGCAACTGGTATGGAAACTCGTTTCAAAGGTTTTAATGTAGTTCAACAAAGGCAGACAGATGAACTATGTTCCAGAATTATAAGAAATTGGCATGAAAAAGTCCCTAAGACAAATAACAGAGGCCAGTAAGCAAATTTTTCAGACCAAGAATGGAAACCAGAAAACACAGTATTTCTACTGAAGAAAGGGAAACAGAGTTATCCAGGGAACAACACATCTGTTAGCTTGAACTCAGTGTTATGTACTTTCTGAAAACAAGACCTGAATGAAAGCACAATTAAATGAGTAAATAAAAGCATGCTCAAATGTCTCATGGATTGTGCCAATGGAAAATCAATCCCAGGGAAGCTGCCATTTTAAAAGCATATTATTTTTCTAGGTAAAGATTTTTTAGGTAAAATGCAGAACTAATTTATCTGGATTTCGGTAGAACATTACCTCTAGTGTCATATGATGAACTATTATAGAACAAAGAATATTAGAAGAGTGTAACAGTAGGCTAAGAAATTGTGCTGAAAGGGGTACTATTATGCTTGGAAAAGGTTTCCCATTTAATTCCTTGAGCACTGGCTTTGGGACAAGTATTTCTTTTAGTAGTCTCAGTCATGATCCTGGCATATAAGGTCGGAATGTGAAAATAAATTGGGCTGCTGAAGTGAAATCTAGAGACTGTCAGTGCTGGAGATGGGGCTGTATAATGTGTGCAGTAGGAAACAGATAATGTTGAAAACCCTAAAAACAGAAATGAGATTAAATTATAATATGCTATAATGTATGATAAGTACATCATCATGCATAAGCCCTATTATGCACTTAGGGATTACTGACATTAACTTCTGTCATGAACTGGAGGACTGTCATCCAAAATATTAGATTTGTCAGTCTATCAGATCAGCTATCAGCCATCAGGATGACAAACAGAAAAACATGCTAGGACTTATGGATAGAAAAATAAGAACACCATTAATAAAGGTTTGATAAGATTTTCTGTGGCAGGCTGTATGTGATGAACAGAGAAAAGGAAAGCACATCTTAGAGAAGTGTTTGGTTCATTTAGTATGGAAATTCAAATCTAAGTAGAATTGCTTGGTAGATCTAAAGATGGAAAAGGTGGGTAATAACCAGGGAGGAAAAACAGCTAAAAAGTGTAGACCAAACTGACCATAAGGTAGTGTAGACTGCAAATTGAAAGTTTGTAAACATCCAAGACATGAGATCATAGAACCATTTCCCAAGAAGCAGGACCAAACCAAAACCAACGTATCCTCCTTCCCCTGTTCCAAAGGTATCCCCCTCATTCTTCACACAAGCTCAGTATAAAGAGGGGATTATATAGTGTGCATGTATTTGACCATGAATAGGTTGATTACATGACCCATAATGTTTTTGCCCCCCTCCAAGAATCCAAAAAAGAAAATGCTAAAATAACAACTCCTTTTACTTTCTGAAACTGCATATGAAAATAACAACTGCACAAGTTTGTTACTTTGGGAACCCCTGAAAACCCTGGTGTCATCCCTCTTGATTTTCCTGTGACCAAGTCAGTTCCATTTGACATGCAATAAGGGTGACACCATCTTGCTCAACATCAGCTGTGTAAGAGACTATTGAGACAAGAGCAAAAGAAATGCACGTACTGACAGGGTTTCCTTTCTTATAAATTTGTGTGCAGATTCTACCAGCCTGAGAGTATGGTGTATTGACTAGTTCCCTATGCTTCCATAAGGAGGGTCTCTGCTGATGGTGGTGAGGAATAAATAGATAATTTTATTTACATTGATCATCACAGAAGTAAAAGGTGATCTTGACAGCTGTACAATTTTATAAGATGATGTTAACACAGTAAACGTGGAAATACCCACCTGCATTCATGTTTCCTTTCACTTAAGAGTACAGGAAATGTCTCAGCTTCAATCATACTAGACACAAAAGACTCACAAAGAACGAAAAATTGTAAAGTGACATTGTAATATAAAACACTCATTTCAAAAACTCAGCATGCACCAATACAGCAAGTCATCTATTTCTTCTTATGAATAGAAGTACTTTTAAAATTCAGCTCTCAATGAGTCTATAATTCTCCTGGACAAAAATACATTGAGTTTTTGTAAATGCTATAGGCAGTGTTACAGTTAGTGTAAGAGAAAATATTTGCATACAAGTTTCACCAAATTGCACCCACCACCACAGAAAAATAGGTATGTTTTCTGTAAAAAAAATTCTCATAGCTTATTTACAGCCAAAGACTAAGCAGAGCTGAAATGAACCTACTTCCCCTTCCACTAGTTTGATTTTTCAGATAGAGCATATAGATATTTCAGGGACATGCAATCAAATAACTGATGCTTGTAAAACAATAGGCAGTGAAGATATTTGGTGAGAGTAGAAATACCCAATAGGAGAACCAGATGGCATTGCTCCAAATAGAGTACATATAGTTGACAAAATGTACATATCTTCTCTTCAGACTTGCTAACCACTGGAAATGGTAGAAAGCAGGTAGCTTTCTATGCAGGGAATTCATAATATACAGAGGAAAGTATAATCACACTTGAAAGTATCTTAGTACTACACAAGAAATAAAGTGCTTTGCTAAAACAGTCTTAAGAAGATAGCAAAGAGAGCAAATAATTCGTTCTTGAGTTGCCATGAGCTCTGACTGGGCCATTAGGGTGATGTGGTGGTGCACCAGAACACAATGGGAAGCGGCACAAAGCATTGCTGCCCTCAGCTTGGCTGCCAGACTCCCGGATCGCCCAGCACAAAGGAAAAGAGGTTGCACCAGCAGAATGGGAGCTCCCCAAAGCAGAAAGTTCTGCAGTGGAAAATAAATGTGAATTTAGAGTGAAAAGATAGGTAAAGTTTCTATTCAAAAATAAAATATACAATTTTTAGGGAAATACAGGAAACTTATTAGTATGAAGGCTGAAATACCACCCAGACAGTATGTTTGGTGGTCAGAGGGATCCCTGATTTAAAATTTAGTTCAACACTAGTCTTCTATGTAAGACAGCAGAAATCTGCAATGTCATATGTCATCTTAAAATGACACAACCAGTAGGTCTCTGAAAAGTTTTGCCTTCAAAATGATTATTCACATAATGAATTCCAAATGTATTTCAGATTTTTAATCTCTTAATATATGTAGAAAACCCCACATAAAAACCTAATAAGACTGTCAGCCCATTCAGTATTTTGATATATCAGCTATGCCTTCAGAAGACTTCTTTCCTTCACCCTCCCTTCCCCATGTATGTTAATGTTTGCTTTACTGGTTATAATTACTGAAAAAAATCCAGTTGAGATTAGATTTCAGTTATAATTAATGATGAATGTGTCAAAGTATTATGATGTTGTTTATCACACTGCTTGCAATGTAATTTAGTGCAATAATACTAGGCTTACTATGTGACAGTTATTTAGCATTTAAGTCTTCTTAAGATGCTCTGCAGAGTATCCTGAATGTTAACTACGGAAAGATTATTTTATACAAAAGCAGCTTCAGGCAAAATGTAGCAACAACTTGCTAGAGCCCAGCAAAAGCTCTTAAATCTTATGTCATCTACGAGCTGAAACATAATAATTAAATAATCTAGACATGTTGTAAAGCTAATGAGAAATCCAAAGGATAAAATTAAAAACTGACATTAATAGGGCAGCTTAACCATATGAGGGAATAAACAGTCTTTGTTCTTTCTGGTACAGTTTCTGAAGAAATATCATTCTTTTCAATGTGTACATACACACAAAAGATTGAAACCTCAGATTCTGGGGGAAAGAAAAAATTAATAACTTTGGATGCCATAGACAGACAGCTCAGGGTATTTTAAGGTAAGTCTTAGCCGTCCTAGCTTGTTGTGTTGGGGTTTTTTTTTGTTGGTTTGTTTTTGTTAGGTTTTTTTTTCTCTTTGTAGCCACTACATTAATTTTCTTTTCACTTCAGATGTGGTCCAAAGAATTTTCTACTGTCAGGGGGTCCCCATTGTGTATTTACTTGAATGCTTGTGAATCTTGTCACTGGCAATGAATGTGCACGTTTGCCCTGAGGAGCTGTGTCCCAGCACAGCACAGAGCTGCTGTACATCACCACAGATTGAAAAGGAAAGCAGTAGTTTTACATATATGGACTGTGATGACCTTAGACAAAGGTAATAAACTGCTACATGTTTTTACCAGGGAAATATCAGGCATGGTGGGAAACAAGAATATGTTAATTATTTTCATAGTTAGCATAGCTAAAATGAAAAAGTTTCAACATTCAGTCCAAATCTATATGCAAGGTCTAGTTTAAGAAAACCTGTACACATACATAGAAAATCAATTCACTTGGGGATGTTGCTTTCAAGTTGCAGCATGCTGAAAACATATATAAAATTCAAACTTCTCAACAGAATTTATTTACTTTGTTGTGGTTTCTCACTGTGCCATATAGTATTCTGTGCCCATATGACAATGCATATAAAATTTACTAACATGTTGTAATCTTATCCTCCTAAACCCAAACACACTTGAGGGACACAGTTATAGGCTCTGATTAAAAAAAAACAGTTGTCCACAAATTCTTCTGAAAACAAACCTAATGCTAAAAGTGCTGCCATTCTTGTAGAAAAAAATCTAAATTGTCCTTGCTTTGGTATAAACCTAGAAATAAATATTACTAATATCTTGCTGACATATGTGAACTGCAAATATCTAAAATTTCTTTCCACTTGTAGACTATGAAAATAACTCTTTTCATAGCAAGCATATTATCTAGTTTTTAGGGTATCTAGCAAACTAGTGCTCTTTAGACTATTTTCTGGCTAATACTTTATATTTTTGGGGGAAGGGATGTATCTGATAATACACTGTTAAGAACATTATAACTAATGTAATTTTGCATTTTCTAATGTTTCTAAAGCTACGTTTGTTATTGGAATTCAGCTCTGCAGACATGAAGTTTAATACAACTTGACTAAAGTACTTGTTCAATTAACCAACATAGCATCCATTAAAATTCTGGTGTTCAAACTCACTGGAGCCATTTCAAAGACTCCTTTGAGAAAACCAGAATAAATTAGTGAGATAAGTGGAAGATTTTTGAGAGGTACAACGTTTGATATAGGCACATTCATCATCGAAAAAAAAAAACTTGGGAAATTTTAAGCTATGCAAAAGGAATTTTTTTACCACCTTCTGTTACCATAATAACAAACACCAATGATGGAACTGAAGATAACTACCCACAGAGATGGATACTGATTAACAAGAGAGATCCTGGCAAAATTCCATTCTTAAGAAGCACTTGGCCACAGGCCTGGAGAGTCTGGCCACTAATTTTAAGTTGAGCCTTTGTGATTTTGAATTTTTCTAATGACACTCCTGCTAGCAGCCACAACTTCTGTGGACAAATTTATCATGGGCTGTAATCAGAATTTGTGACTCCTTTTTCCCTTACTCCTTCCCCTCTGCATGCAGGTAGATGTCACCAAGAAGAGTGTTTGTGCAGGTAGGTTGAGAAAAAGCACCATGCTGCCTTTTCCTGCTCGTAACACCCATGTCCACAGAGGGAGAAGGTGCCTGGGGAATTTTCTGGAGAGACTGGCAGATACAAATTGCTGGCTGCTACCATGAGATCTTCTCATGGAATACTGGTGCCTATATCTAAGTTCACTGTTCTTCAGAACTTGCACTTCTCCTTGGTCTAACAGGTGCCATCTGCTGTGCTGCCTTTACTTGCACATTTTTCTCCAAAAGATTGAAACTATTTTTTAATTTTAGAAAGTAACATAAAAATGAAGTTTTTCATTAAAGTTATGGGAGTCCTCTTGACTTCCCTGCTTTTGGGCAGATACATGGCACTTAGCTCAGTTTCCAACCAAGTTAAATCATGCAGGTCATCCATTGATGTGAAGAAATATGAGTTGAGTAATTTCAGATTTCTTTCCTATATACCTGTGAGACGTAAGTCATCAATGTTTATCCTGATCAGAATAAATTGGACACTTTCCAAACAATTGCTCACCAGCACCACCTCAGGAACACATTCAACCATTCAGTTCCTCCAGCAACCTCACACCACTCTGCATGGTGGGTCAGCTCTGTGCTAAACACTGTGAGCAGGCTATAAATTAATACCTTGTCCTTCCACAGACATACCTTGTCCTTTCCCATAAAGAGATGCTAATGAAATACAAGCAATGTACATTAACCTAAATGCTACTGTAAGTTTATCTTCATTTACTTTCCTCAACCATTATTTAAAACCAAATTTTAGTGAAGCTCTGACTGACCTTTTTGCAAACACATACCAAAAATAAATACTGCCCTTCTGCTTTACAAAAGTGAACTGGAGTTTAAGCAGACAAGAGCTGCAGTTTCAATTTTGAGATACTAAAATGGGAGCTGTGTTTCAGTTCTGTTTTCAAATGCTGGGAGTAGCTACTGTTCTGCCAACTGGCCAATGCTGGATTTCAGAGTTTAACAAAGGCATTAGTGTTAAACACATTAAACACATAACAGTTTGGGGAAAATAAAATCTGTTCCCACTTTCAAATTCTATGTTAACCAGCAAGGACACATATCCTAAATTACAACAAAATATTATGGAAATTGAAAAATAGAGATGAGCATATACATAAATCAATTCTAACAATTTCCTTTAGTCACAAAATGATAGGACCATAATGGTTGGAAAAAGCCCCCTAAGATCATGTCCAACTGCTAACCCGGCACTGCCATGTTCACCACTAAAAGATACCCCCAAGTGTCACATCCACCATTGTGACACTGGATGCTTTTTGAACACTACCAGGTTGGTGATCCACCACCTCCCCTGGGCAGCCTATCTCAATGCCTAGCCAACATTTCAGTGAAGAAATGTTTCCCAATTATTAATCTAAACCTCCTCCAGAGCAACCTGAGGCCATTTCCTCTCATCCTGTTGCCTGTTACCTGGGAGAAATCGTACTGAATCATAGGCTATTACTCCTTTACAGAGTCACAGCACACTGGCAGATTGCAGACTGAATAATGAAGAGCAAGCAATCAGTATTGTGTACATCTAAGACACAAAGCTGCACAGAGCGACTGTCTAAAAACAGAATGTCATCTGGAAAAGGACAAGAATTCCCTAAAGTGAGTAGAGAAGTGAAAATATTTAGTCTCAGAGCCTCTGAAAAGCACAAATTAACATGACTTCTTAACATACGCGAGGAATGCTTAAAGTATCGAGGGACTATTTGAAGGCAACATGAAGAAGATACAAAATAAATGCATTATAAACAACAGTAGCACCACACAGACTCTGCTGTGTGGAGTCTCTTTTGTCAGCAAAACTGTTCCATTTGAGAGGCATGTGAGCAGGTAGCATGGTCTTGCTAATATAATTTGAGCACTTTGAGTCAGACGCAGCAGCAGCAGAGGACCACAGAGCATTTCTTGACATAAAATGAAAAAATAAACAATCCTCTTTTTTTCTAGTTGATTCTCCTCTTTTTGTTTTCAGAAATGAATCCTTCCAAAGCAAGACAGTGCAGGTGCAGCTCTTGTGAACAGCAGGTATGTACATACTTGCTCTTAGCAAACAAAGCAAGCTGGCACATCTTAGCTGTTCTACCTCCTCAGGTGTCTTGGTACATACTGATTAGCCTAAGGCTAATATTTATGCTAAAATAAGGGCATAATGCTAAGTAAGTCTCTGCACTGTTCCCTCTCAGAGACAATGGGTCCTCACTCAGTGTTCTGGAAGACTGTGCTTCTCTGGAAAAGCATCCGCTGTATTTAGTCAATCCAGCAGGCCATAAATCTCTTTTATTGCACAAGTACAAATTAACTATACTTGCCCAGGTAAAAATAATTTATATTTAAGGAAGTAGCATTTTTAGGAGTGAACAGTTTTTCTAACTCAATGAAGGGTAAACTCCACACACAGACAAAATTTTCATCTAGGAGGCTGCTTTGAAGTTGAATCACCTAAACTGTATTATTTTCCGGTGATAAAACACTTTTTTCAAAGGACATACATTGTAAATGACAGAAAAATCCATGTTTACTTCCAACACAGTCAGCTAAAATCTCATTCTTCAACAATGAACACATTACGGCAAGAGGAGGTTAGAGATAAGCTAAATTGAATATACTGTAATTATATATAATTGTAATTGTATTGGTAATTATTTTTCTTAATTTGCGTCTTTATCAAATGGCTGAGGAAATATTTATAATGTAATTGTTATGCACACTGGCAGAATCATAATTCACACTGTAAATAGAGAGCATTCTCTGAAGCTTTTCTTAAGAATGAAGTATAATCAGGGGATTGCAAAACAAAACCAGAAAAAATAATGGAGTGAAAACAGAATAATGAGCCAACAGTTCTTTAGAATAATCTTACAAGGAAGATCATAAAAATGTAATTTATAAATAACCCCTGCAAAACAGTCACACTTCATCTGAATGTTGACATTTTCTACCCATGCAGGGTTTCTGCAAACAGGATTATTACTGATGCATCTCATATATGCCAAGGAGGTCTTATTCTCTTAGGATGCTGCTATAAGGCAATGCTGAAAGCGAGAAGACAAACTTTGAACTTCTCAGTCATAAAGAAATCCTCATTTTAAATGGTAATCAAATTGCCAGGATCAAAAGGATTCAGGGTTTTATCACTCCATTGACTATATTTTTCCTGCAATCAGGGAAGTAATTGAAATAAAAACATTAAGACAGAATGCTGGAAATAGTACAAGGTAACACTGTCTTCTTGGATCTGCTGAGAGACTGCAAGAAGACCCAGGAGGGACCTCAGCTTTCAAATCTAATTGGGGCTGTAGATATATACATCATTAAACAAATAAAGAAAACATGATTGACACCATGCCTCACTGATTTTTAGTTGCCTGAGGTTGCAGAACCAAGTTCATCTTTGAATGCAAGATGGTGTCTAAAAATTGAAGTACATGGAAATTAAAAACCCAAAAATCATAGATCTAAATACTACTGCTAACTATTTTTTCTTCCTTTTAGGATTAGGGTTTATTCTGCAGTATCT
This sequence comes from Agelaius tricolor, assembly GCF_023055355.1. Taxonomy (NCBI): domain Eukaryota; kingdom Metazoa; phylum Chordata; class Aves; order Passeriformes; family Icteridae; genus Agelaius; species Agelaius tricolor. The sequence continues at coordinate 30,438,334 of NW_027269262.1, forward strand.
CATAAAGGAGATTATCTTTCTTTTACTGTGCAATTTAGTTTAAGTCATGCAAAGAGTGTTTTAAAGGATTTTTTTCCTTTTTTTTCCTGCAAACTGAAACAGATGCCAAAGATATTTTCCCCTATGGAAATCTGAAAAATGGTACTGTCATTGCTTTACTTTTTCCTGCAGATCAGTAATGCACATAGCGATTATATCACCATGGGTTGTCAAATCACTGAGGTATATAAAGCCATAAAGTCTCTGTTGCAATTGATAACTATATGTCCCAGTAAAAAAGTAGTTATACTATTCTTTCTTTTAAATTTAAGAACCAGATTTCATCCCCTCCAATAAGACTTTTCTCTATAAATCAAACATTGTTAGAATTCTTGTTTTGACTTAGAGAGAAATGGACAAGGAGCAGAGCACAAGCATCTGGATGTCTGTGTATTTTCAGTAGAGCACCAGCAAACATTGCCTGATTTAATGGTGTCTAAAGCTTGTAATGCAAGTTTTATAGAAAGAGGTAAACAGATTTCCCAGCTGTAGTGGCTAATCTCATAAATAAGGTTGCTTCAACTCATGAGTCTTGCCTCACTTGCATTTTAGACACTGTGACTACAACAACTCTCATGTCCTTGGAGTCTCAGGGGCAAGAATTTGGCTGAATACTTCTAATTACAGCAGTATGCACTACCTGAACCACAGAAGCAGGCTTAAAACTTGCTCCTCTGTGTGAAAAGGAAAGAGATGTGTTCAATGTTTGGGTTTTCCCTTTTCCCTGAATGAAAACATTGTATTGGAGGATTTTTTATGTATTTAGCTTCAGAATAGAAACTGAACAGACACAAGAAAAATCCTGTATTCATGTTTAAGTAATCTCGTATTAATGCTTAAAAAAAATAGCAGTGTATGCCTGGAAAGTTAGCAGTTTGAAATGAAGTGATTAATCAGCTGTTATTACAGATACAGTTAAGATTCACATTATTTATTCTCAGGGCAGCACCACCAAGACTTTCTGGATCACGAAGAGCCCTAAAAGCATCAAGCATCAACCATTACCAGTTTATAGAGTTGATATGCTGATGTTTTCTTTAACATCAAGTTCTTCTGACATTTTCAAACCTTTATTCTGTAGCTATAATCAGCAGGTACCTCAGCACAGCCCAGAGAAAAGGTGAGAAGAGACTTGGCTTCTGCTTTTACTTTCTGTACAGTTAAGCCTACAGACATGCTGACAGCAAGGCAGAGCAAATCATCCAGCAAGATTAAAAATAGTTAGGAAGAGACTATTGTAGCTACTGCTCATCCTCTGATGGTGCACACTGATCAGTCTTGTTTGCCAGGTCACTGCCTCAGACACAGTTTGGCCAGACAGAATTCAAAGGCAAAGGATGTCAGACAAGGCTCACGCACAGAACCGTGTGGAATTGAGAAATTAACCTGTCATGAGATAGAGGGTCGCACTTCTCTATTACTCTGAGTATCAGCTACAGTCTCGGCTCTCTGATAGTCTTGTAAGAAGAATGAATTCTGAATGTAAGATGGAGGAAGAAATACTTGTGCAATATGCTACATCCATCCCTATGGCTTAGACTTTCTTTGGCAAGTAGTTCCATGAAAAAGCTAGTGGCATGCTCTCCTCGTTTGTATGTATATAGCTTTCCTTTCTATACGTGTCATTTGCACCTGGAAAATGAGTTCTTAGTGCAATTTGCAGACATAAATATAGTGAATATTCTTCCTCCATCCCCTTCAGGACATCCACACAAAAGTAAGGTTCACAGTCTTGTCAAGTACTTTCACATCTTTTGTTAGCCCATTATAGATTAAAAAACATCTCTGAATGAACCTCATATGATACTTAATGATGATTGGGCTTTTCTTGATAAATTCTTTGTGTACCTGAGGAAAAAATAATTCAGAAATGTTAAATTAATGGATTATTAGTTGTTAGCTTGGGAAAGCAGCAGAGATAAGTTTACTTAAATAAGATGTTCTGCTGAGAATTCTTATGATTGTAAAAATTTCTAACACTCCTGAAGTCACTTAAACAGCTGAAGGTAGATCTCCTTAGTTGTTATTACTGCTTCATTAACTACAAAATGGCTTCAAGATTCACATTCCCACCTTCAGACCATAATTTAAATAAACCAGTCTAGGATAAGAAATCTTTATCTTTGACTTACAATTCTGATTGCCAAGCATTTGTGTTCATCAGACTAGAAGGGAGATTAAATGAGAATTTATTCCATCCACCCTGCGTGAAAGTAGTATACGTAAATTTACATTTTCTCACACAGGGAAAACTGAAATAGACCCTATATTGCTATACTTCAACCTTAGTTATACACTAAGTTTGATTTGTCAAATAATGAGTTTCTGAAAATTCCATATAGTTCATCTTAGAGGTGCACATCCACTAAGCTGTGCATAGTATCACTTTTAGGATTTAGTGACAATGTTGACAGCATGAAGGTATTAGAGAAATTTTTAGGGAACACAAAATTAATATATCCACAGTCCTATGCACAGTTGAAATGAATCAAGCCAACAGCTCCTTAGACCCGCCTGCAGGTGGGTTTATGCTGTGGACAGTAATCTTAATTTCTTTACAGAAAAATCTTAATCATAATTTCTTTACAGAAAATATTTAGGATGTCTGCTACAAACTGGCACAGGAACAATTTTGAAGACTATTCTCTTTTAGCAAGAGAAGAATAGTACAATTTGACTAACATTTTTTATGGAAGCTGAACACATTCATATGTCTTCACACATGACTGAAGGTAAAATTTTGGCTGAAGGTAAAATTTTACTGCAGTTTCATTCATAATGTTTATCTGTGCTCTGCTGTTGACTTACATAAGCAGCACAAGATAAAGAATACAAACAAGAAAATTACAAAGGAACTCAATCTTCTTGAAAACGAAATCATGCTATTAAGCTAAAACAGGCTTCATTGTATCTTATTGTTTAAAACATTTTGCACACCATGTCCCTTACCAAGTTTTGCTTAGCAACACCACAGCATCTAGTGCTCACTAAAATTTAAAATTGCACCTTGCACTTCTGTGTGTAAAACTCCTTGTAAATCCCACCCGTTGGTATCAGAGAACAAGAAGAGTTACAGCTGCATGAATTTTTTACATGTAGAATGTACACTCACATGCAGTCATAGTTTGGAGTTTCCATGATTATTTGTCTACTGGTGAGTCTACTACAGTTTTGGGTTATGTATGCCCTTAGAGATATAGATATATATACATATATATATATATATATGTATATACTCGTATACATAAAATGACAAATTCTTCAGAAAATCCAGGTGCATGGTCCTGCTTATTTTTGTCCTAATTTAAACAGCACATTAAATGCCAGGACTGCAATTCCTATGAACAGTTAGAGAGGTGATATTTCTGTTCATCACCAATTCTGCAGCAATCTGCCTAGGAAAATCATCTAGAAATGTCTAGATAGAGAATTGGTGAGATCCATGTACTTTAAAAAAATCTGTTCACTTGATTAAAATTGACTAAATTTGGCATAAAAATGTAACCAAAGGTCTCCTGTTGAATTGGGTCAACAGGCCTGCACACAGCATTTCTGTCACTCCTCCCAGACAGCTTATGCTATTCACATTTACTGTGTCATGTTTTTCAATGCCAGCAAGGCTTTTATTGGGCTTTTAGCACAACAGGGCACAACCTTTCTGGGGCTACATGTATCGTCCTAGCAAAGAGCCATACTAAAGTATCTGATGTGTAAAACCTTATTTTGAAAGATTTTTGCCACACAGAGAGGTGATTTGAATTGTACTAGAAAAATGTTACAAATGTTTATCACTAAAATGATTAGAGATAACTTGGTGTCTACATATGGGTATTTGGCAGTGAAGGATGGGTTGTGCAGGACTCTGTTTTAGGTCCTGTGCTCTTCAATATCTTAATAAATGACTTGGATGAAGGACTGGAAGGGATACTAAGCAAGTTGACAGATGACACCAAATTGGAAGGAGCTGTTGACTCCCATGAAGGCAGAGAGGCTCTGCAGAGAGATCTCAGCAAATCAGAGGACTGGGCAATCATCAACTGTATGAAGTTCAAAAATCCAGGAAAGTGCTAGATTCTACACTGGACATGGGACAACTCTGGATGCATGGACAGACTGGGGAAGGAGATGCTGTGAAGCAGTGCCATGGAAAAGGACCTGGGAGTCCTGATCAATGGCAATTGACCAAATTGACCATGAGTCAGCAGTGCCCTGGCAGCTGAGGGCCAAGCGTGTCCTGGAGAGCATCAGGCACAGCATGACCAGCCAGGCAAAGGAGGGGATTGTCCTGCTCTGCTCTGGGACAGCCTCACACTGAATTCTGCATGCAGTTTTGGGCAAAAAATATTAAAAAGATATTAAGCTATCAGAGAGCGTCCAAAGGATGGCAACGAAGATGGTGAGTGGCCTTGAGAGGAAGCCGAATGAGGAGCGGCTGAGGTCACTTGGTTTGAGGTCACTTGAAGGAGACTGAGGGAGAGACCTCATCACAGTTACAAATTCCTCATGAGGGGAAGAGGAGAGGCAGACACCGATGTCTTCTCTGTGGTGACCAGTGACAGGACCCAAGGGAATGGCCTGAAGTTGTGTCTTGGGAGGTTTAGGTTGGATATTAGTAAAAAAAGTTCTTCACCCAGAGGGTGGCTGGACACTGGAACAGGCTCCCCAGGGAAGTGGTCACAGCACCAAGCCTGAGAGAGTTCAAAAAGCATTAGAACAATGCTCTCAAGAACACATGTCACAGGGCCAGAAGATGGACTTGATGATTCTTGTGGGTCACTTTCAACTCAGCATATTCTGTGATTCTAGATTTCTTATATGTATACACTTGCTTTACTTAACTGGATAAAAGCTCATGCAAGGTTTATCATTTATCTTTCTCAAGACAAAGTCAAAAAATCTAGGGCTAACAATGGCTATTTATTTTGAAACTGTCCTTCTAAACTAACCCGTCATGATAAAATACAGAAAAATGTATATACAGAAAACCCAAGACCTAAATATGGCATGACATGAGCAACACCCTCTTTTAATACTGATGGAAACTTCAAAGCACTTGACTGACAGCAGAAAACTCAAAAAATATACTTTATTTTCTAGGAAGAGTTAACTGGGTTCCTGTTATTTGGCATCAATTTATTGATTTGCTTAAGAGGACAGACTTTGCCAGATCTGTCAGTGACAAAATCATCACACCATTTTTCCCACTTAAACTGGTCATATATTAGTGCAGCTAACTTAAGATCAATCAAGACACTTCTAATATAAAGCAAAAATGAGTGGTTAGAAGAGTTAGATTCATACTAACCACTTTTTAGATGTGAATGTTACAGAGAAAATCCATCCAATCCATATCGCTGAACTTAAAGACTGTTGGCATCAGCAACAATTAAAAAAAAAAAAGAAAGGGCCACTTCAGAGTCCAACTGAAAACATAATGGTAAAATGTCTGCCATAAAGTATGAAATAGGAGATACAATCCTTTCAGCATAAATACTTTCCCTGCTGTAACTCTAAAACTTTTTATCATTAAATTCACTAAAAATAAAGCTGTTACAATCATTTGACACAGTTATTAAGCCATAGCAGATGTTATTTGATAATATAAATGCATAGATATTAAAAAGTAGATTATTATAATGCTAGAGAATCCCTCTGATTTTTTTAATTGAACATGAACAGACACAAATGTGACAGCCAAGTGTTTAATCAAATCTGTGTATTTCCATTTTTGGAAACCATTGCTTATATGTGAAAGTTAAGGAAGACTGTAAAACCCCTTTTTCTCAAGAGCATCAATATTTTCCTTTTTCTTCTCAATTAAATCTGTTTGAGAAGCCTGTAGATGTTTCTTTCGTGGGTTCCCAAGAGCACAACTGCCAGATGCACTCATGCATATATTTGACTAGTAAGAAGATGCAAAAAAAGAACCTAGACCAAACCCGTGCTTGTACTTGTAATCTTCAAATATTGAGTGGTGTCATCTAAACATGTAAACTATTCTGTTTCTACATATCTCTTTTTTACCACTAGGAAGGTAGTGAACACTAAGCTTTTTAAAAAAGTAGCTCCCTGTAGCTTAGCTATAAATAAAATATAAAACAATATGGGTATCAAATAAGAAGCCACATACTCTGAGTCACTAAATTTAAGATAGTTCTGTAGGTTTTCTGCTATAAACAGACAAACCTTTATGGCATTTCAGCTTGTTCTTTTGCATTCTGATGTCGTTTAGACTAGAAAAACATATCCTTTTCTTAAATGATAAGACACCTCTGCTGATACTGACAAGAATAAGTCTGATTATGAATACCATCCCAAAAAAAGATTTTAGAAGCATGATTATGAGGGAAAGAAAGTCATCAAACTAGAAAAAAAATCAGTGAAGATGGAGATCTCTTTCAAAAGGTCAAATCTGCAATTGCCACATGATATGCCACATGGAGGTGTCTCAGTTTCCTTTGCTGGAGCCTTTACAGTGAGTTCATGGATCTCAAGGGATCCATGCACGTCATGCTGAAACCCACTGATTTTTAGTCCCTTCCTGCTGGGCAAGCAAGAAATGGGCAAATAAAAGTAAGCAAGAATGATTAACATCAATTCACGACATTACAATGTATTAGTACATTATAGTAGAGATGTTTCGTCATTCATGGTCAGGCATTTCCTGACATAACCTTAGTTCAGCAGCAGTTTCTATTAGAGGAGCATACTTCTTCCTTAAGCAATGATTATTTCCATTAAGGACAAAATTTTCAAGGAAACTACCTTGTCCCATCCCATTTTGGAAAAACTAAATTTGGAAGGCATTCAGTCAGTGATTTTAAATGCCAGGCACTTTACCATGCCTTCCTCTGCCCACTGTCCACAAAAAAAAAACCAAAACAAAAACAACTAAATCCATACAAGTAGTATGGGGACAGGAACTGCTGGGAGAAGGGAGAATATAGGTATTTCTTAAAAGTTTTGATTCCAAAAGGATCAATACAGAAATACACCAATGCAATTAGCATAAACTTATTAGACTTAAAGTATAAGCTGACACCTCTGCTAAAGCTCAAGAAGTTTTTGAACCAGAGACTGATTGAAATAAATATGCTTCAGTCCTTTTTTGAATTGGAGAACAGATTCCCCTCCCCACAATTTTCACTGCTGTGCATTACTCTTTTTAAAACCCAACACAGTACTATCTCCTAAATCTAAGAGCTGTTTCAACTGAAAAATGACACAACTATTGAAACCAAGAAGGTTCAAAATGCAGGGTTTGTGCAGCCAGACAACCTTGCTCCTGGGGTGTATGTCTCTGGAGAGGCATGCCTGGTCTGTTACAGGGTTGCACTTGCAAAGGCACCAGCTCATCATCAGACATAGCAAATGGATTGGTGTGGGGCTCACAGTCTTGGTTACTTTGCTCTACCTGGGCACTGAGAGGGCCATGTGGCATTCAGCTCTCATCCACGTGTGGAAAGTTAAACCACATCCTCACAGCTGTGAGCATGCATGTGTATGAGTCTTGAATCCACATGTGGTCCCTATTCTGCAGTGTCCTATTCTGCAGGGCAAAGTCCACCCAGCTGGCAGAAAGACTGGGTGGCACGGCAGCCATGCACAGCAGGATCCTGCAGTTTGGACTCATTTACTCATCAAAACAGAAAATCTGGGAAACCACAGATTACAATGGCTTCTTGGAAGCCAATGATGTCAGCATCCATGCAGAAGACATGCCAGGAGCTTTGGCACATGCTGAAGGGAAAGGCCCTCATCCAAAGCTCATGACAGCTTCCAACAGGCCAACACCCCTCATTTGTGGGTCAGAGACGCATGAGGAGACAGAGATATTGAGCTGCATTTCTTGGATTTCCCCATCTGCTCCTAGCATCCCAAGCCCTCCCCACCCTGCCTGAAGGAGCCCCCTCATGTGGATGGGTCAGTTCCCAGGGCAGATTTGCCTCTCCCCATGCAGAGCTGCCACCCTCGCAGCAGCAACCTCACATCACCATCTCTGGAGTTTGGAGCTGGCACCCTTACAGACACATTGCTTCAACTTTTCCTCCATTCTTGCCATGTCCATTCTGCTGGTTCTTATTTCTATTAGCTCACACCTTTCTCCCACCCACATTATCTCATGTTTTATAAAGTTGCAAAATTGAAAATATAAACACCTTGTCATAGTCATTTCCTGCCCTGATGACTTTCCTCCTTAGTAAGGAACATGGAAACATGCATACACACACACACACACACACAAAAACCATTCTTTCTTCCCTGTTCTCCTCAAAAACTAAGAGAAAAAAACTTAGGCTTTCCTGGGATAGGAGGGAAGATGTGAGAAGGATTACTTCCTGTTTGGAAGGTTCTGAAGAGGTCCAGGGACACGCTCTGTGCAGGACCAGACCTGTGGGCAGGCATATGCTGCTGCCCAGACCTGGTGCTTTCTGCACATCTCAGGCTGCACCATGTAAAATGAGACTGAACTCACTTCAAAGAAACCAAAAAAGTTTCAGCAGCCAATTCAGAACAATTTCATTATTGCCTTGGAAAGTATTTAAGTGCACACACAGATGCCAGAGGATTCAGGGCACATTAAAACTAGGTTAAAATAATGTTAAATATCTAAATTGACCCCCTGACTGCAGTTACAGCTCTTCCATATGTCTGCCTTAGCTCATGCTTTTGTCTCTGAGACTTCAGGAGTCAAATAAAGAGCATTATACTAATTATATACTATGCCGTGGAGTATTTACAGCAATTCCTGTTACTAAGAACTGCCTGAGGTAAAGAGAGAGAGAAAAAGCTTTAATTCCTGCACTTTGAAGTAAATCAATCCCTTAACATTAATTAAATACAACTTGTATGTTGTAAATACTGTCTGGGTCAAAAAGCCAGTCTCACCCTTTTACATCTAGTATCACGACATTTCAAGTATACAGTACAAATGGCAAACAAAAAATGTGATTTTTTGTGCCAAACAAGTTATCATTATATATACTCATATATCAAACAGGCTAATTAATCACAAATGTAAAATCTACAAAGCATTATTAAAAGTATGCCATAAATTTATGAGCAGAAAACCAATTCTGTAAAGTCACAAAAGCTGGTGTTAGAAATTCACAAAGCCTTTTAGAGAAGTATTAGACAAAATGTTTGATTCTAAACAGGAGCAGAAGAACTCCATAGGGTAAAACTGTTATGTCACCTTGTTAGCCACAATGACTTCAAAGATACATCCTGGTTCAAGCAAAATTTTCACTGTATTTGATCAAAGGCAAAATCAAATTCTGATATAAACCACAATTCCCTTCTTCCTTGCTATCATCTCAAAACCCTCTATATTTTAAGAAAAATGCATTTCACAATAAGCACCACATTTTTCTTTTTAAAAAATGAATGTGCTGTAGCTCTCTAGCAGTTTATAAGGTTTATTTCATAAATCAGTAATTTGGTTCTATTCATACAGTAGAATGGAGTTTCCCAACAATACAGATTGGTGCTTGCTGTGATTTACACGTGCCCCTCTGTAGTAGGCATGTGGCTACACTGGGCCCATGATTTCTACTGGCTTCCAAAGGCACTTGCAAAACAAAAGATGAAACATGGATAGTTGGATCAGCCTACTTCCAAGTAAGAGAATCTATGGTACAATTGCAAAATTCTTTGTATTTTTGGGGTTTATTCATTTCATTATGCTGAACATTTCTAAAAAGCATGCAAGATCCACTACTTCCCCTGCCTGAGGAAAACACCTCCTTCTGTATTTATTTCCATACTGTAGATTGCACCCTGGTATTTGGACACTCCAGGAGTGTGCAAATGAATAGAGGTGGGGCTGGCTGCATAACAGAAGCACCTCTGCCAACTCGATTGCCTCTTCAAAGTTTTACCTATATTATTGCTTCTGTTTGGGTGATTATCCACTAATCCAAGCCAACAAACATGTTTTCAAGTGACTGGTTGTGCTCTACAAGCATTTATCAGGTACACTGCTTTCAGTTTATCCCAGATTCAGCAATTTAAGGTGAATCCTATGGTGAATCAAGATCAAAAGTGATCCCCTCAGGATAGCATTTGGGTCGTTGATGTACAATTTTCAGTTTATTCTGACTATGCTGGGGAATGAAACAACTTCAGTATTGAAAAAAAATCACCTGTAGGATTAGACCGCAAAATGATACATGGATGCCTTCTTAATGGTGGGACTTGGAGTAAAAAAAATTAGCAAAATTTCCCTTTGCATCAAATACTGAAGAATTTGGCTGGCTGCAGTGATGGCTGGCAGAAAAACATTGCAAATGTCAGCTGCCACCTTGGATGTCCCGAGAGGTAACAAAACAGACTGCATGAAGCTTGCCAGCAGATACTTAACACTTCAGCAGAGAAGGGAAAGAGTAACTGGTTAGTTGAACCTTCTTACAGCTACCCTTTTATTTTTCCACAGCTGTTGTCTTGAAAAACAGTTATAAAAGTTGTCAGAATTAATTTCTATCACTTAAATGAAAGGACTTTGCTTTTCAGACACAGGGAACAGCTGAGTCCTGTGCACTTCTTCTCAATGACCTCTGACCTCTCATCTCTGCAGGACAGGGTGGCACTGGGAGCAGAGAGGAAGGAAAAGACTTGTTCACTGTCTCGATCCCTGTTTAGGCTTACAAGTCCCTGTCAGGAGCTGCAACAGGTCTGCCAGGTGCAGAAGCCATTCTCATGGTGCAAACACCCATTAAAAATTAGATGAAGATCCCGTCACTTCCGAAGTACCTAATCTGAAATCCATCATTGCTATTTAAAAGGGTGCTTGTTCAGAAAATTCTCCCTTAAGTGGCCCTGGAAATTCTCCCATAAGTGGCCTTGGAAATTCTCCCATAAGTGGCCCTGGTTGGAAATCTCTAAACATCACAAAAATGCGGAAGCAGCATAGCAAAATGCTTAAACAAAATGTGGTTTTGACAGAGTGATACTTCAGTCCACTTACCACAATAAAGTAATCATGGGCAGATGGCCAGAGTCCTCATGTGTGGAGCCATGAGCCAATGAGCGCCAGACTACAAGGTGAGCTAGCACATAAAGACTGTGCTCTTCTCAGCACAGTCCAGGCCCTGGGTGATTTCTCAGCACTATGAAGAGCTTTGGTGGAATAAGCCAGCACCTGACAGTATATTCTTTCTTTCTAGGCTGACAGAAATGATCATGCTAAAGAGATTGCTTCAGGCAGATCAGCTTTATTTGCCAAAGGATTCTCAAGCTGCTGCATACCCACCACCCAGCCTCAGGATTTTGTCTTAGCTCCAGCACTTGAGACCCTAATTTTCATCCCTAGCTTTCTGCCTCTATTTTCCATTCCTTGCTTCCTTCCCTTCTCCTCAGCACACACAAACCCAAAATGCACCTGAGGACCCAAACCATGTCAGTATACACTGCATAAGCACGCACAGAGTTGTCCCAGAGATCTCTAGCCACAGCATCAAGAATAAAGAAACCTGCTGTGGCTAAGTGCAATGCATAATAGACTACAAAAGTGTGGGTGCTGCTTTGGGATTGTTAAATTATTCAAGCAGCAGAGGCGAGAGTCACTAAAACTTGTCAGGGACACAGTTGTGTCATCTGGATTTCCAAAGTTTTGAAAATGCATTTGGAAATGAACAACATACAACACCTAATGCTCTAGATATTTCACACTGCTAGACTAAGATGCAGATACCAATTTACAGATAACACAATAGCTCCTTTTCCCTTAGTCATAAATTCCAGGATGATCAGATTCTGAATAGCACTCCCAGATACAAAAGAAAAATAGGGCAGATGATGAATATTTTATCGCTGAATTCTTGCTATCCATAATCATATTATTTTATTATCTCATGCTGTGCAGAAAAAAAAAAAGGGAAATGAGGCTAGATTTGTGAATGATAATAGTAATTTGTCAAGCTGTTTGATACAAGGATGAAAATACAATAAACATGATTTTAAAAGTGGAGATGGGAAGATTGGCTACTGACATGAAATGGAAAAACATGGAAGTGATTTAAGGGTGTTAAAGAAATGTAAAAGAGACTGCGGTACGTTAATTTACATAGCAGGAACAACAAAATAAAGTACAAGGAACACTAGCAAAAGCTGTATCTATTAAGAAAAATGGCAACCATTTTGACAGTCCTGGGAAGGAAAGATGGATAAAATGTATCCTCTTAACATGTTTCCACTTAAGTTTCACCTTGACTTCGAAAAAGCTATTTTCTTAGTACAGCGCTCTTGGATTATGTGTGAATGGGGAATACCTTCTGCTAGTGGCACTCAGACACATATATTCAAATCCTCTTTTCCAACGACATTTGCTAGAGTTCAGGTTTCCTTATGAATTACCACATGAAATGACATGTTTTATTGTATTCAAGCTGAATACTAATCACACACTGTAAAAAAGCATTTTTAAAAAAGAAGAAAATTAAAAATAAAAACTTTTGGAATTACAAAGACACGTCTGAAGAGACAATGCAGATGGAGCTTGGGACAAGTGCACAAAATCAATCACAGAAGCACACAGGCTGGAAAGGACCCTTGGGAATCTCAAATCCAACCTCCAGCACAAAGCATGTCCAGCTGGAGCAGATCGCTCAGGGCTTTCGCCAGTTGGGTTTGGATGCCTACGAGGACAGAGGTTCCTTACTGCAATATGGCAGGGATAAAACCTGACTATAACTGCTGTTGATGTGACAAATAATGACCCAAGTGTTTCAGCCACTAGCAAAGAAATGGAAATGTGGCCCACAGATAAGGTAATCATATTAACTCTGGCTATGGTGACCTGGCATTTCATTTGAAGTGTAGCAGTTCTGTTCCTAACTGCTCTGCCCGTATTTCATTATTGGGAAAACACAAAAAAGCAAAACCCATAGCAGCTAAGAGAAAAAAAATAAAAAGAAAAAGGTGATAGAGCTTGAATCGCATTGACTGAGAATGTCAATGCAACATGTTGTTTTTACTCTTCAAGAAAGTTGTCCTCATTCCTGACCTACGTTTGAAAACATCAAGCTTCCCCAGGCAGAACTTTAAGTCTTCACAGTTATGGACTGCATCAGTAATGCCCTAAACATGAACTTTTAAATATTGGCTTTTCAAATAACAACCAAAGGACTAGATGATGCCAAGTATAAATATTGACCTATGAACAATGACTTAGACTGTCTGCATGACACTTTGGTGTTTAATGGGAGCTAGTATCCAGCTGTCAGTTTTGATTATTTTAGTTTTAATCCCTCATACAAAAGATTACACATTGTGTACCCAGCCTTAGAAGTCAATTTCCTTTGTTTCTAACTCTTAGAAAAGACGGTTAAAGCAGGCCCTTCTTCTGAACTCAGTAAAAAAGCCCTTGAAACAGTGGGAGCCTCAGATACATGAAAGATTTATAATTAGTCAACTTTTGAAAACTCTTGAAAAAGATACAGAAATAGAGTACCCCTCCAGGTTCCCACACACCTTTCCCTTCCTAATTAAAGAAAGTATAAAAGCAGAACTGGGATCTAAAACACATTTCAGATGTTTTCATCTGCTATGCAATCTCAGGAGTCATGTATCAATTACCTCTAGAAAAGCTGCTTGGAAAGTAGAGCCTGCCCAGGTGAAATTACAGGGAGTTTTATCCTTGGCTCGCAGATGATGTAGGAGCACCCTGGGATCCCATGATTTCTATGCCCTGTTATCCTGAATTTCAGTGAGAGTTGTGCTTCAAAGCCTTTTTGGTTTGAAAAATCAGAAGCAGAGGTCTGAATGACAATGTTTCCCTGTTCTTTTTATTTCTATATTAATTTAACTGGACATTCACTGTACCAACATCCAATTCAGAAATAATGCATGGTCTCATCTAGCAAGAGCCAGGTGAATGCAGCCAGCCTCTGCATTTACCAGTCCAGAACCAGAACACCTCAGCAGCATTCAGAGCACACCCTCAGAAGAGGTGCAAACACATGAAGCATCATTTTGCACACAGTGAAAGGTCAGATATTCACATCATGGGAGATGCAGGGCATTGTGCTTCTGAATACATATCCATAAACAATTGAAAGGAATGAAGGGCTTTTTTTACCACTTCCTCTTTTCACCTCTAGCCTTTCCCAAGGGCTATATTTTTATATGTATCTATTTATCAATATATATGTCATATTTGTTAGAATACTGTTGGATAAAGCCCTAGCAGGAAGAGTGAGGCAAGAGAGGTGGTTAAGATTCAAGGATCATCTATTCCAAACTTAGGAATGATGCATCTTAATAAAGAGGAAGTCAGGCAAAAATGCCAGGAGGCCTGCATGGATAACAAGGAGCCTCTGAACAAACCAAAACACAGAAAGGAAGCCTGCAGGGGGTGGAAGCAAAAACAGGTAACCTGGGAGGAATACAGAGGGGTTGTCTGAGCTGCTAGGCATCAGGCTAGGAAAGGTAGAGCCCTGAGAGAATTAAATTTTGACAGGGACATCAAAGGAAACAAGAAAAACTGTACATTAGTAGTAAAAGGAGACTAGGGAAAATGTGCGCTCTCTCCAGAAAGGATCAGGACACCCAGTTACCCAGGATATGGAGAAGGCTTTTATTCAATGACTTTTTAGCCTCTGTCTTGACCAGCAAGTGCTGCAGCCACACTTCCCAAGTCACAGAATGAAAAGGCAAGAAATGGAAGAATGAGGAAAACTGTAGGAAAATAACAGATTTGAGACCATCCAAGGAACCTGAAGGTGACCAAGTCCATGACATCCAATGAGATGCATCTGTGGGTCCTGAAGGAACTGGTGATGAAGTGGCTAAGCCACTTTCCATTGTATTTGAGAAGTCATGGCGATCAGGTGAAGTTCCCACTGACTGGAACCCCCATTTTTAAAAAGGGAGGAAAGGAATACCTGGGGAGCTACATATTGGTTAGTTTTACCTTGGTGCCCAGCCAGAACATGGAGCAATCACACTGGAAATTATGCTAAGGCCCATGTTAAATAAGAAAGTGATTTCAGCAGGCCAACAGGGTTTCACCAAGGCCAACCATGTCCAACGTATTTGGTGGCCTATTACGATGCATTGGTGTGTAAGGGACGAGCAAGTGACATCATCTACCTGGACTTGTGGAAAGCACTTGACACTGTCTTGCATGACACTCATGCTCCTAAACTGAACAGGCATGGCTTTGACCACTCAGTGGATGAGTGGATGGGTTGGCTAGACGATGACATGCAAAGAGCTGCCACCAATAGCTCAATGTCCAAGTGGAAATCAGTGACAGGAGTTGTTCCTAAGGGGTTGATATGGGGACTGGCACTGTTCCCCATCTTTGTCAGTGACGTGGGCAGTGGAATTTAGTGCAGCGTCAGCAAGTTTGCCAATGTCACCAAGGTGTGTGGTGCAGCTGACACAGTGGAGGGAAGGGATGCCAGAGGGCCCTTGGCAGGCTTGAGAGGTGGACCTGTGTGAATATCATAAATCTCAACAATGCCAGAAGGTCCTGCACATGGGTCAGGGCAATCCCAAACACAAATACAGTCTGGGTGGAGAGTGAACTGACATCAGCCCTGGGAAGAAGGACTTGGATGTGTTGACTGATGAGAAGCTCAACATGACCCAGCAATGAGTGTGCTGGCAGACCAGAAAGCCAACCATGTCCTGGGATTCATCCAAAGCAGTGTGGCAACAGGTTAAGGAGGGGATACTGCTCCTCTGCTCTGTTCTCATGAGACCCCCCCTGGAGTGCTGGATCCAGCTCTGAGGCACCCAACATAGGAAGGAAATGGATCTGTTTGAGTGAGTCCAGAAGAGGATCATGAAAATGCTCAGAGGACTGGAATACCTCTCTTACAAAGACAGGCTGAGAGAGCTGGGGCTGTTCAGCATGGAAAAGAGAAGGTTCAGGGAAGACCTTACAGCAGTCTCCCTTACCTGAAGGAGGCCTACAAGAGAACTGGAGAGAGACTTTTTACAAGGGTGTATACTGACAGGACAAAGGGAAATTCAAACGGAAAGGGGGAAGGTTTAGATTAGATATGAGGAAGAATTTTTTTACTCTGAGAGTAGTGAGGCAGTGGAAAAGGTTGCCCAGAGAAGTTCCTCAATGCCTCATCCCTGCAAGTGTTCAAGGCCAGGCTGGAGGGGCCTCTGAGTAATCTGGTCTAGTGGAAGGTGTCCTGGCCCACAGCAGGGGGCATGGAACTAGACAATCTTTAAGGTCCCTTCCAACACAAACTGTTCTATGATCCTGCGATGAAATGCTGATCTCTAGCATTTCCTTTGTGCAGATGTGAGACAGGAAGACCCTTAACTGCAAGTTGTTGCTGACATGAAGGAGAGGGGCAGAGAGACCAAGCATCACTAAGAGTGGCACTTCAGTGTGTTCAGGAACTTAAGGTGAAGCTTACCTTATCACCCTGCATTTTCTTATGTGTGTATGTTTGACCTCCTTTAGGTGTTCTCTATTTTCTGTAGATCTTCAGAGCTACTTCAGAACCTCAGCCGAGGAATAAGAGCACTGCAAGTATTCATTGTAGGTAATGTATTTTACTAAACTTGTTATTCTGATAAAGTTTGTCTTGAAGGTAAAGCACTGCACATTTCCAGTGAAATACATAGAACTAACTTTGCAATTTCACTGAGGGTAGTTACACTGTATGATCAACCTTGCTCTGGCTGCTTTGGGTGAGGAGTTTCAAAAACAATCAAGTTTCTACTGAGGTACCTTAAATACAAATTAAAAAATGCATGGATTGACCTTTATGTCACTGACTGAAGCCTAAAATGTCACAGAATATTTTTAGCAGTTTTGGCAAACTCGATCAGGAAAGGAAGGTAGATATTTCAGATTATGTTTTTTAGCTAGGAAAAAAGAATAATAAGACAAACTGAGTCAGATGTGAGATACCTATCCCACTGCATAAAAAAGAACATGCATCATAGCCCAGTGCATAGGCCAAGCCTGAGACATTTGTCTAATGCAAATGATACCGCAAAAATTATCAGAAAAAAATCAAAAGCAAAAAATTTGTTTTGTTAAACAAAGTCTTACCTTTCTGCTATGGATTTCCTGGGGAAATAAAAATCCTCTCCTGCGAGGTAGGCAGCTGCAGTTCCACCTCCAAAATAGGTTTTCCTCAAGAGGGGAGCAATCCTGTTGTTTACCAATAATGCACCTAAACCAGTTGGGAATCCAAAAATTTTATAGAATGAGATGGGGATAAAGTCAGCTTGGTGAACTCCCAGGTCTAATGGAGAAGTGCTCACAAACGAGGCTGCATCTAGAAGAACAAACCACTTCCCTGGTAGTTTGATGGGGCAGAGTCTTCCAGATTTTATGTCCTGTATCCATGAAAGGGGATATTTGGTACCAGAGAAATTGCTCTGAGCTGGGTAAGAGAATAGATGAGGTGTTGTGCAGTTTTGTTCTTCAGCTGGTAACCTGCTTTTTGCTACCAAAATTTCCTTTGGTTTTATTGGAACAGACAAGACATTCATTGAAGCAGTTATGCCCCTCATACCAACCACAGATGTGTGGCTGTCGGTTAGGTAACAAAATCGACTGCTGGGCTGCTTTGTGCCTTCAGGTATCCAAGGGAATGATTCTGCTATCAGTTTAAGTGCAGCTGTGCATCCAGATGTGAAAATGATGGTGTAATCCTCAGCAGTAGTGTGAAAGTATTGCAATATTCTGAAAAATAAAAAGAAAAATATCTATTTATTTTCTGATTTTTGTCTTTTTTTGCTGTGTGATATATTTTGGCATTCCTCACCATAAGTTCTACTCTGACATCAGATATGAATAGAAGTGGACAAGTTTTGCCAAACAGTACAATAAACTTCAACAAGGGTACCTGAATCATTCTGCCCACAAGAGACTCTTTACAGTGTTGAAGTGAACGTGGCTGTGTTCTTAAGAAGCCAATTTGCCTGGCTCCAAATAGAATGGCCAGTCTGGTCCCTCAGTGGGATCAGAATCAAGCCTGCATAAAATTAAAATTACACTGTCCTTCAGAGAGACCAATTTTATTTGCAAACTATGAGGGTTTTCAGTTTACAAAATATTTGGAGCAAACAGAATATGTTTCAGTTAAGATAATCTACTTAAATAGTGGACATCCAAATTAAGGGTCACAGTATTCAACAGGGAAACCCTAGCAAACAGCTTTGCTCCTTACTTGTGTTATTAACAATAGAAACAGAAGGGAGCAAGAAGCAGCCACACATTTCCATGGGCCTTATGCACATAAGGCTGTAATCTCTGTACTCCACAAAGGTAGCCCAAAGCAGAAGAAATCTGATGTTTTCCAATGAGCCAGACTATGAAAAGTAAACTGGTCTCTGGAGGCATGTCTGTGCTACACATTCTTTGATGTCTTGACAGCACCTTGCTGGCTCTAAACTACCTTTTGTGACCACCATCTAACACAGATGTGGTACCCATGCTAGGCTGTACATCTACTACAGCTTTGCAGTGTGCAAGATTAATATTTTCAGAGGTTGAAGAACAGCTTCAATTCAGTCACCTTTCTTACCTTTTTCACCTGATGGACTTTTTCTGAATTAACTTTATAAAACTCCTACTAATATAAACAGAAAATGTAACATACATCTGCGAGATATCAGCTTCTGTGAATAAATCACAGCAAAGAAAACTGAACCAGAGTGTACATGTTACTGCTCAGAAATGCTCTCCAAACAGCTGGCATTTGATTGTTGAATTCCAAGATAAAGACCAGCATTTAGAATCTGTGAACTCTGGTTTCCAATGGATATCATTAAAAGTTTGCATGTTTTATACAACAGGATATTCCCTTGCTTGAACAGGCAGAAAATGAAGATTGAAGTGCATTTAGATATAAGTTGCACGAAAGATTATGTGACAAATTCAAGTTAAAAATCCTGAAACATAGGACAGTGGTGAAATTCCTTAAAATTTTATTCATCTAGTCTGAAACACAAATGCTACAGGCAAAGGGTTTTAGAGCTGGGTGGTGGGTGCAGCAGTCAAATATTAAACACTGGAAAAGAAACAATTGCAATGCCTTTGATGATGTGCACTAAAAAAACTACCCTAAAAAGGCCTACTGAAATGATATTATGAATACTTTTCTCAGTTGAAGAAAACTCTTAAGGTACTGGGAAGTACAGGATGCAACAGATGGATTCATAGGCCCAAATGAGACTCAACTTTCTTCAGAACTTAAATTTTTGAAAACTGATGCAAATGGTAGGTATTTTATGTCTTCTGGAAATGAAGAAAAAACTGCAACTCTTATGAAGAAGCAGGTCATGGATTTAAACATGCTTTAAACATTCCAAGAAACCATTTGAAAGAATTCATAAGTGTCATGGTTTAACACTGGCACAATGCCAGTGCCCCCATGAAGATACCTTCTCCCTGGTTTCTGCTGTGAGATGTGACCAGGAATAAGCAAAGCAGGCTCCTACTTAGGGAAAAAAGAACCAGAACTTTATTAACTACTCTACAACTACAAATAAAATGAAACACACACACAGGGAAAATGAAAACCTCACAAATGCATTTCCTCCTCCCCCCACCAAATTTCAACACAATACATTTGATCCTCAAATCACCATCTCTCGGTCCAGCAGCACCTTTTAGACAATCAATCCTCAGTTCATCAAGAGGATAGGAGTCCTTCTTGTACCATGGGCTTCCCCTGGAAACACAGTCGAAGCCTCGTGTGTTTCCGTGTCACTCGTGGCACCGCCCGGAGTACATCTACCGTCGTGACTTCTTCCTTTTCATGTCCAGTGCTCTCACCACTGAACACGGACCAGAACTGCTTCTAGGGTTGTCTTTTAAGGATGCTCTGTCCCGATCCAAAAAAGGCACAGTCTCTCCTTTGGGACACCTGTCACCACAATCTCTCCTTTGGGACACCTGTCCCCCCCATATTTTTCACCCCCTGGGGCCGAGGGGCATCAACACTGAACCCTCTTGGTTCTGAGGCCATTGCCTCCCCCTAGAATGCAGTCTCTGTGTCACAAGGAACTTGGGTCTGTCCATCTCTCCTTTGGGACACCTGTCCCCACAATCTCTCCTTTGGGACACCTGTCCCCCCCATATTTTTCACCCCCTGGGGCCGAGGGGCATCAACACTGAACCCTCTTGGTTCTGAGGCCGTCATCTCTCTTTTGGGACACCTGTCCCCACAATCTCTCCTTTGGGACACCTGTCCCCCCCATATTTTTCCACCCCCTGGGGCCGAGGGGCATCAACACTGAACCCTCTTGGTTCTGAGGCCGTCATCTCTCTTTTGGGACACCTGTCCCCACAATCTCTCCTTTGGGACACCTGTCCCCCCCATATTTTTCCACCCCCTGGGGCCGAGGGGCATCAACACTGAACCCTCTTGGTTCTGTCCATGGCTATACAAAAAGAGTCCAGCAAAAGCTACTCCATCATCTCTTCCCACCAGGATTCTTCTCTATTCTTCTACTATCTCTCACTCGCCCAGACCTCTCTCACACTGGCCCATTTCCTTTTTCATCTTCCACTCTATCTTCTAGGAAAGGTCAATGTTCTGTAAAGTTCTCATTTTCCAAAAAGGGGTTAAAAGCTCCTACAAGCGGCCGGCTGAACCCTCCCCCTTCTCCGTCCCAGCCGTGCTGCCGGCACAGGCCCATGTTTATCCAGTTTCAAGGTTACAGTCTCAGGCAGCAGCTCTTTCTCTCTCTCTCTGTGTCTCTCAGGGGGGGCTGCCCGATGGCTCCCGGAGTATCTCTCTCTCTTTCTCTCTTCCACCCTTCCACCCCGGGGCTCAGGCCTACCTCTCTCGGCCACATGGCTTTCCCCTCCCCTGCCCAGCAGCAGCTGGGCCGGGGGAGAGACCCGAACTCTTTCCCGCCGGAAACCCAAGAGGACCCTCCCAGGGGAGAGCTCTGCTTTTAAGCCCGTGTTCTCAGAGGCGTGTCCATGTCCCAATGGCCAGGTTAAATGCCAATATTAAAGTCTGAATATCCATTGGCCAAAAACACAGCATCCCAAAAAACACATTTCCTGTCAAACCACCATCTTTCTGAAACACACTTGCCAGGGGATAGTTGCTGCAAGCATTCACAGGACATAATTTTTAAAGACCGTCTTCATAGAAACCAAATTTTCCATTACAGTTTAGAAACCCCATAAGGGCTGAAATAGGAACAATTGCAGACTTTTTTTGTATGAGGTATTGAGGTGACAGCCTGCCTCATTCATTGCTGTGACCTGAATCACTCCCCTTTCCCCCTGCACAGAGCTGTGCAGCCTTTCCCTCCACCACCTGCTTTGTGGCCTGGAGCACATGTATGTCACATAGGACACCTGAAACCCTTAACCCGGGTGGCTCCAGGGTTAACACTCAGAATCATGCCCTGAATTTCAGTCCTGATATTATTCTGCCTTTATTCTTCCTTCCCTACATTTACATAGATACAGAAAAAGTGGAAAGCAGAAAGAGTCCTAATTTTGTCTTCAGGGACAGAGAAGGAAAGCATTATACCTCTGTTTCTAGGGGAAAGGAATGGTGGGAAGTGGATTAGAAAGGAGGTTGGATCTTTGTCCTTATGGGCATAGCTTTTTATATATTATATGATGTGGCTTATTTTGGTATGCTCTACAGTCATACAGGATAGATTTTGGAATCATTACACTGATATAAACAAAACTGCAAAAAGGTTGTGCAATTTGAAGAAAAATCAACAACAAAGTATACAACTTGGTCTATTTTTACCTCTGTGAGCTGTAGGACAAGTTATGTATTCACATGTATGTGTACACACAGAATACATTTTGAGCTAAAAAACTTGGTGATAGGAGCAAATTCTTAATATGTAACATCTTTTCATAAGAGTCAGCTAACAAGAGCAACAACAAAAAGCAAGCTGAAGGCTATTACAAGTCTGCTCCTCTTTTACTCTCAAAATTTCTCTGTTCTCCCCACTTAGCCTCTTTGTGCCACACAGGCTCAATGCAAGGTGAGACATACTGGGTAAAAAGCGAAATTTTGCATAAGAATAGCACCTGGAGTTCTCCACTGGAATTGTACTTGCTTACCACAGTACTTAATTTGACCAAAAAACTATAAATGAGTATAGCTGGAATGCAACAATGGTGGAATGGGATTTAATAATGGGATGCTGTCATCCAACCATGAAAATCAGAGCCAGTGAGTACTTTTATTAAACATTTTCAGAATTCTACAAAACAATAAATACTATTTTGGATTGTTTAGGCTCACAAATAGTGACAGCTCTATGTTTAATTCATAAATGAGTGAGACAAAGCTCATTGGTATTTTAACTATATTTAGTTTTAGTTCATTCAAATTCAGAAATAGCAGAACAGTTCTGAAATAAAATCTCTGACACAACACTGTTGTATTATCTATTCAGTTCAATACCGAAAATTGACTTTCACATGAAAAAAATCAAGCTTTATGCTTAATTTTCAGAAGTCTCCAAATAAATTAGAGGCTTTTTTTTTAAACCTATTTCAGTTCCTAGAGTTAGAGAAACAACCAACTTCTATTTCTAATTTACTTAGATAGGAAATAGATTCTTTGGTGAATCAAATTAGCTACTTATTGAATTTTGAGTCTCCAAATGCCTTATAAAATTTCTATTACTCCAGTACTTGCAAAAGAGGTGGAATTTTTCAGGTCAGACTTACATTTTGATTGAACTATTTCTAACCTTGAAAAGAAAAATAAATAAATAAAGCAATAGCAATGAGTTCAGGGAATTTTCTTCTCCAGAATGACTTCTGACATGCAGACCAGAAAAGCTGCAAGAACCTCAGAATAAGGTTTATAAAATGAATACTACAAACTCTTGAACTAGAGCAGCACTGCCATGATAAAATCAGAGTACTCAGGGATAGAAAACTGCAATATGTCTCAATGACTTCTGCAGCCCACAGTCTTACATCCTCTGTTTTGACATGGATATTGGGAAGCACTGGCTATTACACACAAAATTCCTAATGCTGCCTGTCTTTGTGCAAGACATTCCCCATTACAGTGAAATGCAGTACACCTTTATTACACTCCAGAAAGATTTATAGCCATATATAAGGTCGCCGTTGGCAGCAGGACTAAAGACTTGCAGTGGAAAACTGGTAACTTGATCAACTACAGCTGACAGCTGCAAAGAGCAGTAGCATTTTATAGTATTACAAATTCCCACTTTTCAAAGGACTCTTTGGAAGAAACGACTAAGAGGGTAATTGTTTCATGAAACCTCTGGATACCACTGTGCCATCACTTGTGAGAGGGCAGAAAGGCTGAGGAACCAGTCCCTTGCTGCCAGGCTGGCAAGGTGAGGGAGGAAGCTGCAAGCTCCATCTTTGCAGGTTATTGAAGGCCCACCATGAGCAGCCCCCTCTTCTCCTTGTCTTCTTAATGTCCCCAGGAGCACAGATTGTGACATAGATCATGCAACCTGTCCAGAGAGAGGGCACTGAAAATGCCCTCAACTTGACCACACTTCCCTCTGTGTGTTTGTATTCTGAGACCTCTCTGTTAGCTGGTGTACAACCATTTTTAAAAGTTGCCAGGAGAGTTTTGTATCTTTATGACAAGAGCTGAGCCAAAATGCCTTTCCACTTCAAAGCAAACACTGGCAAAGTCAAATTTCAACCCAACCAAGCCTGCTGTCTCATTTTATACGCTTAATACACACAAAATTAGTAATGAGTTTTATACTTAAATATTTCTATAATCAAGTAATATATTTAGATGGAATAGCCACATTATCTAACTTATCTAATCCAAAAGCCCAAACTAACAGTTTAATTAGAACTATCCCTCCACAGTGCCACTGGCAGCTCTGCAGAAGGTAAAGGATACTATTTGTTCAGCTACCTTAGGGACACAGTGACACCCAAAGTTAGATGGAAGAGATGCTCTCCAAAGCTGCTGCCTGGCTGCCCTTCCCTCATGCAAGAACCCCCAAATTCCTCCTTGCCATCAGCTCTTTGTAGCTTGCAGCAGATTAGTAGCAAACAAACTTATTCCCATACTTCATTTCCATTACAGACTCCCAAAATTCAGCTCACTGACATGGCTTTTCTTCCATGCTGCTAGGCTTAAAATACTTCTAAAATATGTTATACATCAATTTGTCTCTATACAAATCTACCTTTTGAAAACAGCTGTAAAAGCTGAAAAGCAACTTATATTGTTAGGTTTTCTTCCCTCCACACTTTAATTCCAATTGATACAAACATTTCTATCTCTAGTTAGCAATATCAAAATATATTCAAGGAATTTGTGGTTTATATGCTTTATATTTGTATTCACAATTTTATTTAGATTGTAGGAGTTTTCATAAATATGAGTACAATGATTCTCTAATCAGTAGCTGATCTATATTAAAAAACCCTCAAAAATTTACATATGACAATTTTAACAGGAGATTCAGACTCAAAGACAGAAGCATAGTTACCTATTCAAGTTTAGATAGCTCTTCATAAAGGAAACTTTTCAGCTGCACATTTACATCTAATTTTTTTTTTATTTTAGCATTTTTTCAGTGTCATGCTACCCATGCTACAAATCCAGTTTGGACTTGTATTGGGAGATGCTTATCTTGGGCCTTAGATATATCATCCTACTTGGGCTTTATGGAAACTCTGAAAAAATGTAACATGCTATTGTTTAATGAATAGGTTTCGTAAGAATTAAATTTAAAAATTACTTCAGAGTCAGAAAATATTTTTCTTTATTTTTTTTTAAATTTAAATTCTGTAACTGGCATTTTAAGCCTTTCTGCACAGAAGTGCAAGTCAAAGTAGACAGCGGCTGAATGTACAGTTCTGGGTAAGAGTATTTTAACATTCCCCATTTATTAATAAAGAGTCAGATGCAGCTAACAAAGCATTCAATGGAAAAACTCCCACCAGCTTTTGTGAGAGCTCCTAAGGTACTCTTGTAAACTTCTTGTAAACTTGTAAACTTCTGTGCCTGTTACAGGCACTTTTAGGCTTAACCCCTGCTTTCAGGCTTAACTTCACATGCAGCAGCAGTTCTGTATGTATTTTCCTCTCTACATATACTGAGAAAAAAGGAAAAGAATATGTGGCTATCCTCATTCAAGCCAGCACAGAAGGATACCACAGAAAATGTTCCAGTTTACATAGGAATGTTCCAGTTTACAAATAAAGAAGGCAGGCTTTCCGGGTAGGAAATATTTTATATCTTATTTCATAAAGACAAGGTCTAAATCCAGTATGTCACAGCACCAAGTTATATTCTTATTGCCAATTCTGAATTCAAATAAAAGCAAACTGAAATCTATGAATTTTTAAAGAATCAAATATATTCAAGCAAGAAAAAATTGATCTAGCCTGTCTCCCTTCAGCAAAACATAACTTAATGGAAAAAAGCCCTTGTAAATGTTTAGGTTTGGGTTTTTTTGTTTGGTTTGTTTGTTTGTTTATTTTTTCTTACAGCAATGTTTTAATCAGAAATCTATACCATATAATCTGCAACCTGGGCAGCTAATCCAGTGGAGATCCATCAAATTGAAGGATTTCCACATGCATTAATACCAGCACGAGAAAGTGCAGTGGGATAGATAATCTTTGAGTTCTCCCTCAAAGTTTCCTCAGTCAGTACCCTTCTCTGTTTCAGTTTTCTTTCTCATACTGACAGTGCACAAATTTAGATTTTTCAGAGTACATGCTAACTGTGAAATAGCTGCACACTGCCTTGTTTCCTCAGTATCAGTAATCCTCAGTAGTTATACACATAAACTTTTTTTCTGACCATTTTACTTGAAAGGCACTCATTCTGAACTCAGCTTCTTATTACTGCTTGCAGAAGAGTGATTAGGATCCTACCCATTGACACGACTGTTGTTTATTTGCTCCCTGGAGATAAAAAAAAAATATTAGATGGAATGCACCTCATAAGTTTCACTTGGCATGGGCAGGTGATGGAAAAAACTGCCCCTTCTATTGGAAAGCATTACTTTCTGTAGGCATTCACGCTCAGCCATCTGAATTGAAGCATTATAATCCCTTACACTTATTCCCCTGTCCAGTTCACTGGAGACACACAGGAAATACCCGTTTGCTTACAAAGGGTCATAGTCAGTCCTCACCAAACAAATCCCCTCTCCAGCTGCACCAAGCTGGCAGCTCAGCAGAATGCCTGGAGTCTCCCTCACACAACACTTTTAGAAGAACAGGGGCTCTTTAGTGGCCACAAAACATCTTCCTGCAGGAAAAGATGCTTTGATGAACAAAGCCTATGAGAAGCACACACCCTGACTGAGAGGTGTTGACCCTCATTACTCATTTCAAAGTGCACATCCAGAAGGTGGTCAGTGTCACACCTGGCACCCTGGCAGAGCAAACTACAAATAAAGGTGGTATTATGACTCTGCATGTAATCAAAAGAGCAAAGCAGTCAGAAGGACTCATGAAATCCACAAAATCCGATGCTGCAGGTGCCTTGTTGGTACAGATTGTTCTAATACTCAACTGTATCCCCTCTCACTGACAGAAATCTCTAATGCCTGTAACTTTCTAAATGCGGCAGAAACCCCTTGGTTACTGTTTTCTTTGAAATGAACTGTTATTTTTCTGTGTAGAGAGGGAAGATCAATATCTACATGATTTTAAAACCACTTTGTGGATATTTTTTTCTGAGTAAGACCAGCAAGATCTGTTTACTTTAGTACTTGAACAAGTGCCAAAGATTTGTAAAAACACCCATGAAAGCCTAGTATTTCATTAATTACAACACAAATGACTGAAAATTTAACCATGGGCTCTTTAAAGGAAAATTCATCACCTGGTTTCAAGTAACCAGGAAAGAAATGTAAAAAATAACCCATATTTTAGCAACCATTTAAGGAGAACTAGCCATAAACACCAAACAGGTCATGAAAAAGCATTTCAAACTGTATTTGCACAAACTAATTGCCCAATAGAAAAAATACAAATTAAAATGAATCAGTTTTTAAATCATTCATGTCTTAGAATTCAAGCTATTTCTGCAGGAAATCTTAGGAGTCACTAGGAGGAAGCAAAGTTAAAAACAAACACAGGAATGTTTTGTGCATGGACTAGCAAATCACTGCAGCTGGTGGTCTAGGCAACTCCACCACGAGATGTTTTCAATACAGTATTTTCTTTGTAAGTTACACAAAACACCTGTAAAAAAAAAACCACTGTATTTTCCTTTTACCTAGCACAGACCATAAGTTTTATATTTAGGCATCCCCTGAACAGAAACAAACACAACAAAATTTGTTTCAATGGTGAACATTCAAGACAGCACAATACCAGCCAGAGGTGCATTTCTACCATGAATATGTGCAATAACCTATTCACAGGCTACAGGAACAAATTAAAGGATGTGCATATGGAAATTCATATCACCATAAAGACATCTACACTGTGGAGACCAGAGCAAATCCCTCTTCAGAGCCACCCAAAGACCACAGGCTCTGCATCAAGAAGCTCCTCTGACCTAAGCTAGAGGTCTGCCTTAGGCTAAGGTGCCTCACCCTGGGCATTTCCAAATCCTTCCACTGCATGCCAAAGGCATCAAAATGCCTTGTGCACCATACACAGCTATGCTCACCCAGCTTAACCTCAGCATCTTTGGAGTGCAAACATCCCTCTTCCAAATCTTACTTAGTAAGTTCTGATCTCTGACCTTTCCACATGTTCTGAGCTCCTGCTGGGAGACTCAGTGTTGCAGTGTTGAATTAATGCTGTTAGTGCCAGCAAGCATCACTGCCACAAGGCCTGCCTACCTGCCCCAGAGATATTTGCTGGTAACTGGTCAGAAGTTAATGCACATTTTCTTTTCTGATTCTTGGAAATTGGAGCATAACACTTGGCTACTTTCAGCAGAATAACAAATAAAAATTTGTAAAGGTTGTTTCAGAAAAAAAACCAAAACACTTAGGTGTTCTGATAGTTCCACACTCTCAGGTTTTTACTGTGGCTAACCTTTTAAGTAACATTAGATAAGAAATTAAATATTCTTCACTGTGCTGAAAAAACTTTATAAGCTAGCCTTTTTTTTCCCTTAAATAACATACCATTGTTTCTAGTATTTTTTAAACATTATTCTTTGTTTAACTTTCATTTAGTGGAATTTGTTTCCAGATCAGATTTGGCCTTTAAACTGTGTACATCTGTGATCTATTCAGACATGGTGGTTTGTTTTTTCTTCTGTAGTAGTTTTATAGCCATTTAAAAAAAACTACAGCAATTTTTTCCTGAAACAGCATGTCACATACCCCAGACACTCTGACACTGGCCAATCTTTTTTTCCTGTAGGTGCCAGAGAATGGACATGTGACAATGAGTCCATGACCGGTTTACAAAATGGATTTGCTGTCAAGTAGGCTTGACTTACTTGCACCTTGCCGGATATTTTAGACTGTAAGCCATGAGTAAGGCAGCATAGCTGCAAAAGCATAACCCAGCAGCTCTCACACCCTCCAGCAACAGTTTGGCTTATTCTGTGGGGTGTGAGTCAAGCACAGGCATATGTTCACTGAGTCTGCCATTACTTATTTAGCCCTTTTGGGCTGGCATTGCCTGGGACTAAGGTAGGTTTGAAAGGCAGGAGAAGAGCAGGTGGGTAGACAAGCCTGTGCATCTCCCACGTACCAGAGTTTCTCTACACCTGCTCCAAGCAAGTCCATCCCTGAGCCTTCCTGAGTGCCAGGGATCTAAGCACAACACTTCTGAAAAGGTGTGTGGGTCCCCAGCACTCCAACATCTTCCACCATTCTTCATTCTTCCACCATTCTTCTTTTAGAAGGTTGAGGAGTCAATCACTCTGACTTGTGGTTATCAGAAAATGGATACACTTGAGTCTGTAGCTTGTGAAGAGTATAGCTGCCAACCTCCCTGGTAGGATGAGCCACTTGGAAGACATCTTCCCAATGCTGAGGTCTATTTGATGGTTTCTGCTCCAATTCCTGCTCTGAAACCAGACCTTGATCCTAATCTTGAAACATACCTTTCAACTACAAATAAAGTATGATCACATCAGAGATCACATATGCATTGACAATTCTTTAATATTAATATGTTTCTCTGGAGTAATTGCAAAACACAAGGCGAAAGGAAACAAAGACAAAATGCTTTCATGTCAAAACGAGTCAACTACATAAAATGTATCCATAGTGGTGATGAAACACTCTGATTCCAAATTCCAGAAGCTCAGAAACTAACTGTTTCCAGTATAAACTCTTGGAACCACCTCTACAATGTGTTGTCACAGTATGACTGATGGTCTGACTACAAAAAATCATCAGACCCTCTGCCAGAGCTTTCTTGCTCAAAAGGAAAAAAGAATTATGAAGAAAGGATAAATTTTTGCATTTCATAAAAGGCCTGTAGAGTGAGTTCACATTTACTTGAAAAATGTGGCCCAGAACTTTGGAGGTGCTCAGGTGCTGAAGAGGGAATTACATGATTTTGTAAATCTGGGTCTCAGTTACTATGGTGACAGGGACTATGGGAAATGCTCACAAATATATAGACCTTATTTCATCAAGGGTACTTTTTCAAGTACTGTGCTTTTGTCTGGAAATTACTTTAGATGAAGATGTTAATCTGAAATCACCTCAGTCTGCTTTCAAAATACAGAGGACTTACATAAATCTATTCATGTATTCAACATATATTTTACTATTCAACAGTATTTTACTTTACATGGCATAGGTATCCCACCAAATTTGGACTTATCCTCAACAGCAGTCTTTACTTCACCTTGCTGTGGGGGAAAAGCCACAAGTGAAGCCTGGAAGACAGCTGGCCACCACTTATTTGCCATTTGTTTTTCATGTGATATGATGTCCCAGTTCAGCAGTGTAGCTCTGATTCTGCTTCCTAGTAAGAGCATTGAAGCATTTTACACAAAGCTGCAGAAACTTCCTCAAGGGCAGTGACAATAATATGAAGAGAACAGCCAGTAAGTCTCGGCACATGAACTCCTGAAACCTGCAAGGTTCATACTTTGGTAAAACACAGGACTATCTGATTGCTTGTGAGTTAGAAATAACACAGCATCACAAATTCTTAGTGAAACCATCTTGGTGACTATAATTACAGAAATACTCAAGAATGAAAGGCTTTTCTGCTTGTTTGATGCATGCTGTTCCCACATTCTTGCGTTGGCTCAGACAGCCCCAAGATTTCCCAGAAACTATGAATGGAGGTTTTTTCATACGGGAAACATCCTTTCTGCCTGTCAAGGCTCTCTTCATTCACCTTAAATCCTGACAATTGAGCTTCCAGTGCTCTTGGCAATTGACAGAGAAACTGTTTGACACATGATGGATGCAACAAGGCATAAATGGCTGTTGAGGGATAGCCTTAAAATAAAGTTGGTGGCAATCTACAACAGCAGGGAAAAAGGAACAATAAAAGCATTTTAAGGAGCTCACAAGTGGCATTTTTAGAATCATAAAATAAAGGCAGCTGACAGGAAACTTAAAATCCATAGGATCACAAAACCAAAAAAAATCCATATAAAAGCCATTGCTTTATTAATTGAAGACAAAATATGAATAAAACTCAGGAACCAGATCCTGAATATATGAGAGAGAGCTAAGAGAACTATTTTGTGACTTGCTGCAATCCTTCCCATCTTTTCTTAGGATCATTCTGCTCAAATCAAAATGGACGTGACAATTATAACCTGAAACTAATGTTGTTTGAAGTGTCCCATTAGCTAATCCTGATATAAATTTAAGACACTACTGATTGGAAAATTCACACCAGAAGATGCATATGAAATAACCCTTCCTTTTTGAAAACCTGAAGAAATGGGAGGTGACAAAAAACATGTACCAACAGCCACAATTTCATATAATGCTTTGACATTTCAATCTCATCTGGTAGATATTCTAGGCAAAAAATTTGAGTCAGAAAATGTAGTGGCTGCTCTGAATTTCTCTTTTTGTCCCTATCTAGCATCTAGGAAGTAGAAACCTGACTCAGGAGACGAGGAAATCCAGATGTGAGATGGTTGATTCATATATGAAAATACATACCTATGTTGACTATATTCTGGGAAACATTATGAAAGCAAATTCATCACTGAATTACAATCTAAATTGTAATTTAGGGCAAATTACAAGAAGGAGTAACACTTTGGAATGTATTTATGGCATTCTAAGTGTGCCACCCTGCATAGCAAAGCCACAAAAAAAAAACCCCAAAAAACCAAAACCCAAAAATAACCCAACCAAAGAAACAAACAAACAAACAAAAAAAGCAAATAAAAAAAACGAGTTAGGGAAAAATCCTCAAAATGAGCAGAGTACTATGCACATGTTTAGGATATTACACAAGATGGCACACCATGGTAAGCTGAAACAAAATACTCAGCATCTTATGGGAAAAGACCCAGAGATCACACCCTCAAAATAGTGATTATGTTGACTTTTCAAGTTCAAGTTTCTTTTTGTTTTTTTTTTTTTTTTTTCATAACAAAAGCAGAAAGAAACCAACAACTCAGTATGGAAAAACCTCAGCATGACTTCTTTTAAGTGCTATTTTAAATGGGATGATTAACAGTTTAAAACATTTGCAACATTTTCTCTTTCCTATTCCAGGTATCAGTGACCTTAAAAAAGCCCCAAAATAAAGTAACGTGTTGCAGCTGACAACAGAAATCTGCACTGTAGCCTTTCACCACTTGAGTTGACACCATGTATTGAAATAGAAAAGCAGGAACTCCCATTCTTCTTGAATACATGCAGATACACTGAAATTGCCACATTCAAACTTGGATAATGTTACAGTACTGTCCATGTCCGTGCACTGACAAAAGATTTGTTCCTCACTACATGATTTCCTAGTTTTGTTGTTCAGGGAAGGGGTTAATTAGTCTCATTTTCAATGGTAAATGTGTGGTCATTTTAACAGAACTAATGGTTGTGACAACACTGATGCAATTCCTGTCAATGTACGCATGTGTAGGGCCAGGTGTGTTGTTACATGCTCAGAGTTGCATAAAAGGAAGCCCTCTACCCTTGATTACATTTCAAGGTAAACTATGGTCTAGAATTATTGCTACCAGGATCCAAAAGTTCTGAAAGTGTATTCAAGCTAAAACAAAAGCCTGGGTACATTCATGTATTATCTTATATAGTGATGAAACCCTTTTGGGAAAAATGTAATTAAGTGAATAAATCTTTCACTAGACATAGATTTAACCTATAACCCTCTTGCATTAGGGAATATAGGCATTCTATAAATTCACCAAAATTGGAAAGCTTTATTAATGGCTGGAAAAAATACATTCCACAACAAATAGAACTTGCAACAGCCTCTGTGTTACCCCGCACAACCACATTACCGTAAATTAGTTCTTGTGAAAGAGATCTCTTCTCAAATACAAACCAGAGGGGATGTGAGCAATAAGATCTGATCAGAGTTTTAGAGATCTACTAAAGCTGTTCTCCACAGCCCTCAGCTCAAATTCCAACAGGATCAAGTAACATTTCATATGTTTGAAGCAGGAGAACAGAATTACAAGTTGTTTACTAAGTTCATTCAGTTAAAATCTACTCTCTTTCTGGTCTGTACTTTTAAACTCTACCTATCATAATTTCAATACCATTTTGGAAGATTTGTCACACTTTTGACGCTTTGAAATTAGCTTTGGTAACATCTAATATCAGGAGGAGCAGAATGAAAAGTGAATATATCTGATGAATATTTATTCAAAGTTCTAAGGACATTCATGGTGTGTATGTCTGTGCCCTTTGTACATTGCTTTCTGCAAACATTCCAGCAAATGTACAGCAAGCATAAATGATTACAAAATGTTCTAGGAAGGTAAATACTAAACTTGTAATTGTACATTAGAACTCTGATTCTAAGAGCTCTGTTCAAAAGGCCAAAGGCAGAAGCTTACACACAGGCTGCATCTCATTAAAAGGTTCAAATTTTGAATTAAAAGACCTCAAAATTAATTTCTGGCAAGCAACAAGGTTGTCAGCAAATTATGTCATGAGTTACAAACCATGCTGAAGAACAGTCTTATTTTTATGGACAATTTCCAGAGTAAGGGATATGAAATTCCCAACACAGAATAAATAATTACGTTCTTTGCCCAGCTCATGGTCATCATCTCACTAGGAATTTGTCCAGAAATAGTATCAAAAGGCAACCTTCTTTAAGAAGCCATACTTAAAGAAATTAAATCCCAGAAGGATGTGTGAAAGTCCATTGTACTGCAGGATGTATTTTTAGCTGTTACACTTCAGATTTCCTTAAGTGTTTGTTCAATGTGACAGAGCACCAGGAGGTAAGTGCTCTGGTGTATCATTTCACACTTTTTAATCATCTGTCTAGACCATCTGGCTGCAACTCAAAACTGCATGTCCCTAAAACAAAGGTAGATGCATGAATTGTCAAGAGACGCCATCAAAGTAAAGTTACCTATGAGTATTAGCAGAAGAAGTCAGAAACAGTAAGTGGTCTGCTATAAAAAGCAGAAGGGCTCATTCCAAATGTACTTTGCTTGTGATTCAAAGACAATTAAATGTGAAGGGTACAAGATACTTTATGTGTTGGTCCTCATTTACATTAAAGTTATATTGGGCTCTTTTTCATTATGCATAATTTTTCAACAAAGAAAAGGGCAAGAATTCCATAGATATTTTCAAACTTACAGTTTGATTGTTTTGAAACTGACATTTCTCTATGTACCAATATTTTCATAGCTATATAAAAATAAAGGTATAGTTACAGCCTGTTGCACAAAAACTTCAAGAAAGCAAATTTGATCAAATTATTAGGCAAACCCTTGCCCTGTTGAGATTGGGCAGCTATGAATCAGGCTTTTATCCAATACGTGCCAATATTGTTTGCTAAGCCAATGGTCATTACGGTATGTTTGGCACTGTATGTATTGCTACATATTTGGACAGGCTGGGTTGATGGGCTGGGGACAATGGCATGAGGTTCAGCAAAGTGAAGTGCCAGGTCCTGCACTTCAGTCACAAAAACCCTGTTCAGTGCTACAGGCTGGGGACAGAGTGGCTGGAAAACTGCCCAGTTGAAAAGAACTTGGGGGTGCTGGTAAACAGCAGTTGAACATGAGTCAGCATGTGCCCAGTTGGCCAAGAAGGCCAATGGCATCTGGCCTGTATTAAAATCAGTGTGGCCAGCAGAACAAGGGCAGTGATTGTCCCCCTGTACACAGCACTGCTGAGGCTGCACCTCAAGTCTTGTGGTCAGTTCTGGGCCAAAGACATTGAGGTGCTGGAACATGCCCAGAGAGGGGCAAGGGAGCTGGTGAAGCGTCTAGAGAGTAAATCACATGAAGAGTCGCTGAGGGAGCTGGGGTTGTTTAGTCTGGAGAGAAGGAAGCTCAGGGGTGACCTTACAGCTCTCTACAACCATCAGAAAGGAGGTTGTAGCCAGGTCAGTCTCTTCTCCCAGGTAAGCAGTGACAGGACAAATGGAAATGGCCTCAGGCTGTGATAGGGGTGGTTCTTGTTAGACATCAGGTATAATTTATTCACTGAAAGATGCTTAAGCATTGGAACAGGCTGCCCAGGAAAGTGGTGGAGTCACTGTCCCTGGAAGTGTTCAAGAAATGACTGGACATACAACTTAGTGCTATGGTTTAGTTGACAAGGTGGTTTTCAGTCAAAGGTTGGACCTGATGATCTTAGAAATCTTTTCTACCCTTAATGCTTTTGTGATTCTATGAGTCTGTATGGCTCAGAGTAGATTTGGCCACTTTATTTCTGGTCCTCAACTCTTGCTACTCATTAGAGAGCTGCTATCAAGCTCACCAGCAAAATGTTAGAGCTGGGCATCAGCACTCAGTGATTCATTCACCTGTCTTACGATTTTGTTTATACCACTGTCCCTATAGAAATATCCATTCTGGTTGGGTTCCTACAGTTACAGGCAGGAAGCTAAGAGCCCTTGCACTGTGGCCCAAAAATGTCATATTCTAAAAGATCCTAGTTATATTTTTGTTCACCTTGTCTTCCCCACTAGACAAAATCAATAGTTACCTTTACAACAAAACAGCACAAACTATAGAGTGGGATACACTTGGTGGACAGTCCTGCTCCAGGGTGTTGCACTTCTCAGGGAACTCCCAAGGTTAAAAATGTGTTTCTGCACACTATCATGAATTGTGCAATTTCTGTACTCTACTGAGACCTCCCTCCCAACCATTTACTCCTGCTGAAACAACCACTACTATTTCTAGTGTACTCACTGCACATTTTGGCTAGAGGTCTGGTTGTATCAATGTCACATTGCTTGCAGTAATCCAGAAACAAGATCATTACAGAAGAATATCAAAGACAGAAAGCTCTGTTAATATTTATTGACTCTTGAGTTACTGCTTCATGTAGGGGTGCAGTGCCTCTGATACACCATCTTTGTACCATATAAAGAACTTCAAAAAGCTCTCAAAATACACTTCTGAAGGCAAAACACCCACAATCGTTGGCAATAAAGCAGATTCTGCTGCAGCATGTCAGTTTACGTCTGACAGATGTTGGGCAGGTTCTCCAATTCCCTGCATAGAGCTACTGATTGATTTGTTTCTTTTCTTGAAGCAGGAAGGTTACTGCTTTTTCTGCTGCTGTCTTCCCCTCCTCCCTCTCATTTGGCAGCTATTACAGAAAACTCCTGCAGCAACAGCTATCACTTCAAATCCTGTCTATTTTTCACTGGAAGCAGATGTACCCATAACACTTCACTAAAGTTAGAAAGGGAGGGTTGACATGACATATCTGTACTACAAGTGCACTGCAGGTTTATTGGGTGCTTAAGCCTTGGTAAGGAGAGTATTTAAGCATGTCTTTAACTCTCCATGTTTACCCATTGTTTTCAATTTGTCTGCAATTATACACATACCTAAGAACCTTCTTGAACAGAGACATTACACAGTAAATTTTTCACATTCATCCCTCTTCCTCAACCCCCACAAATGATTCAAATGCCATAAATATCGTAACAATTTTATAGGCCATTCAACAGTTCTCTACTCAATGTTGAGCCATACTGACTATTTTTGTTTAGCCACAGGGTCAAGCAGCAAAATGAAAGTACTCTGCCCTCTTACTGCTTGTTGGCTGGCAGAAGAGGGGAAGATGTTGAGCAGACTCATAATGGATTTTAGCATAGCCTTTTTTATTCTTTTTTCACATAAATGTTGTGTTCTGGAGGTCTCTAAGAAAGAGATTCTAGATAAAGAAAGCTACTTTGTTTATAATATTCCATCAAGCTGCATTGCAGATGTCCTCAAAGATCTCTGTGCCTACACATTTCTTTAAATGTAAGTGGCAAGGTTAATTTTTTATTACAATAACTCCACATAATAAGTAATAATTATAATAAGTTTTTATTGTTTTATAATTAATGAAATATTGCAATTAATATTTTTCATATTATTGCACTTTTAGTGCAAATTGCAGCAAATCTGTAACTGTTTCCATTGCCTTCATGCTTCACTTAACATGTGATGGTGAGATTAAAAAATAA
The DNA here is from genome assembly GCF_023055355.1 of Agelaius tricolor. Classification (NCBI taxonomy): domain Eukaryota; kingdom Metazoa; phylum Chordata; class Aves; order Passeriformes; family Icteridae; genus Agelaius; species Agelaius tricolor. Next base: position 30,474,860 of record NW_027269262.1, read on the forward strand.
GGACTGAGCTTAAAAAATCCCCAACACCATCTCCCAGAATTTCACTTCCTCTTACCACGAGCTTGGAGTACAGACACAGATTTGGTCATTGTGGTTGTTTAATTATATGCATTCTGTTACTACACAAGAAGCTCTGCTTACCCACAGGATGCCGCTGTGAGAGATGCTGTATTCACACAGAACAAACTAAATTCCCCAAGGAACTTCAGGATGGCTCTGATTGCCTTCTAAAAGCTTGTCTGTGCTGCAGAATTGGCAAGGTTTACAGCACAGCCTTGAAAAACACTTTACAACCAGGCAGACTGCACAAAGCAAAATCAAACAGAAATTTTGTTTTGCTTAGATACACATCTGTGTATATGCACAGACCAAAAAAAAATATCCCTTTAAGCTAGGGGAAAAAAACCATGTAAATAAAAAGAAAATTACTCCAGAATAGTTGTAAAGCTTTACAAGATCTTAAAAGCTATCTAAAGGAATAGAGCTTCTGTGTGGTTCCCAGACAAAGCTAATTGACTGTCGATTTAAGAGAAAGAAAAAGCCTTACAGTCTTGTGATATCTACTTTATTCAGTGCATAAGACTTCTTATGGACATATGGAGACCATTTGTGACTTTATTGTCCTTATTGTTCTCATGAGGATTAAGCTTTTCATGATTCTCAGATATTGCTCAGCCATATTACAAAGGAAGAAAAAAATATACATCTGCCACAAGCTTGCATTCCTTTACGATCAGCAGAGGTACTGTTATTTTACTCTGAATGAGAAACCAAAGAGAAATTAGCTTCTAAGTCATGATACATAGGTGCTAAAAAGGTTTATATTTTGTACAATAACTCAAGAAGCATTTTTACTTATTATATTGAGAAAAACTGAGCCATCAGGGAATTCAAAAACTTAGAAGGTTTTTTCCTCCCCTTGATCTCTCTTTTCCCTTTGTGCTTTTGCAGAATACTTGGTATCTGATGCTCAGAAACCCAGGTCAGAAAAGGACAAGCACTGCAATGTTCTTGTACATATCCTGTTGCTCTTTTGCAACCACTGCTTTGTGCAGCAATTGAGGTACACTGCACTTTGATCCTCTGCTATTCTTGGAAAACTACAGGCTGAGGCCCTGGCACAAGCTAAAGTCTTTGCCATTTCTCTGTAACATTTAGACATTTACATGATTAAGTGTTGTATCTCAGATGTTACCAACTGACATTCTTGCTAGCAATTCCACGAAATTTTTGCCAAATAAATGCTGCTTAGATAAGAAAATGTTGACAAGTGTGAACATTTATTTCTGTAAGGCTTTTCATACCTTTCTCCAAGGTAATGTGTTCCAAACACATTACCAGCATTATTTAATTTCAAACATTTCCTTCAATAAAGTGTTTCAAAGAGAAATAAATAAATAATTAACTGCTTTGAATCCTCAAAGCATTAGCTAAACTACATTTGCACAACTTCTAATGTCCCAAGGCATGCCTGTTTCCATGTGTCCATGAGGACAAGATATCTAATGTAACTCACTTAGCGTGCTCTTCTCTGCCTTTGACATCACTCCCTTCTCCCATTCCCTGCTAGTTCAAATTCTACTGCAAGAAATAGCTTATCCCTTTGACACTTTGACCAACTGTCCTCAAGTACCTCTCCCCATATCTCAACTGAAACAAAAAGGGCATTTTCTTCTCCACTGCCAAGGTTTTGATTCTTGCCTCTGTGCCATAAACCTCACCACTTTTGCATTTTCAAGCAGCCCCATTCCTGCTCTAGCAAAAGCTTGTAGCAAGCACCCACTAGCAGAATATCCATTTATGGATATTTGATTACAATTCTCCCCTGTTGCCTACCACCTTCACTACCCTCCAGAATAAATTTTCTTTCAATAAGTGGGCATTACCACTGTTACTTCTTATGTTGATCTTTCCTGTCTGCTGGGTCTACTATAGTCCCTTAAACATCTGTGCCCACCTGCAGTTCCTGCTCTTAAAACTAGGTAATAATTTTTTCAGGAAAGAAACTACCTTCCCCAGATACTACCTAACATATCAAGCACCACTGTATGCATCAGGTATTTTATGCACTATCAGAGCAAAAAGAAAAGGAGATGCATGGTAAACATTTGTATCCTAAACGTTGAATGCAATCCAAAATTCATACAAAACATGAAGATTTTGGATGCCTGATTTGGTAACTCTTCTGAAATTAAGGCTTAAGTAACACACCTATAACATCTACTAATTATGATAACAGTTTGTCACATTCAATTGTCTTTTAATTAATAGTTGACTGCATTTCAAACTGATTGTACTTTAGCTGATAATTTTATTGAAATAATTCATCCAAGAAATCAGACAGAGGATGTGTGAAAATTTCCTCTTTTCAAATTAGTACAAAAAGCCAACTTCCATCAGCAGTACAATCTGAAATGTTTCACCATCAACATGATGCTAAAGGGATACTTATTAGTACCCATAAAGAAAATAAAACATTTTTATTTGAAAGTTACCTGGAGACCTATTTTTTAAATCATGAAACTTAGCTACATCTCTGCTCTCAATGTCAGAAAGCAAGAGAGTATACTAATGGGCACAGCCAGAAACTGTGAAGATAAAATATTTTGCAAGAATTCAGCATTAATAAAACATGAGTAACTGACCAAAAAGTCACACACAGACACACAGAAAGGAAAAGGTTCACTAAAGAAGCTGTTTTTTTGAGATTACGGTATAGTGGTTTCAAGTGATGTATTATTTTCTTTGGAAGCAACAAATTGTACTGCTAGAATGAAACATCCACAAGGAAAATGAAGCTTACTAATGAGAAATTACTGTTATATAAAAGCAGCCAGATTAAAAGAATACTCTGTTAAAAGATACACTATATTTTTCCTGGTAAGACAAAAATGCCATCAGAATAAACATTCTGCAGTACAGAAAACCCCATCTCTTCCAAGAAGCCTCTGAAATACTAAACTATTACTTCTAGACACCAGATGTAATTAGAGTACAACCACTTTAAGTGCAGTCTAAGCTGGATTAATCAATAATGCATCAACTCCATGCTCAAAATAGCAGGTCACTGTCACCGGGGATTAGCAGGTATCACATCTGGGAAAATGTGCACACAGAGCATTTACAATTCACCAAATATATGACAGACCAAAGCACACGGCCTTTACAGATCCCAGGATCAGCTACATCTAGTAGGAGAATAATGGAGCACTTTGAGTGAGGCCAAGCAATTTCTGCCAAGTGTAAGCAGTTAACCAGCTCCTGCCATGGGGACTTGGTTAGCTCTATGACGTTTTGGTAATTGAGTAACATTCCCTTTTAGATATATGTACACAAAAGGGAATATGGGCCTGACAGCTAAGAAGGCAAGCAGCATCCTGGGCTGGATTACCTAAAGCACAGCCCACCATCCTCTTCTATGAAGCAATCATCAGGAGCACCAAGGTTTCAGGCCTCCAGCACAGTAAAGACAGTGATCAAGTGCAGCTAATTCAGTGGAGGAACATCAAGGCTGAGCACATGACCTGCAGGGGTTTTAGCCTCTGAAGGTGAGGACTTCAGGGGGATCTAACAGCAGCCTTCCCTTACCTGTGAGGAGGTTGTTAAGAAGACAGAGACGAGCTTTTCACAGTGGCACAGCGTGAGGATGTGGGGCAAAAGATATTAAATGAAATGAGAGAGGACCAATTTGGATAGAAGAAAAAGCTTTTGCCCTATGGGGACAGCAAAGCAATGAAACTTTGCCAAGAAGTATTATACAGACTGGAGGTCTCAGAGGTTTACAAATAGATGTGGCTTTCAAGAACTCTATAGTTTTCACCATATACAAAACACCTTCTTCTTCCATTCTTAAGGTCCTCTACATTTAAAGCACAAGGAATGCCTGATATCTTTGGCTGTTCTTTTGCACTTTTCAGAAACAAAAAAGCCAGAAGTAGAGCAAAAATGCCTCCTGAAGTAAGATAATTTCGTCTTTGCAAGTGTGAAAATGGGTTTGATATATGTCACACAACAAGAAAAATAAAAATAGTTAAGTCTTAATTAAGAACTTGAAGTCTGGCTGCTAACTCTAACTGGATGTGCTGCTGGTTTTTTTTTTTTTTCCCCCAAAGCTGACAGTGCAAACCACTTGTCTAAAAATATTTTGTTTACAAGAACATAAAACGAGCCAGAAATCAAAAACAACACCAAAAACACCAAACACTCCCATGCTGTTCTTCTTTGTGCTCCTGTAATTAAAAGTAAAGCCTGCTAATAAAAAAAAAGCCCTGTTCTGAACAGCAGTTAAACACATACCTAGTTTTAAACGTGGGCTTGTGTCCCACTAGGGACTTAAGATTTTAATGGATGCTTATGTCTTAGTCCAGACAGTAAGAGATAAATAGAATCATCTTCTGGAGTGGAGGCCTGACATCGTTTACCAGATGGGAAGTTTAAGTAGGCTAAGTGTAGGTTATTAAAATCTGTCCATGTCTGTGTGGGTCCTTCTGGCATCTACCACCAGAGCTATCTGCAAGTCCTACGGAAGAAAAGACAAGGCAGCAAAAAGGCCAGTGGCTCTGGCTTTCCAAAGCAAAGCATTTAAAATCATAATTTACTTTTTGCTCACCTCTTTCCACTCTGATTGCTTCAGCTCTGTCTGCCAAACACAAAATCCAAGGTAAAGGGTTTTCTATGGCCTGAGGTTCATGTGTGAGTATATATTTCTTCCTCAGTCAGTCCTTCAGAGGAAATATTGTTTTGAACAAATAAAACTATGAAGAAAATATGCTACCAATCCATATTTTGTACAACAGCTCTTTAGTGTACTTTTTTTTCTTAGTTTCCCAGGTTTCTTTGCATCACCTTGGTGTGCGAGTATTGTACAAAATTGAATCCAAATACAAAATGTGTGGTAGTTTTTGCATGTGCAAGGTGAGGAGTTCTGATAGCAAATGAATATTTAAACACAGACCATCGCAGATTTGCAGAAGCCAGAAAAATTTGTCACTTTGTGTAGTTTGCAGGAAGATTAAAATTTCACATCCTAATCAGTCTCTGAAATAAAATTTTTACAGTTTTTAACTGTCTTTTCAAGGAAAAAAAAAAAAGGATGTTTTTACTGCACTTTGCATAGTTTTCTCTGAAACATCTTACCAGTAGGCATGATTGACTGAATTGGCTTGTTGCTGCTTAAACAAACTGAGAATGAACTGGGCTGATTTTAACTCCTAATACCACTCAAAAAAGTCCTGGCTAATTTTAGTTTTGCAAATGTAGAAAACCCTCATGCAGAGTTCTAAAGACATTAAGTTGAAATCTTATGGCACCGATGGTTTATTGATCAGGCAAATGTCTTACACAAAAAATATGTCTGTAAGTACAAAAGAGCCCTAAAAGAAATATTGCATGTTCTTCTAATAGAAATAGGAGAAAAGCAGCCAAGAAAATAGCATGGCATATGAAGAAAAACTATACAAGAGATAGCAAAAAAAAGATTTTTTTTTTTTAATGCCTAGAGCAAATACCACGTATTCTTAATCCCCAAGCCACCTCCACTTTACAATCACTATATACTATACACCATATATTTTATACAATCACTAGAAAAAAACATTTTGATTAAGAAATCTGCTTTTTGTTTTTAGGGATTCAACCAATTAATTATTTACTTGTAATTAAACATGTCATTTTTCAGACTCATAAATTTTACCTAAGGTCAGGACCACTCTTGATGGAAATCATGAGTGGTCAATCCCTCAGATCCAGCAAGTTAAGCACAAGTTGTTGGAAATAAACCTCACCAAAAACAGACACTGACATCACTTGAGGATGTGGCTTTGGTTTGCACAGGTAAGCAAGAGGCAGAAGGATTCAGCAAGTATGCTCATTATGAAAAAGATGCATGAAACAGCCCCACTAGCACAGGTTAAGCTGTGTCTTCTGAGTTTCAAAGAGGTCTGACAGCTAGGAAATCAAGGAAGAAGACAGTTTAGCTGTACACATTTTCACATTGGATCATATTATTTGTTTCATTAGGTAAAAAGTTTTTCAACACTTACAGAGACACCTTGACATTGCAATAAATTCGAAACCACTAAAAGTCTCCCTTGATTTCAGCTTGAGATGGAGTGGGGTAAACCTCTAAGTATTTCACAAAAGACTTTGGCTGCTGGACTTGCTAGGAGATACAGAAATACAGGATCTCACAAAAAAGTTCAGCACAGAGAGACATTTCCTTCTTTGGCAGCATTGGCTGTATAGTGGATATCAAAGGTCTGCATTTATTTAAAAAGGTGTTCTTGATGCATCAAAAGTTTTCATTAACAATAACATGGCTTGGAAAGTAACATGTTAAAAAATTTAAAATTATTCCACTGTTTTCTTCTGTAGCTTACCTATAATCAGCACTGCTATTTACCCATGTTTAACCAATTGGTAGTCCTATTCAGAAATGTCAGCAAGAAATATGATTACTTGAAAGGAATCACATTTGTAAAACATTAAATCAACAGCTAATTAATGTAGCAAATAACCACTGCATTTTTATTATAATCATTCTAAGTGTAATGGTTACAGCAACAGTAAATTTTATTACAGAGATATATCTCTGTTTTGATAAAGTTAAAACATAACTATCTGGCTGACTGTTTCATGTATTAGAATATGCAAAAGCCTAATATCATGTTCTTCCACCTGTTTGGGTTATGATATTCATTTGTTTGAGTGTTGAGATGCACCCGTGAAATTATCATGAGCATTAGCTGATAAAGAAAGAGAACAAGACATATTAATGGAAGACACAGTAATGCAGTGCCACAGCATGCTCATGCATAATGCAAACAGCCATTTATTTCCCTCAAGTAATAATAAAAGGTTCATAAAGATGCTAAGCTCTGCTATTGTGCCTTTAGAGCCCCATTTTAGAATGTGTACATGTAGCCAAAAGGCATGGAAAACCTCCAGAGCAACCAAACAGGCCAAAAAATTAAGAGTCCTAGAAATAAATACCTTATCATGTACAGGCCACCTTCTCCTAAAGAACAAGCGATGGTCTTGTCTCTCTATGGTACTGACCAGCACTGAGACCCACTGCACTCTCTGGTAAACCTCTTTTATTTGTCCAGAACATCAGGAATATCTAAACTCATGTCAAAATATCTCCATATCTCCAAGGTGCTCAGAACTGTGGGCATCTATCCATTACCCTGTTGACATGCAGAGGGATATACCATCCTCCCACTGCTCACAGTGGTATTTCTCCCAAGAAAGAAAGAAAAAAAATGCATATCACAATTTCAGTCTGCCCATATGTAGAAGCCTAGAAGATAAGAGGCCTAATGCATATGTCTCAAACACCAATGGCCAGATACTTGTGGAGCCAACCAAGGACTATTGGTAATAACAGCATGAGAAAGAACTGGATGTGACTGGAGAGGGTGATCATGTGGAGGTAGGGCTGCACTTCTCTGGTACAAACATCCTTGTTCTGGCTTCTGAAGACAAGCACAGCACAATACAATACAAGAAAAGCAGGCATGGACTGTTAATGAAAAGCTGATCCAGTAGGGGGGGAAATCAAGATCACTGAAGATCCCTAAGGCTCTCCAACCCATTTCCACAAACATCTAGAGGAATGGACAGTGCATGACAGCTAATTTGCATAGAAAGCAAGACACTTACCTCCAGCTGAGTGTGTGCAACCAGTGCATTTGTGTGGAATTCTTCACAGGAGTATTAGCAGCATGGATACAGGTCCAGTGGTTATTCTTATTGCCCAGCACTCAAAGGATGTTTGGATTTCTGTGTTCAGTTTTGTGTCTCCAGTATTTGTAAACTGCATTGAGTCCAACAGTGGCCCACTAAAATGGCCAGGAAGTTGAAGCATGTGTCCTATAGAGAAAGACTGAAGGATGGTGTTCTTTCAGCTGGAGAAGAGGAGAGACACTTCAGGAAATTTCATTGCCATCTTCATCAATTAAAGAGAGAGGAGTTAAAGTCAAAAGAAAGCCAGACTCTTCTCAGATATACACAGTACAGGATAAGAGGCAACAATCACAGATACAGGAAGGAAAATTCAGATAAAAGATAAAGAGGAAAGCATTCCCCAAGAGGGCAGCCAATCACTACAACAGGTTTCTCTGAGAGGCTGTGTCATCTTGGGGATAATTCAAAACTAGTCTGGACACAGTCCTGAACAACCTTGAAAGATAGCCCGGTTTGGTGACACATGCCATTCCAGAGATCCCTTCTAACCTGAATTATTGTATAAATCTGCATGTCATAAGGGGAAGTAGGCAAAATCATTACAAAATGCTGTAAGATGGGACATTGCTGCTCCATTGTAGAACAACAAAAACTGAACTGATGCTGGGGAGAAGGAAAGAAAGGCGTGTCAAAAATCTGGATTTGTACAACACTGTTTAAAAATGGCAGGATAAAAACTGCAGAGATGTTTGAGAATAAACAAGTTACAAAAACACTGTGGCCACAACAACAGAATTCCTGCCAACAAACAACCCCCAACTAGGAAAAAAACTGAGAAGACTCAAGAGCCAAAGGAATTGGGGAGGCTTACAGAAAATCAGCTCCTTCTATGGTAAAGGCTTTAAAAGTCATTGGGGTCAGTTTAAAATTGATCCATTGTCACTTTACAGGCAGCAAGTGAAAGGACCGCTGGGTGGCTGTAATGTGATCACAGCCACTTGGTCCCGTGAGCAGCGTGAGGCTGCACTCTGCCACGGCTGGGAGCAGCAGGCAGCCTCTTGCTGGAAACCCTGCTAAGAGAAAATTGCCACTGTTGATCCTCATGCTGCTGTTGAATTTGGTGGGAATTTTTACTGCATAAATGACTGTAGGACCATAGCCTACATTTAAAAAGCATAAACATAAAAAGCCATGCTTTAATTTCACAATCATATGGCTCCCACTTGTTTATAACCAACAGGAAATCTGTGTCAAAGGGCAAATTTGGCTCCCAGCTTACTGTTGCATTACCTAGTTGCTCTTTTAAAAATGAGGACCCAAAGGAAAAAAGGAAAAAGTCATATACAATCATGGATACATTTCCATTTCTGACTTGGAGATGACCTTTTATTCTGATAAATTCCTGGGCTGTCAAATATTGGAAACAATGTATTTATCACATAGAAACTGATGTGTTGGCAACATCTTTTTTAAAAAAAACTCTGTCCCAGCCAAATGTCAAAGTCTGTTATTTCATGTTAAATGGATTTATTCAATTCTCTTGCAAGTCAGTGTACAGCCTGACCTTAGGTAGCAACTGCAATAAGGAAGCCTGTACAAGGAAGTAATCTGCATTACATAGCTAGTACCAAGGGTACAATAAGTTCATAATTAACCTTCATCACCATTTATCAACAAACATGTTGATAAATCTCTAATGAATATTCTACTAATATTCAACTTCAGTGAGAATTCTAGGCACTAAAGCACTTTTCTGCTGCTTTTTTGTATGCAGCAATGGAAAGGAGAAAACAATAAATGTTGGCACACACAACTCTCCCCTTGAAGGCAGCTCAACTACACGCACAGTACTCAGCTGTGCTGAGCTTCCCTTGATAGATCTAGTCATCTAATTATTGGGAACATTTCCTCTTATCCTACATGGAAATTTAAAAATTAGCTATCTGTTTTCTTGGGTGCTGTTGCAATATCAAAGAAGGTGACATATCTTGTCCCATTTCTTCAGACATTGTTCTGACATTGGGAGTAGAAGGAAAAAGAAAAAATGAGAGATTTTGCTGCTCATTACAATTTTTTTGCCCCTTCTGGTGCCTCTGTTCCATCACTATCCTTGAGGGAAAACATCTGTTACCTTACCAAGAATTTGCCTCCCTTCTTAGATCTGTTCTCTCTGAAATATCTTTAATTTTGCTGCACTGGCATTTTAGATGTCCTTTATTCTTTCTCTCCTTTCAATATGCTTAGGTTTTAACCTGCACAACTTTATTTTTCCCCTTCATCCTAAAAAAATAGTAAAGAAAGAGCAGTGAAATGTGTTCTTAGGGGCAAGAACTATATTTTTATTCCTAGTCAGCTGAAGGATTTCTATCAGCATCTAGAGAGAGTTCATGCAAGGTATGCATGTACATGCAAGATGTACGTTTCTTGTTGCAAAAGAGCTCACTCGACTTTTTACCTGGGCATATATCTACACATACTTTGCTCTGTTTTTATTCCAAGCTTAAAATCTCCTCCACCAATACCAAGAAAAGTTGAAATTAGGGACAAAACTTTACGACTGTTTTTAATATCTAAAATAGAGGGAAGATATATATGTGAACAAACACCTCTGATAACCAAGAACTTGGGACAGAAGATTAAAAAAGCCAAGCCCCAACAATGATTTTGACTCTTACGATGAATTTTAGTTCCAGGCTACAGTTGTATCAAGTCCTTCAAAGTTATTAAAAGTTGTTCCTCTCAAATCAAAAGTATTAATTTATTAATTATATTTTGCCACCAGCATTGATAACTATCCTAGCCAAATCTAAAGGTTCAGTCATTTTGCTTCAAAGCTGTAAGGTTCTTATATTGTGTAATCAATTTGTCTTGCTTGTAGATAATTATATAGTAGCAAGTGACATAAACTAGACAAGATGTATTGATTCCAATAGGATAAAAACTCAGCCATGTTCTCTGTGATTGTTCAATACACAAAACCCTCTCACCACCATCATCTTGCAGGTTGAAATTTATGGTAAATGTTAAAATGAGGTCAAGGGTGATATACACATCAATCCTTCTCTCTTTAGAAAAACACTGTAGTCCTATTAATAGTTCCAAGGACAACCATAACTGTTAAATGGGTAAGGATGATGGCACAAACTTCAGCCAAAGTGCCAGATTCAAAAATTACTAAAGTTTATGGCACTAACAAAAGGCATTTTTATTAACCCTCAAATTAAAAAAAAAATCTCAATCCCTATTTGGATTATTGTGAAAAGTGAGCAAAGTGTCTTGACAGTCGTTGCAAGTCTCTGTGGCAAAACTAAGTCACTGGAAATGCCACCTGCAACTCTGAGCTCTTATTGACAGCTCAGTAAAAATAATACAGAACTTTTCAACATCCAGTACTCCTATCACCAGCAACTAGACTTCAGTGTTCCATGAAGATGTAGATGTATATGTTCCTTGCAGAAAGAGATCACTGCATTGCTGTAAATAAATAAAAAACTGTTGATACACATAAAATGCAATCTCATTACACGGGTAAGTCTTAAAGTTAGCTCTTCAAATTTCAAACATATTTTATCTTTTCTTTGTTACTTAGACAATGAATCACGTGTATATCGGTTATGACTGAACATGGAATTAACAATCACTGTTCCCAAATACAGCAGAACTAAAAATTCTTTCCAGGAAATGGAAGCCCTGTGTCATTCTGAGCAGACATGTCCACATAATGATTGAATGATGCTTTTAATTACACTTGAGCTAACATGAACCCTTCTTAGGTATCAAAAGACACTGACTACTTACAGCACCTCATGCAATAGAAAAAAGAATGATTTTTATGACATGTAATTTGGACATGACATAAGGTGTAAATTATAAAACCCATATCATGTAAAGAGATCTTATTAGAAAACAGAAACATTTTAATGGATATGGGACATCTTCATTTGCAAAGATTACAATTTCTTACTTTTTTGTTCAAAGACACTAAAAGTCAAAATGTGCTGAAATTCAAACAATCCCCCTTTCCCAGTCCATGTCTTCCTTTTGTCCTGAATTATTCCATTATGCTACCCAGAGAGGCACTTCCAGCAGTTCATTAAAAAATAAGAGAAAATCTTACTGATCATAGCTGGTTAAGAGGGAAAATATTTCCTAAGACTGCACTGTGACCTGTGACCTTCCATGCAAAGGGAAGAGCTATGGTATTCTCAGGATCTTAAACAATGGTTTCAGGGTGTCATTTGAAGCTGATTTTCCCACTTATTTACTTTTCTATATAAAAGGCATGTCAGGTCAAGCCTGAAGTCTTACAGAGGTACATTGTTTTAGAGTAGAAAAGTGACCATAACCTCCAAGGCATTAAGAAAAACAACTTGTCAGTTGCCACCGAATGCTACAGGGCTTTCAGTAGTCACTAATTTATTTTTTTCTTCTGTCAACAGCCATCTGCAGATGGTCTTACTAAATCCAGAAGCTTTCCTTAACTTTCAGAATATATCAATCATACCACAACAGATAGAGAGTATCTTTCCTGGTGAAAAAGATTTTTTGTTGATGGCCATATGAAAACTTAATTTCCATTAATTTCCAGCTGAATCCCTACAAACCTATAGGACCTAATGGGATTCATCCAAGAATCCTCAAGAAACTGGTTGATGACACCACAAAGCCTCTCTCAATGATTTTTGAGTGGTCTTGAGAATCCAGAGTGGTCCCAGCTTACTGAAAAGCATGTAAATGTTGTCCCAGTTCTCAAGGAGGGCAAAAAGCAGGACCCTGGAAGCTACAGGCCTGTCAGTTGCACTTGAGTACTTGTTAAAGTTATGGAGGAGATTATTCTGGAACATATTGAAAAACAGCAGTCACTGGTCACAGCCAGCATGGGTTCATGAAAGAAAGTCCTGCTTATCAAAACTGATTTCCTTTTATAACAGGATAACCAACCTAGATGATCAAGGGAAGCCATTTGATGTAAACTTTCTGGATTTCTCCAAAGCTTTTGATACCATCTCTCATGATATGCTCAAGGACAAAATGCACAGCACACATCTGGATAAACACATCATGCAATGGATGAGCAACTGGTTCATGTGCTGGGCTCATAGTGAACAGGGAGACATCAGACCAGGGACCTGTCACTAGTGGAGTTCCACAGAGCGCCTGCTTAGGTCTTGTGCTCTTCAACATCTTCATAAATTACTTGGACACAGGACTATAAGGGACACTGAGCAAGTTTGCACACACTGCAAAACTGGGAGAAGTTGCTGATTCCTTTGGAGGCAGGGAGGCCCTGCAGGGAGACCCCAACAAATTAAGAGGGCTGGGCAATCACCAACTGTATAAAGTACAACAAAGGCAAGTGCTGGACTCTGCACCTGGGATGGAGCAACCCTGGATGCACGGACACACTGGGGAAGGAGATGCTGGGAAGCAGTGCCAAGGACAGGGACCTGGGGGTTCTGATCAATGGCAAATTGACCATGAGTCAGCAGTGCCCTGGCAGCTGAGGGCCAAGCCTGTCCTGGAGGGCATCAGGCACAGCATCACTGGGGAAGGGAGGGGATTGTCTAAAACTGCTCTGCTCTTGAGTGCTGTGTGCAGTTTTGGGTGCCACAATATAAAAAAAGATATTAAGCTATCAGAGAGCATCCAAAGGAGGGCAATCAAGAGGATGAAGTATCTTGAAGGGAAGCCAAATAAGGAGCAGCTGAGGTCACTTGTCTGTTCAGCTGGAGGAGACTGAGGGGAGACCTCATCATGGTTACAGATTCCTCATCAGGGGAACAGGGGGAGCAGACACTCATGGCTTCTCTGTGGTGACCAAGGGAATGGCCTGAAGTTGTGTCAGGGGAAGTTTAGGTTGGATATTAGTAAAAAGTTCTTTACCCAGAGGGTGGCTTGGCACTGGAACAGGCTCCCCAGGGAAGTGGTCACAGCATCAAGCCTGAAAGAGTTCAAGAAGCATTTGAACTTTCAGACACATGGTGTGACTCTTGGGGATGGTCCTGTGCAGGACTGAGTTGGACTTTATGATCCTTGTAGGTCTCTTCCAACTCAGAATATGTGGTGATTCTGTAATTCTGCAATTAATTTCAGAGGACTGATTTTCAGCACCATGGTATATTTCTATATACACTACTTATTGTAATTCAAAGAAAAATATTAGAAGAAATTAATTTGATAAGAGGCTTAAGTAGGTGATTTGAGATTTTGACTTTTTCAGTAAACTTGCAAACAAGCTTTGCATGTTTCACTGTTTGATGTGTCACATTTTTATATGGTGTGGATTAAGCTTCAGCTGAACATTATCTTTCTTCATATGCATTTTCCTTGATTTCTGTGGGAACCAAAATTCACTGAATTCCACTATTAGTGTAAGAAAACAGTAAAAAACAGGTGTCTAAGCTGTCTCCCCATCTCAGAAAACATGTTTTCATAAATGTATGTGTTCTATGTTCTATGGGAGTATCTTCACTACTTATTGTAAAAGTTTTAACTTATTTTATTCCATAGTTCCTTTACCTCTCAGATACTGTTTCAGCCTGAAAACTCAAGTTCTTTCCTGCTATTCAATTGTCTCCATTGAAAACAAACAAAAGTGTAGACTACAATTTTTTTACATGCATCTTTTCTTTCTGGTACATGCACATGTCAGTTTTCCTCAATTGGCTGAACAATCTCTTTTGACTAAAATCCCCCGTTTATTTATGCTAGCAGCAGAAGTGCAGCATATGTCAGTTATATCCCTGCATCTCAAGCCTTTTTGAGTCACTCATTCCAAATTACAGGCCTTTATTCTGTAGAAAGAAAATCTGCTTTTCATGTCTTGGTGCAAAACTTTTTAAACATAAATGAAAACAAGAAAATCTGTGCAGTGCTAAGTCAAATGCCTATCAAAAATCTCATATGTCAAGGGCTCTTTCTCCCAATTAAACTCAGAAAATGGTCTCAAGCAAACAAAATTTGTTTACCATGAGTTTGACTTGCACATAGATTTACATTAAGAAAGTTGCTGTCCTTTAATACTGTACTGATTGAATCTTTCAGATAGATATCAGAAGAGATGTCAGGTTCATTGGTATAAAGCTTAAGCTTCACAGGAGAAAAGAATACTTTTGAACAAAGCCTGGGCATTGCAAATGACACACCTGGAGTCCCCCAACAATCTACATAAATGGTAGAATGGTACTGTACATATTTTCCTCTTCAATAAGGCACTTATTAGGTTCACTTTTTATCTATCCAAGCCATCTGTGAGTTGAAGAACTTAGTTCCTAATGTGTGTAATTTGAAATCCCTCATTTTTCACAATGTGAGCAATCAGACTGGAATTATTTAGAAATTATCAAATGCAAGCTGCCTCAATGCTTTGAAGGGTAAGAACATGAATGGAGAAGAAAGGATATCCAATCAGTGGACTAAGTAAGTGAAATCAAGGTACACAAGGTCATGATGACAAAATGCTGATTCATCACATTGCCCAGGCCAAAATGCCCAGGTCACAGAGACAGTGCAAATTAGCTCACAAAAAATCCATTGTTACTTGCAATGTGGTTGTCAATCATTAACTTGTATCACTATTCATAATCCTAAGTTTTCATAGGCATTTCCAACTAACTGTGTGCTCTTCCCCCCACCACATAAAAGGGGAAAAGAGAACAAAAAGTTAAAAAGTAGGCCTATTGCAGACTGGGTTCTTTCACCCTCTTAACAGCTATAAAAAATATTTAATGCAGTTCAGCAGCACAAGTAACAATGATCCTCAGGCATCACTGTTACCTAGCAAACTATATAAAGTCAAATAATTTATACATATACAGAACAGTAGGCACAAATTTCACAGTTAGGAAAAAAGAAAAACCAACACTATCAAGGATTTCAGTATATCTTTGCATATCTTGTCCTGCTAAAAGTTTACAGGTATAAATATAGTTTATTTTAAAGGTTTAATTAAAATTAAGTAAAACCTGTATACACTTTGCTAGTTTAAAGGACAAAATGTGGGGAACAAGGTCTGAGAGTTAAACCACTAGTTAGGAACTCAGGAAATAGTAGTTCATTTCCATAAACCTCATGCATCACAGTCTTAGTAACTTCAGGCAGTTATTTCAGAAGGACTATTATGATGGCAAAACCATTACTGCTTGTTAACCCTCCTTCCCCACAGATTTCATGAGAACAAACAACAGAAACATCAATACAAACTGAGCTTAAACATCAACTTTATGTGTCATGCTTTGCAAGGACATAGCACACTCTCATGTGTATGTGTCATGCTTTGCAAGGACATAGCACACTCTCAAATGACTTAGAGAGCAATTCTGAATACTGACGAGGCCCTAGGTCTTGTTAACTGCACTTGTGTATAGACTTCACAGAATTTTAGGAGCATTTATTTCACAGCAAACCATCAAAAGCAGTATGGGCTACTTGTATAAGCATAAGATATTTATTATAAGAAAACATCAATCTGCAACCTTGGTCTTGAACTGCCCAAAGATGAAAGAGACATCCTTTCATAACACTGATCATGATATAGTTTGGCTGTACATATTTTTAAAATTAAATCTAATACATTATTTTCCACTCAAGTATCTTAGAATGATAAGAAGTATCCCCTTATTAAGCTTCAAAACACCTCTTTAACTCAGCAAGATATTATCTTCACATTTTACACATAGGAAAAAAGGTTCCAACAAGCTGAAATAGAGCCCTAGCACCACATAATTTGGTCTGTCAAGAAGAATTCTAATTCCTGCAAACTCCAAATCTATGATTAGTTCTCTAACTTCTAATGTGAGTGATTTTTTGATGTTGCTAATCAATAATCTCACAGAATATTTGTAATACCTGGAATACAACAAAATCTAGAAACTGCAAACTTTTAAGATACATTATCAATAACAATAATGATCAACTGAGTATCTTGTGCTACATTCAAGGGAAAATGTAACATAAAAATCTCAAAAAGGTCTGAAGGAACAGATTACTTCAAAGTAATTTGACCTAGCAAGCTACAGAATGCAAAGCAGCTTCAATACAGAAACCTCACTTAAGATTACAAGATAGTGTTTTAATTATGTAGCACAATGGCTATACAGGTTTGGAGGATTTAATGTAACAGAATTAAATTTCAGAAACTCATTGAAGTGTACACTTGCTGAATTAAAATAGGTTATCCAGAGAAGCTGTGGATACCCCAGAGCCCTGGAAATGTTCAAAGCTAAGCTGCATGGGGCTTGAATCACCTGTTCTACTAGGAGGTATCCCTGCCCATGGCAGGGGGTTTGGAACTGGGTGACCTTTAAATGCCCTCCCAACTCAAACCATTCTAAGCTTCTATGATTCTATATTGAGTTTCTTTTGCACTGCTGTGTTGAGTATATTATCTACAGTATCACACTTCTGGTTTGTATCTTAACTTCACACACACCCTAAACCTGCATTTTGAGCAGTCTGGCTGGTGGATAACCACCAATACAGCAGGGCAACACTCTGCCACTACCACATTTTACCACTAGAAGAAACACCTCAGGCAGATGTATGTTAATGAGACTACAACCAACATAGTCCCCTTCCTCTCCAGTACTTATTATTCACTGAAGTGCATTCCTGCTTTACAATGTTTTTAAGTATATTAAATGTACTAACAATGCAGCTGGCACATTAGTAGCTGTCCCAAGGATGAATTTAATTCTGAGTGTGAACAGCAAAGTATACACAAGGGAAGATTGTATTTACATGCACAAACACACCTAATGCTAATTAGGCAGAATACTGGAGAGACTATAATTCCTTGCAACATTTTCTATTCCACATTTTGCCAGTGTAGCTGGGGCTCCTTCACACTCATTTGTCTAAATACTTTCCTTTAATAAGTGGGGGGTTTTAGGTAAGAAATATATTCCCTCTTTAAGTTTCCTTCCCAGACTTCTCAAAAAATAAAATCTTTTTAAATAGACCCAAACAGAGGTAGAAAAATTGTTCATTATATATATCAATTTCTTTGCTTCTGATAAGAGGACTGTCCTGTGCAAATGAAAGATTCAGCTGAAGCTTTCCCTATTTAATTAGCACTGGCTGAGGTGTAGCCCTAAGAACAATGCTGGGAACACCAGTACAGGTGAGGTTATCTTTCCTCTTTCTCATACCCACTGGCTTCATTTGTAGTGAGGAAGGTGTTTGTGAAAATAAGAAGCGAGCAGATAGATCTCTTGGTTTAATCTTTAACACCAAAGTACATCTTGCACTGTTGAGAACTGAGGCAAAATTTTACTCTTTCATGGCTTGTACAGCTAAGGGTAACTGCAAAATTATAGCCCTTTGCCTCATCTTACACCACTACTAAAAAAGCTGTCTAGCACATTCTCTTAAGGGAAGAACATTTTAAAATATCCTAAACTCTTGCCACAACTCTAATATGTGGGAAAGCTTTACAGCTATATCTTACTGCATATGAAAATAACAGTGTCTGATTGTCTAACAATTTTCTTTTTATAATATCGATTCAATAAACAGTTTTATTTCTCCACTGATTTATTTGTTCCAAAAATCTTTAAATTTAAAAGAAGCTAAGGAACAGTCTTTTAATGCATAGATATGCTGCTGTCACCACTTGTTCTCCCCTAAAGTGGCTACAGCACAGAAAAAAACCCAATGGACAGGCTTCTGCAACTAAGCGCTCTTCTCATTTTCACTTATTCAGCAGAGGGATGCATGGTACCACCATATATTCCCACCTCACTAATTAAACCATCAGCTTTTCACTGAGAATTGTATTTTCTCTGACTAAACTGTTATTTCATAGCCTCTGCAAAAGAAAGCTCTAAGTGGCTGTGTGAAGGGGAACAAAACTAGTTTTACACCTTCTTTGTTACACCCTGTTTTTTTGTGAGCAAAAGGCTGGACTCCCAATTTTCTGAGCAAAAGGTTTTTTAAGGTTGGACTCCAAATTGAATAATGTGGCAATTGTGTAACATTTGAAGGACAGAGAGTGCACTATGTTTTGTCTCCATTCATATGTACTATAGTTATTAAGATTAACTGTAACATAGTTGTTTGTACTTATAGGAAACCTACTGCCCCAGAGTTGGAAGGGAAAGAAATACAGTGACAAAGAACAGCCCTGTTTTTCCCCTCTCCTCCCCCATGAATCATAGAGGGCATGAGTAGTCCTAAATCTACCAACTTCTTACAGTTTCCATTGACTGCAATGAATTGTCTTTGATCCTTAACAAGCAGTCATGGTGCTTGAGATGACTGTGTCCCACAAACACAGACAAGCTTTGCACTGAATATTCTACATTTTCTTGTTTTTCTCAGAGGTAGATTGTTTTACACAAGTCACTGCTCCTTCAGATTACTGGAATATAGTACAGTGACTATTTTTGCCACTTTTAGAGGAACAACAGTAAAAACAGCTGTCAATATCAATCTTGGTTCAGTCATTTCTATCTGTCATTGAAAAAAAAAATCCTTTCTTATCTTCTTTCTCTTCTTTTGCTCTGAAGTTCTGCATAATATAAAGGTCATCACATTCTGGACCAGGTGTTTAATCAAATGTCTGTTTCCTCCCATAAATAGAATTATAGCATCAGAAATGCAGTAAATAATGTTTTTTGGATTCCGGAACTGGAGTCACTTCACCTAAGTTTAACATCGAAACATAAAATAGTCATCCCTAAAAAAGTAGATTTATGCTACCTACCTTAGATACCAATCTCAACCCGAGATAGTTAAAATAAAGTAACTAAACTGACCAACTTGTAGAGTACAAAAACTCAGGTCAGGACTGACATTGAAGTGTTGGAGCAAGTCCAGAGAAGGGCAGTAAAGGGTCCAGAGGGTAAGTCCTATGAGGAGCTTACGAAAGACAAGGAGAGCAGAGGAAAAGGATATTGGTACTGGCAACATACCTTCATGCATCCCAAAATGCATAACACCTGCACAGATTTCAGTGCAAAAGTCAAATTGAATAGTCCACCTCTTACAGCATGTCCAAACAACAGTCTTTGTAGAAATACTTTCTGACAACTGAAGTTATCAAAAGAAATCAGAGTCCACTTACAGCAGCACAGACACTCTGGTTTTGTGCATGTGGAACAGAGTGTAAAACCAAATTTTTTCTCATGAAGGATGTTGATCCCTCATAATTTATACACACAGACTTACAGCTATTATCAAATGATGTAAACAATGCAACTGCTACCATCCAATCATTTGTGCTCAAAGCTGCATGGCATTTATTTTGTGTGATCAATCGGAGATGCTTACATGTAGATAATGAAATTAAAAATCAGTGATAAAAGGAAGAAAAGTCCAGATCAATTCCCACTGGATAAAAACCCAGACATCGCATTAATTTATTTATCCACTATGAAAAACAGCTTTAGATATTACAGACATTTGTGGGATAAAATATTCTACCAGAACAGTGCACTGTGCTTGGCAGCAAACCAAATTCAGCGACTTAGGCAGAAGAAAATTGACATTGATATTGCAATTGCTGCAAACAGGTACAACTCCCTCATAGTATTATGAGTCTGTGCAATTACTATAGGAAGAAAACTTCACAGGTAACTGTTCTAAATGCTGAACAGGAAAAGTTTGGGGAGAACGGGTTTTCCTGAACACACAAGTGTTTGTGGCTTTGTTTTCCATGTTTCACAAAGGATAAGATCAAACACCCTAGGAGAGACAAAAGGAATCCCCAGAACAGCTAAAACCCCATTAAAAAATGAACCACGGTTGTTTATTACGCAAGACAGAGACCAGGAAGCTCTTGCTAACTCCAGTATCACATAAACTAGCTGAAAGAGACAATGTGCCTCTCCCTTCTCCACTTAGTACTTCTTTTCCATATAACTAATAATAATTGGATAAAAGAGGTGTTTAGGGACCAAGTCTCTTGACCAATGATTAGTGGCATTCTCAGGGGGGAAAAAAAAAAAAAGTGAAGTTTCAAACCCATGGGCCAAATCAGGTAGAAAAGACTGCTTAGGAAAATATACTTGGGGACTACATGCTAGACACATGTAGCATGCACTTGCACAGGATGTACTCCATATTTTTCTACTTCATACATTCCCTTGCCTCTGATTATCCAACCTCAATTCTCTGTTGTTGGTGTAGCTTCTCTGTCCTGTTGTTAGAAGCAAATCAGCACAATAAAAACTCACAGAGGATCATAAAGACAAACCCCAGAGGTAATTACAGCCTTTTGGGGGGATAGGAAGAACTTTATGCCATGTCACAACCTCTAGTAGGATCTCTACCTCAAGCTCTTCCTGAGGATACTGTCAAATTTCAGATCAGTACTATTGAGGGGAGAAGGTCCCAGAAACTGCTGGAACAGGAAAAAATAAATACTGAGTTTCTCAGCTTCAGTTGAAATAGACTCACATAACTACATCCAGTGAGAAAAAAGTGAGCAGGATGCTGCTATATGCCACCTCTCAGGAGCCAACACAGGCAGTCAAGCAAAATGCTCATTTGAGCCTAATAACAAGCTACAGTGCTCTTTATTAGTAGTGTCAATCCAGAAGCATTCAAAAACAAAAAGAGAGATACCACAAGTCTCCTAATATTTACAGAGACTGTGTCAGGTTTTCTCTTGGGAGTAGAAGTCACAGCTGTGGGCTTCAACACCCACAATCTCACAATTTCAGAGTCAATACAAGAACCATTCCTCTTGTACACAAGAGACACAAGTGTTTTTGCAGACATAAGACACAGAGCCAGGTGCAAGACCCCAGAGTCCCATGGAGGCAAAAAAAAGCTGGAATCTTAAATTCTGTTCTGCTGTTTGAGTTTGTCTTGTTATTAGTAGGTGAGCAGTTTATTAAATGCAGAGTACTTTTGAATGTCTGCTGCCATTACACAATTCTCATGTCCAAAGCATCTTTTTCAAATTTTTTCAAGGCAGGCACCAGGCAAGAACCTGAAGCCTACTGCTTTTCTAGCAGTTCTTCAGAAGCAGCAGGGCTGATTTGACAATCTATTTTACATAGGCAATATCAGGATATAAGTGAGCTCGTCAAGTTTTTTGGGTTTTTTTAACTGGAAAATATGATGTGAAGTGCCTGACAGTGAAATCAGTGAAGATGGGCTGAGGAGTTAAAACAGTCAGGTAAAACCGATGCAGTCTATGAAATAAGAAAATAATACTTTGGATACCAAGCAAGCAGGGAAAAGACTGAAGATCATAGAAAACAGTGATGAATGGCAGTACATCTTTTCTCCTTAAAGTGTAACTCTTCTCTGGGCAATAATAGTATGAGATCAGTCTTATCCCATGTCATGAAGAGGACAGAAAAGAATGTCCAAAGTCCTAAAATGTGGAGCTCAGCATTAAGAGGATGTGAAAACAGCTGAAAAACTTCTCAACCAGAATTTCTTATAAAACTTGGGTCTAAAAGGTGTGCTAGCGAAATGGAGAAAAATATAGCCAATAAAAATAAAATCATGGCAGCCACATAGCACTATAGAAGCTCTCTGGGTTTTCAAAATTATTTTAGGGCCTCTCATGTCAGTCTGCTCCTATTTCTGCTCTCAGAAATAGAATTGCATATGTAAAGACCAAAGAGTTTTCTTTCTCAGTAGCCTACCACCCACAGATTTGAATTTGCTAGGGTTTTTTTCCCCTTTACATTACCAGCCTTCTAGGCACACCACACACATTACACAGGTATAAAAGAGCACAAAACCAGGGTTCTGCATATAATACTGCTCTGCCTTAAAAAGCTCTTTCCTGTAGTCAAATCACCTGCCCACAGTAGCAGAAAGAAAACATAATAATTCCTTTGCATTGTTATGAAATCAGCAGACAAATCCATAAGAACATATCTAGAGCAGAGAGCCTGAGGAAAAGGGAGGAAACACTTATTCAATAAATGTAGAAAATATATGATTAAATTTGTTAGAATCCTACTTCTAGTCCATTAGTCAATTTGGCCCAGTACAAAATGCTGCTGGGATCCAGAGGAAAGTACAGAGAGTCACTGTTTCATTTTTGCATCTGACTAGCAGTTCTTCTCTCCTGACTTGCATCAATTTCTATCTCTTTAGTTTTGTTTCAGAGAATTCAGCTATATGCTTTTGTGGTCATTTTTATCAGCAGCCCTAGCTTACTGTATCCACTGCAGGTAGCTAATGCAATTTATGTTTTTAATTTTTCTGCAAAGCACCTAGTACAACGGTGAGAGGCTCCATTTAAAATTACCTACATAAATAAGCAAATATAACACCATTAGCATAACAGATTGTGCTCAACAAACTATAAACACTAAGTTCAGAAAGTTTAGTGGCAGTGGGACTACCAATGCATGGAGGAGCATATATTCATTTTCTAATAGGTCTAACAGCCCTTATGTTGTTGCGTAACTCAATAAATATCTTCTCACAATTTTCTAGGAAGAATTTAGGATTCTCATTTTCTTCTTTACATTGAATCAGTAGCTTTTCCTGGGCAACACACTTGCTTGTGCTGGACCCAAAAGCTTTGAAGTTACAAATAGCCAAAATTCATTTACCACAACTCCTGTGACACCATTAACAGTGGGAATAATTTATGGGACCAGACGAGAACAAAATTTCCTTATGCAAAGCCTTCAGAAAGCTGATCTCTACCAAGTGATACCCAGAATGTTGGATTTTCCAGCCTCAGATCCTCAGATCAGTCTTAAGCAATTTGAACATCCACTCAGATCACTGACAGACGGCCAAACTGCAGGGCAGTACTCACCATCTTACAGCTCCACTCTCAGAGGCAGGAGCCCAGCCTAGCAGGGACCTGAGACATGCCACGTGCCACAGGCATTATTATCATGAGCTGCTGGGAGTCTGGTTTTGACCACGTCCATTTGCCTGCCTTGCTGCCTGCCCAGAATGACCTGTCTTTACCACAGCTGGTACATGTGTGTGTCCCCACTGCTCCAGCTCCACATTTGGCATTTGGTGTAGTCCAAATGACTGTCAGCAGCTCCAGTCTGCTGGTACCAGAGGTGTACCTCCGGAAAAGGCACGGAAGGAGCCCATGGGAGATAGTAACAGTACGTGGCCAAAACTGGTAGAGCTTTATTTATGTGACAACTCATCCCATAGCTCCCTTAAAAGCTCTCTTCAAACACAGAATGCCCCATCAGCTAAGTCTGGTGACCTCTGCTCACCAAATAATGCTTTGCTGTTTTTTTCCTTTCCTTCTAAAAAGTGACACTGAGCTGTATGCTACAAAGAATAAATCATGAGGGCAATTCTTTCACTGTAGTTGTAAAAAAAAGTTTAACAACACTTATATTTTGCTGTGATTAAACCTTCACAGAGAGTTGCCATTCACAAATTTTAAATTACTTACAATATGCTGTGAACCTCAATGATTATATTCTAAGCCATCAAGTTCACACATGCTCTCCTTCTGTAGCAACCCACGTATGCTTGAGAGAAATTGCTTCTGAACATGCCTAATTTCAAAGTCTTCATTTTATACACTAAATGTAATCAAAATTTTTATTAAACATTGCCAAGCAATCTGTCTCATTTAAAATGAACATCTCAGAAAATGTAAAGGACCATTAAGCTGTTAATTGTGCACTATAACTCCGAATTCTTGAAAAGTTACTTTGAATATTGTTTTCCCAAATGCTTAATTCCATATTTAGCTAGTTCTATTGCCATAGTTACTATATTGGTCAGGTATATGATAAGAAGTCAGTATAGCCACATGAGCAAAATTCTTGCATCTAGAAAGAGGGAACAAAAAGCAAGTGTTTAATTTCCATTTCTCTTGTTTGAGTTTTATACAGGAAATTTCACTATATAGGTACAAAACACAAATCTGCTAATGTAGAAATATAAGTATACCCTAAAGGCAGAGTGATTCTGCTACAGTAATGGTTTTAGTGATTTGATAGCTCAAATTCTTTGCAAGTAAACGTCAATTAGACTTGAAAATGAAAGTCAAGCAAGTGACATATCAAATATATATATGGTGCTGGTTTTAAATTACTTATAATGGAGGTGAAAAAATACCTTAGCCTGTGAAAATAAAACTGAGATGACTCCAAAACACATAAACCACATATAAACATATTCAAAAAGATTGCTACTTCCTATAAATGGTTCTGAAACAGTTTGAATGCAGGTCTTTGTGTGCAAAAAACCCTCCAGTGAAACATTCAAATTTGACTATTCCAAACGCAAGAAAGAGCAACTCTTTTTTACATACTAGCTAATTAATTAAACCTTACTTCCTATCATGTACTCTTGCCAAATAAAATTGTATTTCTTATCCTTAAAGGACTCTATATCCATCTTTGTTTTTTGTTTGTAGCAATGTGAATCATATGATACTGAAAGTCAAGTAAGAGGAACAGGATGAAGCACATACTAATTTCTCTAAAAGACTTGTAACTCAAAGCACAGTATTACATGAATGTTGACAGTTATTTTTCCTTTTTCCCTTCCTATTCAATTTGGTGTACACACCTTCTCACAACACTGAAAATGAAGTAATTATCACTGCTAAGTGTGAATTTATTACATCTTGTAGAAGATGTCAGGGGACTCTCCCTCCTCCAAGCCTCATGACCCTTCTATAGGAACATCTTCAGCCAACCAGCTTTCCAGCATCTTATCATGGCCATATAATTTAAAAATGGCAGGGCACCCAGCCAGAATTTGTGATCAATCCCTTTCCACTTGGAAAGGCCTGTGACAGCTCTGAATTGCCAGGCATGAATTCCTCAATTACAGCAACACACTTCGTTGCATTGTCCACAGGTGCAGCCAGAAGCAAAATCCTTCTCAGTACTCCAGATTCCAGCAGCAGATACCAGGTGCTTTAGCCCTGTTGTTGATACTCAAGTGTTTACAGCTCTGATTTTCATGGGCTACAACCAGTGGGAAATTTACCTCAGCTCTTTTTCACACAATTGAAAAAGAAATACCTGAGGAAATCAAAAGGGCCCGAAACTTATCAAAGAAAACAACATGAGTATTTTGTTGAACACAAACAGCTTTGAAATATATCAGCACTATCTTTCAAATTATAATAGCTGTTCAGGGCCTGAGACTTCAGATTAAGAGAATTAAATTTCCAAAATTCAGTGGAGTGTGCGCTTATTTAATTAAAAGCAGATAGAATTTCATTTGCACTTCATTGTTAAGAATGCCACCTATGATACCACATTTTGACAATGCAGCTTAACTCCAATTTATACGAAAAGCATACTTCATCAAAGTCATTCTGAAGTTCATTAGAAAAGCTAAATGCCAGTACTATTTGCTATGGCAATCCCATCCCATTTAGATGTTTAAATAGGCAAACACGGTCAGATAAACTCACAGCAGAGTGTGAATGTTCTATGGTTTTTCAGATGAAGTCTTCTGTATCTGAATCTCTACTGCGAGCTACATGATGTATCCTTGATTTTAAATTTTCACAGGTATGGCTCAAGGCATTGAAAAACTATCTTGCTTGTATGTGTGCCTATAAAGTAAACTGGTTTATTTTATTTTCCTCTCAGAAATGAAGCAGCATTAACTCATCACTGTGGCTATGTCTCACACAGCAAGGACAGAAAGTTACCCTTGTGCACTGCCTTCAGACAATGCATATGTAAAGTTAGCACAGAACTTTCCCCCACCCAGAGGAGAGAGAAGGAAACTTAAAACAAACAAGAGCATACCACTTACTATGACAGCCACTCAAGACAGCTGACAAGTGTTCCTGGAATGCTGGAGGCCTCCCTCCTTCATCGACGCAAATTTGTCAGCCAAGTAGGAAGCAAGAGAGGCACTGCCCCTACCTATTTTGGTTAAGGCATGTCTGGTTAGCTGAATTATACCATGGTTCTTCAGGTTACTTCCTTGACTGAGGTAAGCTGCTACTGACAGATTTACAAACTCCTTTCAGATGATCTGCAACACACTGAGCTCATCACAAACACACGGAGTTTGTGCTGGAGTCATGGACAATAATGCAGAAATTACCTGCTTGTAGCACACTCTTTACATAGGAGGAACATGACCAAGAAGAGTTAGAAGGTCTGTTTCAATCTAGGCTCTGCCTAGTCACTGCCTTCATACATTTTCTCAGCCACAACACTTCAGAGGACCATCAACTCTCATTCCAGCTTCAAAGCATGGTAACACCTAAATTACTAACAAGGCAGGCTGTAATAACAGTTGTTGTAAATGTCTTGTTACATGATTGCAGATTAAAATCAGATGATCAAAAATGTCCATAAATACCCTTTGCAGGGAAGGAGCCATTCCTCAGGTATGTTACTGAAACATTATACAGTGTACAGGACAATTGATAGAGTTCACATTAAGTATTTTGGCATAAAGTTTTACATATGTTTCAGGCTGTTTGGTCCTTGGAAGGCCAGACAGGCACTTCCCAGGGAGCTTGTACATGGGGACTTTGGGGTTTGCAGTGAATTGGTGTGAGACTAAAGCCTTTACAGCCCTGCAAGATGAGCAAGGCAGCTATTGTCTAACAGAACATTTTGGATTCTTGTTTTCACCTTTCACAAGAAGACAGATATGTGTGAAATAAAATAACTTTCAGCTTTTATGAATTTACAGCAAGATTGTATGCATCTTGGGACAAGCTCTTACTGCCAGGCTGATTTCTTTCTCCTGTTGCAAGTTGTCTAGACAGTCATTGAACTGGAAGTTTCACACCCAGCTTACCAGAGAACCGCACTCTTAAAAGAAGACAGAATTCAACAACATACAAGATTTTGGCACTAGGATTTTGGAACCAACGGGTCAGTAAAAATTTTTTTAGCAGGGGAAAAGTAACTAGGATTGTGCCTCACACCTCTGCTGCAGAGTGCTTCTCTTGTTAGTACAGAAGCCTTAGCCTTATGTTCTAGAGGTCAGTTTTAATATTGTTCATATCTTTCATCCTTTTGTAGTTTTGTGTTCATTTTTTTTCCTTCCTGTAAAGCAATACTGTTTTCATACATAGTTTACTCACAAGTCAGAAATATCTGGTCTGTGACCACTGACAGATTTTGCAAAAAAGTGTTTCATGTGTCTAAAATCTCCTTTTTATCACATGACAGATATTTTCAAAAAACAGTATTGAAAATTTAAACCCTTTAATAAAGGTAAAAACAGACAAATTAAAAGAAGTGGTGAGTGGATGGCTGAGAAAAACTGAGTGTTGAAAAGCTCATTTGAGAACCATTGCCTGTGATCACTGGATTCATTACAAGACTAAGGAGTCTCCATAAAATCCAAAGTACATACATCAAACTCCT